>NC_139221.1:328797873-329397873 GCF_055691185.1 Crinia signifera
TAGGTAGCCCAGTGATGCGATTCGCTGCTGCCCAAAATTGTTTTTTTTCGAGGATATAGCAGCAAATATTGGGCCCTTATGCCTGGTAGAGTGGAGATAAAGTGCACCAGCCAATCACCTCCTTAGTAAATCTGCCCCACTGTGTGGTGGTTAATACCAGGGCTGCCACTAGTAATGTTGGGGCCCGGGACTGACCTCAGGCCCCCCCCCCGCCGGCACCCCGCCTCCCCCTACGCCCCCCAAATAGTATTACTTACCAACATCTCCCTCCAGCTGCAGCGGCGCGGCATCTTCTCCCTCCTCCAACAGTCGGGACTCGGAGCACCCCTCTGTATCCTAGGCTCGGCGCTCTGCAGGCTGCACTGTGTATTGTGCGTGCCTGGCCGGGGGCGCCGGGGGGGATATATGCATTGTGCGGGTGTGGGGGGTGGTGAGGTGCCACTGTGGGCAGCTGCCCGTGCCCCTCCAGAGGCGGGGGCCAGGGACAGTTGTACCCACGGCAGCCCCCTGTCAGCGTCCCTGGTTAATACCATCAGATCATTTGATATATGGTCAGTGGCGTAGCTATAGCACCGCAGCCCCCGCGGTCGCGGGGGGGCGCTGTGCATATGGGGGAGCCGGGGGGCAGCGGTGCTATAGTAATCCCCCCGCCCCCCATCCCCCGCAGGCTTACCTGTCCAGTGTCCGCGCGTCCCGACTCCCCTCCTGGCTTCAATCAATGCTATGGAGACGGACCACGATAAAATGGCCGCCCCATAAAGCAGACTGTTCTCTGAAACTGTCTGCGGTATGGGGGCGGCCATTTTATCGTGGTCCGTCTGCATAGAATTAATTGAAGCCAGGAGGGGAGCCGGGACGCGCGGCGGACAGGTAAGCCTGCGGCAATGGGGGGAGGGGGCATGGGGGGCACGGGCAGCCGGGGGGGGGGGGCGCCCCCCATTAACGGCGGGAGGGCGCCCCAAACAAAGCTACGCCACTGTATATGGTAGGATCTAGAGCAAAGCAAAGCTGTCATATGAAGAGGGTAAAGTTGTATAGACGCTAGACCACTGTACGGATGTGTCCGCTAGTTACCCAATAGAGACAGATGCGTACCCTGGGGAGGACTCAGCCGACACTCACTAGTTTCTAACACAACTGGCTGCCGATGTGCACACGTGACTTCCTGACACTTTACCTTACAATAATAACGACTTGACACTCTACAACCCATGTGCAATTCAGTGTTTGTGACGTTCTGCTGTTTGTGTGCAGTACCGAGCCCCCGACACTCTGCTACCTGATTGCAATCCTGATATCCCCACTTTCTCCGACCCATGGGCAATTCTGAACTCATCTACCCATGTGCTGCCCTGAATTTCTGACATCTGCTACTGATTTGCAATTCTAATCTACCTTTACAGCCTAAGGACAAGCCAACCATTGTCAATTCTTATTGTGATTCCAGTGTATTACATGTTTACATTTTCACAAGATCTAAAACTCCAATTGTGACATAGTTTCCGAAAACCCTAAACATCAGCTACTGTAGATTTTTATTAATGGGAATATTGTGGATTATACTCCCAGAAACACACTTGTATCTGTCAATGCCGTACCTATACCAGTTTGATGAGAGAAGATAGAGGAATATGTCTTAAGAGAACCTCCGAAATGCGTCATAGATACCTAGGCACCATGCCAATTACTCAGGGGCCGGCACCTGTATTGGTACCAAACAGGATGTCACAGACACCACCAGGGGTGCTCATAGGTTGATCGGGCCCTGGTAAAATAGAGGGGGCATGGTCACTGGTGGGGGCAGGACCTCCAGGAGGGGGCGGGGTCACGTCACCGTGAAAAATAAATAAACGATAGGGAGAGAGGTGAAAGCTGCCACTGCAGCTGTCTCTCTCTCCCCAGCTCAGCACAGGGCACTGAGCAGCGTGTGCTGAGCTGGGGAGAGAGGTTGTGCTGCGGCGGCTACTTGTCCTCATTTTGCTCAGTCCAATGTCTGTGTTCCTTTGCCCATATTAATCTTTTCCTTTTATCAGATATGGCTTTTTTCTTTGCCACACTGCCAGAAGGCCAGCATCTCGCCTCTTCACTATAGATGACTTGGATCACTGACCGAGAGACTAAAAAAAGTCATCAGTCTGAGGGTCAGCGATGTGGAGTCATAACCCCATGCTGAGATGGTCAGGACCAGGGCCGTAACTAGATATTCGTAGGCCCCATAGCAACAGTTTGTAAGGGCCCCCTTTTTAGCAATTGATGGTGATAAATGTATGTAAAACATATTACTTAGATGGTAAAGATGGGGCCCCTTCAGCTCTGGGCCCCTTGCACCTATGGTAGTTACGCCCTTGGTCAGGACCCACAGTTTGAGAGTCACTGCTCTATGTAATGCAATATTCACTTTTCAATGTAGTTGGTGCACATGCGTGGAACGGGACGGGGGACTATGTTGAAAAGTGAATATTGCATTACATTGAGGATAGACTGAGTCACCATGTACAAACAAAGTGTTCAAACGTGTCCACAAATAAGAACCATATACCGTAGCCACGGAGATGTTCCTTTTCATCCCAGCCTTGTACCTTTAGGATTCATATATCAATCAGACCATCGTACGGTCAATGCATAAACAAATCCAGATTACCCGTCAAAAGGATCAGCCCAATTTCCTTTCACAAATGTGCAGGAGATCACCGATTACCTACTGACGCTTCATACAGGGGACCGGATTCACACCTAAATGCACAGCTGCGAAGTTGCCCAGTGGTCGATAATTGATACACTTTGCAGTACGTATACTTGAGGCCATCCTGCAATGAAGTTCTGCAACTTTCTCTAAATGCATGGCATTCGCAAGTGATTGACCTGAAGTCGGCGCGTTGGGGTGGAAACGTTTTATGGGAGTGTTAAGAAAAACACAGAAAAAACACGAAAAAACAGTGGGCATACATCAATACATACAGATGGGGCATGGCTCATCTTTGCAGGGGATGGCGATGGCGACACCAGCCGCCATCCCCCGCCAGCCGCCATCTGTATAGCGAGAAGGGGGCGCGCGCGTCCCGCTTCCAGCGCTTCCCCCGGGTCACCACCGGCTTGTCAGCGGTTCCCCGGGGTCCCCGCCGCCTGCCCGCACCCCCCCCTAACCCTGTCTGTCTCCCTGAAGCGGAGACGGACAGGGTTCCCGTCACCCCGCCGACGGAGATTGAGACGTGCGTGCATGTGAGACGCACGCGCATCTCAGTCAGATGGCGAGGCGGGCTGCTGGCGGATCGCCAGCGGTGACGTTCTGGCGATTCGCCAGCAAAGAAGAGCCCGGCCCCATCTGTATGAAATGGTAAAACACAGTGTAAAAAGTCCCTTTTTGCCTTGTTTTTAAATGTACTCTCTAACTCTCTCCCTCAATCTCTCTCCAAATCTCCCCTCTCCTCATCTCTCTCTCTATCCCTCTCCTCTCTCGCTCTCTCCCTATCTATCTCCCCCATCCCTCTCTCTATCCCTCTCCTCTCTCTCTCTCTCTCTCTCTGGCTTTCTCCCTATTTCTCTATCTATCCCCCCTCTCTCTCCCTATATCTCTATATATCCCCCTCTCTCTATCTCTACTCTCTTTCTCTTATCTCCCAATATCTTTCTCTCTCTCCCTCTCTTTCTCCCTCTCACTCATCTCTTTGTCTCTCCCTATTTTTCTATCTCCTTTCTTTCTCTCCCTATCTCTCCTACTCTCTCTCTCTCCTTTTCCCTATCCCTCACTCTCTCTGTCATCTCTCTCTCCCTCCCTATCGTTCTTTCTATCTATTTCTTGCTCCCCTCCTCCCCACCCCCTCTCTCTATCTCTCTCCCTCTCCATTTCCCCCTCCCTCACTTTCTCTGTCATCTTTCTCTCCCTCCCTATTGCTCTCTCTCCCCATTGCTCTCTATTTATCCCCCCCCCCACTATCGGCCCTTTGCACTGTTATTATCTCATTAATGACACACATTACTATAATCCAACTGTGTTTATCTTATAAATAAATTGCTAGGTTTGATACATCTTGAGAAAAAAAATAAAATCAGCCATTAATTGTCTATGTGCCCAGTAAAACATCACTTTACATTACACAGTCCGGATACACATCTTTTACAATTCATAACACGAGCGCTGCACAATCAGCTTGTTCTTACTGTGGGCCTCGTTCCTCATATATATGGTTTATTAAACACTAAAAAATTCATTGTGTACTTTGTAGCGGTCAAATTTTACTGATTCCTAATTTTGTTTGTGAATTGAATTGATGCCGATTTACCAAAACTTTACTAAATATTGTATATCAGCTGTAACATCGGGGTAATGCCATCCCCATAACTGGCGCAGGTACTGGAACAAATATGGGGGGGAAAGAGGTGATTCAGGTTAGCTCGCAAAAGCAAAATCTTTCTCTAATGGGCAAAACCATGTGCATGCAGGTGGGGTAGATCCCCGGGAGGCTCACATACAATTTGGCACTTGATGTGCCATTTTTTACATGGGATAAATCGCATGCGATTTATCCCATGTAAAAAAAAACCCCGGGGAGCTG
The DNA here is from genome assembly GCF_055691185.1 of Crinia signifera. Classification (NCBI taxonomy): domain Eukaryota; kingdom Metazoa; phylum Chordata; class Amphibia; order Anura; family Myobatrachidae; genus Crinia; species Crinia signifera. The sequence continues at coordinate 328,802,427 of NC_139221.1, forward strand.
GAGGGCGGTGAGGAGTAGTGGGGGCGGGCAGCGGCGGCGGTGGTGGGGGCGGGCAGCGGTGGCCAGCGGTGGTGGGGGCGGGCGGCGGGTGCGGTGAGCGCTGCTGACCTGGCCGGGCAGTGTACTTACACATAGCAGCAGCGGGGACGGGACGCGTAGTGGCAGCTATTAGATTTTTAAAATATTTGTCAAATGACCGGCCGCTCTCTGATTGGCCGGAGAGCTCTCAGTCAATCAGAGAGCGGCCGGTCATTTGACAAGTATTTTAAAAATATAATAGCCGCCACTGCGCTGCCCGTCCCCGCTGCTGCTATGTATGAATGGGCAGCCTGTGATTGGCTGAGCGCTCTCTCAGCCAATTGCTGACTGGCTGAGAGAGCGCTCAGCCAATCACAGGCCGCCCATTCATTGTATGGGCTTTTTTTTTTATTCCGTACTGACAGCTCCCGCCGGCTCCCCCTGCCCGGCTCTATGCCGCCTGTGTCCCCCGCAGTGCCCCCAGCCACGCCTGCTCCCTCTACCGCCGCGCCGCCCCACTAGGTCCCAAGTCGGGTGGTCGGACGTGCAGCAGGTCCGACCACCCGACGCAGATCCGATGCGCACGGGACCGCGCATCGGATCTGAGGGTACATCAAAACTAGCCGATTTTGGTCCGATTTCGGCCAGATCCGACTGATCTGGCTGAAATGTGACCAAAATCGGCTAGTGTATGGGGGCCTTTAGATGTGGGTGTTTTATTGTTTCTGTGCAGGGTAAATACTGGCTGCTTTATTTTTACACTGCAATATAGATATCAGTTTGAAGTACACCCCCCACCCAAATCTAACTTTCTCTGCGTGTGTTACATCCAGGGCCGCCATCAGGGGGTGCCAGCTGCAGACTTGTCCCAGGCCCTACTGTTCTGAAGAGAACATAGGAGAGGACGCAGAGGCAGGGACAGATGCTGGAGGTGCTCCTGCACCTCTAGAATCTGACAGGAGTGCACAGAGCGCTCAGCGCTACCCGGAAGTGCAGATTCCAGGAGCACTGGCATGGAGTGCACACCCCTCTGCATCGAGCATGTAACCATAACTGCAGTGCGCACCCCTGGGCAAGAAGCATGTATGTCTCCCATGGCAACAATCAAGTAAGTCCACCTGGGCAATGAGCAAGAAAGTCCCCCATGGCAAAGATCATTTAACCCCCTCCTTCCCGTGGCAAGGAGCATGAAATCAATGGCAAGTAGCATTAAACACATGGTAAGGAGCATGTAACCCCCATGCAACCACCCCCCACCCTGTGGCAACAAGCATGTAGGTAAGCGGCAGTTCTGTGGCATAATATGTAATGAGCATTATGGTTTGTAGCATATTACGTTAAAGGCTTTATGGTGTCTGGTATAATATGTATGGGGCATTATGGTGTGGGGTATAATATGTATTGGGCATTACAGTGTGGGGCATAGTATGTAATGGGCATTTGCAGTGTCACTTAGGTTTTGTGTCAGTTAGGTTTTTTGACAAAACTCAAATTGATTGCGCCATCCGTGAGGCGCCGACTAGAGGGGTGCAGCCAAAATATCTGACTAAAATATTTTTTTTTTGGGGGGGGGGGGGCTTCCTTTTTTGTCAGTCCCGAGCCCCACAATTTCTGAAGGCAGCCCTGGTTACATCTGCCCCACCTGCAGTGCACATGGTTTTTTTCATTACAGAAAGAGTTTGGTTACAGCCTTAGAACAATTCTCTCTTTTCTCATTTAATTCTGATTAATAGACATTTATGTAACAGACACGTAATATGCGCGCAGACCTTACATACAGTAAAGCGCGCTAATAAGCACAATTCCAACACCTACACAGTATTCCCATTTGTCCATGACTAAATTCATTCTTTATTCATGTAATTAATACTGCCATTTATATGTACACAGCGGCGTAACTATAGCACCGCAGCCTCCGCCACCGCGGGGGGGGGGCGCTGTGCATGTGGGGGCGCCGGGGGCTGCGGTGCTACAGTTACACCCCCCCCCCCAAATCCCCTGCAGACTTACCTATCTCGCTGGTCCCGGCGGCTCCGTTCTTCTGCTGAGGACCACCGCAAAATGGCCGCCCCCATATAGCACACAGTTCTCTGAAACTGTCTGCTGAATGGGGGCGGCCATTTTGTGGTGGTCCTCAGCAGAAGAACGGAGACGCCGGGACCAGCGAGATAGGTAAGGCTGCGGGGGATTTGGGGGGGGGGGGGTTGCATGGGCGGCGGGGGGGGGATGCTTGGCAAAGCGGTGGCGGGGGGGGCGCCCCCCCTAACGGCGGGGGGGGCGCCCAAAACGTAGCTACGCCACTGTATGTACACTTACCGTATATAATATTCCACAATAAAACACCTTTTCTGAATACATTTTATACTTTTACATTTAATTATAATACTCTAATTTCCATATCAATATATCAAAACAATAGATGTCAACACTCTGAAGGTTAATATTTAAAACGTGTCGGCAATCTCAATGTCAATATTATGTTCCTCGCCTGTTATAATAACCCAGAGGAATCCACATTGTATTCAGAACAATGGCCCTTATTCAGATCGCAGTACGAATTTGTTCTGAAAATGGACAGAAATGTGATATGCTGTGAATACACCCCAGAGCATAGTGAACGGTTATTCTGTACAGAATTGTATACCCTCCAACATCTCATGATTAAAAAATGGTACAAGTGAGGGGTGTGGCCATGTGTAGATGGGCGTGGTCACCAGTAAATGGGGTGTGGTCAAAGTTGGCCAGATCCAGCAGTGGAGCGACTCGTAAGAGAAGGCACATCGGCTGTGTATGATGTCCTGCAGATGCCACAGGCTAGCCCTCCCCTCGAGCTGTACAGACACACCTGTGTTTTCTGGACCGGTTCTACAAAACGCAGCGTCACCGGCCCTGCAATGGTCCATTGCCACAACTGTTGCGTCATCACTTCTTAAACGTCGGCAAGAATGCAGTCTGTGCATGCGCAGATCTCTGGAAATTTCTAAGTAGCCCCCATCCACTAGTACGATTTGGGCCATTTTCATCCAATTTCTAGGAATCGGGCCAAGGAATCGGCTGAAAAGGGCCCAAATTGCATGTGTCCCGTGCACATCAGATCGGAGCCGGAGATTGTCACTGCTGCACCAAGGGTCCATCGGCTCCCGCAGCGGGGAATGGGATCGCATGCGATATATTGCACGTAAAAGGACCGCAAGTTAATTCACAGGTGGCCGGCACTAACCGTTTAATTGGGGTGCAGGTGTGGACACCCATTTTCAGGTAGGGGCGTTGACGTCAGATCCGGCCCGATCAGCCTGATTCATTGCAGCCGGTGAGTAAGTCCTGGGCTCCTCAGATGCTGCGCACCGTGGGGTGATCGTCCCCTGGTGAGGGTGATGACAATGGATGTGCCCCTTTCACTCTGGCGAGTGGCGGCTGTCTGAACGCAGGGCTCTGCTTTTCAGCAGCCCTGGAATCGGGTCTAAAATAGACAGTCAATTTGTCAACACCAATATGTCGACATGCACTATGTGGACATTGACAAAGGTCGACATGGATAAACAGCCATCATGGAAAATATCAACACACTAGAAGGTCAACATGATTTTTTCCATTTTTTTGTGTCAATGTCGACACCTGGGCACGTAGAGCAGCAACTCGCAAGGCTGACATTACTGACCCTACTCCAGGCCAGATGCCTCACTGTGCTTGCCCAGGGGCTCCAGAATCTGGGGGACTCCAGTGACTATAACACAATTAAGGTTGACCCTGTGTGAAGCATCCTTGTAGGACTTATAAAACGCCACCTACACACGTTCACCCGAGGTTCTGGAAATATGGTATTGGCTTGTGGGTGCTGGTTGGAGCAGTAAACTGAAGTTTTGCCTAGGAAGCCAAAAAACCTTACACCGGTCCTGTCTACTGCTATAAGCGAATGGCGCGACAAGCCCTTCCCCGGTGTACAAGCGTGAATCTGAGTGTGCAAGGGCTTGGTGCAGCTTTAGACATCTATCACACTATCGAAACTTGTAAAAGCCCCATGCTAAGTACAGATTCTCCACAATCAACTCAGAAACACCCCGGTACACTCCCATAACACCATACTTACCTAATCCCGAAAATTGGGTCACACCGCCGCCACCCCCTGGGAGGGTGGGCAAGTCTCCCGCATTTAGCGAAGCCCTCGCATCGGCCCCTGCACCTCCTCTCTCTGCTGGCCAAATACTGGCATTCGCGGCTCTTTGGGGGGGTGGGGATAAAAGAATGCAAATCACATTTAGTACCACCCCCTCTCAAAGAGCTGCAAATCACTTCATTTGCAGGAATGGGGGTGGAGCTTAATGACAGCAAGCCCCATCCCTGCCCCCCTGGAAAAGCTGCAGAGTCTCCTCTCTGGGCTCCTCCTGGAGAGGAGACACTTAAGGTGGGCAAGTATGCATAAAATGCCCATAAAACAGACCATCTCTCTGCCCCCACTAAGCCGCTTCCCAAAGATCCCCCAATACATTTCTGAGACTGTCTTGTACATTTACTGAAGGTGAGAGTTCTATTTTAGATGGGATGTTGCTACTTTTTATTTATTTAGTACCTTCTAGAAGATAATAGATAGCAACATCCTATCTGAAATAGAACTCCTAGGGGGTGGTACTAAATGATGTGATTTGCATAATTTCAGCCCCCCTGCCCCTAAGGAGCCGCGAATGATGGTATTTGGTCAAATGACAAATGCGACACTGTGCGCGCTGACTCCCAACATTTTCTTTGCGTGCGGTTTAATTATTTCACATTTACTCTCACATAATCTTTGCTGTATACAGTTGGAGCTGCTCTCATCTATTCCCATATGTGGCGCCATATTGGCACCCACGGTTCAGAGTCACCGCACTGCAATATCAAAGCTCAATGCGTTTCTATGCTCCTAATGAGCAAGTTAGACTAGCGCACATGCCGACGGGATCACGCCAATCACAGCGGAATCCACATGTGGTGATTCGCACAAGATAGATCAGCGTGGGTACATCTGTATTAATTGTAAGTTGGCTTTATAATCACTCAAATATAAACCATATAATTATTGATACATTGACAAGAATCTGTCTGATGTGTATTAGGTGTGTGCGTTCTGCTGCGCTGCACTCACTGCACTACACTTGTGTTATGAGTAAATTCAATCGCACATTTAGAGACTGAAGGTCCTGCTCCCTGGAGTGTTCCTTCTAGAGAAAAGAGGCTGAAGAAAAAGTTATTGTTTTCTTATAAGAAAGGACTAAGAGGTGTGAGACAGAAATGTCTCCTTTGAAAATCGTATGTGTCTGTGTTTATTAAGTAGAGCTGTGTGTCTATGTTTTGTTCTCTTTGTTACATTATGCAAGGACAGCAGCTTCCGCATACGTTTTTGAAAATTTGTTAAATGTTTAAAAGCTACAAGCTGTTTAATAACTGAGTGATAGTGTGCATGACTCAACAGCCACAATAACATCACTGTCACCAGGTTCAAAGGTCAGGTTGATTAGACTACAGGTGCATGTTGTTTACTTGGCTCTAGAAAAGGGTCTTCATATGTTTAAGCATGTCACTGTGTTATTGGAGAATCATAGTACTGTTCGGCATTGCAGTACTTTCCAACCACAGATTTCTGCCTTATCATACTGACTGCTGTTTATCATCTATCACTTGTATCATTTATGTTCAATAAAATCCAACCTTGTTTGGAATCAAAGTGTTTGGACTAACCTCCTTCAGATCCCATGGCTACATAATCTTACCATGTGGTAAGAGAACCATTGTCTGTGACAGGCAGTACGGATGGTGTAATGGTTAGCATTACTGCCTCATAGCACTGAGGTCATGGGTTCAATTTACACCTTAGCCTTAGCTGTGTGAACAATCTGGTGAGCCGCAATGGTTGTTGCCGTCATCGGTGCACCAAATGCTGAGGGCCGTCAGCAATTCTGGTGTGCATGCATCACCGAAGCTTGTGTGCCCCATTTCCAGGCAATGGATGCGCAAGTGTATGAGATGCTCACGTGTCCACATGCTCCAACGCACCAGCCGCCAGATAAGATTGTCAGGCACGCCAGCGAAAACAACGAGCACAACTCCATCTGTAGATCTTGCATTGTAACATGCCTCTGCGATCAGTAATATGTTCTGTAACCCCCCCCCCCCCTCCTTAGTTACTGTGCTCCCCCAGTGATGAGTAATTATGGAGATGTACTAAGCCTTGGAGAGCGATAAAGTAGCAGCCAATCAGCTCCTAACTGCCATGGTACAGGCTATGTTAGTAAAATAACAGTTGGAAGTTGATTGGCTGGTGCTATGGCCTAATTCAGACGTGATCACAGGACACATTTTGTTTGTAAATGGACAAAACCATACTGCACTGCAGGTGGGGCAGATGCAATGGGTGCAGAGATAAAGTTGTTTCTGCGCAGGGTAAATACTGGCTGCTTTATTTTTACACTACAATTTAGATTTCAGCTTGAAGACCAGAGATGTCCAAGGGGATGCGTTCAGTACCCTAGCAGTTCGGATGTTGGCATTCGCTCTACTGACCGCAGACATCTCAACTACCACCGGAATCACGCCAGCAGCTATGACACCGGCACCAGAATCCCATTCTGACAATATTTGGGGGCTTAGTATGATTTACCTACAACTGAATTACCGACAATTACTTGACCGGCACGGTTATACCAGCAGGGTGTAGATAGCTATGGCTGTCGGCAACTTAAGTCCATAACATATTATGTATTCCTCACATGATTATAAGATAACACCAATGAGGCTAGGCTATGTCCAACCGAAACATTTTACTGAATGAAATTTGCAGCTACACAGTGGTCACCGTTTGGCTCCTTACCACCTGAAATCGGACCTGTCTGTTTTGCCCACAATGCTTTGCCCTACTTTCGAGATGCCATAGAAATCGTAGAAGAAAGTCCACAGACGTCAGACGAGCATTATCTTAGGTTAGAGGCGCCAAGAAGAACGAAGTCATTTATTTCAACATTCTGAAAAATAGCCACAAATCTTCTCCCTCCGCACCTGTGCCTTATGTTACGAGAAATCCTTATTTTGTCCTACCCAAGTAGGTGTTAAAATGCTTTGATCCTAGCTCGTTCCTTGCCGGCTTCAAACGTAATGAGCTGCAAGAATCAGACCTACTACGGCTCGGTGTTGTAGAGTTCAATCACTTTTGTCAATAGATAAATTATTAATCTTATAGCACTACGGGGATTCACAGTTAAAGATCATTTGGACTTTCCGAGGCAGGAAAATTGATACTTTCTTCCTATCTTGTCGGTTATTACTCAAAGAGGATTGTAGCGAGCCTCTGAAGTGAAATGCGTTATTGGCGAATACCTAAACGTATACCCAGCTCGCAGTAACATTTCATGGTCTCTGGTAAAGGAGATGCACTGTACGGCATAGCCGGACCTTATTACGTCTCTCTGCCTCTGTTATAGTCAATAATTCCCATTTGTTATACAGTTCGCTTCTTTCTCTCGCTTAGTTTCAGGGAATTTACTGTTAAAACATAAAATAACATAAAAATATTTGATGGTTATTTTTCTGTTGAGGGTAAAACCATGAACTCAGCTCACTTAATGATGCAAATTATTATCGCTGATCTTCTTTTTCTGTATCAATGAACATATTAAAATGAATTACTTTCAGTTCTCTGCTGTCTGCGCCGCAGAATCATCCCGTAAAGAATGAAGAACTCGTTACAGGCAGCATGGGCCGACCAATGTCACATACTGTAAGGATGTACATAAACCTTTCTTCCTAATAGAAAGGATAAGTCTGTTTTTGGACCAGTAGACCGAGACGCCCCGTTTGATGTGCGCAGGACCGTTTTTGCTGGTTTTGGTCATAATTTTCGTCGGTTACTACTTTTGGCTTTGTATTTTTTCCAAGAATTTACAAAAAAGCTAAAATCACATAATTTGAGCCTTTTTATTTTTGAGTATTATTCACCTCAATAACATTCACATCCAGTCATTTCAAATAGGTGAAACTTAGTTACAGTGAAGTGACACAAATAAATGGCACATTAAATATTGTGTCAGTAGTGTCCATTTTTCACATAACACGGCAAAGACGTGTCCACAATTCACATAATATGGCACAGTAGTGTCTGTTATTCACATTACACTGCGCATTAGTGTATTTTATTCATATTACACCACACAGAAGTGTCCCTTATACACATGACACTGCAGAGTAGTGTCCATTATTCACATTACTCAGCACAGTCCTGACCCTTATACACATTACACAGCACAGTTGTGTCCCTTATACACATTACACAGCACAGTAGTGTCCCTTATACACATTACATAGCACAGTAGTGTCCCTTATACACATTACACAGCACAGTAATGTCCAATATTCACATGACACATCACAGTTGTGTCCTTTATACCCATTACACAGCAGAGTAGTGTCCATTATAAATCATAACACCGCACAGAAGTGCCAATTGTACACATTACACTGCATAGTAGTGTTCCATATACACATTACAACACACAATAGTGTCTCTTATACACATTACACCACACAGTCATGTCCCTTTTATACATTACACAGTACAATGGTGTCTGTTATTTACATTAAATGGCACAGTAGTGTCCATTATTCATGTTGCACCATCCAGTAGTGTCCATTATTCACATTACACTACACAGTAGAGTCCCTAATACACATTACACAGCACAGTAGTGTCCCTAAGACACACTAAACGGCAAGGTAGTGTCCTTTATTCACATTACACTGTAGAGTAGTGTCCTTTATACACATTACACTGCACTGTAGTGTCCCTTAGACACATTACACAGCACAGAAGTGTCCATTATTCACATAACATGGCACAGTAGTGTCTGTTATTCACATTACACTGCGCAATAGTGTATGTTATTCATTTTACACTGCACAGTAGTGTCCATTATTCATATTAAACAGCTTAATAGCATCACTTATACACATTAAACTGCACAGTAGTGTCCCTTATATACATTACACAGTACAATGATGCGTGTTAGTCACGTTACACCACACAGTAGTGCCCATTATTCACATTACACTACACAGTAGTATTTTTTATATACATTACACCACACAGTAGCGTACCTTAGACACATTACACCGCACAGTGGTGTCCATTATTTACATTACATCACACAGTAGTGTCCTTTATACACATTACACCGCACAGTAGTGTACCTTAGACACATTACATGGCACAGTGGTGTCCATTATTTACATTACACTGCCCAGTGATGTCCCATATACACATAACATACTGTAGCACAGGAGTTGTTCCTGGTGGGATTATATGTTCTTTAGGTTTCAAGGAATTAATATATGGACAGCAAAGAAACACAACAGTTGACCATTACAATCTTATTATTTTATTTATTTATTTACAGTTTCTTATATAGCGCAGCAGATTCCGTTACAGTGTCTTATATAGCGCAGCAGATTCCGTTACAGTGTCTTATATAGCGCAGCAGATTCCGTTACAGCATCTTATATAGCGCAGCAGATTCCGTTACAGCGTCTTATATAGCGCAGCAGATTCCATTACAGTGTCTTATATAGTGCAGCAGATTCCGTTAAAGTGTCTTATATAGCACAGCAGATTCCGTTACAGCGTCTTATATAGCGCAGCAGATTCCGTTACAGTGTCTTATATAGCGCAGCAGATTCCGTTACAGTGTCTTATATAGCGCAGCAGATTCTGTTACAGCATCTTATATAGCGCAGCAGATTCCGTTACAGTGTCTTATATAGCGCAGCAGATTCAGTTACAGAGTCTTATATAGAGCAGCAGATTCCGTTACAGTGTCTTATATAGCGCAGCAGATTCTGTTACAGCGTCTTATATAGCGCAGCAGATTCCGTTACAGTGTCTTATATAACGCAGCAGATTCCGTTACAGTGTCTTATATAGCGCAGCAGATTCCGTTACAGTGTCTTATATAGCGCAGCAGATTCTGTTACAGTGTATTATATAGCGCAGCAGATTCCGTTACAGTGTCTTATATAGCACAGCAGATTCCGTTACAGTGTCTTATATAACGCAGCAGATTCCGTTACAGTGTCTTATATAGTGCAGCAGATTCCGTTACAGTGTCTTATATAGCGCAGCAGATTCCGTTACAGTGTCTTATATAGCGCAGCAGATTCCGTTACAGTGTCTTATATAGCGCAGCAGATTCCGTTACAGTGTCTTATATAGTGCAGCAGATTCCGTTACAGTGTCTTATATAGCGCAGCAGATTCCGTTACAGTGTCTTATATAGTGCAGCAGATTCCGTTACAGTGTCTTATATAGCGCAGCAGATTCCGTTACAGTGTCTTATATAGTGCAGCAGATTCCGTTACAGTGTCTTATATAGCGCAGCAGATTCCGTTACAGTGTCTTATATAGCGCAGCAGATTCCGTTACAGTGTCTTATATAGTGCAGCAGATTCCGTTACAGGGTCTTATATAGAGCAGCAGATTCCGTTACAGTGTCTTATATAGCGCAGCAGATTCCGTTACAGTGTCTTATATAGGGCAGCAGATTCCATTACAGTGTCTTATATATAGCGCAGCAGATTCCGTTACAGTGTCTTATATAGCGCAGCAGATTCCGTTACAGCGTCTTATATAGCGCAGCAGATTGGCCTTGCTGGAGAGAGCATGTATTCAAATCATGTCTTATTGGTGGCATATGGACCTCCCACCATGCACCTCCACCTTCCCCATTGAGTCTGACTATCATGTAGGCGGACAAGAACAGAGGAGGCCTCCTAGGGCAATGTTTGCCCCAGGAACGGTTCTCCAGGACTCACAGTTGAACTCGCATAGAATGAATACCAAGCTCAACCAAATGCTTATCTGAAAATCAAGTTACATATCTCTGACCAACCATTAACATACTGTTATCCAAAGTTCAAGCCAGGTCCACCCAGCCATTGACCTACAACTCAAGTTCTCCTCTAAAGCACAGTATGCCGGGAGGACTTGGAAAGAACGATATAGCGATTTCTGACTAGCAACATGTTATAGAGATCATTATAACATTTCCCATAATGCTTCTCATTGTGTATCACCGTAAGGGGCCAGATCTCACGCGCACACAGAGAGCCTGCCAATTGTATATTACGTCTGATAATAAAGCACAGAGGGACTATCCATAATACATACTATATGCTTTCAGAGTAATATAATTATATTTATTATTTTTTATCTATTTCAATGTATAAACGGGTAACATCATTCCCGACTGGCAGTGTGTCGTTACTATCTGTAAGTGCCGGCACGGACTGTGTCATCCACTTTTCTGTGGGTATTTAGTGTCTGCTGTAGACTTGTAGGCCGGTTATTGATTGATGCTCGTAGCTCTTATCTCATTGTTTTCTTCTCTGTTATTAACATATATTTATAGGATTGTTATTTCTCATATTTGCAGACGGTGATGACGGTTGTCTGGGGTAAGACTGCCACCCAGAGGGCTCCGGTTCATAAGAAATGCATAATACAGGGGAAATTCCAAAATGTGTTCAGGAAAAATACTAGATTCAGCCCTGTGTTTGTGTTGTGCGCAATTCCCGCATGTGGGCGCACCTTGCGGCTGCTCCCGCTGCGGGGCTCAGAGGTTTAGTGGCCCATGATCCAAATGTATTAACTACCAATTGGATACCCACTTCTACCCCTTCTTTGTCACCCCTGTCTTTATGCCCCTTCCCTTTACAATGTAACCATGAGCAGGACCCTCTCCCCACATGTGAGTTTTACTCCATACTCTTCCAGGCGGCACTAAAGCCAGGTCTCTGTCACCCTAATTATTAAGCTTTATTTAAATAGCCTTGTACTGTAAGTCATTGTTGTCTAGTTTCCTATGCATTCAACTGGTACGCCCCAAAATTGTCAATAACGGGGGTCACGGAGCTAGGCCACACCCCTATAATAGAGGCTATGCTCACCCGATTGGAAGCCACAATCCCTGTTCGGGTCTAAGGTACGGCCGGTCCCAATTCAGAAATACATAAAGTTCCAGATTAGGACAGTTCCCGAAAGGGGCATTGGTAACTTTGTATCTGGGACAAACCATGTTGCTACTTACTTGCCTACCTTCCCCTCTCCATGAGGGAGAACATGCTCTGCTCCTGGGCTTCCCTGGTAATGTATGATTGCCAGCACCTGTGGTGACACCTTTCTTATCAGTTACCTAGCTCCCCACAGGTGCTGGCAATCATACATTATCCATACCTCCCAGCATGCCCCTCTCCAGGAGGACACAATGCTCTGCTCCTGGGCTTCCCTGGTAATGTATGATTGCCAGCACCTGTGGTGACACCTTTCTTATCAGTTACCTAGCTCCCCACAGGTGCTGGCAATCATACATTATCCATACCTCCCAGCATGCCCCTCTCCAGAAGGACACAATGCTCTGTTCCTGGGCTTCCCTGGTAATGTATGATTGCCAGCACCTGTGGTGACACCTTTCTTATCAGTTACCTAGCTCCCCACAGGTGCTGGCAATCATACATTATCCATACGTCCCAGCATACCCCTCTCCAGAAGGACACAATGCTCTGTTCCTGGGCTTCCCTGGTAATGTATGATTGCCAGCACCTGTGGTGACACCTTTCTTATCAGTTACCCAGCTCCTCACAGGTGCTGGCAATCCAACATTATCCATACCACCCAGCATGCCCCTCTCCAGGAGGACACAATGCTCTGTTCCTGGACTTCCCTGGTAATGTATGATTGCCAGCACCTGTGGTGACACCTTTCTTATCAGTTACCTAGCTCCTCACAGGTGCTGGCAATCCTACATTATCCATACCTCCCAGCATGCTCCTCTCCAGGAGGACACAATGCTCTGTTCCTGGACTTCCCTGGTAATTTATGATTGCCAGCACCTGTGGTGACACTTTCTTATCAGGTACCTAGCTCCCCACAGGTGCTGGCAATCATACATTATCCATACCTCCCAGCATGCCCTTTTCCAGGAGGACACAATGCTCTGCTCCTGGGCTTCCCTGGTAATGTAGGATTGCCAGCACCTGTGGTGACACCTTTCTTGTCAGTTACCTAGCTCCGCACAGGTGCTGGCAATCATACATTATCCATACCTCCCAGCATGCCCCTCTCCAGAAGGACACAATGCTCTGTTCCTGGGCTTCCCTGGTAATGTATGATTGCCAGCACCTGTGGTGGCACCTTTCTTATCAGTTACCCAGCTCCTCACAGGTGCTGGCAATCCAACATTATCCATACCTCCCAGCATGCCCCTCTCCAGGAGGACACAATGCTCTGTTCCTGGACTTCCCTGGTAATGTATGATTGCCAGCACCTGTGGTGACACTTTCTTATCAGGTACCTAGCTCCCCACAGGTGCTGGCAATCATACATTATTCATACCTCCCAGCATGCCCCTTTCCAGGAGGACACAATGCTCTGCTTCTGGGCTTCCCTGGTAATGTATGATTGCCAGCACCTGTGGTGACACCTTTCTTGTCAGTTACCTAGCTCCCCACAGGTGCTGGCAATCATACATTATCCATACCTCCCAGCATGCCCCTCTCCAGAAGGACACAATGCTCTATTCCTGGGCTTCCCTTGTAATGTATGATTGCCAGCACCTGTGGTGACACCTTTCTTATCAGTTACCCAGCTCCTCACAGGTGCTGGCAATCCAACATTATCCATACCTCCCAGCATGCCCCTCTCCAGGAGGACACAATGCTCTGTTCCTGGACTTCCCTGGTAATGTATGATTGCCAGCACCTGTGGTGACACCTTTCTTATCAGTTACCTAGCTCCTCACAGGTGCTGGCAATCATACATTATCCATACCTCCCAGCATGCCCCTCTCCAGGAGGACACAAGGCTCTGTTCCTGGACTTCCCTGGTAATTTATGATTGCCAGCACCTGTGTTGACACTTTCTTATCAGGTACCTAGCTCCCCACAGGTGCTGGCAATCATACATTATCCATACCTCCCAGCATGCCCCTCTCCAGGAGGACACAATGCTCTGTTCCTGGGCTTCCCTGGTAATGTATTATTGCCAGCACCTGTGGTGACACCTTTATTATCAGTTACCTAGCTCCCCACAGGTGCTGGCAATCAGAGGCGGAACTAGTGAGTTGTGGGCCCAGGTGCAAAAATATACTTTGGGTCACCCATACTCAAAATAGGAACATTGTGCGCTGAAGGTGGGCACCAAAAATATAGGGCATCGCTTTGTGGGAAAGTGGCGTGGACAGATTATAGTGTCACAGGAATGTCTGTTATTCACATTAACCCACATAGTAGTGCCACTTGTACACATTACACCAGGTAGAGCCCCTTATACCCCTTTCAGATCGAAATAATACCCAGGGTTATTGCCGTGTGGAGGTGTGATGTGAAAGCACCAAACTGAATAACCAGGGTCGACCAACCCAGCATTTTAACCTGGGTTATAAGAAGGGTTAAACCCGGGTCAACCTGTGTATAATGGGAAACATGAATTTAGTGTGTAAGGGTCGGACCCAGGATCAAAATACCGGGTCTGACCGGTGATAGCATCTGATAGAGCCCCTTAGACACAATGCGCCAGGATTACGCACACCACAATGCCCATTACACATTGGGCCTTATTCTAGTTCACTTTCTTACAAAATCCTTCTTAGATGGACAAAACCATGTGCACTGCAGGTGGGGCAGATGTTACTTGTGAAGAGAGAATTAGATTTGGGTGGGGCTTTACTTCAAAGTAAGCTCTATATTGCAGTGTAAAAATAAAGCAATCAGTATTTACCCTGCACAGAAACTAAATAACTCACCCAAATCTAACTCTCTCTGCACATGTTACATCTGCCCCCCTGCAGTGCACATGGTTTTGTCCATCTAAGAAGGATGTTGTCAGAAAGAGAGAACTAGAATAAGGCCCATTGTCACACACTGCAGTACACATTACACAGTATGCAGCACAGTGTAGTGCCAAATACACATTATGTCGCATACAGTACTGCCCATTACATACTGTCACACATGTGTATTGCCCATTACACATTGACACACATCATAATGCCCATTAAACATTATGCCACATATGTAATGCCCATTACACATTATACCACACACCTAATGTCCATTACATATTATGCTCCCAGTAATGTCCTTTACACATAATTTCCCCAGAAGCGCCCTTAACCATTGACCACATTAGTGCACCGTACAGAATTCTCATATTACTGCCATATAAGAGGGGAGGAGAGAGCTCGCCGCCACGGCCCTGTGTGGTGTGCGCTCAGCGGCTCATACAATCACCAACAGATATTTGAAATACAGTATGGTGCAGGCTAGTGGGCCAATTGGAGCTGGCGGTCTGGCAGCCAATCACTAGCTACAGCTGCCAGTCCTTGAGCTCTGATAGGCTGGTGGGCAGGAGCCATATTTCAAATGTCCGTCAGCCCAAGTTTGAGCCCCTCAGCAGCTGAGTGCACACCACATCGCCATGGTGGTGGGAGGAGACTTTTTTTTCACGGCTTATTAACTCATTTTATAGTTGATTCTGGCCAGCATTATGGCTTTATTGCACGTTTTTTTAGATTTTTCCAGACCGGAAGTGACATCATATGGCCAGCGGTGTATATCAGCTAGCGAACACTTGTCTGACACTTCCTGGGGGATATTGAGAAACCCTAGACCCAAAGGTAAGGTTACGTTGTGATATTTTTGGTCACTATGTATTTGTCTTTATATGGGACATCATACTGTATAGTTTGTATTCTTTTTCATTAGGCATGAACTTTATGTCCGCCTTGTAAAAGGTATTCTTATGGGTGTATATCTATTTAAGTAAAATCTATTAAGTCTGTATGATATAATTGACTCTAAAAGGTCATTTCATATAGTTGTCATTCTTTTCCATTTATATTGCTGAACCTCTTTTGGAGGCTGTAGGATTTAATTATCACCAGTTTGTATCATTGCACTGGACTATTACCCATTCTGTACTCACCCACCTAGGTAGTTATTGTATTCAGGACATGCACCCTGTAGTCCTACGTGTTCCAGTTTGTTTGATTCAGCTCTGTTGATCTGGGTATGTAATTTTATATGTTATAAAATGTGTCTCTTTTGGACGTAATTTTTTGCCATTAACCCTAAAGTCCATTCACCGTCTACTCTATAGGCACTAACTTTTCCTCGCAGCTGAAGTCGACCATTAGAACCGAATCGTTGTATCTTCTTGAGATATACTATTTGTGCATTTGTATCCAGTTCCTCCTCATCTGTTGCTTGGTCGCCCCTACATTGAGTATAATGTGTTATTTTGAATAATGTTTATCTAGGTCTTGGGATAAGTTGAAATAACCGGTTTTGGTACAGCAGGTCTCAGATTCATTACCTATTGGTATGTACAACATTGATAACTGTATTTGAGATTGTCTTTGCACTATGAATTTTTTCTTGTTATGATATTTCCACCACCTACAGTCTGACCCCTGATGAAGTATTTTTAAAGACGAAATGCGTTGGGTTGTTTTAATGCTCATCTGGATTTGAAGGATCAGACGTGGATCATGAATTTTTAATATTTTTTTTTTAAATATACTATATATATATATATATACACATACACACATATATACATACATACACATACACGTACACACGTCCCATTCTGTGCACACAATGCAGTGGCAGACTCGGCAGAGTGGCAGAGCAGGGAAGAGGGCCTATAGAGCACAGCGCCTCTGCTGAGCGGCTCGCGCCGGCCCTGTCTCTGTCTCATCGATATCACATTTATATACCACAGATCACGCTCATGTAGTTTTGTAGACATAAGTCGATATAGATCATCCTCTATATGAGCTGGTCATGCATGGGCAGCTCACCCAGAAGCTGGCAGATCACATTACAGGCATCTTCCGAAGCCCTGGGCCCTGTCCCTGTGGCTGCCCATCCAATGGGATCGTATATTACAATAAGATGTGGGGCAGTAAGATCACACCCAGATCGCATTGAGTTTGTGATCCATCATAAATTGGGGATACGGTCGTATTGTCGACCCGACTTAGGTCAACAGTCATTAGGTCGACACCATTGGGTGGACAAGCAACAAGGTCGACAGGGTTCTAGGTCGACATGGATGAAGGTCGACAGGTGTCTAGGTTGACATGGGACAAGGTCGACATGGTTTTAGATCGACAAATGTGTAAGGTTGACATGGGTTAGGTTGACAGGTCGTGAGGTCGACATGGGTTTTTTCACTGTTTTTCGAGGCGACATGTGCCGACAGGCGGCATTTCATGCCCTACCATCCACTAGGGCATGGTGGTAGAATAAAATAGTGTGCCGAGGCCAGCGAGGCATCATGCCCGAAGCATTGCGAGGGAAGTAAGCAACGCGAGGGGCTGCGGTTGACTTCCAACTGTGTCCATGTCGACTGTGTCGACATTCGGGTAAAAAAACAGTGAAAAAACCCATGTCAACCTCGAGACCTGTCGACCTAACCCATTTCGACCTAAACCCACGTATTTGTCGACCTAAACCTAAACCCACGTGTCTAGGTTGACATGGGACAAGGTCGACTGTGGTGACACTTTCTTATCAGTTACCCAGCTCCCCACAGGTGCTGGCAATCCTACATTATCCATACCTTCCAGCATGCCCCTCTCCAGGAGGACACAATGCTCTGCTCCTGGGCTTCCCTGGTAATGTATGATTGCCATCACCTGTGGTGACACCTTATCAGTTACCTAGCTCTCCACAGGTGCTGGCAATCATACATTATCCATACCTCCCAGCATGCCCCTCTCCAGGAGGACACAATGCTCTGCTCCTGAGCTTCCCTGGTAATGTATGAATGTCAGCACCTGTGGTGACACCTTTCTTATCAGTTACCGAGCTCCCCACAGGTGCTGGCAATCATACATTATCCATACCTCCCAGCATGCCCCTCTCCAGGAGGACACAATGCTCTGTTCCTGGACTTTCCTCTTAATGTATGATTGCCAGCACCTGTGGTGACACCTTTCTTATCAGTTACCTAGCTCCCCACAGGTGCTGGCAATCATACATTATCCATACCTCCCAGAATGCCCCTCTCCAGGAGGACACAATGCTCTGCTCCTGGGCTTCCCTGGTAATGTATGATTGCCATCACCTGTGGTGACACCTTTCTTATCAGTTACCTAGCTCCCCACAAGTGCTGGCAATCATACATTATCCATAGCTCCCAGCATGCCCCTCTCCAGGAGGACACAATGCTCTGCTCCTGGGCTTCCCTGGTAATGTATGATTGCCAGCACCTGTGGTGACACCTTTCTTATCAGTTACCTAGCTCCTCACAGCTGCTGGCAATCCTACATTATACATACCTCCCAGCATGCCCCTCTCCAGGAGGACACACTGCTCTGTTCCTGGGCTTCCCTGGTAATGTATGATTGCCAGCACCTGTGGTGACACCTTTCTTATCAGTTACCTAGCTCCCCACAGGTGCTGGCAATCCTACATTATCCATACCTCCCAGCATGCCCCTCTCCAGGAGGACACAGTGCTCTGTTTCTGGGCTTCCCTGGTAATGTATGATTGCCAGCACCTGTGGTGACACCTTTCTTATCAGTTACCTAGCTCCCCACAGGTCGACATTCGGGTAAAAAAACAGTGAAAAAACCCATGTCAACCTCGAGACCTGTCGACCTAACCCATTTCGACCTAAACCCACGTATTTGTCGACCTAAACCCACGTTGACCTTGTCCCATGTCGACCTAGACATCTGTTGACCTAGAACCCTGTCGACCTAGTTGACTGTCAACCAGTGTCGACATTCGGGTAAAAAAACAGTGAAAAAACCCATGTCAACCTCGAGACCTGTTGACCTAACCCATTTCGACCTAAACCAACGTATTTGTCGACCTAAACCCACGTTGACCTTGTCCCATGTCGACCTAGACATCTGTTGACCTAGAACCCTGTCGACCTAGTTGACTGTCAACCCAACAGTGTCGACCTAATGACTGTCGACATAAGTCGGGTCGACAATACGATCCACACCCATAAATTGGCCTCTATGGAACGGGTCTTTTTGGGGAAGAGATAAGCATGAGTAGTCTGGTACAGGTGCTCACTAGGAACCCACAAGTGTGTTCTCCTCATAGGTGTGAGTCTCCGAGGACAGTGACGTCATTATCACATCAGACACAATTATAGGAGATCATTGAGATGAAGCAGGTGGCCCTCACTCGCTACAGACAGTCATTAGTACATAGGAGAGTTGTCAGTTAACACAAATTAATGGCTGACTGACTTTGAAGATTGGAAGTCGATTGCTGTCACAGGAATCACTGGTACTATGGTGGAACTTTAATGAATTAGTGTTTTGTACAGTGAGGAAGATGAGAACAGCTGTGTACAACACGACACCTACCAATAACCGCACAATGCAATTTGTGTCCCAGTAATCATATACATAGTAGGGGAGCAAACGGTTCACAGAGATTAATAAGAGTAAGCAGTGTAGTTTATAGCTTATATTGGAAACTACAGTGATTAAAATCTGGGACTGACATGGAGGTAGGATGGCCCTGCACGCAAGATAATAGGAGGGATACACGAGGATAGGATTCCATGGCAGTCCCATCAGATTACTAGACAGTCCTGATGGGATGCAATTAGATATAAATGCTACTGGAAGTTATGTGGGGGTCTGTAATATAAACTTGCCTGAAGAGGTGAGTTTTCAGGGAACGCTTGGAAGTTTGGAGGCTATTGGAGAGTCTTATTGTGCGTGGAAGGGCATTCCATAGGATGGGAGCAGCCCGATGATAGTCCTGTAATAGTGAATGGGAGCTAGTGATCCGTGCAGAAGAGAGGCGCAGATCTTGTGCAGAGCGGACTGGTAGGGTGGGGATATAATTTGAAATAAGCAATGAGATTATAGGTTGATGTATTCAGGTTAATGGCCTTGTATGTGAGTAGAAGTATTATTATTTTATAGGAAATAATAGTATCGAATTCGAAGTTCATTGTTATTCTCTTTAGAACCTTATTGGAGCAGGATAACATTAGGAAATGATACATTTGCTAAAACTCATGGAAGGTTAATTATACTCAGGACATGGGATAGATAGATCTAGAAATTAATAAGCAGACAATAAATGAAAACTGCACAGTTGATCTTCGCTCATTTACTGCACACACAGCATGTACTAAACCTAATGAGGATATCTCAAATCCTCAATGATAATTCAATGGTGCTGCTCCTGACAATTACCAGAGACTGTAAAGCTGGCATCGGGAAGGGGAAGGAATCTTCCTTGTTGAATCTCACGTCAGTGCAATTAATTAGAGTACCGCACTGGGGTGTTTGGCCTTAGCATTGACTTTGTGTAGTAGATTCATGCACTTTTACAGAGGTATCATAAGTGTATTAAATGAAATAATAATTGTAAATCGGATTGAATTTTAACGGCAACATTTTTCGTAATTTATATCTTTATATCTTTGGAGATGTTCATGGAAAGTGGGATCGTGGTTATATGATTGCTAATCTAATTATCCAGGGTTTTGATCTGCTCTGTCTCTAATTTGATGATAGAGGTTTTGTCGCAGGCCAACAGCAGGAACCACAGCGCCACCTGTAGGTTTTCAATGCAGACTGTCCAAGAAACTGCATCGCGACTGCCAGAGCCGGCCCTAGGCATAGGCAAATTAGGCAAATGCCTAGGGCATTTGGAATGCCTAGGGGCACCAGCAGCTTCTGCTGATTAAAATGATATGCAGCATGCCTATATTCTGTGTATGAGTGAGGCTGTATCTGCATATGAAATAGTGTATTCATGGAAATCACTGTAACATAGCATTCCGTATGCAGGTACAGCCACAGTCGCTCACAGAATATAGGCATGCTGCATATCATTTTAATCATCGGAAGCTCCTTGTGTGTCCTGGTCATAACAATGCAAATAAGACAAATTTTCAGCAAAAAAGGCACCCAACGTTAGCAGAACTGGCCTGGAGCTGCATGGCCTATTGAGGCAAGATGTATGAGGAAACATCTGAATCCAAGCAGAGGCAGAGGTCACAGTGTTAGCGGCTGTGCGAGTGCTGTCTGCGGGTGGTTTGGTTGTGCAATAGTGTTTGGCATATGTGTAAGGGGCATTATGTGTGTCATGTATAAATGCATTAATCATGTGCGACATATGTGTAACAGGCATTATGTGTGTCATGCGTATAAGGGCATTAATAATGTGCAACATATGTGTAAGGGGCATTATGTGTGTCATTATGTGTATGAAGGGCATTAATAAAGGTTGGTATAATGTGTAAGAGGCATTATGGTTATAAGGTCATTAATAATGTGTGTCATGTGTAAGGGGCATTACTGTGTTGTATTATCAGGGGTGCCGAGAGAAAGGGGTAGGGGGTACAATTTACCCAGGCCAAAGTCTAATGGAAGGGCCCAGTGGGGGCCCCAGGCCCCCTCCCCTTAAGTGACAGCAGCAGCTGCAGCTCTTCTCCTCTGCCCAGCACACACTGCTTTGTGCTGGGTTGCAGTGTGGCCATTGAGGTGCTTAAAATACAATATTTTCTCAGGATTTTTTTTTCTAGGGGTATAATGTGAATAATGTGAGGAGTAATGTATATAAGGTTAAGTGGTACTACTGTGTGATGTAACGTGAGTAAGGGACACCATCGCATGATATAATGTGAATAAAGTTGCACTACTGTGTGGCATAGATTTGATTTGGGGGTACTATAGTGTGGCCATGCCCCTTCCCAGCAAGAACACACCCCTGTTTGGGCTGCGCACCGAATGTGTGCACTGTTTCTATTTAAAATATTGCCGGTAAGAGCACCAAAGTGATGACTGCTATGATGAGGGTTGATGGTGCTGGGAAAGTGGAGCAGGGTCAGAGGTGGAACTGTGGCGGTGCTAGGGGGCACCAGCCAAAGTCTTGCCTAGGGTGTCATTTAGGCTAGGGCCGGCTCTGGCGACTGCGGCCAGCAGCAGCCCCCCTCGCCTCAAAAGGTATGAGCCACCACTGGGTGTGTGTCATCTGCGTGTCGCAACAGTTCCTCAATGTCAATTATCTTGTGAAGAAATCTTCACTGCAAACAGGATTGATAAGGTGTGGATGTGTGGATGTGTATGTGAACAGAAGCGGTCGGGGGGGGGGGGGGGGCATTCAGCCAGCCGTGTTTAACTGTTCACAATGGGGGTCATTGTGATCTGCTTGGTAAGCTGCAAAGCTAGCAGCTTGCCAAGCGGTTGTTGCGCCACCCCACTGAAACGCATCGGCTGGGAAAACACATTTCCTCGCATGTAACCGCTGCTGGAGAAATCAGTCGATGGTCAGTGACCATCGACTGATTTCTCCCGGGCTCTGCGGACTTCTGACTGAAGTCAGGGTGCATCTGACATCAGCTGCCCGCCCCCGCACCCCGCGTCACGCTGGCATTTACATGGGAAAGCCCATGAAACACTGGCCATTGCCATGCCCCATCACTGCCGCCGCCCACCCCCCTACTGTGCAAACGCTTGCACAGATGCCCGAACATGCGAGGGCACAACCATCAGTCCCCCGTGCAAATTGTGTTTCTGCAGTAAAATGTGAGTAAATCAAAAAGACCATTGTACCTGTACATTGGTGAATAGTTGTGTGTGTGTGTGTGTGTGTGTGTGTGTGTGTGTGTGTGTGTGTGTGTGTGTGTGTGTGTGTGTGTGTGTGTGTGTGTGTGTGTGTGTGTGTGTGTGTGTGTGTGTGTGTGTGTGTGTGTGTGTGTGTGTGTGTGTGTGTGTGTGTGTGTGTGTGTGTGTGTGTGTGTGTGTGTGTGTGTGTGTGTGTGTGTGTGTGTGTGTGTGTGTGTGTGTGTGTGTGTGTGTGTGTGTGTGTGTGTGTGTGTGTCGCTGGGAGCCTGTACGCTACTGTGGACTTCCACAGTCCTGACAAGGATCAGCTCCCAGAGAATAATAAAGCACAGGGGAGCCCGATAAGACGTGTAAGGCTCTGACCTTTCTTTATTCCATGAAAATCACTAGCTTAAGGAAAATCTCCAACGCCATAAATCAGCGATCACTCACCGGGCTTGTGAGGAAGCAGAGAAGTTGGCACATTTATCATTGTTTACGGAATTGTGACATGTTTTCCTCTGCTGAATGTAGAAGAAGGATCTTCTCAGAGAAGCTTATCGGCGAGGAGACAACAGCCGGCCGGGGGGATTTAGGAGAAGAAATGTTATGATGAAGCGTAATCTAATAATACGCAGCGCGGCCAGTGGCTGCAATGGACGGACGGTCGCGTCTAACAGCGGCGTAATTACTAATAGAGGCAGAAAACCACCCAGATTTTAAAGGTTCTCCAAAAAGTCACGGTAAATAATATTCACAATGTACATAATCTGAGAGTGCCTGGAATACGATATGGTCATTTCCTGGGTTGTAGCGGCCTTCAGGTCATTCATAGTCCTTGGTGGAAGAGTGTAGACCTCAGGTGGCCCGGTGGCTTTGTGGACCCTCCCTCGCAGCTGCCTAACCCTCTGCCCCCGCAGGCTGACCCTAGCCCTCCCTCGCAGCAGCCTAACCCCCTGCCCCCGCAGGCTGACCCTAGCCCTCCATCGCAGCATACTGTACTTACCGTATTGTCTACACTTGGCATGAGATGGGCGTGGCCTTAGGCAGAGGGAATGTGGCCTAGTGCCGCCACCATTGTTTTTGTCATTTTGGGGGCGTGACCAGTGTTTCCTGAGCATCCTGCTGGCCCTGGCGCCCCTCCCTGCTCTGAATAGATGCCATCCGTTGTAATCGAGACAGTTGGGCGGTATGGGACAGTTGGGAGAGTTTGAAAAATGTCAGTTAGAAGCTGGTTGGTATCTCTCTCCCCTTTATCACTCTCTGAGGCTTTGTACATAGACCCCTATGTATGTAGAAATATATAGGGAATGTCTATCAGAGAGTACAGCGCAGAGATTATACTGCAGCACATCCCACAGTACCTTTCTCACTCACCCACCCACTATAGCACGGTGTATACAGCCTCCCACACAGCTACTGTGTATATATATATATATATATATATATATATATATATATATATATATATATATATATATATATATATATATATAGGGAATGTCTATCAGAGAGAGCAGCGCAGAGATTATACTGCAGCACATCCCGCAGCACCTTCCCAACCCACCCACTATAGCACGGTGTATACATCCTCCCACACAGCTATATGTATATATATATATATATAGGGAATGTCTATCAGACAGTGCAGCGCAGAGATTATAGCGCAGCAGATCCCACTGTACCTTCCTCACTCACCCACCACTATAGCACGGTGTATACAGCCTCCCACACAGCTACTGTATATATATATATACAGTATATATATATATACTAGGTGATTCATCGCGCCCTACGGGCGCTCTTCACACCGGCGTAAGGGGCTACGCCCCTTAATTTGTGAACATTTGTAGTGTGAGAAATATGGTTAGAATTGTATGAAAGATGCCCTGTATTGCAGCTTCTGGCAGTGGGTGAGGGTCCAGCGTGGCAGCACAGGAGTACCGGACGGTGGCCCTGAGTCAGTGTCTCCTCCTACTGGGTGGGAGTTAGGGTGCATGAGAGCAGGAGGCTGGGATATGAGGCATGATAGGGGTATGTGGGCAACACAGCGTCAGCGATTACCCAGTGGTGGAAGTTACGGTTCAGGAGAGCAGGAAGCTGGGTAGTGATAGGGGTGTGTGGGCATACGGGGGACTAAAGAGGGTGGTGGACACTGTGCAGCTTCTGCCAGTGGGTGAGGGTCCAGCGTGGCAGCACAGAAATACAGGAGTCAGTGTCTCCTCCGACTGGGTGGGAGTTAGGGTGCATGAGAGCAGGAGGCTGGGCGGTAAAGCATGATAGGGGAATGTGGGCAACACAGGGTGAGCGGGTCTCCACTGGCGGAAGTTACGGGGCAGGAGAACAGGAGGCAGAGCAGTGTCCTCCCACATTGATGGCAAAAGTATTCAACATCGGCCATAAACCATCGATTATTTGAAAATCATTGATGGTCGATGGGCATCCCTAGAACTGGAGGAGGGTGGGGGACAGTATGCAGCTCCCGGCAGTGGGTGAGCGTTTCCTCCCACTGGGAGGGAGTGAGCGTGCATGAGAGCAGGAGGCTGTATAATAGTGGTATGTGGGCAAGACATTGATAAAAGTTGTGGCGCTGGTGCAGAGGGCAGTGGGGAAACCTGCAGTGCGGCAGCCAGGGCCGGATTTCCCACCTAGGGGCGGTACCTGCTTGTGGTGGTACAGGATCCCCCATTGTCACGGGGGTACGTGAAATGCGGGAGCGGGGGCCGCGGTGGTCCGCTGGGGGGTGGAATTGCCGGAAGGGGGTCTGGGGGGTCTGCAAATTGCGGGAGGGGGGGTGGTGTGTGGGGATCCGCGGTTAGCGGGAGGGGGCGGGGGTCCGCAAAACGTGGGCGGGGGCGCGGGGGGGCTTGAATCGTGGGAAGGTGTGTCCGCAAATTGCGGGAGGGGGGTTGTCGGGGTTAGTGAATTGCGGGAGGGGGGGTTGCGGAGGTCCGTGAATTGCGGGAGGGGCGCGTGGGGTGCCGTGAGTCAAGGGGGGGTGGTGCGGGGGTCCGTGAATCACGGGAGGGGTCATGAATCGCAGGAGGCGGGGGTCGTGGGGGGGCTGCGAATCGCAGGAGGGGGGGTGTGGGGGGTTGCCGTGAATTGCATGAGGGGGGCGTGAATCAAGGGAGGGTGGGCGCAGGGGGGTGGTGCGGGGGTCCGTGAATTGCGGGAGGGGGCATGAATCGCGGGAGGGGGGGTCGTGGGGGGTTCCGAATCGCAGGAAGGGGGGTATGGGGGGTGCCGTGAATTGCGTGAGGGGGGCATGAATCGCGGGAGGGGGGTCCCCGAATGTGTGAATTACGGGGCGGTCGCAAATCGCGAGAGGTGCCGAGGGGGCCCGCAAATCGCAGGAGGGGGGGCGCTACGGGGGGTTTCGTGAATCGCGGGAGGGGGGGTCATGAGGGGTTGCGAATCGCAGGAAGGGGGGTGTGGGGGGTGCCGTGAATTGCGTGAGGGGGGGCATGAATCGCGGGAGGTGGGGTCCCGAATGTGTGAATTAGGGGGCGGTCGCAAATCGCGAGAGGTGCCGAGGGGGCCCGCAAATTGCGGGAGGGGGGCGCTACGGGGGGGGTTCCGTGAATCGCGGGAGGGGGCGGCGCGAATTGCGGGTGGGGGGTCGCAAATCATAGTAGTGGGGGGCGTGAATCGCGGGAGGGGGGGTCGCGGGGGGCCCTTTTAATGCCGGGAGGGGGGTCGCAGGGGTCCCGCGAATCGCGGGAGGGGAGGATGCAGGGGTCCTGCGAAACGCGGGAGGGGGCTCGCGGGAGGGAGGGGTCGCTGGGGTCCCGCGATTTGCGGGAGGGTCGCGGGGGTCCCGCGTTTCGCGGGAGGGGGTGGTCGCGGAGGTCCAGCGAATCGCGGGAGGGGAGGATGCAGGGGTCCTGCGAATCGCGGGAGGGGGCTCGCGGGAGGGAGGGGTCGCTGGGGTCCCGCGATTTGCGGGAGGGTCACGGGGGTCCCGCGTTTCGCGGGAGGGGGTGGTCGCGGAGGTCCAGCGAATCGCGGGAGGGGGTGGTCGGGTCTGGGACGGATATTAGACAGCACTTACATCGACAGCCATTACATCGACACCATTAGTTCGACAGCTCAATAGGTTGACATGGTTTTAGGTCGACATGTCATTATGTCGACAGCTCATTGGGTCGACAGCTCATTAGGTCGACATGTTTTTAGGTCGACACTGCCATTAGGTCGACAGAGTCTATGTCGACAGTCAAAAGGTCGACATGGGGTTTTTCACTGTTTTTTGGCCGAAATGTCGACACAGTCGACATGGACACAGTTTGAAGTGTACCGCAGCCGCTCGCTATGCTTCGGGCACGGTGCCTCGCTGCGCTCGGCACACTATTTTATTCTCCCACCACGCCCTAGTGGATAGTAGGGCATGAAATACCGCCTGTCGGCACATGTCGGCTCAATAAACAGTGAAAAAACCCATGTCGACCTTTTGACTCTCGACATAGACACTGTCGACCTAATGGCAGTGTCGACCTAAAAACATGTCGACCTAATGAGCTGTCGACCTAATGAGCTGTCGACCTAATGAGCTGTCGACATAATGACATGTCGACCTAATGGTATGTCGACCTAAAACCATGTCGACCTATTGAGGTGTCGAACTAATGGTGTCGATGTAATGGCTGTCGATGTAAGTACTGTCTAACAATAGTCCGGATACCGGGGTGGTCTCGGGGGTCCCGCGAATTGTGGGAGGGGGGGTTCGCAGGGGTCCCGTGAATCACGGGAGGGGGGTCGCGGGGGTCCTGGCAGAGGGTAGGGATGTGCAGGAGTAATGGTTGATGGTGGCTGTGGAGTAATGGTGGATGGTGGGCGTGTACTGTAGCCCTGGCTGGGCGGGGGGAGGTGATGTCAAGGGGGTGGAACGTCAGACACATGAAAGTGAAACTGTTCTACACAGGAACGTTCTCCACAGGGGTTGAGTGACAGATCTGGCTAAATATATAAGAGATATATAGGGAATGTCTATCAGAGAGAGCAGTGCAGAGATTATATCGCAGCACATCCCGCTGTACCTTCCTCACTCACCCACCACTATAGCACGGTGTATACAGCCTCCCACACAGCTGCTGTGTATATATATATATATATATATATATATATATATATATATATATATATATATATATATATATATACAGCACGTAGACCGGCACTCCGTTCTGCAGTTCCCTTAGAGGGAAGTGTCGACGGCCTGGGTGCCTACCCAAGTAGATAAATAGCTGGCAGGGGGTTCCTAGCAGGAACACAGGCTGGCACTCCAAGGACTTTTCAAAAGATGCAAAACATTTATTGTGCAGACATAGTGCTATCGACGTTTCAAAGCCACTTGGGCTTTTTCATCAGGATACACAATCCTTGTTATCCTGATGAAAAAGCCCAAGTGGCTTTGAAACGTTGATAGCACTATGTCTGCACAATAAATGTTTTGCATCTTTTGAAAAGTCCTTGGAGTGCCAGCCTGTGTTCCTGCTAGGAACCCCCTGCCAGCTATATATATATATATATATATATATATAATATATATATATATATATGTTTTCAATGGATGGGGATACGGCGACTATTGCTCTTTTAAACACGTAATAAAGTATCACCTGTTCCTATTGGGACAGGGTAGAACCTGATACCACTGAAATAAATTATTGGCTACAATTACCAATTTATAAATAAAATTACTATGAGTAAGAAGTTTAAAAATTTATTACAAAAGAGGTAGGGATATTTGACACAATAAAAATAGAGGGACAATCAGTACAATAGATATATAAATGTAAAAAATATAAAAATTACTATACAAAAAATTTTAATTACAATGGGTGTACTTCCTAACTTAGAATCAATATTGCTCCTAAGGGCTAGAGCTAAAATATGGAAACAATTTAATACTAAAAAAATCTAAAAAAAAAAAAAGTCTAAAAAACAATACAGAATGTAGGTAGTAAATAAAGTGCTTATCTTTTTAGATGAGGCAGGAGGGCTAGAGTGGACACTCTAGCCCTCCTGCCTCATCTAAAAAGATAAGCACTTTATTTACTACCTACATTCTGTATTGTTTTTTAGACTTTTTTTTTTTTTAGATTTTTTTAGTATTAAATTGTTTCCATATTTTAGCTCTAGCCCTTAGGAGCAATATTGATTCTAAGTTAGGAAGTACAACCCATTGTAATTAAAAATTTTTGTATAGTAATTTTTATATTTTTTACATTTATATATCTATTGTACTGATTGTCCCTCTATTTTTATTGTGTCAAATATCCCTACCTCTTTTGTAATAAATTTTTAACTTCTTACTCATAGTAATTTTATTTATAAATTGGTAATTGTAGCCAATAATTTATTTCAGTGGTATCAGGTTCTACCCTGTCCCAATAGGAACAGGTGATACTTTATTACGTGTTTAAAAGAGCAATAGTCGCCGTATCCCCATCCATTGAAAACAAATTTTTCTTATAACTTACCATTGCTTGAACTTTGAGGATTGGCAGACACCCCTTTAAGAAAATAGTAAAAAGGGGGACATTGCCTTCAATAAATTGGCATAGCGAAGGAGACACAGGTGGCGCCGCTCATTCAGTTTTGCATATATATATATATATATATGTCAGAAGGGACCGGCACTCCGAATAAACCAGTAAATACCTGGTTGCCTTCCCTCAGCTCCCGTGGTCACTGTATCACAACAATGTTTGTAGGGCGGCACTCCAGGGTTTAACAAGAAGGGACCACACAAGGTCAATCAATTTGCCATATATATATGGAATGTCTATCAGAGAGAGCAGCGCAGAGATTGTACTGCAGCACATCCCGCAGCACCTTCCCCACCCACCCACTATAGCACGGTGTATACATCCTCCCGCACAGCTATATATATATATATATATATATATATATGCGCTGTGATGGCGGCACTCTGCTTTTAGAAAATAAGACACAGGAGACCTTGTAGTTCCCGACGTTTCAAGCCTAGTGCAGGCTTTTTATCAAGGTGCACCTTGATAAAAAGCCTGCACTAGGCTTGAAACGTCGGGAACTACAAGGTCTCCTGTGTCTTATTTTCTAAAAGCAGAGTGCCGCCATCACAGCGCATATATCCGCAGTCAGTTCCTTACTCACTGTGTTCCACGGAGGGCACCTCGTTTTATTGTTTGTGCTTTATATATATATATATATATATATATATATATATATATATATATATATATATATATATATATACTATATATATATATATATATATATATATATATATATATATATATATATATATTATATATTTGGCTACATTTGTCACTCCCTTAATTAATGATTGCCAGCACCTGTGTTGAAGCACCTTTCTAATCAATTAATAACATGTGTGAAACAGGTGATGGCAATCATACATTATGAGGGAAGTCCAGAAACAGAGCAATGTGTCCCTCCTGGAGAGGGTCATGTTGGGAGGTATGTGACTGACTCACATGACAGAGAACCAGCCCAGTGAGCCCACAGTGCCAGACATCCTCTGCCTCCCCATGTTGCCCAGCAAAGACACTGCACCAGGTGAGCACCCCCCGCCGCCACACCCACGATTCGCGCCCCCCCTGTGACCCCCCTCCCGCGATTCGCGGCACCCTCCCCCCTGCGACCCCTCCCGCTATTCACGGCACCCCCCCCTGCGACCACCCCCTCCCGTGATTCGCGGCACCACCCCACCCTGTGACCCCCCCTCCCGCGATTCGCCGCCAACCCCCCCTCCCATGATTCGTGGCAACCCCCGTGACCCACCCCTCCCGCGATTCGCGGCAACTCCCCGCGCCCTCCCTCCTGCGATTCGCGGCAACCCCCCTGCCCCCGTGACCCCCCCTCCTGCAATTTGCTGCAACCCCCCACGTCCCCCCTCCTGCGATTCGCGGCAACCACCCCCCCAACCCCCGCGACCCCCCCTCCCGCAATTCACAGCACCCCCCGCGCCCCCCCCCTCCCGCAATTCACAACCCCCCTTGCGCGATTGACGCCCCACTCCTGCGCTTTGCGGACCCCCGCCCCCTCCCGAGATTCACCGACACCTGCGCCCCCCCTCCCGCAATTCTGCCCCCTCCCTCGATTCACGGCACCCCCCGCGCCCCTCCCACAATTCACGGCACCCCTGCTCCCCTCTTTAGTCCCCCGTATGCCCACACCCCTATCACTACCCAGCTTCCTGCTCTCCTGAACCATAACTTCCACCACTGGGGAGTTGCTGACGCTGTGTTGCCCACATACCCCTATCATGCCTCATAGCCCAGCCTCCTGCTCTCATGCACCCTAACTCCCACCCAGTAGGAGGAGACACTGACTCAGGGCCACCGTCCTGTACTCCTGTGCTGCCACGCTGGACCCTCACCCACTGGCAGAAGCTGAACTGTGTCTCCCACCCTCCTCTTTAGTCCCCCTTATGCCCACGCACCCCTATCACTACCCAGCCTCCTGTTTTCCTGTGTCGTGACCTCCGCCAGTGGGGAGCCGCTGACTCAAAAACACCCTACTATACTATTGCACACATACACCTAAACAACACGCAACTCCCCCCCCCCACGCACACACTCACAAATGTCACTGTACCCTCCACACTATCAATGTACATCTTACTCTGTAACCGCTTTTTAATTAAACAAAACAATACACACCCCCTTCCACATCATATGCTCTCTATTTAACACATTTCACCTATAACTCAAGTTGCAATACAGGCATCTTTCATACAATTCTAACCATATTTCTCACAATACAAACGTTCACAAATTAAGGGGGTGCAGCCCCTTACGACGGTGTGATGAGTGCCTGTAGGGCGCGATGAATCACCTAGTATATATATATATATATATATCTGTCATGTTTTAATGTTTTTGCATTAATAAAAGGTGGTATTATACTATATCTTTCTCCTCTTCATTCTGGGAATTACACACCCTTGGTCTATGGGAGGAGAACACCTTATATTGTACCAATGAAAAGGATTCGTTGAATGTGAATACCCCCTCCCCACGTGTATAACGATTACGGAGAAGAGGATATGCTCTTTATCTCTAAGGGAGGTGTGGTATATATTTGAGCGCTGTGTGTGTGAGATTTGACCCCTGACGATATTCCAGAATATCAACCTTCCATATTTCCATATATCGACAAGGGAAAGTCGACTTAAGGGGGCCAGGTCTCCGAACAGCTGCCACTCATCCTTACAACGTTGCGCATCCATTGTTTAAAATCTTGGGACTTTTTTTCGTTAGTTCTTATCCTTGTTATTCCCATTCCCTGATCCGAACTCTGGTTGCTGCAACATGTTTTCATTAAGAGACCGGAGAGTCTCACTCTTGGACAATCTTTTCAAAAATGAGGAAAGAATAGATATTCTAGATGTCAGTTTAAGCACTGTTATGAGAGATCTAGAACATGTCTTAATCAAAGAAACAAAAATATGGTGGGAAACCGTAACCTTGGAGAAATATTTGTCCTGCCATATTATTCCAAAAGGTCTAAAAATAAATAAATCTGCCTCGTTCGAAAGTGCGAGTGAAGAATTCAGAGATAATTGGGATAAAATCATTGAAGATTGCTCATTTAGGCTGATGGAATTAATTATAAAAGAACGAAAAGGTGAATTAAATAAATTAGAGGCGGAGATAAATAAATTAAAAGATCTCATCCAACCCTTCCTAGACCATCAGGAATTTAAAGACACAGAGACTAGAATTATGGATAACCTTAAAAAAATTGAAAATGCCATAATTGATAGAAAAATCAGGAAATTTTTAAGGGATAGAAGGGAGTCTAAAGAAATAAATGAAGAACCCGAATTTGAAACACCTAAACCTATAACTAGATCCAAAAAAAACAACAAAAGAAGGGAACCCTACCAACGTAGAGAACCCACACCCAGAAGGATGAGGAGTCCCCAAAGGGATTCTAGAGTTAGACCCACTAAATGGAGAGAAAATAGGGTCCCTAATTATGAATCTAGTAATTGGAGAAACAATAAAATGAGAGATCCCGATAGAGAGAGGGAAAAAACTTTAGAGAGAACAATACGAGATACGAAAGGAGCTCTCAACATTTAAATTACCCTAGAAACCATAAAGATGATGAAACTAGGGGTTATAATAATTCCCCACCTCATACATCAAATAGGTACTTACCACTCAGACGAGATACAGTAGGAGCAAGTTTCATCTTTGCTCCTTTGGCCATGGCTAGCCATGGCCAGCCATGGCTATTCTATTGTTCTCAGCTGCAATACGTATTGTATTGCAGCTGAGAACAATAGAATAGCCATGGCTAGCCATGGCTAGCCACGCCCAAAGGAGCAAAGATGAAACTTGCTCCTACTGTACCAACAGACTGAATTTTTTAGGGGTAGGCAGAGACCCACCTTACAGAGAACGTTAGGTATCCCCTTTAGAAAAACTAAACGAGGGACCAGAGCAGGAATCCATAAGAATAAAAACAAAAAGAAAAAGAAAAAGAAAAGAAAAAGAAAGCACCCCCAAAAATCTAGGAAAGGTAATTTAAATGGAACCACCACTCAGGAAACCAATGAGGGGACCACACAGGTTAAGATTTTTAACCTGAGCTCCCATGTACTTTCTCCATTCGAATTGTCCGTACTAAACAAAGGATTGAAATATGCTCCAACATCGAACATTAACAAGTTCGATACCTTTGTTGATATACATAAATTTGTAAGAAAGTTATGTATCAAAAAGTTTTTTTTACAAAATAAAACAGAAACAACTATTGATGAAACCCCTAGGGAAATAGACAAATTTAGACCCAAATCAGTCTTTTATCCCGCCCATATAAAGGGAAATTACATTGAGACTTTTGCACAGCTAGTCCAAGAAGATGTGAAGAATATCAACCCTAAAAAGGTCAAATATAACCTCACTATGAAGGAAAGAGGAGCTTTGAAATCATTGAAAGATAATAATGACATAGTGATTAAGCCGGCCGACAAGGGGGGGAGGATCGTCTTAATGGACAAAACCTGGTATGTCAATGAGGTACTTACCCAAATAGGAGATGTGGACACCTATCAAAAAATTCGGATTGATCCAACTGATAGAATACAAAAAGAACTCAGTATCCTGTTATCTAAACATAAAGAGAGAGGTACCCTAAAAGAGACAGAAGTAAAATTTATTCTGAATGAAGAACCGACGGTCCCCGTCATATATCTACTACCGAAGATCCATAAGAATGTGACGCACCCACCAGGGAGACCGATTGTCTCTGGTACTAATTCAATTACTGCCAACTTATCTGAATTCATAGACCACCATTTACAGCCACTGGTTCTAACAAATAGATCCCATTTGAGGGACACAAAAGATTTATTGAATGCGTTACAAACTGTTCCTTGGGGCGATGATATATGGATGGTAACTGCAGACGTAAAATCTCTGTATACAATAATAGATCATCAGATAGGAACTCAATCAGTCAAAGAATACTTATCGGTTAGTAACCTGGAAGAAGGCCTACAGGATTTCATAACAGAGGGAGTAGAATTTATTTTAAAAAATAATTATTTTACTTTTGAGTCGTCCTTTTACATGCAGAAGGTCGGGACCGCAATGGGCACCAGATTTGCTCCGAGCTACGCTAACATCTTTATGGGCAAGTGGGAATTAGACCACGTATGGAGTCATGCCCAGCTCGGAGCAAGTCTGGTGTCCTGGGTCCGTTACATAGATGACATTCTGTTTTTTTGGAGAGGCACTGAACTGGACTTGAATAATTTCTGTAATCATCTTAACAACAATAGTTGTAATATTGAATTGTCTTTCAATATCAGTAAAGATTCAGTGGACTTTCTAGACATAACTGTCATGAAAGGAAATAATAAATGGGAAACAAAGACGTTCACAAAACCCACGGACACTCAGTCATACATTCATAAAACCAGTTGCCACCACCAAAATTGGTTGGATGCCATACCAGGGTGTCAATTGAAACGTTTAAGACGCAACTGTACAGAAAAACATGTCTATCAAGAACAAGCCTCCAATATGGCAAAACAAATTGTCATAAGTGGCTATGACCCGGAAAAAATAAATTCAATGGTTGTTGCCACGGGTATCATAAAGAGGGAAGAACTTTTAACAACTAAAGATGTATATCCCTCGACTAATACAAATAAAGGTTATAATCTGGCCTTTATTACAGGCTATAACGCCCAGTTTAAAAATGTTGAAAAATCCTTTAGAAAAAATTGGGACATACTAAGACATGACCCAATTTTGGGAGAACACTTGCCTGCACAACCAAAATTTATATACAGAAGAGCCCAAAACATCAAAACCAAAGTGGTAAGAAGCGCCCTTCCAGCAACAAAACGCCCAGGGAGAACACTAACAAAAGGCTTTCATAGATGTGGGCTCTGTCGAGCATGTAGAGAGGTGAAAAGCGATGGTACTAGCAAACTCACAGAGATTATGATCAATGATTTTAAAGTGAAACTTGATGATTTTATAACCTGCAACACGAAAAACATTGTATATGGAATTGAGTGTTCATGCAAGAAATTTTATATTGGCCGCACCACACGGCCCTTTAAAGTTCGTTTAAGTGAGCATCTTAATAATATCAAAAAAGGTCTCGAATCACACTCCCTCTCATCATTTTAAAACTGTACACAATTCCTCTACCTCTCATATTTTAAGGTTTTTTGGTATGAAAATTTCAAATCCAGGTTTTAGAAACAAAAATCTTAACACATGTTTAGCAAAAGATGAAATGCGCATGATATACAACTGTGATACCCTAAAACCTAAAGGCTTGAACGCAGATTTTGAGCTTAAATGGTTTCTATAGACTGCCATTTTTATCATGTCTTTTTAAGATATTTATACGTTGTCTTTTAACATACCTTCGTTTTTATTATAATTGTAATAAGGATTTTTAGGTGTCTTAATATTGCTATATATGTTCCTAATCGATGTACTATTTTATGTTATTATACATTTTAGCACCGATTGTGGGCAAATCACTGCCAGAACGCTTCCGTTTTAATGAATGGAATATGCCCAGTTTAAAGATGGCGCCCGCAAACTCACGTTTTAACCAAAACGGAGTATCGCTTCCAGAACATTACAATATAAATCAATGGGATGTGCCCTCAACTAATATGGCGCCCGCAGTCTGTGCCTGGATCTCTGACACGCTACCGGAAGATGTCAGACGGAGCTTTTTAATAACATCAGCGCCGGAGGGAACATATGACTAGGCGCACTGCTCTGAACAGGAAGCGGGGAACAGACACGTACAAGCCCGACCGGAAGTGGGGCAAGTTGCGGAAGCCTGCGAATCTACAGAGGACTCTGATTGGACAGGAACTATTGAATAGCACTATATATAGGATCTCATGTAATCCACAGCCATTCTCCTTGAAAAAGGGCACAAGAAGTGTCCGAAACGCGTTGGAGGTGCTGTGCTATATTTTGGACTGGGGGACTGTAGAAAGTGGAACTCTCTGCAAGCGTGTGTGGGGCACCTACCCGGGATTTAACATCTGACACCTACCCATGCCTATATGAGAGCCTTTTGCCTGGTTCTCCAACCTATCCGGTAAAAGCCACTTCTTACTTTTCCCCTGGGGACAACATCTGTCATGTTTTAATGTTTTTGTATTAATAAAAGGTGGTATTATACTATATCTTTCTCCTCTTCATTCTGGGAATTACACACCCTTGGTCTATGGGAGGAGAACACCTTATATTGTACCAATGAAAAGGATTCGTTGAATGTGAATACCCCCTCCCCACGTGTATAACGATTACGGAGAAGAGGATACGCTCTTTATCTCTAAGGGAGGTGTGGTATATATTTGAGCGCTGTGTGTGTGGGATTTGACCCCTGACGATATTCCAGAATATCAACCTTCCATATATATATATATGGCCAATATGCCCAGCACTCTCCCAAACTCTGTCCAACTTGTAGGGTGCCCGCAATCTCAAGCAGAGAAACACATATAGCACAATGGTGCTATATATATCAGGGTCTCAGTACCCGAAACGTTGATTCACTGCATTGCCTGTCGGCTGATATATAGCAACAGTTCCAGTGGAACCAGAAAGGGCACTCACCACCATTTGCAGGTAGAAATGCTTTTTAATCCGAGGGCGTCATTGTAATCTGTGTCAACGTAACGTTTCTACCCCTTAGGGCCGTTTTCAAGACAAGCCAAAAAATTTCAGTGTGTCAGCAAAGCACGCCAAGCATACACTGATGCTGCAATGGGGATCACATATACCATGGCCAATCACTAATCAGTACCTGTCATTAGTGTAATGCATATCAGCCTAGTGTTGGTACCTGCCCACACCAGTGATGTATGTGTGGTGGAATGTGGGCCCCCTTTACAGTAGCGTATTCTCCACATGCCTGTGTGCCCAAATGCCCTAAGCATCGGTCACATGGCCCTTACAATAGCGTGTGACCCACATGCCTTACTGTGCGTCACCGTATGCTGCACTACATAACTACTCTACATCACTACATCCCCCTATACCCTGCACTACATCACTACATCCCCATATTGCCTATACCTTGCACTGCATCATCCTACACCCTGCACTACATCACACCCCCTATACACTGTAGTGCATCACTATATAATAAGCCCATACATGCTACATGCTACATCACCCTACACACTTTATTACTACTCTGTGCTATGGGTCCCCCTGTCCTCAGCACTGGCAGGGCTAAAACAGTAATTTTACACACACACACACACACACACACACACACACACACACACTGTCACATGCTGTGCTCTCATAAACACACTAAATACACAGACATGCACTGTGCCCAAAAACACACACACCTCATACACATACTGTATACACACACTTTGCCCCAATACACACACAGACAGTGACCCCATATACACACACACTGCCCCAAAACACACACATACTGCCCCCATGCATAGACTGTACATAATGTAGCTGGACTCACCCCAGCAGGATGCATGTCCCTGGAGCTCTCCTGCAGCTGCGGTCATTCAGCGTGGTCCCTTGATAGGCTCTGACAGGAGCAGGGTCTCAGCATCGGCGGCAGCATGGTCCCGTCCTCAGCTCCTGTGGGAGCAGGGTCATGGCCTCAGTGCCAGTATGGTCCCGTCCTCAGCTCGGCGCCAGCGGCAGCTGGGCTGCGTTCTCGGCTCCGGCAGGGGAGTTTTCCCAGCCTTCTCTTTTCCTCCTCCATCAGGGCACTCAAATTGTGTGTCCAGCCCCGGCGGCGCAAGAGTGCAAGTCTCCCGCTGGACTGCGGCGCTAACCAATAGGCACTCGCAGTCCAGCAGCCACCAATGCTTCTGATTGGCTGCTGGACTGCAAGCACTTATTGGCGAGCCGCCGCAGTCCAGCAGGAGAGAGACTTCAATTAAAAATAGCGGGAGCCGGGAGACAGAGGTGCACAATGGGGAGCGGGCGAGGCAGGCGGGCTGGCGGTGCACGGCTCCAGCGCCAGGTGATAAATCTGCGCCCGGAGCTTGTGCTCCACCGGCTCCGCCGTCGCTACGCCTCTGGCCCACACTGGAACTGTTGCTATATCGTGGAACTTGGATTCCTTAATGAGCACCCCTATTCCTCAGCCTGCCGGATGTGAGTGCAGATCCCTGGATTCTATATACAGTATATATATATATATATATATATATATATATATATATATATATATATATATATATATAGGGAATGTCTATCAGAGAGAGCAGCGCAGAGATTATTCTCCAGTATTTCCTCCGTTATCGCTAAATCCAATCTTCTGTCACTAAATGTAATTTCTTTTGATTCTTCCTTTATTAGATTTCCGTCCCCTGCCTTACGTGACCTATAATTCCCAGACAAGGCCGCTACGCTTTCCTCTCATGTCACTGAATAGGAATCAATACCTAGAACTGCTTTAATCACTGGACTGATGACATAATTGCAGGGTTCATGTTATTCGATGTCAGGAGAATTCCTGCGCCCGCAGCCATACCAGGCCGCAATCTCCCCGTGCTGGGCGCCAAGTGATGGCTGATAATTTTGCACACAGGATTTGCAGCTGCGGTGCTGGCCTTGGTGGTGGGGATCTTGCATTATATACGCAGTGTATCTTATCCATGGCAGTGTGTACAGTCATTATTTAATGACAGACCGTGAAACTTCCATTGGTTCTGTCAGGGGTTGTGACAGCTGCTGTCAGCATCTCAACTTCATCCTCAGCATGGGAGGATCGGCGTGGCTGAAGTACCAGATAGTATTGTTATTTACCTGTAAGTTCCGTGACTTATAATGGGTATCATTTTTTTAGGGGCGCATTTAATATGACAGCAATCACAGCTGTTATCTGTGGTCAACATAGACGCTCCTATACTGTTCTGTTGGTAATCAGTGGTCTGACGTTGGTAGCAGTACCCAGAGGCGTAGCTAGGGCGGACCCAGCGGAGCACCTGCTCCAGGCGCCGACATGGCACCTGGCGCCAGAGCTCTACCGCCGGCTCACCCGCCCTGCTCGCCCGCTGTGCCCGGCATCAGTCCTCACTGTGGACAGTTAAAATCCGGCGAGCGCTCTCACAGCTTGGGACGCCGGAGGCAGGGATGCGGCGCCATGATGTTGTAATTTCCGGGTGTGCGCAGTCTGTGTGCAGCTCAGGACTTACTCAGCGGCTGCGATAGAATCAGGCGGACCGGGGGTGTAGGTGCCATCATGTGACTGCCCCTCACACACCTGGCCACGCCCCTCACCATATAATGATTCCCCAGTGTATGCAGTCTGTGCGTAGCCCAGGACTTACTCAGCGGCTGTGATAGAATCAGGCTGATCGGGGGCGGAGCTGATGTCACATGACTTCCCCTCACACACCTGGCCACGCCCCTCACAATATAATGATTCCCCAGTGTGTGCAGTGTGTGCGAGCCCAGGACTTACTCAGCGGCTGTGATAGAATCAGGCTGATCGGGGGCGGAGCTGATGTCACATGACTTCCCCTCACACACCTGGCCACGCCCCTCACCATATAATGATTCCCCAGTGTGTGCAGTCTGTGCGTAGCCCAGGACTTACTCAGCGGCTGTGATAGAATCAGGCTGATCGGGGGCGGAGCTGACGTCACATGACTTCCCCTCACACACCTGGCCACGCCCCTCACAATATAATGATTCCCCAGTGTGTGTGCGAGCCCAGGACTTACTCAGCGGCTCTGAAAGAATCAGGCTGATCGGGGGCGGAGCTGATGTCACATGACTTCCCCTCACACACCTGGGCACGCAACTCACAATATAATGATTCCCCGGTGTGTGCAGTCTGTGCGTAGCCCAGGACTTACTCAGCGGCTGTGATAGAATCAGGCTGATCGGGGGCGGAGCTGATGTCACATGACTTCCCCTCACACACCTGGCCACGCCCCTCACCATGTAATGATTCCCCAGTGTGTGCAGTCTGTGCGAGCCCAGGACTTACTAAGCGGCTGTGATAGAATCAGGCTGATCGGGGGCGGAGCTGACATCACATGACTTCCCCTCACACACCTGGCCACGCAACTCACAATATAATGATTCCCCAGTGTGTGCAGTCTGCGCGTAGTCCAGGACTTACTCAGCAGCTGTGATAGAATCAGGCTGATCGGGGAGGAGCTGACATCACATGACTTCCCCTCACACACCTGGGCACGCCCATCACCATATAATGATTCCCCAGTGTCCGCAGTCTGTGTGTAGCCCAGGACTTACTAAGCGGCTGCCATATATACAGGCTGATCGGGGGCGGAGCTGACATCACATGACTTCCCCTCACACACCTGGGCACACCCCTCACCATGTAATGATTCCCAAGTGCGTGCAGTCTGTATGTAACCCAGGACTTACTAAGCGGCTATGATAGAATCAGGCTGATCGGGGGCGGAGCTGATGTCACATGACTTCCCCTCACACATCTGGGCACGGCTGCATTAACCCTGACACTCCCAAAAAACAGATGGTTACCATCCACAAACACCTTACTGGCCAGCGAACAAAAAAAGTAGCAGGATTTGATCTCAGTACGGCCTTGCGCATGCATACTGCGATCTGTATGCATGTGCCCTCTATCGGATATCGCCTGGCCTGCAAATTTGTAGCCATGCGATCAAGTCTGAATAACCCCCAATGTAATGATACAATATTGTTGTAATAATGGTGCTATGAGACTTGGTTGCCAGACCAGATACATAATATATTTTGGCATAGAGTTTCTTGCAATAATTAGGACAAATAATGTCTGTATTGCTGTAATGGAAAAATTAGAGTATTATAAATAAATGGAAGGCAGCAAACGCCGTATCGGGGGTAAATACCATAATATTAATCCTACACTTGTAAAATGTAAGTGACATCCACAGACAGATTTCCATTGCAATATATAAAGTACTAAGTTATTACAGTACACGGCAACGTGTGAGAGAACGACGTCCAACGTTATCTGTAGAAGAATCAAAGCTGCCAGGAGCCGCAGATTGCAAACATGGGGCGGAATTGCTAGGCCCAATATGGCCGCTCTGCAGTGCAAAGCCGCTTCAAAGATTTAATGATCTCAGACGTCCGCCAGGTCACATGTTTACTGCTGGGAGAGGGACAGATTTATATGCGCAGAGGGGGAAGGGGGGCTATGACCGCTCATTTCTTATCCCCACTAGAACAAGAAGGACACATTATACAGTCCTTGCTCTGCTGCTCATTCCCCCATTGCGTGGCACCTGTAATCCAGTGTTATGTCTGCCTCCAGAATCCACCTGGCCACGAAAACAGCATTGATAGCCTGCACTCAGTAGCGCAACAACACCACTACAACCCAAGTTCTGGCAGGGCGGAGCCAGCATCAGGCGGAGCCAGCATCAGGCGGAGTCAGCATCAGGCGGAGCGAGCATCAGGCGGAGTCAGCATCAGGTGGAGCCAGCATCAGGCGGAGCCAGCCTCAGGCGGAGTCCGCATCAGGCGGAGCGAGCATCAGGCGGAGTCAGCATCAGGCGGAGCCAGCATCAGGCGGAGCCAGCCTCAGGCGGGCGCTCGATCTCTGTTGGCAAATTTCATGTGCTCTGCCTGCATGGAATCTGCTTAAAATGGCCCACCAAAAATGGCCACCTCCTTGGATGAGATCTAGTGTCTGTCAGGGGAGCAGAGGTGTACAGCACTACCTGGAGTGTGCGGGTCCAGGAGCCCTGCCGCTAAGCTACGAATTTATTATATATTATACTAGTGAAAAGCCAGTCCAAATGACGACTTCTGTAATGTATTTTCGAATTGGGCTGTGGCAGTTTTTACTTTCACTTTGAGCTGTGACCGTTTTTACTTTCACTTTGAGCTGTGACAGTTTTTCACTCACAAACTCTCCACCCCTCCCCCAGTCCCTATCTGTTCCTACCTCCAATCTCTGTCTTCACAGCTCCCTCTGACCCAATATCCAGCAAGTTGAGGTGAGAAGTAGTTAGCCTTAGACAGAGAGAGAGAGGGGGGGGGGGGCGGTGGAATGGGTGGCATATACAGGGCCGGCGACAGGGGGGGTCAAGGGGGACATGTGTGACGGGCCCCGGCGATCTAAAGGTCCCCAGAGCCCGGACAGGGCCCATCTGTGCTACCCCCCTGGCTGTGGCTGTGTACAGCCTGGCTGTGGCTGTGTCCTGCCTGGCTGTGTCCATCTGACCTTTGTGTGCGCCGCCCCAGGTCTTTTCTGCCACAGCGTGCGCACCTTCTAATGACCTCACACAATGGCAGCACCTAGTGCTGGTCTGGGAGGAAGACGTCCCCAGTAAGCACAAGGCTCAGATGGGGGAGAGTTCCACGATTCGCGGGTATTAAGGGGGCGGAGCTTAATGCCGTTAAAGGTCCGCCCCATCAGATACCTCAGCTGGATCAGGACAGATAGTGTGCTCGCCCCCCCCCCCCCCCCCCCGCTTCCCCCTCTCCCGAGTCCTTAACACTTTCCCTCTCTCTCTACTCCCTGGCACTGCTCCCCCTCTCTCAGACACTGCCCCCTCTCTTCATGGCACTCTCCTCCCCCCCTCTCCATGGCACTCTACCCCCCTCTCTCTCCATGACACTCTGCCCCCTTTCTCCCTGACACTGCTCCCCCTCTCTATCTGACACCGACCCCCCCTCCCCTCTATGGCACTATGCTCCACTCTCCCTGACACTGCTCTCCCTCTCTCTCTGACACTACAACCCCCCTCCATGGCACTATGCTCCACTCTCCTTGACACTGCTCCCCCTCTCTCTCTGACACTGCCCCCCTCTCCATGGCACTCTGTCCCCATCCGCTGTGTGTCCAGCCCATGCGCAGAAGCTACTGAAGGACACTGAATGAAAGCCCTGGCATCAAGCATGAAACCATTAGCAATTAACACTTATGTGGCATCATATGTAATAGTCCTTACGGCAGGGGTTCCCAAACTTTTTGAATCACGGCGCCCTAGAGCATAAAAAAATGTTCACGGCACCCCTAGGCGAATGTTTTGTTATTGAGAAATTCCAAAAACAATATTAAATTAAGTAAATTGTTTTTATGTATCATCCTTAGGGTCATTTATGCTGTGAGGGACAGGACTTGCTACTTTTTGTCCCCATATGTTTGGCAGCCACAAGCACTGGGATTGCTTTTTAAATTGATCATGAATAATTTTAATTTGTCCTGGACTACAAATCCAGGGCACCCCTTCAAGTCTCCTGAGGCACCCCAGGGAGCCACAGCATACAGTTTGGGAACCACTGCCTTACGGTGTGTGGTATAATATGTAATGTAATGGGCATTATGGCATGTGGCATAATGTGTAATGGGCATCACATTAGTCAATTAATGTGAATTGGGCATCACAGTGTGTGGCGTAATGTGTAATGGGCATCACAGTGTGAGGCGCCACGTGTAATGAGTATCATGGTGTGAGGCGCAACATATAATGGGCATTATGGTGTGTAACGTAATGTGTAATGGGCATTACGGTGTGAGGCGTAATGTGTAATGGGCATCACGGTGTGAGGCGTAATGTGTAATGGGCATCACAGTCTGAGGCATAACTTGTAATGGGCATCACAGTGTGAGGTGCAACATATGATGGGCATTATGGTGTGTGATGTAATGGGCATTACAGTGTGAGGCGCAACATGTAATGGGCATTATGGTGTGTGACATAATGTGTAATGGGCATCACGGTCTGAGGCGTAACGTGTAAGGGGCATCACGGTCTGAGGCGTAATGGGCATCACAGTGTGAAGCGCAACATATAATGGCCATTATGGTGTGTGACTGAATGGGCATCACAGTGCGAGGTTTAATGTGTAATGGGCATTTTGCCGTGTACAGTCAGTGCCAGGCCGCTCGCAGACTCTCAGTGCTTGGAGGCTGAGTCGGCTGTCTCCTGGCTGCACTGCACATGGTCCTTTCTACGCATGCGCGGGACCACGATCTGTGTTCCGCCTGCCTGTGGCTGCCTCCGACTCCTGTCCTGCTGCTGCAGAGATTCTCCTGTACAGGTGGACAAGTGAAGAGTCCCCATCTGAAGTCTGAAGCCCCCCCGTGGTCTAGGTTCTCAATGGTATAGGTAAGGAGGGAAGGAGGCATTAGGCAAGGAGCTGGGTTTGGGATTACGTGTGTGTGGGGGGGGGGGCAGAAATATCATTGTACAGGGCCCAAAGATTTCTGTTGCCGGCCCTGGGCATATATACATTATGTTAGTAAAATTATAATGGGAGTGGGCATGTGACCAGGGTGGCATGCAATATTTAAATATACTTATATAAGGGGGCAGGTGGTTAGGTGGAATAAACTATATAATAAAAATACTGTATATTACAGGGGAGGGGGGGGGGCAGGAGGT
The DNA here is from genome assembly GCF_055691185.1 of Crinia signifera. Taxonomy (NCBI): domain Eukaryota; kingdom Metazoa; phylum Chordata; class Amphibia; order Anura; family Myobatrachidae; genus Crinia; species Crinia signifera. Next base: position 328,846,938 of record NC_139221.1, read on the forward strand.
GTATTGTATGTTTATTAAAAATTAGCACAGAATATACTGTAACCCCCCCCCCGCCCCTCGCTCATTTATCAGTGAGCCCGCCATAAAGTAATGTCACTGTGCGTCGGCGAGGGGCTACTGAGCTTTCTTACTAAATATAACCTGGGATTTCTTCATTTAACCATCTGTGAATTATTCTTAGCAAATGTGAATTTATCTCCCCTTTAAAAACTTTCTCCAAGTGTCTGACCCAAGAGCCTTGGTTCCGGCTGATGCCAAAGCCTCCGCTCGCTGCCTCCACTCCCACCCCAATCACTATAACTGTTCTAAGTGGAATAAAGTGATCAGAATAAAGCCGTCTTTCTTTATCTTCAAAGCTCCGGACTCTTTCAGACCATGTAAATCCGTATGTTGCCTCTATCCCTCCACCAAAATGAGCCTCATTGATCTTCGCTGTTACTGTCTCGCTACAAATGTCAGAAAGAGAAACCAGCGGAATCTGTGGGGAAAACATGAAAAGGAGAAGAAGGCTTTAGAGCCGCGATATTGTCTTTGAACATTTATGGCATGTTTAAAATAAACTCAGATCCAGGTATTATGCGCTATAAAGCATCTATAAATTAGCTTAATGCGGAACATCTGCCTCGGAATATTCAGCCTCCCCCGCTTTTATCTCACCATGGCGGCTTTTACACAGACAATCTGCTTGTTATCAATACGGCTTGGTCTCTGCAGACTTGAACTCTTTTATTTCTCCGCATTTGAACAAAAAACAGCCCATTACGTTCATTTAACGTAGACAAAAAGCCGCTTCTGCCGTCGGGTGTTTTTTGTCATGGCGCCATTTCTATTACTCTTTATCCATGGGAAGGCAGTGGCCATCTTGCTTTTTTAACACAACCTCATTTAAAATATGAATTTTCCCATGTGCTACATTTGGTTGGCAGTTCTCTTTTCAACATGCATACGGTCGACATGAGGATGTCAACATGGTCGAAATGTCAACATGCTTAGTATGTGTACTCTGATAAATGTCCCTGGTCCAAGAGGCAGCGTCGCCTTCCGGGCCTGTGACCAGCAGTAATGGCATTGATGTGTTGCTCAGCGACATTCCACTGAGTATATTCCCTTTTTTCCTAAGTTTAATCCTTACCCTTAACCCTCTCCCTGATACCTAACCCAGGTATAGCCCGAAGCCACATTTATGGTGTAAGAATATATATATATTACAGCATCCTAGGAGTACGTTTGTGTATGCCATGGCGCATGCTTGAAAAAATTAAGGGTGTATTGTCTTATGGGTGTAGGTAAAGCCCAGTTGTTGTAGAGCCCCTTACACATTATGCCCTCCGTAATAGAGCCCCTTACACATTATGCCCTCCGTAATAGAGCCCCTTACACATTATGCCCTCCGTAATAGTGCCCCTTACACATTATGCCCTCCTTAGTACTGCCTCTTACACGTAATACCTTCTGGAACAGTGCCCGTTATACATTATGCCCTGCGTAATAGTGCCCCTTACACATTATGCCCTCCGTAATAGAGCCCCTTACACATTATGCCCTCCGTAATAGTGCCCCTTACACATTATGCCCTCCTTAGTACTGCCTCTTACACGTAATACCTTCTGGAACAATGCCCGTTATACATTATGCCCTACGTAATAGTGCTCCTTACACATTATGCCCTCCGTAATAGTGCCCCTTACACATTATGCCCTATGATTAAATAAACAAAAAGCTGAAGGCTAGAAAGCGGGATAGATGTACTCTATTACAGGATGAATAATGGTGCATAGTTCAATATTGTTGCATTTTATTTCTATAACTAAATTTACTACAAGGAAACATTTATCCACAGACCTGAACTACTGCACTGACGCCTGTTCTGGGAACAAGGCTTCATGAGTAGGGGGCGTGGCCTCTTGGGTCAAATGTGCCCTCCCAGTTTTGATGTAAATCACAACGGATTGGGCGGAGTGTATTGAGCACACACTACCCGATCCGTCTATGGATATATCTGCAGATATATCTACTAGTGTGTTCCCAGCTTTAGGTATGCACCATGTCTACAACCCACAAGTCACTTTCCTCGTTACAGCAATGGAGTTGGGAAACGCTGTTGGAGGTTTGTTTTCTGCATTTAATACCGGTGGAAGTGCAGCTAGCCAATGAATGCCTCCGTTTGGTAATTCCTGCTTCTTGTACACTTTGATTTTCATGATGAAGCTCTGGCTACAAATGCACCAATTGTGGAATCTCCTCTCAAGTTGACACATTCTGAAATCATTTTTGTGCAGCTCTTCAGGTGTATACAGGGGGGGGGGGGGATCCATCAGGTATATATCTTCTGGAGATGGTTTACTACACACGGGTGTATTTGTAGTAATCTTATGGGCGATAACCTGTGGAATTATTATTGTCTGTTTTCTATACTAATAAATGAATTAATTAAATGACATGAATTAAGTAATTAAGAAAAACTTTTTCCCTCCATTTTATATTAGAGTACTTTGCAATGATGAGTGGAATTCCCAGAATGTAGAATAAAGGGTGAGATGTAATTAGGGCCCTGATTCTGGTGAACTCAGTAAGCAATCGCTTACCGATCGCTGAAACGCCACCCGTCAGGTGAGCGAATGCTCCTCCCCCTTCACTGTGCGAATGTTCGCCCCGGCATGCCAATGGATGTGCACGCTGAGACATCCATTCACAGTCGTACGGGCAAAACATCATTTGACCATCGAATGATTATATGCCTGTTCGCAGATATAATTTGTGATGACCATAAAAAACTAGGCGTTCCCCTGCCCCCGGCTGCTCTCCGCCCTGGCCATACGAACACTCGGCGCATGTAATACTCCCCGAAGGAGTTTGCAAATCGGGTGCGGATTTTCGCTCATATGCGGACCCCCGAACATCTGTCCCCAGCGACAATACGCTGTCTATAAAAACTGCTAATTGCTTCTCACCCAAAATGCTTGAAATGCCAAAGAGGGAGAATGCGACTTCTCCTTCCTGATAACAAACAGACGGTAAATGCTGAACCTGCTGCAATGTTCCCTTTAATCTCAGAACAGGTTTGAGTCCAGCGATGATAAGTCAAATAAAAAAATAAAACAAAAATAAAAAAAAGTCCCAATGATAGATGAATTGTCTGAATGCAGGTGGATGCTTAAGCGAGAAATATGTGTCTGTCTGTAAAGATTGCTCGCCAATCGCTTGTGGCGCTCAGCGCCGGGACTTTTATGCATGCTAATAAAACGTCGGCAGTAATTCTCTGCTCCTTGTGTCGCCCCTGCAGGTCTGTCCTCTGAGTCACCTTTAAGAGAAGTGATGGTGTCGTTTCATGTTCCCCAGGAGAGGCGTAAAGTTACATGGTGCAGGATGCTGCTAAACTTGTTGGTTTACTATCTCACACAGGTCACTTTCAAGTTTTACAAGTAGAACCCTAATGTTTATACAGAGAAAGGGAAATAGTTACTGTCTGATCATCAGGACAGACTAACATGCTTACATAGGACAGAGAAGTATATACAGGGAATGCACCGGCCAATCAGAAAACCAGAAAGTACCACAAGGCCACACCTCATGCTGGGCGGAATTATATAAACGAAAAATGCAGTTATCAGGGTTTTTACCACATTGTGCGATGCACTAAAGACCCCCCGACAGGTTACCGCAATGAGGGGCAACCGACCCACCGCCGCCCCGCACGGACCCACGCTGACCCCCCTTACCTGTGTCAGGGCAGCACAGCGCTGTGCTGCCTGGACCAGTGAACTCCTCCTCCCCGCACTGTACATTATTTTTCCGGTGCAGGGAGGAGGAGAAGAGCCAGCCCCCCTGTAGCAGCAGCATCATCCGGTCGGGTAAGGGAGGGAGGGGGTAGCTGCTGGGGAGCCGCCGGGACCCGCTGCACATCGCCGGCCAGATCGCAAAGAACAGCTCTTAACGCAAGAGCTGTCCTTTGCCATAATTATCGCCTATGTACATATGCTATAATAATGTCTGCGGTAGCCGGCGGTGTGAGGGCGCGGATGTTTGAGAATCCCACCCTGTATCTTTCTGGGGAATTGTTTTATATCTATTTCCTGTTATTGGACTATGTGTACTTCAACACAGTGGTGTCACTTACACCTTTTGGTGCGGCACTGTTAAAAAGGGTGTGGATTTACAGGGGCATGGTCTCGTAGGATAGGTGTCTCTGAGGTTTCTCTGAGTATTGGGGGTCCTATTTGCTATATCTAGGTGCGGGATGTGGCTCCCCAAAAAAAAGCATTAGCCAGAAAGCCAAGAGAAGCACACCAGTGATAACACTAAAGTTTTAATAACTGTTAGTGTTAAGAAGCCAGTGCTATGTACAAAAAGTGATGCAAAAGCAAAGGATGTAATTAAAAGAAAGAGAGATTAGTAACATGAAAGCTGAACTACAAATTCTACAAGGAAGAACTTTCCTGGCAATTATAATGTACAGAGACTTCTGTAAGGGTAATTTCCAGCAGTAATCAATTAATATGGTGTGAAGATGAGGATGAGAATAATAATGACAATGACATGTTACCACTGAAAAGATCATTCACAACAATGTTAGCTTAGCTGCCTTTAGCCCTTTGGTAGCTTGTTTGGTTTGTGCCCAAGCAAACCAAGCACTTCAGCCACAAAAGTCTCAGTCCTTGTTTCTAAAGTGCTTGGTTTGTTAAACTGTCAAAGTCCTTTTAAATCTCCAACATAAGGGTGGAAGGCAGTGCCCAATGACAACTTCATCTTGCACCACTTTTCTTAATACTGGAGGAATGAAAACATAACCAAATTACTCGAATTTATCTTGTTTTAGCATTTTGTTTTTTAAATACAGATCCAAAACCAGTACACATGAAGGTGGTTTTGCTAAATTAGAGCCACATAATTAACGCATAATTAATTCTGATCCAAAACCAAAAACATCTGAGGGTGGTTTTGCAAAACCAAAGCTTGAAAACGAATCCATATCCAAAGCCAACACATGGGGGTCCGCGCTTTTCCCCATGACGTTAGTGAAGTCTGCTACCACCCTAAGGTGGAAATTTACTAAGACGGGAGTTTTATTTCACATGAGATGTTGCTATGGGAAACCAATGAGAATCTACTTCTTATTTATTTTGCACCTTATACAAGATAATAGATAGTATCTGATTGGTTGCCCATAGCAACAGCCCGTGTGAAACAGAACTCCCTTCTTAGTACATTTCCTCCTAAGAATGGGCTTACCAGTACAGTTGGTTAGGTCTCCAATCCATATAATCACATTACGACTGGTGGGTGTGTGATTGGGCCCATGGGGAAGACTGCAGGACACCCCTCAACTACTGGTGCGTTCTCCACTTATATATGAGTCCCGTTTACCATCCATCTAGGCCAGGCATGTCCAAAGTCAGGCCCGGGGGCCAATTGTGGCCCGTACTGTCATTTCAAGCGGCCCGCAGCCTCCAGCTGGAAGCGGGCAGAGCATCAGATGTGGGAAGCACAGGACACTAACGATGGGGCCCTGGCAAACATGCCTTTACCTTGCTGTCTGCTGCAGTGCGGAGGTGCCAGCCGCCATAGTCAGATGTGTTTGGCGTCCTACCCCTGCTGCTGCAATTGTATATCACTCCACAATCACAGTGACAGCAGTGTTTGGGGAGGGGGGCAGCAAGGGGGAAGCTTGCTCCCGTAACATGCAGAGCGGAGGAGGGCGGCAGCGGGAGCCCAAGCCTCTCCTGTCCTTGCAGTTCCTGCTTTGCCTCTCCTTCCTCTGGCTCACACAAGGGGCTGGGAAACATACAGAGAAGGCAGGGGGCAGAGTGGGGGATATACAGTGAAGGAGGGTCAGGCTGGGGGACATACAGTGAATGGAGGCAGTGAGGGCAGGCTGGGGGACATACAGTGAATGGGGGCAGAGTGGGGTACATAGTGAATTGGGGTCATACAGTGAAGGAGGGTCAGGCTTGGGGACATACAATGAATGAAGGCACTGATGGACATTAAGAGAAGGGGGACAGAGTGAATGGGTGCAGAGTGGGGAACATACAGTGAATGGGGGACATACAGTGAATGGGGGCAGGCTGGGGGAAATACAGTGAAGGGGCAGGCTGGGGGACATAGAGTGAATGGGGGCAGAGTGGGGGACCATTCTGATGTGATTAATGATTCAAAGAATGTCAGGCTGAATGGTCGGCCCCCACACATTTACACTTCACCAAATCTGGCCCTCGTCGCAAAAAGTTTGGACACCCCTGATCTACAGATGGGGCCGGTTTTATCTTTGCTGGCGAACCGCCAGCAGCATGCTGCTGGCGATCCACCAGCAACACTGCGCTCCATCTGAATGAGACGCGCGTGCGTCCCACCCGCACGCGCGTCTCAGTATCGGGGCGGCGAGGCGGACGCAATAATGTCCGCCTCCCGCTCGATAGTGCTGGGGGGGACCCAAGGAGGCTCCGGGGGGGTGCGGGGTGCGCGCGTCCCCTTCCGCCGGTGCTGCCCTCGGTCGCCCGGTTCCCACACCGGGCGACCGAGGGCAGCACCGGCGGAAGGGGACGCGCGCGCACCTCGTGCGCGCGCGTCCCCTTCCGGCATACAGATGGCGGGGATGAATCCCGATACATCTGTAGGCACTTTAAATCTTTAGCATTTTGCTTATGTTACACTATCCCTACCTACCCTCACCCAGGGAACAATGTACTTAACACGAGGTCCCTTTTTCATCCACACAGTCAAACCACAGCCTGCTTTTGACTTTTCCAAGGACTTGAACAGCAGGGAAAATGTAGACAGGACCATCAAGCGGCGACTGCCAGCCCGGACAGATCAATTGGCCTGCGGGGACCTGTTCCTTTAATGCAAACCAGAACAAAACAACAGGGTGCTGTTAGAGTCAGGAGAAGAGTTAGCATGCAGGGACAGCTGGAGGCCCATTCCTTACTTGTAGCCTGGCCTGGGCAAAGCCGGGATCCATCAGGTGGTTAGGACGTGGCACAGAATTGCAGGTGGTAATGATGCAGGGTTATATCAAAGTACACACACATTATACCCAACAGAGTGAGTACCCTAACACTTCACTGAGACAGGGCAGGCTGTAGAGTGGGAGGTGAAACATGGGGATGGGGTGAGGATTGGGGTGGGGGGGGGGGGCAGTAGAAGAGGTCAACTGCTGTAGTGGGCTGGGGGTGAATTATTTTTAAGTTTCTCTCTGTGGGGGCAATAAATCAGTATGAGGGCTTTTGTGTAAACCCCCCCCCCCCCCCCCCCCCATAGAGGAACAAGAAGAATCTAAACTGGGATGTATCAAACACTTTCTCCTGTGATCTCCTTTTACTGCCTACCCCTCATTGTGTAAGTTAACAACGCTGCTTTCATTCTCCTTATATTTTCATAGGATACTTATTTGCATATATATTAATACGTGTCCTTTTTCTAACCTTTTTTGTAACTTTTTATGAATTGGATGTAATTTGTTCTCACATTATGAAAGTCATTAATCTTAGCGTGATCTCTGAAGTTCTGTCCATGGCCATATAGGCCTGTAGCAATTGCTGAGGTCTAAGCTACATATGTATAACATTATTATTTGAAAAATAATCATAATTGTGGTACAGTAATTGACAAGGGCTCCACGCTTGTCCCTTAGCCCTGTTGGAGAAAGTGCGCTATGTAAATGAAACTTACTTAGTGGCGGCAGTGACGTTTTGCACTTACCGGGAGTTTTATTTGGCGAACGTTTTCTGCAGCCGAAGGCTCCTTCTCCTCTGTGGGTTTTTAGATGCAGAAATTACATTTCTCAAAGCCTTTAGGAGCAATATATATGGCCAGAAAATGATGTTAATTCAGATCTGATTGCTGGGCTGCTGCGATGTGATAAGATAGATGCCCCATGCAATGAGATAGCCGCCGCCCCGCCACAGTGAAATCCCGCCTCATGCCGGCCAATTCTGGACACTGGGTAGATGGAAAGTGGGTCTAGCGTTGCATCTTTCCATGTGGATGTTAAAGTATAAAAAAGTCCCAAAAATGAAGGAAAAAACGGTACTCTTTACCTAGCACGGCGCCCATCGCGGGCATCGCGGGTACATTTATGCCTGCCCGCGACGCGACCGACGCGATGCTCACGATTTCCCATTGAAACCCATGTTAAACATGGAAATCGCGTCGGTCGCGTCGCGGCCGTCCATAAATGTGCACTCGATGGCCGCGACGCGATGCCCCCGATTTGCCATAGGAATCTATGTTAAAAGGCCCGATGGACACGATTTTTATGTCAAATGCCTCAATGCCCACGATTTCTACATAGGAATCAATGTTAAATGGGCCTTAGAGCCCAAATAGGCACAATTAACCCTTAAATGTCCCCCCAAATTTTTTAACGCCACCCCACGATCCACGCCAACCCGAAGCGTGGCGAGCGCAGCGAGCCCGCGAGGGGCGGCGGTACGCGTCCTCTGACCTTTTCATGCCCTACTATCCACGTCGGCGTGGAGTTGAGAATAGAATAGTGTGGCGAGCGCAGCGAGCCACCGAGCCCGAAGCGTGGCGAGCGCAGCGAGCCCCGCGAGGGGACGCGGATACCTTCACAGTTATACGCGTCCCCTCGCGGGCTTCACAGGTGTCCGTGGCGACGCGGACACCTGTGAAGTCCGCGAGGGGACGCGTTTACCTGTGAAGGTATCCGCGTCCCCTCGCGGGGCTCGCTGCGCTCGCCACGCTTCGGGCTCGGTGGCTCGCTGCGCTCGCCACACTATTCTATTCTCAACTCCACGCCGACGTGGATAGTAGGGCATGAAAAGGTCGGAGGACGCGTACCGCCGCCCCTCGCGGGCTCGCTGCGCTCGCCACGCTTCGGGTTGGCGTGGATCGTGGGGTGGCGTTCAAAAATTTGGGGGGACATTTAAGGGTTAATTGTGCCTATTTGGGCTGTAAGGCCCATTTAACATTGTTTCCTATGGTAAAATCGGGTCCATTGAGCCATTTAACATGAAAATCGTGTCCATCGGGCCTTTTAACATTGATTCCTATGGGAAATCGTGGGCATCGCGTCGTGGCCATCGTGTGCACATTTATAGCCGGCCGCGACGCGACCGACACGATTTCCATATTTAACATGGTTTTCAATGGGAAATCGGGAGCATCGCGTCGCGTCCGGGCACCTTTAGCCCGCACACGACGCGACCGACGCGATTTTTTACCTCACGATGCCCACGATCAAGATCGTGGGCGCCGTGCTAGGTAAAGAGTACCGAAAAAACTTTGTTGACCTATTGACTTTTGACCTTGAACAGTGATGGCTGACACTCCGGCTGCTGTTGTTGAACTACACATCCCAGCATGCCCTGCATCAGTTTTAGCGTGGCCAAATAGTAAAACTGTAGCAGGGCATGCTGGGATGTGTACTTCAACAACAGCTGGAGTGTCAAGGTTAGCCATCAATGACCTAGAAACTAACAACCTATCAACTGGATACCGTGTTTTATAGGTTAAATTCACTTGCTGAAAGCAGCAGCAAGGAAGACAGAATCGGGCATTCATTTATTTTAAAGTTCTCCGCAAAATTCCCCTAAATGCGAAATCATTTTATAACCTAAACAATTTCTATCAAAAAACAACGAGAAAATGAACCAAATAAATACAAACAGCAAAAAAATGGCAAAGACTCTTTTAAATCAGCGGAAGGGTTAATGGCGGACGAGCGCCGGGGCCTTCTCATCCTCAGGCGTACAGATAAAATCTGTCAAATTGCAGAAGTTTCCATTTTAATTAGAGTTGCTATTTTTTTAATCAGTTATTTAGAAAACTCTGTTGATAATGATTGGTTTCCCGAGGTCAGTACAATGTCGCGGCACAAGTAATTATTTGGGAATATGCTCACAATTGGTTTTTTATCTTGCAGCTGTAGGTTTGGAGGCATTAGGAGGCATCGGTCTGTCCCCTGAATAACAAATACGGCCATTAGGAAGACATAGATATTCTATCCCTTCACTGGCAGAGAAATTAAGCTGTCATCACAGCAAAACTAGTTTTTCTATCCACGCCGGTGATTTACAGCAGCCATGGAGCACCGGAGAAAGGAGCGCACTGCTTTATTTGCCAAATGTCGCAATTATTGGGAAAACAGAATATGGGAAATGTTGGGTTTTGCATGTGTAGTGTTATTCCTTGTTTCGTTCTGGAGAGGGACTTGCGGTGGAATTCATATTAAACACATTCTGATGGGGAGAAGACCATTTTGCTGGGGTGCGGAGGTCTGTAAAAAGTACCGTTGAGTTCCCATGTACCTTGTCATTCTGCGCTGTACAAACAATGGTGCGATCCGCTCTCAGAGGGTATTATTATTATTATTATTATAATTTTAATTATAAGGCGCCACAAGTGTTTCGCAGCGCCGTACAAAGGAACAATACAGGGAAACAAAACTTGGCATAACATTGAATAAATAACAAAAATAGAGTACAAATAAAGAGCACCACAGTTCAATACACATTACAGCTTAAATGTAAGTAGTGAGGACTCAATCAACATACAACTAGAGGCTTGAGGCCAATGATGGAGAGGAGTATGCAGACGAAGATGGTCACTAAGTGTTGGAGTATAGGAGAGCTGTGAGTGACATGTGAAGAGAAGTGGGCTTTGACAACAGGAGGGAAGAGGGCCCTGCTCGGAGGAGCTTACAATCTAGTAGGAAGGGGAGACAGACAGATTACAAGAGGTGCAAGCGAGGGGGTGGTGGTTAGAAAGCAGGATGTAAGCAGGCAAGGGGTCGGAGAACCAGCTGGTTTATGCAGTGGAAGCAGTGGTCGAAGTGGGGCGGTATACGGGGGTATGGCATACCCCCACTTTAATCTGAAGATAAAAAAAAAAGTTTTTTTTCCCCCTCAGGATGCTCTCTGATCACTCAGCAGCACATATTGTGCTTTTGTAATACCCCTGTACAACGGGGCAGTCTGGCAGGGGACGTTGATGGACAGGGGGGTGTCCGAAGGTGCGCACTATATTCACTCTTTACTTTTCCATACCCCCACTTCAAAATTTTCATACCCCCACTTCAAAATTTCCACTTCGACCACTGAGTGGAAGGGTACGCTTTGATGAATAGGTGAGTTTTCAGTGCCCGTTTGAAGCTTTGCAAGGTCGGGGAGAGTCTAATGGAGCGAGGGAGTGCGTTCCACTGAAGGGGTGCAGCACGGGCAAAGTCCTGTACTCTAGCATGGGAAGCAGGGATCAGGGTGGAGGAGAGACGACAGTCGTCAGCTGACCGTAGAGGGTGGGAGGGTGTATGAATGGAGATGAGGTTAGAGAGATATGGAGCAATGGAATTAGAGATGGCCCTGTATGTGAGTGTGAGGTGTTTGAAGAGGATTCTGTAGGGGAATGGAAGACAGTGCAGATTTTGTTGAAGGGGAGTAGCAGAATTAGAGCGGCGGGAGAGGAAGATAAGCCTGGCTGCAGCATTGAGGACTGATTGGAGAGGAGCTAGTTGGGATTGAGCAAGGCCGGTGAGAAGAGCATTACAGTAGTCAAGCCGTGAGATGACCAATGAGTGGATGATCAGCTTAGTTGCACTCTGTGTATGAATTCCAGGTGGAGCAGAGATCATTGGGGATCCATGCAAGGGACACTTAACCACTTGTTTGGCATGGTTGCCTCCTTTGCGACCATACCTGGCAGTGCGACCGATGCGACTACACAGCGTGGGCGACTGCCAGAGAATAATCTACTAGCAGCCACTGCTCACCAGTGGCATCAAGAGGGGGGGGGGCAGGTAACTTTTGCCCAGGTCTGCTAGTGGGCCGGGGTCCTGTTGCAGGGAACCGGGCAGTGGGGAGAGAGATTACAGGCCGCAGTCGCAGCACAGTCTCTCTCCCCAGCTCAGCACACGCTGCAGGGGCAGCCTGTCCTCTCTCTCCCTCTGTGTGTGCCATGAGGATCCCACACCCCACATAAATTATTATTCTTGCAGAGACCATGCCCCATCCGGTGACTATGCACCCTCTATTTTACCCTTCTGCTCGCAGAGGCACCTCTCTGCCTCCCAGCACCCTCTGCCCACGGTCTGCCATACTGCAGATAATTGCTGATTGGTCAGCACAGCAGAAGACGATCCCCCACAGCTGCACAAAGGAGCAGCCACCCGGGAAATGCAAATGTACCACCCTGCCCCATACCGCCCTCCCTTCAGCATGTATTTGGTGGCTACTCAGATGACTTACAATGACTGAGTATTCCAATATTTTAATAATAAAGTATTTTAATTGTAAAAAATTATATGAAATCTTTTTGAGTAAGTTCAATACATATTCTTCACCTAATACGCTTATTTCTAAAAAAAAATATTAAAAATAAAACTAAATCTGAACAATTTTGTGGGAAAAAATTGTCAATTCTAAGATTGGTGCAAAAAAATAAAAGTGAGATGGGAATAGGACATTTCCTAGCTCAAATCTAAATTAGAGACGTGCTGTACTGTAGGCAGACCCCGTGTTTTTGGTTACAATTCACCATAAAGTGTTTTGGTTTAGACTCCAATTTGGTTTTCTTAATATCGATAATAAAAATGATAATCACTTAAAAATATTGATGAAAAATCAATAATAAAAAACTGAAACTATAATTAGATTTTTGCAATCCAAACATAAAATTCCGATTTAAAATCTGAATTCTAAACCAGTTTGGATCAGATCTCATTAGGAGATCCAGACCGGTTTTGGCACGTCTCAAATCTACAGTAAATGACATTTACAGTAGGAATAGCAGACCGCAATCACCCTGCAAAAATGTAAATATTATATTCCCCCCAATCCCCCTTGCATTGCAGCCTGGTTTGTCCAGAGACGATACTGTACTTGCCTTTTTATAACTTTCCCATTTCAGAAATAGACCGGCCAGCTTTAACCGGCTGTATTCACAGATGCTTTCTTCAATTGGGGTTACTGTATATGTGCGTCAAAGTCCCCTTACACAAATAGCGTAATATTCATGAAATATATTATATAATTTTATATATAAAGTAGTGTAATTCTGTGTATAACTAGTTTAGCGTAATGAGATGCGAGAACAGCACTGCGCTTAGCAAACACTACAGAAGGTACAGTATAAATATACACATAACATACACTACAGAAGGTACAGTATAAATATACACATAACATACACTACAGAAGGTACAGTATAAATATACACATAACATACACTACAGAAGGTACAGTATAATTATACACATAACATACACTACAGAAGGTACAGTATAAATATACACATACCATACACTACAGAAGGTACAGTATAAATATACACATAACATACACTACAGAAGGTACAGTATAAATATACACATAACATACACTACAGAAGGTACAGTATAAATATACACATAACATACACTACAGAAGGTGCAGTATAAATATACACATAGCATACACTACAGAGGGTACAGTATAAATATACACTTAACATACACTACAGAAGGTACAGTATAATTATACACATAACATACACTACATAAGGTACAGTATAAATATACACATAACATACACTGCAGAGGGTACAGTATAAATATACACATACCATACACTACATAGGGTACAGTATAAATATACACATACCATACACTACAGAAGGTACAGTATAAATATACACATACCATACACTACAGAGAGTACAGTATAAATATACACAACATACACTACAGAAGGTACAGTATAAATATATACATAACATACACCACAGAGGGTACAGTATAAATATACACATACCATACACTACAGAAGGTACAGTATAAATATACACATAACATACACTACAGAAGGTACAGTATAAATATACACATACCATAAACTACAGAAGGTACAGTATAAATATACACATAACATACACTACAGAGGGTACAGTATAAATATATACATAACATACACTACAGAGGGTACAGTATAAATATACACATAGCATACACTACAGAGGGTACAGTATAAATATACACATACCGTACACTACAGAGGGTACAGTATTCATATACACATAACATACACTACAGAGGGTACAGTATAAATATACACATAGCATACACCACAGAAGGTACAGCATAAATATACACATAGCATACGCTACAGAGGGTACAGTATAAATATATATATAACATACACTACAGAGGGTACAGTATAAATATACACATAACATACACTACAGAAGGTACAGCATAAATATACACATAACATACGCTACAGAGGGTACAGTATAAATATATACATAACATACATTACAGAGGGTACAGTATAAATATACACATAACATACACTACAGAGGGTACAGCATAAATATACACATAACATACGCTACAGAGGGTACAGTATAAATATATACATAACATACACTACAGAGGGTACAGTATAAATATACACATAACATACACTACATAGGGTACAGTATAAATATACACATAACATACACTACAGAGGGTACAGTATAAATATACACATAACACACTACAGAGGGTACAGTATAAATATACACATAACATACACTACATAGGGTACAGTATAAATATACACATACTATAACATACACTACAGAGGGTACAGTATAAATATACACATACCATACACTACAGAAAGTACAGTATAAATATACAGATAACATACACTACAGAAGGTACAGTATAAATATACACATAACATACACTACAGAAGGTACAGTATAATTATACACATAACACACTACAGAGGGTACAGTATAAATATACACATAACATACACTACAGAAGGTACAGTATAAATATACACATAACATACACTACAGAGGGTACAGTATAAATATACACATAACATACACTACAGAAGGTACAGTATAATTATACACATAACACACTACAGAGGGTACAGTATAAATATACACATAACATACACTACAGAAGGTACAGTATAATTATACATATAACATACACTACAGAAGGTACAGTATAAATATACACATACCATACACTACAGAAAGTACAGTATAAATATACAGATAACATACACTACAGAAGGTACAGTATAAATATACACATAACATACACTACAGAAGGTACAGTATAAATATACACATAACATACACTACAGAAGGTACAGTATAAATATACACATAACATACACTACAGAGGGTACAGTATAAATATACACATAACATACACTACAGAGGGTACAGTATAAATATACACATAACATATACTACAGAAGGTACAGTATAAATATACACATAACATACACTACAGAAGGTACAGTATAAATATACACATAACATACACTACAGAAGGTACAGTATAAATATACACATAACATACACTACAGAGGGTACAGTATAATTATACACATAACACACTACAGAGGGTACAGTATAAATATACACATAACATACACTACAGAGGGTACAGTATAAATATACATATAACATACACTACAGAGGGTACAGTATAAATATACACATAACATACACTACAGAAGGTACAGTATAAATATACACATAACATACACTACAGAGGGTACAGTATAATTATACACATAACACACTACAGAGGGTACAGTATAAATATACACATAACATACACTACAGAGGGTACAGTATAAATATACACATAACATACACTACAGAGGGTACAGTATAAATATACACATAACATACACTACAGAGGGTACAGTATAAATATACACATAACATACACTACAGAAGGTACAGTATAAATATACACATAACATACACTACAGAGGGTACAGTATAAATATACACATAACATACACTACAGAGGGTACAGTATAAATATACACATAACATATACTACAGAAGGTACAGTATAAATATACACATAACATACACTACAGAAGGTACAGTATAAATATACACATACCATACACTACAGAGGGTACAGTATAAATATACACATAACATACACTACAGAGGGTACAGTATAATTATACACATAACACACTACAGAGGGTACAGTATTAATATACAGATGTATCCGGCCACATCTTTGCAGGGGCTGGCCACTCTATCACCAGCACCCGCCAGCGGGCGGCTACCACCAGGGGCATGCGCGTACGAGTACAGTATAAATATACACATAACATACACTACAGAGGGTACAGTATAAATATACACATAACATACACTACAGAAGGTACAGTATAAATATACACATAACATACACTACAGAGGGTACAGTATAAATATACACATAACATACACTACAGAGGGTACAGTATAAATATACACATAACATATACTACAGAAGGTACAGTATAAATATACACATAACATACACTACAGAAGGTACAGTATAAATATACACATACCATACACTACAGAGGGTACAGTATAAATATACACATAACATACACTACAGAGGGTACAGTATAATTATACACATAACACACTACAGAGGGTACAGTATTAATATACAGATGTATCCGGCCACATCTTTGCAGGGGCTGGCCACTCTATCACCAGCACCCGCCAGCGGGCGGCTACCACCAGGGGCATGCGCGTACGAGTTGCTCGTGCGCCCTGTGGCAACGGAACCTGCCGCCGATCCCCCCCACCTCGCCGCCCCGACCACCCCACCTTCCCCCGAACTGGGCAGTGTCTCCCTGAAGCGGAGATGGGCAGGGAGATGCTGCCCAGCCGCCGTGATACTGGGACGCGTGTGAGACACACGAGCGTCCCAGTCCCTATCGGCGGCGCTCGCCAGTGAAAGGGAACCCTGGTGGGTGCCGGGCAAGGAAGAGCCTTGCGACATTTATACACTTAGCATTCGGTGCAGCATATTCCGATCTCACCGATAGACCAGTCCGGCCTTTGTTCTAATTGCAGATATTTGTTACAAGTTTCATCGCCATAAAATCCAAATGCAAATCTATTCATTCGGCGCAGTTCATTCAGAATACAATGCGAGACTCATTTATATGCCTGCATTATCTAATGCCAGTAAAAGTGAGGAATGTTCTCTGACATTTATTATCATGCATGGAGAAACATATGGAGGATGATTTTACTACCTTAATGCCATTAACACCACTGTAAAATATATTTAATATATAAATTCATTGAAGGGTGTCGTTACTGCGCGGCCGAATACAGGGCGATATCAGCCAATAGATGATTATTTCCTAACCCTGGTAGCGATTATACGCTTGCGGGACCACCACCGAAGTAGCGCTTACTCTACCGCATAGCGTTATTACATTTACAGCCGCCGGAAAACGTTTTCACCCCACTGCCATTTTTAACTTTTTATTCTCTTATATCATGGTATCCAAATAGATTTATACGGGAAATATTATCGCGAACCTTTGCAGGGGCTGGCCACTCTATCACCAGCACCCGCCAGCGGGCGGCTACCACCAGGGGCATGCGCGTACGAGTTGCTCGTGCGCCCTGTG
Source organism: Crinia signifera (assembly GCF_055691185.1). Classification (NCBI taxonomy): domain Eukaryota; kingdom Metazoa; phylum Chordata; class Amphibia; order Anura; family Myobatrachidae; genus Crinia; species Crinia signifera. The sequence goes on from NC_139221.1 coordinate 328,864,337, forward strand.
GCAACGGAACCTGCCGCCGATCCCCCCCACCTCGCCGCCCCGACCACCCCACCTTCCCCCGAACTGGGCAGTGTCTCCCTGAAGCGGAGATGGGCAGGGAGATGCTGCCCAGCCGCCGTGATACTGGGACGCGTGTGAGACACACGAGCGTCCCAGTCCCTATCGGCGGCGCTCGCCAGTGAAAGGGAACCCTGGTGGGTGCCGGGCAAGGAAGAGCCTTGCGACATTTATACACTTAGCATTCGGTGCAGCATATTCCGATCTCACCGATAGACCAGTCCGGCCTTTGTTCTAATTGCAGATATTTGTTACAAGTTTCATCGCCATAAAATCCAAATGCAAATCTATTCATTCGGCGCAGTTCATTCAGAATACAATGCGAGACTCATTTATATGCCTGCATTATCTAATGCCAGTAAAAGTGAGGAATGTTCTCTGACATTTATTATCATGCATGGAGAAACATATGGAGGATGATTTTACTACCTTAATGCCATTAACACCACTGTAAAATATATTTAATATATAAATTCATTGAAGGGTGTCGTTACTGCGCGGCCGAATACAGGGCGATATCAGCCAATAGATGATTATTTCCTAACCCTGGTAGCGATTATACGCTTGCGGGACCACCACCGAAGTAGCGCTTACTCTACCGCATAGCGTTATTACATTTACAGCCGCCGGAAAACGTTTTCACCCCACTGCCATTTTTCACTTTTATTCTCTTATATCATGGTATCCAAATAGATTTATACGGGAAATATTATCGCGAACCACCATCGGTTAATCTGCGCTATGAGGAAAACATCACTGCTCAGCGCCGTCAGAGAAATCACACATAACACCGGCGGATAAGCGAAGAAATGTCTTTGGCGCTAGAGGCTACGGTGGTGTAGCTTGTCACCCTGCAGCCACCATGTTGGAGGATTTCTAGCCTCCACAGAAAACACGAGACAGAAAGAAAACGTGGGGCGCTCAAAGGTGACAAGATGAATGGATGATTTATTAAAAACAAAAACAGACACACTTAATAATAACAATACAAGTTAAAATTGAATTCATACACAGTGAACCTTTGTTGTGTGGTGGCCTCTTAGTCAGGGTTGCCGACTTTAATATTCTCCTCTCCGGGAGAAGCCCGGAGAGATTCAGCAGCTGCTCTGGGGCGGGGCTTGAGTGTGACATCACTAAGCCCCGCCCCATGATGTTAAACAGGCGAATTTGCGGATCTCTGTGGAGGGGGCAGGGCTAAAATGACGCAATGTTGCCATTTTAGCTCCGCCTCCTCCTCTGAGACGCGCGGATTGCGGCATTTAAATGATCGGGGGGCCGGAGGGGGGACCCGATTTTCGGGAGACTCCCGGCCATTTCGGGAGGGTAGGCAACCCTGCTCTTACTATGTAGTGACCTTAAGTCCTTCGAGGTTGTAATGCTTTAGGGATTAGGAGGCCAGTTTGAGCTCAATTAATTCTTAGTGGTTGATCGGGTTTCTTTTGAACAATAGACCATCCAATTTCGTGATCAGTATACACACTGTCAAACTCGGCCAGCACCACAATGTCTCTGTGCAAATAGTTGTACGTGGGCAAACCTTGAAATAAAGGGAATTACCTCCTTTTTTGCAGAGTGGTGTTAGCTTAGCACCAGTGTCCGTCTTGTACGTACAGGTATCACCTGTCACTCTGCAGGGCTCACACGGTTCAAGGCCGTTTCCAAGTGTGTGATGAGCCGCGGCGCCGGCTCCGTCCCGTGCCTCTCGGCTGAACCTCTGTGTTGTTCCAGCCGGCTGTGTGACTCTACCATGAGCTGTCTCCTCACCGTTGTACAATGCCGCTGGGAGACACAATCTCGCTCTAGCTGTGTGGAGAAGGGATTACCGGGTCACAGAGGCACTCCTTTGGAACGCGTTTAACAACGGTATCTGGTTACATGAACGACAGACAGTAGGTCAGCCCCAAATTGTCGACATGCAAAAGGTTGACGGGGTCAAAAAGGTTAACGTGGAGTCGACCTGTCCAATGTTTCTCTTTTACTGTAGAGCAGGGGCAGCCAACTCCAGTCCTCGAGAGCTACCAACAGTTAATGTTTTCCAGGTCTCACGGAATCACAAGTGAAGTACTTATCTCCACCTGTGGATCTTTTATATTGCGTCAGTGAGTAATGAGTGCACCTGTGCACCTGTGAGGTGAGCTGGAAAACGTGAACTGCTGGTAGCTGTCGAGGACTGGAGTTTGCTGCCCCTGCTGTAGAGCTATTGAACTACACCCAATAAAAACAGCCAGTAAGGGGGACATTTACCAAAATGGATTCGTAGAAAAAAGGTGTATTCGTAGGGAGAAATACACCTTTTTTTTACGAATTTGTATTTTCGGGATTTACAATCCCAAAAATACAACAATTCGTAGTCCTAAAGATGGAACATTCGTATTTGTAGTTACAAATACGAATGCCCTACACCATCGATAGGATACGACAGAAATCACCATTCAAAAGAATGGTGGTTTCTGATTTACTAAGCAGCCGTACTGACAATACGGCTGCTTAGTGGTGTAAAACACCCACGCAAATACGACAGGAAAATAGAACACCATTTTCCTGTTCTATTTGCGTTTTAGCCTGCACGGATCAGTCAGATCCGTGCAGGCTTCAGTGTAAAAAAAATAGAAAAATAAATAATAAAAAAAAAAAAACGGCGTGGGGTCCCCCCCACAGCCATAACCAGCACCAGGCTGAAGGAGCCGGGGCCGGTAATTAAAAATCAGGGAGCCCGACAAATAGGGGCTCCCCGATTTTTAACAACCAGCCCCAGGCTCCAGGTCCGGGGCTGGTTCCCAAAATACAGGGGACAAAATGACTAGGGGTCCCCCGTATTTCAAGAACCAGCCCCAGGCACAACCAGCCGGCAGGCTAATGCCACAGCCGGGGGGAGACTTTTTATGCAAGTCCCCCCGGCTGACTGGTCGGTAGGGAGAATGTTTTGGCCGCGGGACCTTATATTATAAGTGTCCCCCGGCTGTGACATTACCCTGCCGGCTGGTTGTGCCTGGGGCTGGTTCTTAAAATACGGGGGACCCCTACTCATTTTGTCCCCCGTATTTTGGGAACCAGCCCCGGACCTGGAGCCTGGGGCTGGTTGTTAAAAATCGGGGAACCCCTATTTGTCGGGTTCCCTGATTTTTAATTACCGGCCCCGGCTCCTTCAGCCTGGTGCTGGTTTCGGCTGTGGGGGGGACCCCACGCCGGTTTTTTTTTTATTTATTTATTTTTTCTATTTTTTTTTACACCTTGCAGCCTGCACGGATCTGACTGATCCGTGCAGACTGCCAGAAACATTCGTATTAGCGGCCGTATATACGGCCGCTAATACGAATCATTACACCATCGGAGGGTTACAAAGCAGTCGTATATGACTGCTTTGTAACTGATCCTCCGGAACACGACTTTGCATACGACTTAAACAGTCGTATGCAACCGTAGGGAAAATACCAATACGAAAAACTAGGTTTTTCATATTGGTAAATTTCCCCCTAACTGACTGCAAGGGTGCAGGTTCAATGGTCGACAGAGTCTATGTCAACAGTCGATGAGTTGACAACAAAAGGGAAACTTTCACTAGGTCAACATTGACAAAAATCGACACACATGATTTTGACAAAAATGTTGTCACAAGTAAATTGTTAAATTGACAATAGTCAATGCATGAAAGTTTTTCCAGGTTTTTGTGTCAATGTCAACACCTGAGCACAAGGACCTCCTAACTAATGTAGTGTGTACTTCAGCCTGGTGCCTCACTCCACTACTGCTGCCCTCGCCACACTTTACCAATTTACCAATCAGAACGCACGTAGACTGTGAAGCATAAAAAAGTCCCCCCAAAAAATTAAGAAAAAAAATTGTGAAAATGTCATGTTGACTTTTGTTACGTCGACATTTTGCTCAATGCGGCAAAAGTAAACAGCTCCTTTAAAAGTTTTGTGAATAGATATCAGCGATACATAATACCAGTGTTTTGGGGGGATAGCCCACAAATATTCATTATAAACAGGATTCCAGGACTTGTCTAGAGAGGAGAGAATTGGTATATCTTGGAGTTGTACCAATTAAAACAGCACAAGTTTCTCTCCAACAATCCAAAAACATACAATCACAGATGTGTCCTCATACACCAAGCAAGGTATGCTATGCGGTGCAAGACGCCTGGCACATATCCATCGGTCCAGCCGATTCCTGGGTATCCATCGGTCCAGCCGATTCCTGGGTATCCATCGGTCCATCCTATTCCTGGGTATCCATCGGTCCATCCTATTCCTGGGTATCCATCGGTTCAGCCGATTCCTGGGTATCCATCGGTCCAGCCGATTCCTGGGTATCCATCTGTCCAGCCGATTCCTAGGTATACATCGGTCCAGCTGATTCCTGGGTATCTATCTGTCCATCCCATTCCTGGGTATACGTCGGTCCAGCTGATTCCTGGTATCCATCTGTCCAGCCGATTCCTGGGTATCCGTCTGTCCAGCCGATTCCTAGGTATCCATCTGTCCAGCCGATTCCTAGGTATCCATCTGTCCAGCCGATTCCTAGGTATCCATCTGTCCAGCCGATTCCTAGGTATCCATCTGTCCAGCCGATTCCTAGGTATCCATCTGTCCAGCCGATTCCTGGGTATCCATCTGTCCAGCCGATTCCTAGGTATCCATCGGTCCATCCAATTCCTGGGTATCCATCGGTCCAGCCGATTCCTGGGTATCCATCGGTCCATCCTATTCCTGGGTATAATTCGGTCCATCCTATTCCTGGGTATCCATCGGTCCAGCCGATTCCTGGGTATCCATCGGTCCATCCTATTCCTGGGTATCCATCGGTCAAGCCGATTCCTAGGTATCCATCTGTCCAGCCGATTCCTGGGTATCCATCTGTCCAGCCGATTCCTAGGTATCCATCGGTCCAGCAGATTCCTGGGTATCCATCTGTCCAGCCGATTCCTAGGTATCCATCTGTCCAGCCGATTCCTGGGTATCCATCGGTCCAGCAGATTCCTGGTATCCATCGGTCCATCCTATTCCTGGGTATCCATCGGTCTAGCCGATTCCTAGGTATCCATCTGTCCAGCCGATTCCTGGGTATCCATCGGTCCAGCAGATTCCTGGTATCCATCTGTCCAGCCGATTCCTGGGTATCCATCGGTCCAGCAGATTCCTGGTATCCATCGGTCCATCCTATTCCTGGGTATCCATCGTTCCATCCTATTCCTGGGTATCCATCGGTCCAGCTGATTCCTAGGTATCCATCTGTCCAGCCGATTCCTGGGTATCCATCTGTCCAGCCGATTCCTAGGTATCCATCTGTCCAGCCAATTCCTGGGTATCCATCGGTCCAGCCGATTCCTGGGTATCCATCGGTCCATCCTATTCCTGGGTATCCATCGGTCCAGCCGATTCCTGGGTATCCATCGGTCCAGCCGATTCCTGGGTATCCATCGGTCCAGCCGATTCCTGGGTATCCATCTGTCCAGCCGATTCCTAGGTATCCATCTGTCCAGCCTATTCCTGGGTATCCATCGGTCCAGCAGATTCCTGGTATCTATCGGTCCATCCTATTCCTGGGTATCCATCTGTCCAGCCGATTCCTGGGTATCCATCTGTCCAGCCGATTCCTAGGTATCCATCTTTCCAGCCGATTCCTGGGTATCCATCGGTCCAGCAGATTCCTGGTATCCATCGGTCCATCCTATTCCTGGGTATCCATCGGTCCATCCTATTCCTGGGTATCCATCGGTCCAGCCGATTCCTAGGTATCCATCTGTCCTGACGATTCCTGGGTATCCATCTGTCCATCCGATTCCTGGTAACCATCGGTCCATCCGATTCCTGGGTATCCATCGGTCCATCCTATTCCTGGGTATCCATCGGTCCAGCCGATTCATGGGTATCCATCGGTTTAGCCGATTCCTGGTAAACATTGGTCCATCCGATTCCTGGGTATCCATTGGTCCAGCCGATTCCTGGGTATTCATCGGTCCATCCTATTCCTGGGTATCCATCGGTCCAGCCGATTCCTAGGTAACCATCTGTCCAGCCGATTCCTGGGTATCCATCTGTCCAGCCGATTCCCAGATATCCATCGGTCCATCCAATTCCTGGGTATCCATTGGTCCAGCCGATTCCTGGGTATCCATCGGTCCATCCTATTCCTGGGTATGAATCGGTCCATCCTATTCCTGGGTATCCATCGGTCCAGCCGATTCCTCGGTATCCATCGGTCCATCCTATTCCTGGGTATCCATCGGTCCAGCCGATTCCTAGGTATCCATCTGTCCAGCCGATTCCTGGGTATCCATCTGTCCAGCCGATTCCTAGGTATCTATCGGTCCCATCCAATTCCTGGGTATCCATCTGTCCAGCCAATTCCTGGGTATCCATCTGTCCAGCAGATTCCTAGGTATCCATCTGTCCATCCTATTCCTGGGTATCCATCGTTCCATCCTATTCCTGGGTATCCATCGGCCCAGCCGATTCCTAGGTATCCATCTGTCCAGACGATTCCTGGGTATCCATCTGTCCAGCCGATTCCTAGGTATCCATCTGTCCAGCCGATTCCTGGGTATCCATCGGTCCAGCCGATTCCTGGGTATCCATCTGTCCATCCTATTCCTGGGTATCCATCGGTCCAGCCGATTCCTGGGTATCCATCGGTCCAGCCGATTCCTGGTGTGGAGAAGGGATTACCGGGTCACAGAGGCACTCCTTTGGAACGCGTTTAACATCGGTATCTGGTTACACGAACGACAGACAGTAGGTCAGCCCCAAATTGTCGACATGCAAAAGGTTGACGGGTCAAAAGGTTAACGTGGAGTCGACCTGTCCATTGTTTCTCTTTTACTGTAGAGCAGGGGTAGCCAACTCCAGTCCTCGAGAGCTACCAACAGTTAATGTTTCCCAGGTCTCACGGAATCACAAGTGAAGTAATTAGCTCCACCTGTGGATCTTTTATATCGCGTCAGTGAGTAATGAGTGCACCTGTGCACCTGTGAGGTGAGCTGGAAAACGTGAACTGCTGGTAGCTGTCGAGGACTGGAGTTGGCTGCCCCTGCTGTAGAGCTATTGAACTACACCCAATAAAAACAGCCAGTAACTGACTGCAAGGGTGCAGGTTCAATGGTCGACAGAGTCTATGTCAACAGTCGATGAGTTGACAACAAAAGGGAAACTTTCACTAGGTCAACATTGACAAAAATCGACACACATGATTTTGACAAAAATGTTGTCACAAGTAAATTGTTAAATTGACAATAGTCAATGCATGAAAGTTTTTCCAGGTTTTTGTGTCAATGTCAACACCTGAGCACAAGGACCTCCTAACTAATGTAGTGTGTACCCTCGCTTCAGCCTGGTGCCTCACTCCACTACTGCTGCCCTCGCCACACTTTACCAATTTACCAATCAGAACGCACGTAGACTGTGAAGCATAAAAAAGTCCCCCCAAAAAATTAAGAAAAAAAATTGTGAAAATGTCATGTTGACTTGTGTTACGTCGACATTTTGCTCAATGCGGCAAAAGTAAACAGCTCCTTTAAAAGTTTTGTGAATAGATATCAGCGATACATAATACCAGTGTTTTGGGGGGATAGCCCACAAATATTCATTATAAACAGGATTCCAGGACTTGTCTAGAGAGGAGAGAATTGGTATATCTTGGAGTTGTACCAATTAAAACAGCACAAGTTTCTCTCCAACAATCCAAAAACATACAATCACAGATGTGTCCTTATACACCAAGCAAGGTATGCTATGCAGTGCAAGACGCCTGGCACATATCCATCGGTCCAGCCGATTCCTGGGTATCCATCGGTCCAGCCGATTCCTGGGTATCCATCGGTCCATCCTATTCCTGGGTATCCATCGGTCCATCCTATTCCTGGGTATCCATCGGTCCAGCCGATTCCTAGGTATCCATCGGTCCAGCCGATTCCTGGGTATCCATCTGTCCAGCCGATTCCTAGGTATCCATCTGTCCAGCCGATTCCTAGGTATCCATCTGTCCAGCCGATTCCTAGGTATCCATCTGTCCAGCCGATTCCTAGGTATCCATCTGTCCAGCCGATTCCTGGGTATCCATCTGTCCAGCCGATTCCTAGGTATCCATCGGTCCATCCAATTCCTGGGTATCCATCGGTCCAGCCGATTCCTGGGTATCCATCGGTCCATCCTATTCCTGGGTATAATTCGGTCCATCCTATTCCTGGGTATCCATCGGTCCAGCCGATTCCTGGGTATCCATCGGTCCATCCTATTCCTGGGTATCCATCGGTCAAGCCGATTCCTAGGTATCCATCTGTCCAGCCGATTCCTGGGTATCCATCTGTCCAGCCGATTCCTAGGTATCCATCGGTCCAGCAGATTCCTGGGTATCCATCTGTCCAGCCGATTCCTAGGTATCCATCTGTCCAGCCGATTCCTGGGTATCCATCGGTCCAGCAGATTCCTGGTATCCATCGGTCCATCCTATTCCTGGGTATCCATCGGTCTAGCCGATTCCTAGGTATCCATCTGTCCAGCCGATTCCTGGGTATCCATCGGTCCAGCAGATTCCTGGTATCCATCTGTCCAGCCGATTCCTGGGTATCCATCGGTCCAGCAGATTCCTGGTATCCATCGGTCCATCCTATTCCTGGGTATCCATCGTTCCATCCTATTCCTGGGTATCCATCGGTCCAGCCGCTTCCTAGGTATCCATCTGTCCAGCCGATTCCTGGGTATCCATCTGTCCAGCCGATTCCTAGGTATCCATCTGTCCAGCCAATTCCTGGGTATCCATCGGTCCAGCCGATTCCTGGGTATCCATCGGTCCATCCTATTCCTGGGTATCCATCGGTCCAGCCTGTCAGGTTCCGGGTCTGCTGTGTTCCCGACCCTGACCGTGGTGGACCAGTGGAGGGCGCTGTGTAGCGGAAGGCCGGAGGCCTGATGAATGACATGCACAGAGGCACTGCCTTGCGTACCAGAGTGTTGGCTGAAACCAGAAACAGAGGCGCGGAGTCTAACCTGCCAGCGGTATTCACCAGAGACCCCCGCAAGGGGATATGGACTTCGCTGCGTCTGACAGGCAGGTCGCGGCCCTCTGCCCTGGTCCTCTGGACGTAGGCGGAGAGTGGTAGTGATATTGGAGACACTGGGAATAGGAATAGTCTCTGGAGGGCACAGTGTGAAAGTGTCAACACTGATGTCGACAGCAGGGTCGATGAGATCACTCAACTGCACGATGGTTATTTTGCAGGAGGCTTCTGGAGATGGTATGCCAGGTAAAGATGGTAACAGGAGTAATACTCGACTGCAGAGTGGAATGGCAGGAGTCTTCTGGAGATGACGAACCAGGTAGTATGCAGGAAACTGCGAGAGGTACACGGGGAGACCGGATAACCAGGAGCCTTTGGAAACAGCTGAACACAGGAGGGACTGAGGTCAGATGAACACATATTCAAGGCGATGACTGTGAGTTAGAAGCCGGAATATATCCCCCTTGCTGCGCACTGATTGGTTAGCGTCAGCAGCACCAATCAGTTCAGGGAAAGAGTGAGTACACCTGAGAGGTGTGCAAGTGTGTGGGTCAGAGGTCACCCTGGCTGGACCGTGGGATTGGACCCTCTGGTCAGCTGAGCGCATGTGTCATGGCGGCGCCCATGACGCGCGGGCTCCAGCGTGCCGGCATGTCGATTGCACGGGTCAACACCAGCCAAACATGGGACATCTCGCCAGGCGCTGACAGCTACCAGAGGCCTTACTCTCACCGCGGACCACCGGGAAGGTAATGGACGTGGTCTCAGACGGGGCTGAGACCCACGGTTTGTGACAGTACCCCCCCCTTTTAGGGTGGGCACCGAACACCCTTTAGGCTTGGACGGGTTCTCTTCGTGAAATGCTTTGATTAGTCGGGGGGCATGTACATCATCTGCATCTGCCCAACTCCTCTCCTCAGGACCATATCCTCTCCAATCAACGAGATATTGGAGATGCCCATACCTCCGACGAGAATCAACAATTTTGTTAATCTCGAATTCTACTCCCCTGCTGGTTTGAACTTTGGGTAGTGAGGGTGAGGAAGCATGGAAGCGATTCAGGATGAGAGGACGTAACAAAGAGATGTGAAATGAGTTGGGGATGCGTAAAGATTTGGGCAACTTCAGTTTGTATGCGACAGGATTGATCCTTTGTAGAACCGTATAGGGACCGATGAATCTGGGAGCAAATTTCATAGAGGGAACTCTCAGTCTGAGATTCCGTGTGGAAAGCCACACTCTATCTCCTGGGTGCAACTCAGGAACAGCTCTTCTCTTGCGATCTGCAAAGAATTTATACCTTGTTGAGGCTTTCGTGATGTTGGAATGAACCTCTCGCCAGATTTGAGAGAAATGGTTAATGGCTGCTGCGGCTGCAGGTACCTCTATCGCTGGTAACATTTCAAAATTGGGGGCACGGGGGTTTTGTCCATAGACTATAAAGAAAGGGGAATGACCAGTGGTTGTGTGGTACCTGAAATTATGAGCAAATTCTGCCCACGGGAGGAGTCTCGACCAGTCATCTTGCGAGGATGATATATATAGACGAAGGAAGGTCTCCAGATCTTGGTTCACCCTTTCTGTCTGACCGTTGGACTGAGGATGATAGCCTGAAGAAAACTTTAATTTGATTTGGAATGCGTTAGACAGGGCTCTCCAGAACCGTGCCACAAATTGTACCCCCCGATCGGACACAATTTCGCTAGGCAAGCCATGACTTCTGAAGATATGCTGTACAAACAGCTGAGCCAGAGTGGGAGCGGACGGTAGCCCGGGTAATGGGATGAATCGGGCCATCTTGGAAAACCTGTCAACTATTACCCATATGGTGTTGTACTCTTGGGATTTGGGTAAGTCACAGATAAAGTCCATTGAGATGTGAGTCCAGGGACGAGATGGAACGGACAGAGGATGGAGCTGGCCGGCTGGGGCTTGTCGGGATACTTTGTGCTGTGCACATTCTGGACATGATGCCACGAACTCTTTTACTTCTTTGCCAATCTGCGGCCACCAGTAGGATCTCTGAAGAATTTTTAATGTCCCTTGAGCGCCAGGATGCCCAGAGAATAATGACTTGTGAGCCCAAGAAAAAAGCTTCTGACGTAATTCAGTGGGAACGAAGATTTTACCAGGAGGAGGCACAGGCGACACCTGAGTGGGAGCAAAGGCGATGGGGTCCAGAATGGGCCGATTTTCCTGCAAGTCGGAATCTTCTTGCATGGAACGTGACAAGGCATCTGCTTTCACATTCTGAGTGCCTGGACGGTATAATAACTTGAAAGAGAAACGAGAGAAAAACAAGGACCAACGAGCCTGTCGGGGGTTCATACACTGGGCAGACTGGAGGTACAGGAGGTTTTTATGATCTGTGAAGATCGTTACAGGAAACTTGGCACCTTCTAAAAGATATCTCCATTCTTCGAGAGCTAATTTGATGGCCAGTAATTCTTGGTCTCCAATGGAGTAATTTCTTTCTGCTGGAAGAAACTTGCGAGAGAAGAACCCACAGGGGTGGAGTTTTTCATCACTGTTCTTTTGAGATAGTACAGCACCGACTCCTATGTGAGAGGCATCTACCTCAAGAAAAAAGGGTTTGTCGACATCAGGCTGGGACAGGATAGGAGCAGTGACAAAAGCTTGTTTTAAAAACTGGAAGGCTGCGATGGCTTCAGAGGGCCAGTTGGCTGGATTAGCCCCTTTTTTTGTGAGTGCGGTGATGGGTGCAATCAGCGTGGAGAAGCCTCGAATGAATTTCCTGTAGTAGTTGGAAAACCCTATAAAGCGTTGGACTGCTTTGAGGGAAGTGGGTTGTGACCACCCATTAATAGCCTCTAATTTCTCTGGATCCATACGTAGGTCGAACCCAGAAATGATGTATCCGAGGAAGGGCACAGAAGGGACTTCGAAAGTACACTTGGAAATTTTGCCATACAGTTTGTTTCTGCGAAGACGAGACAATACTTCCTTGACCTGAGTTCGATGAGAGGATAAGTCTTTTGAAAAAATGAGGATGTCATCGAGGTATACCACAAGGCAAACGTAGAGCATGTCCCTAAAGACCTCGTTTACAAATTGCTGGAATACTGCTGGGGCATTACAAAGACCGAAAGGCATTACCAGGTACTCGTAATGACCATCCCGGGTGTTAAATGCGGTCTTCCACTCGTCACCTTCACGGATTCTTATTAAGTTGTATGCCCCACGGAGATCCAATTTGGTGAAGACTTGAGCACCACGCACTCGGTCAAAAAGTTCTGTAATAAGAGGAAGCGGGTAACTGTTCTTGACTGTGATACTGTTTAAACCCCGGTAATCGATGCACGGGCGGAGGCCTCCATCTTTTTTCTTTACAAAAAAGAAACCTGAGCCTGCTGGTGAACTTGAGCGCCGGATGAAGCCTTTCTGAAGATTCTCTTGTATGTATGCCGACATGGCTTGTGTCTCAGGAACGGACAATGGGTAAGTTCGACCTTTAGGGGGGAATTTCTCTGAGAGAAGGTCAATTTTACAGTCCCAATCACGATGAGGAGGAAGAGTATCAGCGGACTGCTCGCAGAACACATCAGCGAATTCACTATAGACTTCAGGGAGACCAGGAAGAACTTTTACATTGGCTGAACGAGTGGGCACCACTGACTTGATACACTGCTGTTGGCAATGAGAACTCCATTGCTCGATCTGTAGCGTCTTCCAAGCGAACCTCACTGCCTGCGATTCTGCTGCCGTCAACTGCTGTCACAGCTAGGTGTGGAACTAATGGTTCCATTGGAATCTTCAGTTTAGTAACCAGGTCTTGAGAAATAAAGTTCCCGGCCGAGCCGGAGTCTGCCAAGGCGGTACTGGAATGGGTACCAGTAGGGGTATCCAAAGATACGGGTAAGACAAAGTCATATTCTGGAGGAGATTTTGCCACTTGACCCAACCTGACTCCTCCCTTGCAGGTTAGGCCCGGTCGTTTCCCGAACGCTCGGGACAGTTGTTAATGAAATGGCTGGGAGCAGCACAATATATGCACAGGCGATTGCGCTGCCTACGGGTGCGTTCTTCGGGAGTCAGTCGTGATCTACCCACTTGCATTGGTTCTTCACGCGTAGGAGACTCAGAACGAATCTTGGGAGAAACTTTGGGAATTAACTTCTTGTGTTTTTCTAGTCCTCTCTCACGAAGACGTAGATCAATCTTGACACATAGAGATATGAGATCTTCCAAGGGGGTAGGAAGGTCGCGAGATGCCAGCTCATCTTTGATCCGGTCAGAAACTCCTAACCAGAAGGCAGCTGTCAGGGCTTCATTGTTCCACTGTAATTCAGACGCGAGAGTTTGAAAGTGGATTACATACTGCCCCATGGGGCGGGACCCTTGCTTAACCTGGAGGATGTCGGTAGCTGCTGACACGGGTCGACCTGGCAAGTCGAATATGCGGCGGAAGGTCAGGAGGAATTGTTCATAATCTGTCAGCAGAGGATCTGCTTTTTCCCATAAGGGTGATACCCACTTCAGGGCCGAGCCAGTTAATAATGACACCATGTATGCGATTTTAATTCTGGCCGTAGGAAAGTTATGAGGAACCAATTCGAACTGAATTTGGCACTGGTTGATAAACCCTCTGCAGGTCTTGGGGTCACCATCGTATTTGGTGGGTGCTGGCAGGTGGAGACGGGATGATAAAGCTGGTGTTGCTGATCTTACGGTAGTGGTTGACACAGAAGTCGACAGGGACTGTTGCAGGGTGTCCAACCGACTGGATACATCTTGTAAGAATTTAATCACCTGTTGCTGAGTAGCTTCTTGGGTCTCCATTCTGGCAGCAACATTTTGAAGAACCGCTGGTCCCACACTTGGGTCTTGGGCCGAGTCCATCGGCCTTGAATATACTGTCAGGTTCCGGGTCTGCTGTGTTCCCGACCCTGACCGTGGTGGACCAGTGGAGGGCGCTGTGTAGCGGAAGGCCGGAGGCCTGATGAATGACATGCACAGAGGCACTGCCTTGCGTACCAGAGTGTTGGCTGAAACCAGAAACAGAGGCGCGGAGTCTAACCTGCCAGCGGTATTCACCAGAGACCCCCGCAAGGGGATATGGACTTCGCTGCGTCTGACAGGCAGGTCGCGGCCCTCTGCCCTGGTCCTCTGGACGTAGGCGGAGAGTGGTAGTGATATTGGAGACACTGGGAATAGGAATAGTCTCTGGAGGGCACAGTGTGAAAGTGTCAACACTGATGTCGACAGCAGGGTCGATGAGATCACTCAACTGCACGATGGTTATTTTGCAGGAGGCTTCTGGAGATGGTATGCCAGGTAAAGATGGTAACAGGAGTAATACTCGACTGCAGAGTGGAATGGCAGGAGTCTTCTGGAGATGACGAACCAGGTAGTATGCAGGAAACTGCGAGAGGTACACGGGGAGACCGGATAACCAGGAGCCTTTGGAAACAGCTGAACACAGGAGGGACTGAGGTCAGATGAACACATATTCAAGGCGATGACTGTGAGTTAGAAGCCGGAATATATCCCCCTTGCTGCGCACTGATTGGTTAGCGTCAGCAGCACCAATCAGTTCAGGGAAAGAGTGAGTACACCTGAGAGGTGTGCAAGTGTGTGGGTCAGAGGTCACCCTGGCTGGACCGTGGGATTGGACCCTCTGGTCAGCTGAGCGCATGTGTCATGGCGGCGCCCATGACGCGCGGGCTCCAGCGTGCCGGCATGTCGATTGCACGGGTCAACACCAGCCAAACATGGGACATCTCGCCAGGCGCTGACAGCTACCAGAGGCCTTACTCTCACCGCGGACCACCGGGAAGGTAATGGACGTGGTCTCAGACGGGGCTGAGACCCACGGTTTGTGACACAGCCGATTCCTGGGTATCCATCGGTCCAGCCGATTCCTGGGTATCCATCGGTCCAGCCGATTCCTGGGTATCCATCTGTCCAGCCGATTCCTAGGTATCCATCTGTCCAGCCTATTCCTGGGTATCCATCGGTCCAGCAGATTCCTGGTATCTATCGGTCCATCCTATTCCTGGGTATCCATCTGTCCAGCCGATTCCTGGGTATCCATCTGTCCAGCCGATTCCTAGGTATCCATCTTTCCAGCCGATTCCTGGGTATCCATCGGTCCAGCAGATTCCTGGTATCCATCGGTCCATCCTATTCCTGGGTATCCATCGGTCCATCCTATTCCTGGGTATCCATCGGTCCAGCCGATTCCTAGGTATCCATCTGTCCTGCCGATTCCTGGGTATCCATCTGTCCATCCGATTCCTGGTAACCATCGGTCCATCCGATTCCTGGGTATCCATCGGTCCATCCTATTCCTGGGTATCCATCGGTCCAGCCGATTCATGGGTATCCATCGGTTTAGCCGATTCCTGGTAAACATTGGTCCATCCGATTCCTGGGTATCCATTGGTCCAGCCGATTCCTGGGTATTCATCGGTCCATCCTATTCCTGGGTATCCATCGGTCCAGCCGATTCCTAGGTAACCATCTGTCCAGCCGATTCCTGGGTATCCATCTGTCCAGCCGATTCCCAGATATCCATCGGTCCATCCAATTCCTGGGTATCCATTGGTCCAGCCGATTCCTGGGTATCCATCGGTCCATCCTATTCCTGGGTATGAATCGGTCCATCCTATTCCTGGGTATCCATCGGTCCAGCCGATTCCTCGGTATCCATCGGTCCATCCTATTCCTGGGTATCCATCGGTCCAGCCGATTCCTAGGTATCCATCTGTCCAGCCGATTCCTGGGTATCCATCTGTCCAGCCGATTCCTAGGTATCTATCGGTCCCATCCAATTCCTGGGTATCCATCTGTCCAGCCAATTCCTGGGTATCCATCTGTCCAGCAGATTCCTAGGTATCCATCTGTCCATCCTATTCCTGGGTATCCATCGTTCCATCCTATTCCTGGGTATCCATCGGCCCAGCCGATTCCTAGGTATCCATCTGTCCAGACGATTCCTGGGTATCCATCTGTCCAGCCGATTCCTAGGTATCCATCTGTCCAGCCGATTCCTGGGTATCCATCGGTCCAGCCGATTCTGGGTATCCATCTGTCCATCCTATTCCTGGGTATCCATCGGTCCAGCCGATTCCTGGGTATCCATCGGTCCAGCCGATTCCTGGTGTGGAGAAGGGATTACCGGGTCACAGAGGCACTCCTTTGGAACGCGTTTAACACCGGTATCTGGTTACACGAACGACAGACAGTAGGTCAGCCCCAAATTGTCGACATGCAAAAGGTTGACGGGTCAAAAGGTTAACGTGGAGTCGACCTGTCCATTGTTTCTCTTTTACTGTAGAGCAGGGGTAGCCAACTCCAGTCCTCGAGAGCTACCAACAGTTAATGTTTCCCAGGTCTCACGGAATCACAAGTGAAGTAATTAGCTCCACCTGTGGATCTTTTATATCGCGTCAGTGAGTAATGAGTGCACCTGTGCACCTGTGAGGTGAGCTGGAAAACGTGAACTGCTGGTAGCTGTCGAGGACTGGAGTTGGCTGCCCCTGCTGTAGAGCTATTGAACTACACCCAATAAAAACAGCCAGTAACTGACTGCAAGGGTGCAGGTTCAATGGTCGACAGAGTCTATGTCAACAGTCGATGAGTTGACAACAAAAGGGAAACTTTCACTAGGTCAACATTGACAAAAATCGACACACATGATTTTGACAAAAATGTTGTCACAAGTAAATTGATAAATTGACAATAGTCAATGCATGAAAGTTTTTCCAGGTTTTTGTGTCAATGTCAACACCTGAGCACAAGGACCTCCTAACTAATGTAGTGTGTACCCTCGCTTCAGCCTGGTGCCTCACTCCACTACTGCTGCCCTCGCCACACTTTACCAATTTACCAATCAGAACGCACGTAGACTGTGAAGCATAAAAAAGTCCCCCCAAAAAATTAAGAAAAAAAATTGTGAAAATGTCATGTTGACTTGTGTTACGTCGACATTTTGCTCAATGCGGCAAAAGTAAACAGCTCCTTTAAAAGTTTTGTGAATAGATATCAGCGATACATAATACCAGTGTTTTGGGGGGATAGCCCACAAATATTCATTATAAACAGGATTCCAGGACTTGTCTAGAGAGGAGAGAATTGGTATATCTTGGAGTTGTACCAATTAAAACAGCACAAGTTTCTCTCCAACAATCCAAAAACATACAATCACAGATGTGTCCTTATACACCAAGCAAGGTATGCTATGCGGTGCAAGACGCCTGGCACATATCCATCGGTCCAGCCGATTCCTGGGTATCCATCGGTCCAGCCGATTCCTGGGTATCCATCGGTCCATCCTATTCCTGGGTATCCATCGGTCCATCCTATTCCTGGGTATCCATCGGTCCAGCCGATTCCTGGGTATCCATCGGTCCAGCCGATTCCTGGCTATCCATCTGTCCATCCCATTCCTGGGTATACGTCGGTCCAGCTGATTCCTGGTATCCATCTGTCCAGCCGATTCCTGGGTATCCGTCTGTCCAGCCGATTCCTAGGTATCCATCTGTCCAGCCGATTCCTAGGTATCCATCTGTCCAGCCGATTCCTAGGTATCCATCTGTCCAGCCGATTCCTAGGTATCCATCTGTCCAGCCGATTCCTGGGTATCCATCTGTCCAGCCGATTCCTGGGTATCCATCTGTCCAGCCGATTCCTAGGTATCCATCGGTCCATCCAATTCCTGGGTATCCATCGGTCCAGCCGATTCCTGGGTATCCATCGGTCCATCCTATTCCTGGGTATAATTCGGTCCATCCTATTCCTGGGTATCCATCGGTCCAGCCGATTCCTGGGTATCCATCGGTCCATCCTATTCCTGGGTATCCATCGGTCAAGCCGATTCCTAGGTATCCATCTGTCCAGCCGATTCCTGGGTATCCATCTGTCCAGCCGATTCCTAGGTATCCATCGGTCCAGCAGATTCCTGGGTATCCATCTGTCCAGCCGATTCCTAGGTATCCATCTGTCCAGCCGATTCCTGGGTATCCATCGGTCCAGCAGATTCCTTGTATCCATCGGTCCATCCTATTCCTGGGTATCCATCGGTCTAGCCGATTCCTAGGTATCCATCTGTCCAGCCGATTCCTGGGTATCCATCGGTCCAGCAGATTCCTGGTATCCATCTGTCCAGCCGATTCCTGGGTATCCATCGGTCCAGCAGATTCCTGGTATCCATCGGTCCATCCTATTCCTGGGTATCCATCGTTCCATCCTATTCCTGGGTATCCATCGGTCCAGCCGATTCCTAGGTATCCATCTGTCCAGCCGATTCCTGGGTATCCATCTGTCCAGCCGATTCCTAGGTATCCATCTGTCCAGCCAATTCCTGGGTATCCATCGGTCCAGCCGATTCCTGGGTATCCATCGGTCCATCCTATTCCTGGGTATCCATCGGTCCAGCCGATTCCTGGGTATCCATCGGTCCAGCCGATTCCTGGGTATCCATCGGTCCAGCCGATTCCTGGGTATCCATCTGTCCAGCCGATTCCTAGGTATCCATCTGTCCAGCCTATTCCTGGGTATCCATCGGTCCAGCAGATTCCTGGTATCTATCGGTCCATCCTATTCCTGGGTATCCATCTGTCCAGCCGATTCCTGGGTATCCATCTGTCCAGCCGATTCCTAGGTATCCATCTTTCCAGCCGATTCCTGGGTATCCATCGGTCCAGCAGATTCCTGGTATCCATCGGTCCATCCTATTCCTGGGTATCCATCGGTCCATCCTATTCCTGGGTATCCATCGGTCCAGCCGATTCCTAGGTATCCATCTGTCCTGCCGATTCCTGGGTATCCATATGTCCATCCGATTCCTGGTAACCATCGGTCCATCCGATTCCTGGGTATCCATCGGTCCATCCTATTCCTGGGTATCCATCGGTCCAGCCGATTCATGGGTATCCATCGGTCCAGCCGATTCCTGGTAAACATCGGTCCATCCGATTCCTGGGTATCCATTGGTCCAGCCGATTCCTGGGTATCCATCGGTCCATCCTATTCCTGGGTATCCATCGGTCCAGCCGATTCCTAGGTATCCATCTGTCCAGCCGATTCCTGGGTATTAATCTGTCCAGCCGATTCCCAGATATCCATCGGTCCATCCAATTCCTGGGTATCCATTGGTCCAGCCGATTCCTGGGTATCCATCGGTCCATCCTATTCCTGGGTATGAATCGGTCCATCCTATTCCTGGGTATCCATCGGTCCAGCCGATTCCTCGGTATCCATCGGTCCATCCTATTCCTGGGTATCCATCGGTCCAGCCGATTCCTAGGTATCCATCTGTCCAGCCGATTCCTGGGTATCCATCTGTCCAGCCGATTCCTAGGTATCTATCGGTCCCATCCAATTCCTGGGTATCCATCTGTCCAGCCAATTCCTGGGTATCCATCTGTCCAGCAGATTCCTAGGTATCCATCTGTCCAGCCGGTTCCTGGGTATCCATCGGTCCAGCAGATTCCTCGGTATCCATCGGTCCATCCTATTCCTGGGTATCCATCTGTCCAGCCGATTCCTGGGTATCCATCTGCCCAGACGATTCCTAGGTATCCATTTGTCCAGCCGATTCCTGGGTATCCATCGGTCCAGCAGATTCCTGGTATCCATCGGTCCATCCTATTCCTGGGTATCCATCGTTCCATCCTATTCCTGGGTATCCATCGGCCCAGCCGATTCCTAGGTATCCATCTGTCCAGACGATTCCTGGGTATCCATCTGTCCAGCCGATTCCTAGGTATCCATCTGTCCAGCCGATTCCTGGGTATCCATCGGTCCAGCCGATTCCTGGGTATCCATCTGTCCATCCTATTCCTGGGTATCCATCGGTCCAGCCGATTCCTGGGTATCCATCGGTCCAGCCGATTCCTGGGTATCCATCTGTCCAGCCGATTCCTGGGTATCCATCTGTCCAGCCGATTCCTAGGTATCCATCTGTCCAGCCGATTCCTGGGTATCCATCGGTCCAGCAGATTCCTGGTATCTATCGGTCCATCCTATTCCTGGGTATCCATCTGTCCAGCCGATTCCTGGGTATCCATCTGTCCAGCCGATTCCTAGGTATCCATCTTTCCAGCCGATTCCTGGGTATCCATCGGTCCAGCAGATTCCTGGTATCCATCGGTCCATCCTATTCCTGGGTATCCATCGGTCCATCCTATTCCTGGGTATCCATCGGTCCAGCTGATTCCTAGGTATCCATCTGTCCTGCCGATTCCTGGGTATCCATCTGTCCAGCCGATTCCTAGGTATCCATCTTTCCAGCCGATTCCTGGGTATCCATCGTTCCAGCAGATTCCTGGTATCCATCGGTCCATCCTATTCCTGGGTATCCATCGGTCCATCCTATTCCTGGGTATCCATCGGTCCAGCCGATTCCTGGGTATCCATCGGTCCAGCCGATTCCTGGGTATCCATCTGTCCAGCCGATTCCTGGGTATCCATCTGTCCAGCCGATTCCTGGGTATCCATCGGTCCAGCAGATTCCTGGTATCTATCGGTCCATCCTATTCCTGGGTATCCATCTGTCCAGCCGATTCCTGGGTATCCATCTGTCCAGCCGATTCCTAGGTATCCATCTTTCCAGCCGATTCCTGGGTATCCATCGGTCCAGCAGATTCCTGGTATCCATCGGTCCATCCTATTCCTGGGTATCCATCGGTCCATCCTATTCCTGGGTATCCATCGGTCCAGCCGATTCCTAGGTATCCATCTGTCCTGCCGATTCCTGGGTATCCATCTGTCCATCCGATTCCTGGTAACCTTCGGTCCATCCGATTCCTGGGTATCCATCGGTCCATCATTTTCCTGGGTATCCATCGGTCCAGCCGATTCCTGGTAAACATCGGTCCATCCGATTCCTGGGTATCCATTGGTCCAGCCGATTCCTGGGTATCCATCGGTCCATCCTATTCCTGGGTATCCATCGGTCCAGCCGATTTCTAGGTATCCATCTGTCCAGCCGATTCCTGGGTATCCATCTGTCCAGCCGATTCCTAGATATCCATCGGTCCATCCAATTCCTGGGTAACCATTGGTCCAGCCGATTCCTGGGTATCCATCGGTCCATCCTATTCCTGGGTATGAATCGGTCCATCCTATTCCTGGGTATCCATCGGTCCAGCCGATTCCTCGGTATCCATCGGTCCATCCTATTCCTGGGTATCCATCGGTCCAGCCGATTCCTAGGTATCCATCTGTCCAGCCGATTCCTGGGTATCCATCTGTCCAGCCGATTCCTAGGTATCCATCGGTCCCATCCAATTCCTGGGTATCCATCTGTCCAGCCGATTCCTGGGTATCCATCTGTCCAGCCGATTCCTAGGTATCCATCTGTCCAGCCGATTCCTGGGTATCCATCGGTCCAGCAGATTCCTGGTATCCATCGGTCCATCCTATTCCTGGGTATCCATCTGTCCAGCCGATTCCTGGGTATCCATCTGCCCAGCCGATTCCTAGGTATCCATCTGTCCAGCCGATTCCTGGGTATCCATCGGTCTAGCCGATTCCTGGGTATCCATCTGCCCAGCCGATTCCTAGGTATCCATCTGTCCAGCCGATTCCTGGGTATCCATCGGTCCAGCCGATTCCTAGGTATCCATCTGTCCAGCCGATTCCTGGGTATCCATCTGTCCAGCCGATTCCTAGGTATCCATCTGTCCAGCCGATTCCTGGGTATCCATCGGTCCAGCCGATTCCTGGATATCCATCGGTCCATCCTATTCCTGGGTATCCATCGGTCCAGCCGATTCCTGGGTATCCATCGGTCCAGCCGATTCCTGGGTATCCATCTGTCCAGCTGATTCCTGGGTATCCATCTGTCCAGCCGATTCCTAGGTATCCATCTGTCCAGCCGATTCCTGGGTATCCATCGGTCCAGCAGATTCCTGGTATCTATCGGTCCATCCTATTCCTGGGTATCCATCTGTCCAGCCGATTCCTGGGTATCCATCTGTCCAGCCGATTCCTAGGTATCCATCTTTCCAGCCGATTCCTGGGTATCCATCGGTCCAGCAGATTCCTGGTATCCATCGGTCCATCCTATTCCTGGGTATCCATCGGTCCATCCTATTCCTGGGTATCCATCGGTCCATCCTATTCCTGGGTATCCATCGGTCCAGCCGATTCCTAGGTATCCATCGGTCCATCCTATTCCTGGGTATCCATCGGTCCAGCCGATTCCTAAGTAACCATCAGTTCAGCCGAATCCATTGGCCCAGTGTGTCCCAGTTCCGCCCCTCGGTACAGCTGATTCCTGGGTATCCATCGGTCCAGCTGATTCCTAGGTATCCATCTGTCCTGCCGATTCCTGGGTATCCATCTGTCCAGCCGATTCCTAGGTATCCATCTTTCCAGCCGATTCCTGGGTATCCATCGGTCCAGCAGATTCCTGGTATCCATCGGTCCATCCTATTCCTGGGTATCCATCGGTCCATCCTATTCCTGGGTATCCATCGGTCCAGCCGATTCCTGGGTATCCATCGGTCCAGCCGATTCCTGGGTATCCATCTGTCCAGCCGATTCCTGGGTATCCATCTGTCCAGCCGATTCCTGGGTATCCATCGGTCCAGCAGATTCCTGGTATCTATCGGTCCATCCTATTCCTGGGTATCCATCTGTCCAGCCGATTCCTGGGTATCCATCTGTCCAGCCGATTCCTAGGTATCCATCTTTCCAGCCGATTCCTGGGTATCCATCGGTCCAGCAGATTCCTGGTATCCATCGGTCCATCCTATTCCTGGGTATCCATCGGTCCATCCTATTCCTGGGTATCCATCGGTCCAGCCGATTCCTAGGTATCCATCTGTCCTGCCGATTCCTGGGTATCCATCTGTCCATCCGATTCCTGGTAACCTTCGGTCCATCCGATTCCTGGGTATCCATCGGTCCATCCTATTCCTGGGTATCCATCGGTCCAGCCGATTCCTGGTAAACATCGGTCCATCCGATTCCTGGGTATCCATTGGTCCAGCCGATTCCTGGGTATCCATCGGTCCATCCTATTCCTGGGTATCCATCGGTCCAGCCGATTTCTAGAGATCCATCTGTCCAGCCGATTCCTGGGTATCCATCTGTCCAGCCGATTCCTAGATATCCATCGGTCTATCCAATTCCTGGGTAACCATTGGTCCAGCCGATTCCTGGGTATCCATCGGTCCATCCTATTCCTGGGTATGAATCGGTCCATCCTATTCCTGGGTATCCATCGGTCCAGCCGATTCCTCGGTATCCATCGGTCCATCCTATTCCTGGGTATCCATCGGTCCAGCCGATTCCTAGGTATCCATCTGTCCAGCCGATTCCTGGGTATCCATCTGTCCAGCCGATTCCTAGGTATCCATCGGTCCCATCCAATTCCTGGGTATCCATCTGTCCAGCCGATTCCTGGGTATCCATCTGTCCAGCCGATTCCTAGGTATCCATCTGTCCAGCCGATTCCTGGGTATCCATCGGTCCAGCAGATTCCTGGTATCCATCGGTCCATCCTATTCCTGGGTATCCATCTGTCCAGCCGATTCCTGGGTATCCATCTGCCCAGCCGATTCCTAGGTATCCATCTGTCCAGCCGATTCCTGGGTATCCATCGGTCTAGCAGATTCCTGGTATTCATCGGTCCATCCTATTCCTGGGTATCCATCGTTCCATCCTATTCCTGGGTATCCATCGGTCCAGCCGATTCCTAGGTATCCATCTGTCCAGCCGATTCCTGGGTATCCATCTGTCCAGCCGATTCCTAGGTATCCATCTGTTCAGCCGATTCCTGGGTATCCATCGGTCCAGCCGATTCCTGGGTATCCATCGGTCCATCCTATTCCTGGGTATCCATCGGTCCAGCCGATTCCTGGGTATCCATCGGTCCAGCCGATTCCTGGGTATCCATCTGTCCAGCCGATTCCTGGGTATCCATCTGTCCAGCCGATTCCTAGGTATCCATCTGTCCAGCCGATTCCTGGGTATCCATCGGTCCAGCAGATTCCTGGTATCTATCGGTCCATCCTATTCCTGGGTATCCATCTGTCCAGCCGATTCCTGGGTATCCATCTGTCCTGCCGATTCCTAGGTATCCATCTTTCCAGCCGATTCCTGGGTATCCATCGGTCCAGCAGATTCCTGGTATCCATCGGTCCATCCTATTCCTGGGTATCCATCGGTCCAAAACACAGCCTGTAACATGGCAGTTACGAGCTGATTTGTTGGTACTTTATCTCTCTCCACTTTTCAAGCTTAGTACATCTGACCCTCAGGCTATGTTCTCATATAGTTAGCGGCCACATCACCCGGCACCCCCCCCCCTCCTGGCTTCACACAACCCCCCACATGGAGCGACCTGCCGGCCCACGTTGCATCACCCCCCCCCCCGGGGTACCTGGGGCACTCTGGTGCCTTGCTCAAGCCCTGCCAGTGAAGAACCCCTGAATGTTAGGGGTCCAGACATTAGCCAATTCCCCTTCCACTGCTCACATGCCTGAAGGTGTCCATACACGGGGCGATGATTGCACCTGTTATGGACTGGATGGCATTGCAATGCATGCGATGCGATCAGAAGGCAGCACATACTCCAGTACTGTGGGATGAGATGCCCGCTGGAGCGCGGGCAAATGCACCATGTATGGGCACCCCATGGCTATTTTTGTGCAGGCTCCAGCAGGAACTGTGGCCCTTATTCTAGTTCACTATTTCTGACAAAATATTCCTCAGATGGACAAAACCATATGCACTGCAGGTGAGGCAGGTGTTACTTGTGCAGAGATAATTAGATTTGGGTGGGGTTTTACACCTGCCTCACCTGCAGTGCACATGGTTTTGTCCATCTAAGAAATATTTTGTCAGAAAGAGTGAACTAGAATAAGGGCCACAGTTCCTGCTGGAGCCTGCACAAAAATAGCCCTGGGGCACCCTAATAACTATGGGCCTGATTCACACCTGTTAGCATTGCTGCAATTTCTGCAGATTGGCAAAGCAATGCTGCACTGCAGGTGGGGCAGATGTAACATGTGCAGAGAGAGGTAGATTTGGGTGGGGTATTTTGTTTCTGTGCAGGGTAAATACTGGCTGCTTTATTCTTACACGGCTATTTAGATTTCAGTTGGAACACACCCCACCCAAATGTTACTCTCTATGCACAGGTTACATCTGCCCCACCTGCAGTGCAGCAAGGTTTGTCCATCTGCAAAAATTCCTGTATGTAAGTACCAGTACCCAGGGAACACAAGATCTCACTATTCTGATACTGGTGGGGCCGCGGAGTATATGCGAGGTGTCTCACTTTCCATTTTATTACATTTCAAGCTTAGTACATCTGGCACTTGGGTGAGATTTAATAGGATGAGATATTCAGAAAGTGAGAGATTTAGGAAGAAATCTCCAAGTTTTTTAAAGCGGCAATCAACTACACTTCAAAATCAAACTGGTTTTGCAGTGTAAATGATTGCCACTTTAAAAAAAAACTGGAGATTTCTTCCAAAATCTCTCACTTTCTGAATATCTCATCCTATTAAATCTCACCTATTGTGTTTCAATATAATATCCTGGGAAGAAAGATATTTCAAAGCTGTATGATAACACTGTTCATTGTCATGCTTCAGGTTGTGTTCAGTGCAATAAAATATCCATTCACATTGTTAAATACAACGCTCACACACACACACAAAAAAAAACATACACACACAAACACACACACACAAACACATAATTAAAAAACAAGTCTCTTTTTTCACGCTCCCTGAGGCTTTATGACTAGTCAGACGCGTTTCACCACAGAAGTACTAAACATACGAAGGGCAGTTTAACACTTTTCATTTCTTTGCTTCTGTAACAAGGAGAAAGTTACCCGGGTATAATCTTCCTACGGATCAGTCATAAGTATTATTCTCATACATATTTCGTATTTGAGTCTGCTTTAGTTCCCCCGCTCTCATGCCACAAGAAGAGAGATAGGGAGACGGGATAAAGTGTGTGTTTTGCTTTGCAATAACTTCAGCATAATGGATTATTTAAATAATTAGTTAATAAAACATTTTCCCGCGGAGTTATTAATTCTAATAATTTCATTAAGAGCATATTTTAGCTGGATATATTGTTGCGGATTCCGTGGGGTGTTTCGCTGCCAGGCAGCATTCTGAATCATCATTCTGAGAGGGGCAGCGCGGACCACCCACCTGGTAATGACATTTGGAAATTGCCAAGAGACTCGACGGGATCAGCGAGATGCTTTTAAGATGCTGCTGGAAATGTGAATGTTTTATGGTCGTCATGTTGATATTGGAAAAATAAATGATGGCTTTCAGTGGAAACCAATGTTTTACATAATGACAGCGTCTCGGTGACAATTATCTGCACATTACTCATGTTTTAATACAGTTTAATGTGCAAAACGCTACAGTATGTCTCAGAATTGATCCCTGTGAAATAGATCTGCACGCCGGCATCCGCAGCGCAAACTGTTACGATGATTTAAGGTGGAAATGTAACAAACAAACATTACCGTCCGTGGAGCCTCCGATTGGGGATGGAGGCACCAGGCATGAAGTAAGGCGAGCGAAGGTGCCAGCGACGAGTCAGGTGTCAACATTGACACAAAAGAAAAACATCAAAAACTTACATCATTCCTTTTCATGTGTTTACCCATTTCCATGAGGATCTTTTGCTTGTGTCGACTTTGCGCATGTCAAACTTTTGCTGTCGACTCAAAGACTGTCGACCTAGACATTCTCTAAGAGCTAAACCCCACCCCTTGTAACAGGGATTGAGCTGTGATAAAGAATAGACAATGTCTAAGTCGACAGTCACTGGGTCTACCCCTGAAAATGGACGACATACACTAGGTAGAGGGTTACACAATGTCGACACCAGACATAGACGACATAGACATGGTTGACACATGAAAAAGGTTGACGTGGGGTTTTCAGGGTTTTTTCTGTCTACATAGGCCGACACGGACACTGTATCGTTTACCATGTCCTCTAGCATGGCTGCTTATATTCTCCTTGTATTTCCACTGGGATCTCATAGAATGAACAAGTCGGTTGAGAAGTAAAAACCCTGAAAAACTCTTGTATACAGGAAGCTGCACAATGTGGCATATTGTTAACCTGGGGCACTACAATGTGACATAATATGCATTGTGGGCACTGTGTGGGGTTTAATGTGGACTAGGGCATAAAATGAACAGCTGCTAAATGGAAAAGCCAAGGACACAGGAAGTCATTTGGCCCTCGGGCACCCGTAAATGCAAATAAAAAGACTCCATCGTCAAGGTCAACTGGACTGAAAGGGGTCAGAGAAGTCTATGGATCCTCTCTCACCAACAAGCACTGAGAGAGCACAGAACTGTACACACTTGAATTGCTCCTTTGAGCGCCATCTACTGGCAGCCAGAGCACAAACTGATGAGCAGCGCCAGCCTTTTGTAATACCGGATTATAATAATATATAGTATGTAATTGGACATGATGGCCATGCAGCTGCCTTTATGGAGGTGCATGGACCGTAGCAGGCCAAATTAACTCTGAATGAAATGACAGATAGGTCTGGCCAGGTCATGGAGTGTTAGCTCTGTGTAATAGTGCTAGTAAGGGCCGCGTCTATGGACGATGCTATTTATCAAAATGTAGCATTAGCTTTCTAGACTCATAGGGGATAATGTTCTCACTAAACACCTTCTCGTCCCATCAAGTCTTTCGGGAAGGTCACCAAACATTTCTGCAGGGCGACCGATCTGCGCGGAAAATTATTACAAGTTGACTTTTGTAAAAAAGACCTTTAAAGAGGTCGAAAGGATTTGAAGCAGAAAAAATGGTGCTTGAGTAGAAACATTGCACTTCAAACCATTCTATTTCCATTATAGAGAAATAGGAACGCGGAACAGGATCTATAAATCAGAGCGGGATGCCAGCTCACATAATAAGGCACTGAACATGACGGGCTAGAGGTGAGCGGACACCCAGGCAGACAATTACCGTCTCATGCCAGCGAGGGATACAAACTGTAAATCTGCCCAAATGTGCGAGAAAAAAGAGGAAATCGGGAAAAATATAGCGGCAGCGGTGACGCTTTAATTACACCGGAGCGTGCGCATAAAGAATGTATGATCCAAACAGCATTTATTATTCATTTGTGGCATCTAAAGTGTTTACACACACACAAGGAATTGCTGCTCTTCCTACTGAACTTATACGTTTGTGATCGCAACTACAGCGGGCTCATGGACCCGCCCTGGTCCCAAAAATATGGGGGTAAAAGGATGTAAGGGTCCCCACATTGGGCTCCACTGTAATGCAACAGCTGGTGGACACATTTATTCTGTCCCCCCGCATTAGTACCACCCCGCCCCCCCAACTATTCAGCCATTCCCGTTTGAAACCCGGGACTATTCCAGCCACACCTGGCCTGGAGGTGGAGAGTTCATATCATTAAGGCAGTGGTTTTCAACATTTTTCAACTTGCAGCACATCAAACAAGCCATCAGGCCCCCATGGATAAAAACACCTAGGCCTCCACAGGAAAACAAACAAACCCATTGGCCCCCATATGAAAAAACAAACACACTGGTCCTCACGGGTAACAAATTGTCCCCCACAGGAAAACAAGAGACCAGTGAATAACAGTAGAACTGGTGGTGGCCGTACACTAGTGTGGCCATCCCTAGCTCTGGGGGCACACTTGTGAACAGTTTAAGGCACACTACTACCACGGCACAGTGGTTAAAACGCTGCATTAATGTCAAAAAAAGTATTACTATTGTGTTGTACTTGTCGAACTACATGTCCAAGCTAGCCACCCCACATGCAGCATACCTCCTAACTGTCCTGATTACAGTGAGACACCCCCGTTAATTGTAGACTGTCCCTCTCGCGGGTGGCAGGGTGTCGTGCAGGAGGGGAGCCAGAGATCCGGTGATTGCTGAAGACATGTCATATGCTGCCCAGCTGCTTGGCCCCGCCCCTTCACCTGAGTCCAACCCCACTTAATGTGTAGCCCAGCCCCTTTCCAGCCATCCGCACCTTCTAAGCGGCAGGTCCCGAATTTGAACAAACATTTGGGAGATATACATGTAGGTACTTGAAGGACCAGCTTGTGGGGCATTAAAGGGCATGCTGGTACCTGTAGTCTCACCAGCAAAACTAATACTACAAAAAAGAGAGTACACTCACACTATGTGGGCAGTTTACTAAGCCCCCGCTGGTGCAGGCCGCTGCATTTTGGCTAGATTAAGTACAAAACTTGAATTGGCCATTATATTATACCCAAAACAAGGCAATGTTCTGCTTTCAATATGATTGCAATGTTTGCCCGTATTTGTTACTCACAGTGGTGTGGCTTAGAGATTAGAGATCGTGGCCTAGAGATCACAGCATGGAAACTGAGGCAGGGCATGCTGGGATGTAACCAAGCAGCTGGAGGACTGCTTCAATGTCTTAACTTATAGCCAGGGTGGCCTGCCCTCCTGGAATGGCTGGGAGGCTCCCAAAATTGGATTCTGGGGGACCCCCGCTCTGCCCCCTAATTGCGGCGTCCTCCCCCAACTGCGGCCTTTAAATACCGCAATCCATGGGTCTTCGAACAGGGGACAGTTCAAAAATGTCATAATTGTGGCATTTTAGCCCCCACCATGGAGATCCGCAAATCGTGTTATTTTACATCGTGGGGACGGAACTTGATGATGTCACGCACCAGCCCCGCCCCCAAAGTGCTGCTAAAAGTCTGCTATTTAGGCTTCTCCCAGAGAAGCAACCAGGAAAGTAGGACACCCTGACTAGCTCCGAAGGGTGAGAGTCTCTGCAGATTCCATAGGGTGTGACAGTCTGCATGATGTCTGCTAAATCCGGCCCTCTATCTCTTCCTTGTTGTTGACAGGATCCTAGTGGACCTCAAGCGTCTGTAAATGTCAGATTCCGGGAGCGCTGGCTCGCTGTGAACATGTAAACCACTGGCAATGAGCATGTAACCGCCTATCTATGAGCATGTAACGCCCTGGCAATGAGCATGTAACCTCAGGCAATGAGCATGTAACCCAGTGGCAATGAGGATATACCCTCTGGCAATGAGCATGTAACCCCTTGGCAATGAGCATGTAACGCCCTGGCAATGAGCATGTAACCTCTAGCAATAAGCATGTAACCCCTGGCAATGAGCATGTAACCTCTAGCAATAAGCATGTAGCGACCTGGCAATGAGCATGTAACCTCTCGCAATAATCATGCAATGCCCTGGCAATGAGCATGTAACCACTGGCAATGAGTATGTAACCTCTAGCAATGACTATGTAACCCCTGGCGACCAAGAAACCTCTGGCAACCATAAAGCAGATATACCCGTGGGCACTACCCCCTAATGTGCCAGCCAGTGGCGTAACTATAGCACCGCAGCCCCCGCCACCGCGGGGGGGCGCTGTGCATGTGGGGGCGCCGGGGGCTGCGGTGCTATAGTTACACCCCCCCCCCCCCCCAATCCCCCGCAGACTTACCTATCTCGCTGGTACCGGCGGCTCCGTTCTTCTGCTGAGGACCACCACAAAATGGCCGCCCCCATCAGTGGCGTAGCTTTGTTTGGGGCGCCCCCCCCCCACCGTTAATGGGGGGGCGCCCCCCCTCTCCCCCCCCTGGCTGCCCGTGCCCCCCATGCCCCCTCCCCCCATTGCCGCAGGCTTACCTGTCCGCCGCGCGTCCCGGCTCCCCTCCTGGCTTCAATTAATTCTATGCAGACGGACCACGATAAAATGGCCGCCCCCATACCGCAGACAGTTTCAGAGAACAGTCTGCTTTATGGGGCGGCCATTTTATCGTGGTCCGTCTCCATAGCATTGATTGAAGCCAGGAGGGGAGCCGGGACGCGCGGACACTGGACAGGTAAGCCTGCGGGGGATGGGGGGCGGGGGGATTACTATAGCACCGCAGCCCCCCCGGCGCCCCCATATGCACAGCGCCCCCCCGCGACCGCGGGGGCTGCGGTGCTATAGCTATGCCACTGGCCCCCATATAGCACACAGTTCTCTGAAACTGTCTGCTGTATGGGGGGCGGACATTTTGTGGTGGTCCTCAGCAGAAGAAGAACGGAGCCACCGGGACCAGCGCGGTAAGGCTGCAGGGGATTGGGGGGGGGTTTGCATGGGCGGCGGGGGATTGGGGGTGCGGGGCGGGGGTGGGGGGGCGCCCCCCCCCCCTAACGGCGGGGGGGCGCCCAAAACTTAGTTACGCCACTGGTGCCAGCCAGTATATGTCCTGTAGTTAGGCAGCATACAGCAGCTATACCCGCGAGGCACTACCACCAGTGTCAGCGCCACATATAATGTTCCGGCATCTGGATGATAGCGCACTTCTGTCTCTGGAATGTCAGATATCCTCCGCTCACAGCGGCCGCACGTTATTATCCCAGCCCTCGTCCCCGCCATTCAAATGAAAACATTCTAGTGAATTATTCTGTTTACTAAGCCTTGGAGAGATATAAAGCGAGCAGAGACAGAGTACTCGTCAGCTCCTAACTGCCATTCTACATGCTGTGTTTGAAAAATGGCAGCTAGGAGCTGATTGGCTGCTATTTAACCTCTATCCACTTGATCTCTCTCAAAGTAAATAGACCCCAATGATCCTAATTGTCACAACGGCCCCATTCAGACCTGCCCGCTGGGATGTGAGTGTCCAGGGCCCAGCGAGTAGGTAAAATCCGCCCCGCCGAGCCCCCCTTCCCCCACCGAAGCCGTGCACACACTATAAATCTAGATGTACTCAGCGCTGCGAAGGCCGCGGGGAGGAAGAGGCAGCTTCTGATGTCAGTGGCCCTTCCCCCAACGGTCGAGGAATGCCTGCATTTTCTAGGGCACAAAATGTTGGGTTACCACCTTAAAACGCCCGCAGGGTGTCAATTACCCTGCAAGCAGCCAGCTGCTACCTTTGTACAGATGGCTCACGTGTGCCCATGCTTGGTGTCTGATAATCGCTCGTTTAATGCGAATTCACAGCACAGCGAATGGGTCTGAGTCGGGCCACTATTGGATAATCGGCCTAAATCTGGTTTACTCTGTAAACTGTGAAGATTGCACCTTATTTAGTCCCAGAGTGTCCGCCCCGCCGAAAAAACGCCCCTCGACGCCAACGTATCCCCTTGCAACCATGCGAGGGGATGTGTTATCAAAACAGCAGAAGAGATCATTCGATGTTCGGTGACCATCGAATGATTTCTCCTGGGTTCTAAAATATGTCAGTGTAGACTGCGGGCTCTGGACTGAAGACAGGGCATCATGTGACGCCCACCCGTATTTGCATGATAATGCCCACCGTTGGCATAGGAAAGCTCATGAGATGCTGGGTGTTCCCGTGTCGGAGCACCGTCACCGCCACTATCCCCCCCCCCCCCCCCCATGCGCAGGTCGGCAAAGGAGCTTGCGTAGGAGCCCTGCACATCAGCATATCCGATTATATGCATGCGCAGGGCACAAGCATCAAGCTAGAATCAGGGCCAATAAGGACTCTTAATACTCAGCGCTTGCCACATTTTGTAATAAATATTCCCCTTGTTATATCTGCTTATATCTAAGCACAACAATTCAGAACAAT
Source organism: Crinia signifera (assembly GCF_055691185.1). Classification (NCBI taxonomy): domain Eukaryota; kingdom Metazoa; phylum Chordata; class Amphibia; order Anura; family Myobatrachidae; genus Crinia; species Crinia signifera. Next base: position 328,896,935 of record NC_139221.1, read on the forward strand.
CCAATATTTGCTCCCTAAAGGTTCCCATACACAGTACAATTAGTGTATACAATTTGGACTAGATTGCATCGCATCGGTTTTGCAATGCAATGAGCTGAGATGAGATGAGATCTAGTACAGTAAGTGCAGCACATACTTTAATCTCACCGCACCTGGCAATTGCACACTGTATGGGCACCTTTAGGAATTAAAGAAATTGTGCAATGTGATAACGACAGAATGGAAAGTGAGAATTGTAAGAGAGTAAGATGACGTTGGCCGCAGACCAGAGGTGCAGCGTGGAGTCACTCAGCGAATCCTACACCCTCTGCCGCATGCTGGGATATTAATAAGAGGACACAATTTCCAGCTCAGCTGTAAATTGTGATGAATTAGTGCTCACGAGATATTATCCAAATCAATAAATATAATTGAACGTAATTTTCACAGTCAGATTTAAACACTGTCGCCTCTCAGAGAGCGTAACGATCGCTGTCACATCCCCAAGGCTGTGGGATGCTATGTGGGTTCATGTCAGCCCCCCCCCCCCCATAATGCGAGCGCCATTCATAAGGACGCTGGTTTACATTCATCACAAAAGAACTGACACAAGTGCAATTTATCAGCAGGAACCTGCAGTAACTCAGTTCCTGAACCTCTATTTTTTATTTAATTGATCCACCCCCAGACCCGAAGTTCCTGGACCTATTTTTCCAGAAAAAGTCGCTCTGTAATGTGACATTACCGGAGTATATAGGAGCTGAGTGGAGTATATAGGAGCTGAGTCGCTCTGTAATGTGACATTACCGGAGTATATAGGAGCTGAGTCGCTCTATAATGTGACATTACCGGAGTATATAGGAGCTGAGTCGCTCTGTAATGTGACATTACCGGAGTATATAGGAGCTGAGTCGCTCTGTAATGTTACATTACCGGAGTATATAGGAGCTGAGTCGCTCTGTAATGCGACATTACCGGAGTATATAGGACCTGAGTCGCTCTGTAATGCGACATTACCGGAGTATATAGGAGCCGAGTCGCTCTGTAATGCGACATTACCGGAGTATATAAGAGCTGAGTCGCTCTGTAATGCGACATCACCGGAGTAGATAGGAGCTGAGTCGCTCTGTAATGCGACATTACCGGAGTATATAGGAGCTGAGTCGCTCTGTAATGCGACATTGCCGGAGTATATAGGAGCTGAGTCGCTCTGTAATGCGACATTACCGGAGTATATAGGAGCTGAGTCGCTCTGTAATGTGACATTACCGGAGTATATAGGAGCTGAGTCGCTCTATAATGTGACATTACCGGAGTATATAGGAGCTGAGTCGCTCTGTAATGTGACATTACCAGAGTATATAGGAGCTGAGTCGCTCTGTAATGTGACATTACCGGAGTATATAGGAGCTGAGTCGCTCTGTAATGCGACATTACCGGAGTATATAGGAGCTGAGTCGCTCTGTAATGCGACATGACCAGAGTATATAGGAGCTGAGTCGCTCTGTAATGTGACATTACCGGAGTATATAGGAGCTGAGTCGCTCTGTAATGCGACATCACCGGAGTATATAGGAGCTGAGTCGCTCTGTAATGCGACATGACCAGAGTATATAGGAGCTGAGTTGCTCTGTAATGTGACATTACCGGAGTATATAGGAGCTGAGTCGCTCTGTAATGTGACATTACCGGAGTATATAGGAGCTGAGTCGCTCTGTAATGCGACATTACCGGAGTATATAGGAGCTGAGTCGCTCTGTAATGCGACATTACCGGAGTATATAGGAGCTGAGTCGCTCTGTAATGCGACATTACCGGAGTATATAGGAGCTGAGTCGCTCTGTAATGTGACATTACCGGAGTATATAGGAGCTGAGTCGCTCTGTAATGCGACATTACCGGAGTATATAAGAGCTGAGTCGCTCTGTAATGCGACATCACCGGAGTATATAGGAGCTGAGTCGCTCTGTAATGCGACATTACCGGAGTATATAGGAGCTGAGTCGCTCTGTAATGCGACATTACCGGAGTATATAGGAGCTGAGTCGCTCTGTAATGCGACATTACCAGAGTATATAGGAGCTGAGTCGCTCTGTAATGTGACATTACCGGAGTATATAGGAGCTGAGTCGCTCTGTAATGCGACACTACTGGAGTATATAGGAGCTGAGTCGCTCTTTAATGTGACATTACCGGAGTATATAGGAGCTGAGTCGCTCTGTAATGCGACATTACCGGAGTATATAGGAGCTGAGTCGCTCTGTAATGTGACATTACCGGAGTATATAGGAGCTGAGTTGCTCTGTAATGCGACATTACCGTAGTATATAGGAGCTGAGTCGCTCTGTAATGTGACATTACCGGAGTATATAGGAGCTGAGTCGCTCTGTAATGCGACATTACCGGAGTATATAAGAGCTGAGTCGCTCTGTAATGTGACATTACCGGAGTATATAGGAGCTGAGTCGCTCTGTAATGTGACATTACCGGAGTATATAGGAGCTGAGTCGCTCTGTAATGTGACATTACCGGAGTATATAGGAGCTGAGTCGCTCTGTAATGTGACATTACCGGAGTATATAGGAGCTGAGTCGCACTGTAATGCGACATTACCGGAGTGTGTAGGAGCTGAGTCGCTCTGTAATGTGACATTACCGGAGTATATAGGAGCTGAGTCGCTCTGTAATGCGACATTACCGGAGTATATAGGAGCTGAGTCGCACTCTGTAATGCGACATTACCGGAGTATATAGGAGCTGAGTCGCTCTGTAATGCGACATTACCGGAGTATATAGGAGCTGAGTCGCTCTGTAATGCGACATTATCGTAGTATATAGGAGCTGAGTCGCTCTGTAATGCGACATTACCGGAGTATATAGGAGCTGAGTCGCTCTGTAATGCGACATTACCGGAGTATATAGGAGCTGACTCGCTCTGTAATGCGACATTACCGGAGTATATAGGAGCTGAGTCGCTCTGTAATGCGACATTACCGGAGTATATAGGAGCTGAGTCGCTCTGTAATGCGACATTACCGGAGTATATAGGAGCTGAGTCGCTCTGTAATGTGACATTACCGGAGTATATAGGAGCTGAGTCGCACTGTAATGCGACATTGCCGGAGTATATAGGAGCTGAGTCGCTCTGTAATGCGACATTGCCGGAGTATATAGGAGCTGAGTCGCTCTGTAATGCGACATTACCGGAGTATATAGGAGCTGAGTCGCTCTGTAATGTGACATTACTGAATATATAGGAGCTGAGTCGCTCTGTAATGCGACACTACTGGAGTATATAGGAGCTGAGTCGCTCTGTAATGTGACATTACCGGAGTATATAGGAGCTGAGTCGCTCTGTAATGTGACATTACCGGAGTATATAGGAGCTGAGTCGCACTGTAATGCGACATTACCGGAGTATATAGGAGCTGAGTCGCTCTGTAATGCGACATTACCGGAGTATATAGGAGCTGAGTCGCACTCTGTAATGCGACATTACCGGAGTATATAGGAGCTGAGTCGCTCTGTAATGCGACATTACCGGAGTATATAGGAGCTGAGTCGCTCTGTAATGCGACATTATCGTAGTATATAGGAGCTGAGTCGCTCTGTAATGCGACATTACCGGAGTATATAGGAGCTGAGTCGCTCTGTAATGCGACATTACCGGAGTATATAGGAGCTGAGTCGCTCTGTAATGCGACATTACCGGAGTATATAGGAGCTGAGTCGCTCTGTAATGCGACATTACCGGAGTATATAGGAGCTGAGTCGCTCTGTAATGTGACATTACCGGAGTATATAGGAGCTGAGTCGCTCTGTAATGCGACATTACCGGAGTATATAGGAGCTGAGTCGCTCTGTAATGCGACATTACCGGAGTATATAGGAGCTGAGCCGCTCTGTAATGCGACATTACCGGAGTATATAGGAGCTGAGTCGCTCTGTAATGCGACATTACCGGAGTATATAGGAGCTGAGTCGCTCTGTAATGCGACATTACCGGAGTATATAGGAGCTGAGTCGCTCTGTAATGTGACATTACCAGAGTATATAGGAGCTGAGTCGCTCTGTAATGCGACATTACCGGAGTATATAGGAGCTGAGTCGCACTGTAATGCGACATTGCCGGAGTATATAGGAGCTGAGTCACTCTGTAATGCGACATTACTGAATATATAGGAGCTGAGTCGCTCTGTAATGCGACATTACCGGAGTATATAGGAGCTGATTTGCTCTGTAATGCGACATTACCGGAGTATATAGGAGCTGAGTCGCTCTGTAATGTGACATTACCGGAGTATATAGGAGCTGAGTCGCTCTGTAATGCGACATTACCGGAGTATATAGGAGCTGAGTCGCTCTGTAATGCGACATTACCGGAGTATATAGGAGCTGAGTCGCTCTGTAATGCGACATTACCGGAGTATATAGGAGCTGAGTCGCTCTGTAATGTGACATTACCGGAGTATGTAGGAGCTGAGTCGCTCTGTAATGCGATATTACCGGAGTATATAGGAGCTGAGTCGCTCTGTAATGCGACATTGCCGGAGTATATAGGAGCTGAGTCGCTCTGTAATGCGACATTGCCGGAGTATATAGGAGCTGAGTCGCACTCCGTAATGTGACATTACCGGAGTATATAGGAGCTGAGTCGCTCTGTAATGCGACATTACCGGAGTATATAGGAGCTGAGTCGCTCTGTAATGTGACATTACCGGAGTATATAGGAGCTGAGTCGCTCTGTAATGCGACATTACCGGAGTATATAGGAGCTGAGTCGCTCTGTAATGTGACATTACCGGAGTATATAGGAGCTGAGTCGCTCTGTAATGCGACATTACCGGAGTATATAGGAGCTGAGTCGCTCTGTAATGCGACATTACCGGAGTATATAGGAGCTGAGTCGCTCTGTAATGCGACATTACTGGAGTATATAGGAGCAGAGTCGCTCTGTAATGTGACATTACCGGAGTATATAGGAGCTGAGTCGCTCTGTAATGTGACATTACCGGAGTATATAGGAGCTGAGTCGCTCTGTAATGCGACATTACCGGAGTATATAGGAGCTGAGTCGCTCTGTAATGCGACATTACCGGAGTATATAGGAGCTGAGTCGCTCTGTAATGCGACATTACCGTAGTATATAGGAGCTGAGTCGCTCTGTAATGCGACATTACCGGAGTATATAGGAGCTGAGTCGCTCTGTAATGTGACATTACCGGAGTATATAGGAGCTGAGACGCTCTGTAATGTGACATTACCGGAGTATATAGGAGCTGAGTCGCACTCTGTAATGTGAAATTACCGGAGTATATTGGAGCTGAGTCGCTCTGTAATGTGACATTACCGGAGTATATAGGAGCTGAGTCGCTCTGTAATGCGACATTACCGGAGTATATAGGAGCCGAGTCGCTCTGTAATGCGACATTACCGGAGTATATAGGAGCTGAGTCGCTCTGTAATGTGACATTACCGGAGTATATAGGAGCTGAGTCGCTCTGTAATGTGACATTACCGGAGTATATAGGAGCTGAGTCGCTCTGTAATGCGACATTACCGGAGTATATAGGAGCCGAGTCGCTCTGTAATGTGACATTACCGGAGTATATAGGAGCTGAGTCGCTCTGTAATGCGACATTACCGGAGTATATAGGAGCTGAGTCGCTCTGTAATGCGACATTACCGGAGTATCTAGGAGCTGAGTCGCTCTGTAATGCGACATTACCGGAGTATATAGGAGCTGAGTCGCTCTGTAATGCGACATTACCGGAGTATATAGGAGCTGAGTCGCTCTGTAATGCGACATTACCGGAGTATCTAGGAGCTGAGTCGCTCTGTAATGCGACATTACCGGAGTATATAGGAGCTGAGTCGCTCTGTAATGCGACATTACCGGAGTATATAGGAGCTGAGTCGCTCTGTAATGCGACATTACCGGAGTATATAGGAGCTGAGTCGCTCTGTAATGCGACATTACCGAAGTATATAGGAGATGAGTCGCTCTGTAATGCGACATTACCGGAGTATATAGGAGTTGAGTCGCACTCTGTAATGCGACATTACCGGAGTATATAGGAGCTGAGTCGCTCTGTAATGCGACATTACCGGAGTATATAGGAGCTGAGTCGCTCTGTAATGTGACATTACAGGAGTATATAGGAGCTGAGTCGCTCTGTAATGCGACATTACTGGAGTATATAGGAGCTGAGTCGCTCTGTAATGCGACATTACCGGAGTATATAGGAGCTGAGTCGCTCTGTAATGCGACATTACCGGAGTATATAGGAGCTGAGTCGCACTCTGTAATGTGACATTACTGGAGTATATAGGAGCTGAGTCGCTCTGTAATGCGACATTACTGGAGTATATAGGAGCTGAGTCGCTCTGTAATGCGACATTACCGGAGTATATAGGAGCTGAGTCGCTCTGTAATGCGACATTACCGGAGTATATAGGAGCTGAGTCGCACTCTGTAATGTGACATTACTGGAGTATATAGGAGCTGAGTCGCTCTGTAATGCGACATTACCGGAGTATATAGGAGCTGAGTCGCACTCTGTAATGCGACATTACCGGAGTATATAGGAGCTGAGTCGCTCTGTAATGCGACATTACCGGAGTATATAGGAGCTGAGTCGCTCTGTAATGCGACATTACCGGAGTATATAGGAGCTGAGTCGCTCTGTAATGCGACATTACCGGAGTATATAGGAGCTGAGTCGCCCTGTAATGCGACATTACCAGAGTATATAGGAGCTGAGTCGCTCTGTAATGTGACAGATCTGCTGCAGTAACTGGAAATAAAGAATTCATTTAGATACGGTAACAGCGTGTCGCCAAGAACACGGAACTGTGATCGCTTCATCTCTGAGAGTTTTACGCACTGCTTAACCATATTTTGAGCTGTCTGGCAGCCCTGCTGTGTCCTCCCTTCGTTAGCGAGGTGCAACAAAACTTTTACCCACTGCTTCAGACGGTGAATTCATGACTGGGCTCTCCGTGGCTGGCAGTAGATCACAGTGTGCCCTCCACAAAGCACCGGGGGTAGGGGGGGGGGGGGGGTCTTGCAATGCGACACTCAGTATAAACATTTTTTCTGCACTTTACACCGTACCAAGCAATTGTACTCAGAGGTATAAAAATGTGTTTGTATGACACACAGGGCCTTATTCTAGTTCACTCTTAGAGGCAAATTCCTTCTTAGTTGGACAAAACCACGTGCACTGCATTTGGGGCAGATGTAATAGGGGCAGAGAGAGTTAGATTTGGGTGAGGTGTGCTCAAACTAAAATCTAAATGGCAGTGTAAGAATAAAGCAGCCAGTAGTTATTCTGCAGAGAGACAATATAACTCCCCCAAATCTAACTCTCTCTGTACGTGTTACATCTGCCCCACCTGCAGTGCACATGGTTTTGTCCATCAGAGAAAGAGATTTTTTTTTATTTTGATTTCCTTTTGCAATGCTGACATTGGAAGAGGTAAGTAATCAAATATGTGTGCAATGTGTGTGGTGTGGCCCCACCGGGACACAGGGGCCGTGACACACACCATTACCCCAACCCAGGCATAAATGGGAAAATGACACCAATTTTTATCGATGTACAGTATGGAGGTAATTCAGAACTGCTAGCTAAGCTGCATTTATTCGGAGCCTAGCGAGCTGGTTGACGCTGTCTTGCTACGCGACGGCAATCATTTGCACAGAGGAAAGATCCTTGACTTTTCCTCTGGGCACAGACAAAGGGTCGCCCAGGACTTACTTTTTTGGCCTGCTCCGAATTGGGGGAGGGAGCTGATGGTATTTGACATCAAACCGCCCACCAAAAGTGGCAGGCAGGCCTGATTAGGGCACGTGAGGGGCAAATTAACACAACATATTCCATGCCAAATGTCATAGTTACCCCGCATCAGGCAAATGGCTCTAATTGTATTATTATCTGAAATAACACCCTCCATCACCCTATAGGGCGTCTTGTATTCCATCACCCTATACGGCGTCTTGTATTCCATTACCCTATACGGCATCTTGTATTACATCACCCTATACGGCATCTTGTATTACATTACCGTATAGGGCGTCTTGTATTCCATCACCCTATACGGTGCCTTGTGTTCCATCACCCTATACGGCGTCTTGTGTTCCATCACCCTATACGGTGCCTTGTATTCCATCACCCTATACGGCGTCTTGTATTCCATCACCCTATACGGCGCCTTGTATTTTATTACCCTATACGGCGTCTTGTATTACATTACCCTATACGGCATCTTGTATTACATTACCGTATAGGGCGTCTTGTATTCCATCACCCTATACGGTGCCTTGTGTTCCATCACCCTATACGGCGTCTTGTATTCCATCACCCTATACGGTGCCTTGTGTTCCATCACCCTATACGGCGTCTTGTATTACATTACCGTATATGGCGTCTTGCATTACATTACCGTATAGGGCGTCTTGTGTTCCATCACCCTACACGGTGCCTTGTATTCCATCACCCTATACGGCGTCTTGTATTACATTACCCTATACGGCGCCTTGTATTACATCACCCTATACGGCGCCTTGTATTCCATCACCCTATACGGCGTCTTGTATTACATCACCCTATACGGCGTCTTGTATTACATTACCCTATACGGTGCCTTGTATTCCATCACCCTATACGGCGTCTTGTATTACATTACCCTATACGGCATCTTGTATTACATTACCCTATACGGCGCCTTGTGTTCTATTACCCTATACGGTGCCTTGTATTACATTACCCTATATGGCGTCTTGTATTACATCACCCTATACGGCACCTTGTATTACATTACCCTATACGGCGTCTTGTATTACATTACCCTATACGGCGTCTTGTATTACATTACCCTATACGGCGTCTTGTATTACATTACCCTATACGGCGCCTTGTGTTCCATCACCCTATACGGCGTCTTGTATTACATTACCCTATACGGTGTCTTGTATTCCATCACCCTATACGGCGTCTTGTATTCCATTACCCTATATGGCATCTTGTATTACATTACTCTATACGGCGTCTTGTATTCCATTACCCTATACGGCGTCTTGTATTACATTATCCTATACGGTGCCTTGTATTACATTACCCTATACGGCGTCTTGTATTACATTACCCTATACGGCGTCTTGTATTACATTACCCTATACGGCGTCTTGTGTTCCATTACCCTATACGGCGTCTTGTATTACATTATCCTATACGGTGCCTTGTATTACATTACCCTATACGGCGTCTTGTATTACATTACCCTATACGGCGTCTTGTATTACATTACCCTATACGGCGTCTTGTATTACATTACCCTATACGGCGCCTTGTATTACATTACCCTATACGGCGTCTTGTATTACATTACCCTACACAGCGTCTTGTATTCCATCACCCCATATGGCGTCTTGTATTACATTACCCTATACGGCGTCTTGTATTACATCACCCTATACGGCGTCTTGTATTACATTACCCTATACGGCGTCTTGTATTACATTACCCTATACGGCGTCTTGTATTACATTACCCTATACGGCGTCTTGTATTACATCACCCTATACGGCGTCTTGTATTACATTACCCTATACGGCGTCTTGTGTTACATTACCCTATACGGCGTCTTGTATTACATTACCCTATACGGCGTCTTGTATTACATTACCCTATACGGCGTCTTGTATTACATTACCCTATACGGCGTCTTGTATTACATTACCCTATACGGCGTCTTGTATTACATTACCCTATACGGCGTCTTGTATTACATTACCCTATACGGCGTCTTGTGTTACATTACCCTATACGGCGTCTTGTATTACATTACCCTATACAGCGTCTTGTATTACATTACCCTATACGGCATCTTGTATTACATTACCCTATACGGCGTCTTGTATTACATTACCCTATACGGCGTCTTGTATTCCATTACCCTATACGGCGTCTTGTATTCCATTACCCTATACGGCGTCTTGTATTACATCACCCTATACGGCATCTTGTATTACATTACCCTATACGGCGTCTTGTATTACATCACCCTATACGGCGTCTTGTATTCCATTACCCTATACGGCGTCTTGTGTTCCATTACCCTATACGGCGTCTTGTATTCCATTACCCTATACGGCGTCTTGTGTTCCATGACCCTATACGGCGTCTTGTATTCCATTACCCTATACGGCGTCCTGTATTACATCACCCTATACGGCGTCTTGTATTACATTACCCTATACGGCGTCTTGTATTACATTACCCTATACGGCGTCTTGTATTACATTACCCTATACGGCGTCTTGTATTACATTACCCTATACGGCGTCTTGTATTACATTACCCTATACGGCGCCTTGTATTACATTACCCTATACTGTGCCTTGTATTACATTACCCTATACGGCGTCTTGTATTACATTACCCTATACGGCGTCTTGTATTACATTACCCTATACGGCGTCTTGTATTACATTACCCTATACGGCGTCTTGTATTACATTACCCTATACTGTGCCTTGTATTACATTACCCTATACTGTGCCTTGTATTACATTACCCTATACGGCGTCTTGTATTACATTACCCTATACGGCGTCTTGTATTACATTACCCTATACGGCGTCTTGTATTACATTACCCTATACGGCGTCTTGTATTACATCACCCTATACGGCGTCTTGTATTACATTACCCTATACGGCGTCTTGTATTACATTACCCTATACGGCGTCTTGTATTACATTACCCTATACGGCGTCTTGTATTACATTACCCTATACGGCGCCTTGTATTACATTACCCTATACGGCGCCTTGTATTACATCACCCTATACGGCGTCTTGTATTACATTACCCTATACGGCGTCTTGTATTCCATTACCCTATACGGCGTCTTGTATTACATTACCCTATACGGCGTCTTGTATTACATTACCCTATACGGCGTCTTGTGTTCCATTACCCTATACGGTGCCTTGTATTACATCACCCTATACGGCGTCTTGTATTACATTACCCTATACGGTGTCTTGTATTACATTACCCTATGCGGCGTCTTGTATTACATTACCCTATACTGCGCCTTGTATTACATTACCCTATACGGCGTCTTGTATTACATTACCCTATACGGCGTCTTGTATTACATTACCCTATACGGCGTCTTGTATTACATTACCCTATACGGCGTCTTGTATTACATTACCCTATACGGCGTCTTGTATTACATTACCCTATACGGCGTCTTGTATTACATTACCCTATACGGCGTCTTGTGTTACATTACCCTATACGGCGTCTTGTATTACATTACCCTATACGGTGCCTTGTATTCCATCACCCTATACGGCGTCTTGTATTACATTACCCTATACGGTGCCTTGTATTACATTACCCTATACGGCATCTTGTATTACATTACCCTATACGGCGCCTTGTGTTCTATTACCCTATACGGTGCCTTGTATTACATTACCCTATATGGCGTCTTGTATTACATCACCCTATACGGCACCTTGTATTACATTACCCTATACGGCGTCTTGTATTACATTACCCTATACGGCGTCTTGTATTACATTACCCTATACGGCGTCTTGTATTACATTACCCTATACGGCGTCTTGTGTTCCATCACCCTATACGGTGTCTTGTGTTCCATCACCCTATACGGCGTCTTGTATTACATTACCCTATACGGCGTCTTGTATTACATTACCCTATACGGCGTCTTGTATTACATTACCCTATACGGCGTCTTGTATTACATTACCCTATACGGCGTCTTGTGTTCCATTACCCTATACGGCGTCTTGTATTACATTACCCTATACGGTGTCTTGTGTTCCATCACCCTATACGGCGTCTTGTATTACATTACCCTATACGGCGTCTTGTATTACATCACCCTATACGGCGTCTTGTATTACATTACCCTATACGGCGTCTTGTATTACATTACCCTATACGGCGTCTTGTATTACATTACCCTATACGGCGTCTTGTATTACATTACCCTATACGGTGCCTTGTATTACATTACCCTATACGGTGCCTTGTATTACATTACCCTATACGGCGCCTTGTATTACATCACCCTATACGGCGTCTTGTATTACATTACCCTATACGGCGTCTTGTATTCCATTACCCTATACGGCGTCTTGTATTACATTACCCTATACGGCGTCTTGTATTACATTACCCTATACGGCGTCTTGTGTTCCATTACCCTATACGGTGCCTTGTATTACATTACCCTATACAGCGTCTTGTATTACATCACCCTATACGGCGTCTTGTATTACATTACCCTATACGGTGTCTTGTATTACATTACCCTATGCGGCGTCTTGTATTACATTACCCTATACTGCGCCTTGTATTACATTACCCTATACGGCGTCTTGTATTACATCACCCTATACGGCGTCTTGTATTACATTACCCTATACGGCGCCTTGTATTACATTACCCTATACGGTGTCTTGTATTACATTACCCTATACGGCGCCTTGTATTACATTACCCTATACGGCATCTTGTATTCCATCACCCTATACGGCGCCTTGTATTACATTACCCTATACGGCGCCTTGTATTACATTACCCTATACGGCGCCTTGTATTACATTACCCTATACGACGCCTTGTATTACATTACCCTATACGGCGCCTTGTATTACATTACCCTATACGACGCCTTGTATTACATTACCCTATACGGTGTCTTGTATTACATTACCCTATACGGCGTCTTGTATTACATTACCCTATACGGCGTCTTGTATTACATTACCCTATACGGCATCTTGTATTCCATTACCCTATACGGCGCCTTGTGTTACATTACCCTATACGGCGTCTTGTATTCCATTACCCTATACGGCATCTTGTATTCCATCACCCTATACGGCATCTTGTATTACATTACCCTATACGGCGCCTTGTGTTACATTACCCTATACGGCGCCTTGTATTACATTACCCTATACGGCGCCTTGTATTACATTACCCTATACGGTGTCTTGTATTACATTACCCTATACGGCGTCTTGTATTACATTACCCTATACGGCGCCTTGTATTACATTACCCTATACGGCGTCTTGTATTACATTACCCTATACGGTGCCTTGTATTACATTACCCTATACGGTGTCTTGTATTACATTACCCTATACGGCGTCTTGTATTACATTACCCTATACGGCGTCCCTATACGGCGTCTTGTATTACATTACCATATACGGTGCCTTGTATTACATTACCCTATACGGCGTCTTGTATTACATTACCCTATACGGTGTCTTGTATTACATTACCCTATACGGTGTCTTGTATTACATTACCCTATACGGTGCCTTGTATTACATTACCCTATACGGCGTCTTGTATTACATTACCCTATACGGTGTCTTGTATTACATTACCCTATACGGCGCCTTGTATTACATTACCCTATACGGCGTCTTGTATTACATTACCCTATACGGCGTCCCTATACGGCGTCTTGTATTACATTACCATATACGGTGCCTTGTATTACATTACCCTATACGGTGCCTTGTATTACATTACCCTATACGGCGTCTTGTATTACATTACCCTATACGGTGTCTTGTATTACATTACCCTATACGGTGCCTTGTATTCCATCACCCTATACGGTGCCTTGTGTTCCATCACCCTATACGGCGCCTTGTATTCCATCACCCTATACATCGCCTTGTATTCCATCACCCTATACGGCGTCTTGTGTTCCATCACCCTATACGGTGCCATGTGTTCCATCACCCTATACGGTGCCATGTGTTCCATCACCCTATACGGCGTCTTGTATTCCATCACCCTATACGATGCCTTGTGTTCCATCACCCTATATGGCGTCTTGTATTACATTACCCTATACGGCGTCTTGTGTTCCATCACCCTACACGGTGCCTTGTATTACATTACCCTATACGGTGCCTTGTATTACATTACCCTATACAGCGTCTTGTATTACATTACCCTATACGGCGTTTTGTATTACATTACCCTATACGGCGTCTTGTATTACATTACCCTATACGGCGTCTTGTATTACATTATCCTATACGGCGCCTTGTATTACATTATCCTATACGGCGTCTTGTATTACATTACCCTATACGGCACCTTGTATTACATTACCCTATACGGTGTCTTGTATTACATTACCCTATACGGTGCCTTGTATTACATTACCCTATACGGTGTCTTGTATTACATTACCCTATACGGTGCCTTGTATTACATTACCCTATACGGTGTCTTGTGTTACATTACCCTACACGGCGTCTTGTATTACATTACCCTATACGGCGTCTTGTGTTACATTACCCTATACGGCGTCTTGTATTACATCACCCTATACGGCGTCTTGTGTTACATTACCCTATACGGCGCCTTGTATTACATTACCCTATACGGCATCTTGTATTACATTACCCTATACGGCATCTTGTATTACATTACCCTATACGGCATCTTGTATTACATTACCCTATACGGCATCTTGTATTACATTACCCTATACGGCGCCTTGTATTACATTACCCTATACGGCATCTTGTATTACATCACCCTATACGGCGCCTTGTATTCCATCACCCTATACGGCGTCTTGTGTTCCATCACCCTATACGACGCCTTGTATTACATTACCCTATACGGTGTCTTGTATTACATTACCCCATACGGCGCCTTGTATTACATTACCCTATACGGCGTCTTGTATTACATTACCCTATACGGCATCTTGTATTACATTACCCTATACGGCGCCTTGTATTACATTACCCTATACGGCGTCTTGTGTTACATCACCCTATACGGCGTCTTGTAATACATTACCCTATACGGCGCCTTGTATTACATTACCCTATACGGCGCCTTGTATTACATTACCCTATACGGCGCCTTGTATTACATTACCCTATACGGCGCCTTGTATTACATTACCCTATACGGCGTCTTGTATTACATTACCCTATACGGTGCCTTGTATTACATTACCCTATACGGCGTCTTGTATTACATTACCCTATACGGCGCCTTGTATTACATTACCCTATACGGCGCCTTGTATTACATTACCCTATACGGCGCCTTGTATTACATTACCCTATACGGCGCCTTGTATTACATTACCCTATACGGCGTCTTGTATTACATTACCCTATACGGCGCCTTGTATTACATTACCCTATACGGCGTCTTGTATTACATTACCCTATACGGCGTCTTGTATTACATTACCCTATACGGCACCTTGTATTACATTACCCTATACGGTGTCTTGTATTACATCACCCTATACGGCGTCTTGTATTACATTACCCTATACGGCGCCTTGTATTACATTACCCTATACGACGCCTTGTATTACATTACCCTATATGGCGTCTTGTATTACATTACCCTATACGGCGTCTTGTGTTACATTACCCTATACGGCGCCTTGTATTACATTACCCTATACGGCGTCTTGTATTCCATTACCCTATACGGCGTCTTGTATTACATTACCCTATACGGCGTCTTGTATTACATTACCCTATATGGCGTCTTGTATTACATTACCCTATACGGCGCCTTGTATTACATCACCCTATACGGCGCCTTGTGTTCCATCACCCTATACAGCGTCTTGTATTACATCACCCTATACGGCGTCTTATATTCCATCACCCTATACGACGCCTTGTGTTCCATTACCCTATACGATGCCTTGTATTACATTATCCTATACGGCGTCTTGTATTCTATTACCCTATACGGTGTCTTGTATTACATTACCCTACACGGCGCCTTGTATTACATTACCCTATACGGTGCCTTGTATTACATTACCCTACACGGCGCCTTGTATTACATTACCCTATATGGCGTCTTGTATTACATTACCCTATACGGTGCCTTGTATTACATTACCCTATACAGCGTCTTGTGTTCCATTACCCTATATGGCGCCTTGTATTACATTACCCTATACGGTGCCTTGTATTCTATTACCCTATATGGCGCCTTGTATTACATTACCCTATACGGTGCCTCGTATTCCATTACACCAGAGTTCTCCCTGCAGCAGGATCTATGCGGAAACAGCACAATTCAGTCCTACGTCTTATTTCCTACCCGCAGCTGCGATCCCTCACAGACCCCTCACACTTCCCAAACTTGAATATTGCATTTTTTAATATATGAATCAAGCAAACAATTTGCACACAGCTGCAGGAAGCATCCATCTCGGCTTCTCCGCGTGTTTATATTGTTACTTCAAGGGGAAGGAAGAGCTTGAGAAATGCTCCTTTAACCTGAAGTATCTGAGAAGAGGAGAGAATTTAGACATTTAGACATTTCGTTGGCGCCGGAGGAATTGCTAATGCAATCATAAATCAGAGACCTGCATAGGAGAATACCTGGCAAATAAAGGAATTTAGCATAAAATGTGCCTCTCGCTCCTCTGTGCGGAATCCATGGGAAATATCTGTCTGTTTGATGGCAAACACAAGTGCTATATTACTATTATTTTTTTTTCCGTTTTTTTTTTTTTTTTTAGGATTCAGACATTTTTATCAGAGAGAACGGATGAGAACAATGAGGGAGGTTATGATAACATCTCTCAGAGTATGTCTACTGTAAGTGTTCTGCCTTGTATTGCACAGGAAAAGTGTCTGCAACATGAGCAATGCTTACCTCTGTGCTACCTGTGAGAGTGAGGTGATAACTCCCAGGGTGAATTTAATGGCAACACACAGAGGCGGCAGCTGCCTACGGCACAGCCAGACGTGGGGGCAGAATCTCTGCAGTGATCACAGTCATTCCAGTGGATTTGCAGAAACAGAAGGTGAAGATTATCTGTAACACGAATACCTTTCAGTGACTTTTTGCATAAGTTTGAGTTTGCATTACATATAGACAGGGGCGTTACTAGGGGATGCGGTAATTTTGTCTACAGCATGATGGTCGATTAGGTCAATGTGGGAAAATGTCGACATGGGTCTAGGTCGACGTGGGAAAAGGTCGACATGGTTCTAGGTCGAAAGGTCATTAGTTTGACAGGTCGTTAGTTCGACAGGTCATTAGTTCGACAGTGTAGAGATCGACAGTCAAAAGGTCGACATGGGGTTTTTCACTGTTTTTTGAGCTGACGTGCCGACAGGTGGTATTTCATGCCCTACTATCCGCTAGGGCGCGGTGGGAGAATAAAATAGTGTGCCGAGCACTGTAGTGAGGCACTGTGCCCGACGCATCGCGCGATGCGAGGGGATGTGGTGCACTTTAAACTGTGTCCATGTTGACTGTGTTGACATTCAGGTAAAAAAACAGTGAAAAACCCCATGTCGTCCTTTTGACTGTCGAACTAATGACATGTCGAACTAACGACCTGTCGAACTAATGACCTTTCCACCTATAATCATGTCGACCTTTTGCCATGTCGACCTAGACCCATGTCAACTTTTTGCCATGTCGACCCAATGGTGTCGACCTAATCACTTTCGACCATCATGCTGTAGACCAAATGACCCCCCAACCCGTTACTAGATATCCATAGCAAAAATGTGGGGTGGGTTGAAGTGTATTGCGCTGCTGTTTAGTTGGTTAATTATAACACACTAATTGGATGGACTAAATGTGCAGGACACACTGTGTTGATTTTTTGTTTTATATATGAAATTAGAAAATTAACAGTACATATATACACATTTATTACCTAAATAGAAACATAAATTAAAAACACATTTATATAAAAATAGCCATAGAATAATAGCATGAATTGAGATCCCAAAAAATATATATTGGTATTGCTACTAGCAGACCTTAGAACAAATGCAGTCAATTTGCACTTATGTTAGAAGGATAATTAATCCAGATCATATGTATGCAATTGTAGGATATTACGATGCAGTCACAAATGGAGATGATATGCTCACCCTTTCTCGTGCTGGTTTTATTTGAATAGATAGAGGCAGGGAATGACTTCCTTCAGCGTTTGGGTCCAGATGATGGGTAGATGGTAGCTCCCTTTCTTGTATACTATACACTCCTCTCGGCACTGGGCCGGTGTAGCCTGCATGCGGTTTGCTTTTGAGGGCACCGCAGCAGTAAAGGAGTGTTAGGGTATATTCACCAAGTGGTGCGGGAGAGCTGCTCCTGTTGTAGCGTGGAGAGCGGCTGGCTGGGATCGCTGATGGCCGGCAGCAGGGGGATATGCTGCACTTCAGCTGGAACTGGACTGGGAACACTGAGTTGATGGTGGGTCGATGAATAGGTTAACGTCCACAGTATGGTCTCCGTTAGCGCAGATAATTTGCGGCGGTGAGCCTGTGGATAGATCAGCGCCTATAGTATAGTCGCTGTCAGCGCAGTTAACTTGCGGCAATGAGCCGGTAAATGAGGCAGCACTCACAATGAAATCTGCAGTTAGCGCAGTCAGGATTACCAGCAGCGGGGAGCGGTGAGCCGACAGGTGGATCAGCGTCCACAATGAGGTGGTAGTCGGCGTGTTTGCGGCTTAGGATACCGGCAGCGTGAAGCGGGCGTCCTTCTCCTGGGAGACGGGATTAAGGTCTGCTAGCGTGGATCAACAATTCAGGTGTGCAGTCACGTCAACGCGTTTCGTCCCCTAATGCAAATGGGAACTTTCTCACATAGCAAAAATGTGTAAGGGCCCCTATGTACAAACAAATGGTGATAAATGAATATAGCACATATAACTTACACAGTAAAGATGGGCCCCCTTCAGCTCTGGGCCCCATAGCGGCTGCACCCTTTGCACCTCTGGTGGTTACGCCCTAGATATTGCTGTACTGCAGTATACCTGATATACAATTAAGTGCCATGTTCTGAACTGATCCACACCTCAACCTGAAGGGGTAACACTGGGAACTGTCACATTCAATGGAATCCAGACCAGGGGTCTCAAATTTAAAATTAACCTAATATTCCCTCCTGTGTTTCCTTCCCCTACAGTCTTGGAACTTCATCAGAGAATAGTTCCAGCAGGCGCCCAGCAATAAAAGGCTAACACTAAAATACACCGAGGCACATCACCATACCTATATGGAAAGAAGGAACAGGTATAGAGTTAGGGTTGGATCGGCCACTGGATAACAGGGGAAATCCCTGCTGGGTCCAAACATTCTGCTTGAGAAATGGCGCAGAGTCAATAATGAACTTGGCTGCTTTGTGTGTTTATTTGGAAATTGTGCCAAGATTAGCTCCCCCGACCAATCAGAGTGGGTGGTCCTTCGTAAAGATACCCTGTCCTAACCAATGGAGGGCTGGCCACACCCCCTGTGGTGGTTTACAACACCATTAACGCTTAGGGATGGCCATCGTTGCCTTTGCCATCAATGTTTGCTATCGATAGTAATAGTGCAACTGGCCATCGATAGTGTCGTACTACTGTATGCAATGTATCAATATTTTTACCCACTGTAACAATGGTCATCCGTTTTCTTTGACTGCTTGGTCTGTGGGGTCGGGGCTTCACTCATGAAATGCTCTGTGAAGTGGGTGTGGGGGGCAGGGCTTTGCCTTTTCCTAGAGGGAAAAAGATAAACAAAACTATTTCTCCCCCATCGATGGCTAAACTATTCCACATCAGCCAAAAACCATAGATGATTTTGAATCATCGATGGTCGATGGCCGTCCCCACTTGTGCTTGGGACCCCCCACTGCATTCCCTGTTCTGACTTTAATGCCCCAGAGCGATGTTGTATACAATATAGGCCAAGGCCTTGGGACACAGGCTTTTTTGTCTTTTTCATATAAGTGTTGGAAGGTTCTAGAAGCCTCAACAGTATGGCCCTTATTCTGGTTGACTCGCTCTTGCGCGAATTCGCAAGGTAGACTGATGCGATGTTGTAATATGCACATGCACCGCAGCATTTCTGCTCATGTGTATACACTGGGTGCGTGTGAACTCGGCAAAAAAACGGTTTGCTGGGTGCCGGCGACCATCGAAAGATTAAACACCCATTTGAATACCGGGCGAACGAACCTGGTGTGCGAAGGGGGGCGGGCGGACCACCATTCGCAGGGCAAGTTCTGGTTGACTCGCAAGGGTGCGTATTCGTGACCGAGCGAGTCAACCAGAATAAGGGCCCATATTTAAGGCTGCTACTGTATAGCGCCTTGAAAACATTGATCTTTTTTCTCGGTTTCCAGCAGAACATCAGTTAGGACAAGCACGGACACATTTTATTCCTGTAGAATGCGGGAATCGCCAACTTCAAAAACTTTTATTGGCAGCCTTCCCCGCAGCCAGCGCTCAGCGTCCGATAACACACGTATTAATTATGCAGGAGGTAATTTTGCATAAGTCAGCGCGCATTATCTAACGCTGTCAGGTCTGCCTGGCTGCTGGCTGCGGAAACACGTGCAGCACGCATAATCCCCGGCCACAAGTTGATCGCTGCTCCGTAATGAGATGGAAATATTATGGAAAGAAGATTTCAGGAAAGTAGCTGGGAGAAGGTGGACGGAGGAGAAATGCTTCATGTCACTTCATATGATTGTACTGACTGCTGGCACAGCTAATTCCTGTAATCCCCCAGGGGACGCCGGCAGCAGCTGATGAGTATATTATAATCAGTGCTGACAATATCGATGTCACAACGGGATTGGACTACAATGTCGCAGTAGCCAGATACTGTCGCTTCTGATAGAGAAATGGTCATTGAGACTAAATAACCGAATTCTAAAGATAGCGCCGCAATAAAAGTCACATTCAGCGGCCACTCCGCCGAGGTCTTATAAAGTATTATGTATCATCTCTATATCGAACATTATCCTGTTTATTTCCGTGTCATTGCGTTTATCATTGGCTGCAGATTACAGTTATTAGGGCGAAATCTCTGTGCGCCTATCATAAGAGTCGCTGCAGCGGCGCTCAGGAAGCAGCGCGTCCTCTCCCGCTGACCCACAGCTATATAGCATTATGCTGCAAACTGCTACATAGTTGCGCTATTACGCTATCGCTGTCACGTTGGCCTCTAGTAAGCTGTCACACACACAGGCCCTTATTCAGCTTGGTTCTGTAAGCAGCAAAGAATTCTGCTTACCGAGCGCTGAAACGCCGCCCCGCCGATCTCCTCGGGGTACCATGCGTCCACCCCCCCGGTCCTTCCTCCCCGCAATGAACAGGCCAGAGAAAGTGTAATTTGCCAAAGCCATTTGTTGCCAGGTCTGCACATGCGCAAATACTGTATGCACAGACAACACCCCCCACCACCTCCACCACCATTGGAGAGGGGCCGAATTCGCCTCTATCACGAATGGTGCTGAATCACCCCATAGTTCCAGAAGCAGCATTTTCATTAGCTTATATACTATTATTTTGTTTTATTCCTTTGTGTGCAAAGGTGTCCTCAGAGAATGAATTAACTGCATGTTTGGGTAACTGCTAATTGGTGCCGCATATACCTGGCTTAATATGCTTTTGCAAATAACACAGGGTGAGTCAAAAATTGTCTGTAATCGAGATGTATTAAAACTTCTGTTGTCCGCACTTATCAACGCTCCATACAAAGTCGCTGTCTGTCCAGTTACAGAACGTGTTATGTCAGTTCATTTGTGACTGCAGCGCAATAAAAAATGGCTTCCCCCACTTGTGAATTGAATGACACAGGAGCAGTGGGCAGTGAGGGGTGTGTCTGGTGCACCAATTTATCAAGGATTTTGCACAGTATAGAGAAAGTGTGCATAGAGACGATGGATAGAGAAGTTCAAAGAAGGTTGCACAAGTGCCAGCCATGAAGAAGGAGCCGGACGCCCGTCCATGTCTATGACCGATGAGAACATTGAGCGTATTCATGACCTTATTATGTTGCATAGACGAGTGAGTGTCCAATTGGACTATTACCTATTTGGTCCTCTCAAAGCAACCCCAAGGGAATGAAGGAGAGGTGCAGAAAGTGGTTCATTTGTGGCTCACAGTTCAGCCTAAAACATGTGTTAATGAGGGAATAGGAAAGCTTGTTGACAGTGTACTGTCCGGCAAATATCTGGACGGTGGCAGGTTTGCTCTTCTCACGCCCATTAAGGTTAGCTGGACTAGAATTCAATGAGAACTCTCCACAATATACAATGACATAACGGTGTCATAGCCACACAGAATCAGGGTCCCCCTCATCACAGCACTGATGTCAATATATCCTGCACAGCCCCCTCATTGCCCCAAAACCTGACACTGGAAGCCACTATTTCTGCTGTCTCCAGGTGTTACATCACTGACAATATCAGTACCTGTGATGTCACTGTCAATAAACCCGGTGTTAATGAATGCTGTGTTAGAACATAAAGCAATGTTACACAGACATTCCAGAGACTCACATACTGTATAAGGTCATTATGTCAGGTACGTTTTTATGGCACCGTGCAAATGTCATCCTGTGTTATATAGATTCACCGGAGATCTAATACAGTACATCAAAGCAGTGCACTTTATAACTCATACTGTGCTTGGGAAAATCTCTGCTATACAGTATAATGGGTACTTGTGTATTATCTGGGCGCCCGATTTTTTCATCTTAGGGCATTGTACAACCAAAAATCGGTCACATCACATCGCATGCGATCATATTGCATGCGATGCTACGTGATTGGACCCAATTCTTAATTGTACATGCACCCAGATGCCTGATTGCTATGTTAAAGGCCCCCCCCCCCCCCCCGACCCGATTTTTTATTGTACACCCACCTTGATGGGTGATTACTATGTTAAATAGCCCCCCATTGTTAAAGCCACCCCACTATCAATGCCAACCCGAAGTGTGGCGAGCGCAGCGAGCCCGCGAGGGGCAGCGGTACGCGTCCTATGACCTTTTCATACCCCCACTACCCATGTCGGCGTGGAGTTGATTTAATATAGTGTGGCGAGCGCAATCCGCGTCCGCTCGCCACGCTTCGGGCATGGTGGCTCGCTGCGCTCGCCACACTATATAAAATCAACTCCACGCCGATGTAGATAGTGGGGGTATGAAAAGGTCGGAGGACGCGTACCGCTGCCCCTCGCGGGCTCGCTGCGCTCGCCACGCTTCGGGTTGGCGTTGATAGTGGGGTGGCGTTAACAATGGGGGCATTTAACATAGTCATTACCCATCAGGGTGGGTGTACAATACAAAATCGGGTCTAGGGGGCATTTAACATGGGAATAAGCCCAAATCGGGCATGATCGCGTCGCATCGCATGCCATTATAATGGCATGCGATGCGACGCAATATAAAAATTGTACAGTGGGGTTTTAAAACCCCTGAAATCGGGTACCATCGCATCGCATGCCTTAATTAGTGGCATGCGATGCGATGTATCGGGCGCCCAGATAATACACATGTATCGTATAATGTCTACCTGGACTATACAGTACAATGTCTCCCTGTACTATACAATATAATGTCTCTCTCTGTACTATACAGTATATTGTCTATGTGTACTACATAGAAAATTGGGACAGATGTATTAAGCCTGGTGAAGAGATAAAGTGGAGATAAAGGTAATAACGCATTATCCAATCAGCTGTGTTTGTTAAATGACAGTTAGGTGCTGATTGGCTGGTGCGTTTTCACCTTCTACTTTATCTCTTCACCAGGCTTATTACATCTGCCCCATAGAGAGATAAGAGATCTTCCCCGAGGTTCCAGATATTGTATCCATGTGTGTCTGTGCGTACATTCAAACTCTGTACAATGGAATTGGGCTTCCAAGATGTTCCAGAGAAACCGGATCTCATTTGTATTAATATTTATAGCTCACTGTAAGTACTGTATGATGGAAAAGCCAATTAGCAGGCAGGATGACCCAGTTCTTGTGACATCACAGCGAATGACGGGTTGGGACGTGGGAATGTGTACAAATTGATAACATATTTATGAATTGCATCACATTTCTTGGCGATCAGTCCTCTACAGAAGATCCATCCACGTCTCAGCATCCCAAGGTGCAATCACCCGAAATGGACGGGAGGTCTTAGATTATGCTTCTGTTCCTGTTTACATGTTTGGGGAAATGTTTTGTAATAAAGTTAATTTATGTTCCTTGGAAATATTTCCTTTCAGCGTGTAGTAAAAAGTTGTAAAAAATCGTTAATTAACATTCTAGCTTTGTGTTCTTAAAGACATCCTGTGTCCGGATAGTTTGGGATTAAACGCGTCATTTCGGGCAGGCATGTCCAAGCTGTTGTGAAACTACACATCCCAGCATGCCTTGCCATAGTTTTAGCATTCTTTAATAACAAAACTGTGGCTGAGGCATGATGGGATTTGTAGTTTCACAACAGCTGGAGGGCCACAGTTTGGACATGCCTGATTTAGGGTGTGATTCAGGTTGGTTTGCAAAAGCAAATGGACAAAACCATGTGCACTGCAGGTGGGGCAGATGTAACATGTGCAGAGAGAGTTAGATTTGGGTGAGGTGTTTTCAAAATCAAAATCGCAGTGTAAAAATAAAGCAGCCAGTATTTACTCTGCACAGAAAAACTCACCCAAATGTAACGCTCTTTCTGCACTTGTTACATCTGCCCCACCTGCAGTGCACATGATTTTACCCATTAAAGAAGGAACCTGAATATACTAGCTCATATCTGGATTACACAGTGATGAACCGGGTCACCAGTCACCTTTGTCTTTACACCCCCCAGACTGCTGCTGCTTCAGCAACCTTCAATATGCGTCTTTAGATTTTACCCAGAGACCCATGGGGCATCATAATGTCATACAAGTGTTTTATTCACTGTGGAAATGTGATTAGAAAATGTCTTCACTGATAATGTGCACAGTGATTTAATTACTGATTATCTGATTACTTACAGTAACAATAACGGCCCAACAACATCATCAAACATCCATGGCCAAAATACCCAGGCACTGGCAATGGGAAGCCAATGCGTTCCATCACCAGAGGAGCTTCCTAACACTCCGACTCCTTCCCCAATTCTGAGTGTAACTCTCCCCTCAATCATCCTGGTGTAATATACAATTCCCTTAAACATTTTTTATTAAATATTACAAACCTATATGTTAAATCCTGGTCCTCATGCATTCCTCACATGCATCCAAAATACACACACACACACACACAAACACAAACACAAACACAAACACACAGATACATTACTACTTCAGTTATGACATATGCAACATTATTCATGGCTGTAACTTTGTTGGTGCACATGTGGAAAAAACTCAGTTGGACCCGGGTCATAATACTCACAATCAAAGATGGTGATTGAATGTTTCTTGGGTAAACAAACTCCTTTATTTCAGCAAATAACTGGTACCGTGAATCAAGCCTCCTAGAGGTACATCTAAATACCCAAATTAATATTCTCCATAGAGTTTCTGCAGGTAAGTGAAATCTCCATCTCTCTCGCTGGCAGGTGGTAGGTGGTATGAACAAGGTGCCTGTATGCCTCGCTGAATAGTCTCTGGGATATGACACTAGGCAATACTACATGTTGTAGTGCTTTGTATCCCTTGTGTCGTAGCAATTAATGCACGCATGCCTCACAATCATGTTGTGGCTAGCGTGGGCAGAACTGTTCCTTCCTGTAGTTGCAGAAAGAACTGTTCTATCCGTGGCCTGCCCTCCACATCAGCACCCCCCAGCCACAGGACGGTTCTCCCTCTGGGGTCTGTGTAGCTGAAATCTTGTCACTCTCCTTAGACCTGCCCTGTCTGGGTTCAACCGTCACCCCCTTCGCCACTGCCTTAAATAAAGAAGGAACGTGTTCACCAGTGTTCTGTTTCTTTTCCTACAGACACCGAACACTGGAACCTGCAACCTTGTAGCTGCAGTGATATAGGTTGGACAGAACCCTATGCCAGGCCAGTGCCCTGTACCCTATGGCGTGTTTCCATTGGCAGACTCCGCCCGGTGAGCATGGTGGTATCCCATACATTATTGATGAGTGACATCTACAAGTTCATTAGTATTTCAAGTAAAAAGAAAACAAACATTTTTTTCATTGGCAAAAGAAGTG
The DNA here is from genome assembly GCF_055691185.1 of Crinia signifera. NCBI lineage: Eukaryota > Metazoa > Chordata > Amphibia > Anura > Myobatrachidae > Crinia > Crinia signifera. The sequence continues at coordinate 328,922,944 of NC_139221.1, forward strand.
TTTGCTCGCGCAGCCTGTAAAGTGTACTAATGAGAGGCGCGGGAAGAGGTTCATCGTGCAGCACCCCTAAGGTGTCCTGTGGGGCGGCTGCACAGGAATTGGGAAGAACATGAACTCCTCAGTAGCTGGGTCACCTTTCCCTGCCAAGTGACTCCCGCCCATATGCTCAGATGCACAAAGTAGCCCCCACCTCTCACTGGCAATACCACAGCTGTCACCTCCGCAGCGCCTGAGTCTCATTAATTCTGTAAAATGCTTCGCTCAGCGCAGGTGAGAGTCAGAGTGTGGCACAAGGAGGTGAGATCACTGCATGATTGATCAGGGGCCCCTCTGAATACAGTATCCATGACCTGCATGTGTGCGCCCATCATCAGATCTTATATTGCCGGTACCCCGGTGTAGCTACGTCGCTTCTCATCCAGATGTATCAAATTCTGATCGGTCCCTGGCGTATTCGCACCGGGGACCGATGTTTGCGTTCTGCGTATGCGTATATTCACATATTCATATATGCACATGTGCAGGGCCGACTTGCACAGGGGGCTGGGTGTGTGTGTGAAGGAGGTGGTCAGGGTGCTTTTGGATGTTGACGTCTAATGTTTCCTGGGCATACCCACAAAAACAAGGGGTGCACCCAGGAAACCAATGGGCATCCCCATGTGACCACAGGCTGGCACCAGACTAACTTAGATTTGCCATTGTCATTTTATAACACTTCCTGTAACACAGCAGTTAGACTCTGATTGGATGGTAGTTTATCTCTGGCCGAGGCTTGACACATCTCCCCCAAAGAGTTGTTCACAAAACGGGTGAGAATAGTTAATTTCTGCTGCAATGTAGCGCTGTGGAGAATGGTTTGCGCCCAGCCTCGCACTGGCACAGTATGGGTCTTACTCCGCTCACCATGCTTTGGGTACACTTTACAGTACCCTATCGGAGTCCATGTGGGTATTAAAGCATGGAAAAGTCTATAATTTGGTGGAAAACCCCACATCAACCTGTTCGTTGCCATGTTTATCTTTAGCTTGGGCCAATCTTTTGTCGATGTTGACTTACAAATATTGGCTGTTGACCTATACATTGTTGACCTAATGTATCACTCAGATCCCAATGCTGGGTACACACTAGGCCTATCTGATGATCAGTAAGTGCATACACACTTACCTATCATCAGCCGATTTGTTGTGCCTGATATCACAACTGTGCCTGGACAGTTGTGATGTCAGTCACCAGCGGTGTCTGCAGCAAGTGTACCAAACATCACAATGCACCTGTATATCTGCATATATGTCAGAAATTGGCAGTGCTACAAGGCCGACTCCATACTTAGTAGTAATCCATGTAGTTATTAACAGTGCAATGTGCAATACCTACTGTATACGCAAATGACCTTCTTCTGTACGATGAGCAGGAGATGACTCTGATCAAACTCAGGTGCATATGTATCTATAAAAGCTTGTAGAGAGATAAAGTGGTGAGTAATAAAGTCAGGTAAATCAGCTCCTAGCTACCATGTGACACAATACATTAAAAAAATGACAGTTTGGGGCTGACTGGTTGGTTGGTAGTTTATCTTTCTCCATTTACTTTACCATACTTTTTGTTGCTTGTACTGACATGTTTCCGCATTAGTGATATAGAGGGCCTGTTTCAGGTTCACTCTGCTAATGGACAAAACCGTGCTGCGCTGCAGGTGAGGGAGATGTAACAGGTGCAGAGAGAGCTAGATTTGTGGGATTTATTTTGTTTCTGTGCAGGGTAAATACTGACTGCTTTATTTTTACACTGCGATATAGATTTCAGTTTGAAAACACCCCACCCAAATCTAACTCTCTCTCTGCACCTCTTACATCTGCCCCACCTGCTGGCACATGGTTTTGTCCATTACTAATCCAAATGTGGTTTGCGAGTGAACCTGAATCCCCCCAGAATCTCCCTCAGAGCTGAGCAGGTGAGGGCTGCCCAGGTGGTTACCATATCTGACATGCACATCGGACGGGGATGAGCAGTAGGGGAGCATCTGTCCTTTCTGCAGTCATTGCCTGGCATTGTGTGAGGCTGCGCTCTCTGCAGACCGGAATATGCAAATGACTATTATAACAGCAATTACAGAGCCATTTAATTTCCTCCTAATCACATTGGTTTTTCTGGTCATGTACTAAGTTAACAGGAAAGTCACCAAGGTTAATTCACTAAGGATCGTCTATAGGGCGTTTGTATTTATAGGTAATTAGCTGTGTAACACGCTCAAGTTCAAACTGCTGATCCATCAGGCTGCAACTATTCTGTTCCTAGTACACGCTCAGTTTGTTCTTCTGTTCATCCTTTGTACTTTTAGGGGACGGACCACCCCCCTTTTCTGCAGCTGCTTTTTTAAGTCAGCGCTCTTCGGTCTGTAACCTTGTGTTACAAACCATTTGTTTTTTGTTGTGTGCGAGCTCCTGGTGAATAATCTATTTTCCCGCAGCCACTCACACAACATGCCGCATAACTAACTATGGGTGCTCCTGGGGCAGGCTCAGAACTAGCGGGATTGGCAGTAATAACAGACAGATATTAACTGAATGACGCTAGGACCAGTGACGTGCGGTGAGGTTAGTGACAGGTGAGGCAGGCGTCCCGCCAGTGCCGTAACTAGACATTTTGGTGCCCTGCACCAGAAAGGGAAGGCGCGCACAAAAATTTTAGGGACGTAGCCACATAATTGTACCAACCAGTAACACTGTAATGCCCATATCATATTATACCAGAAACAGTAATGCCCATATCATATTATGCCGCACACCATTATGCACATATTGTATTATGCCGCACACCATAATGCCCATGTCTCATTATGTCGCACAACATAATGCCCATATCATATTATGCCGCACACCTTTATGCACATATTGTATTATGTCGCACACCATAATGCCCATATCATATTATGCCGCACAGCATTATGCACATATTGTATTATGCCGTACACCATAATGCCCATATCATATTATGCCGCACACCGTTATGCACATATTGTATCATGCCGTACACCATAATGCCCATATCATATTATGCCGCACACCGTTATGCACATATTGTATTATGCCGTACACCATAATGCCCATGTCATATTATGCCACACAGCATAATGCCCATAGCACATTATGCCACACCTGCTATTAAAGCCGAGGAGAGCGGAGCCTGTAGAGGTGCCATGATTGGCAGATATTTCAAATATGGGAGCCAGCTCATGAGCTCTGATAGGCTGGCGCCCAGGCCTGCACCACATTTAAAATATACGCTGCTCTCAGCATAGACGCAGAGCAGCAGGGATTGGTGGCGGTGAGCAATGGGCGGGCAGAGCAAGACAGCCCTAACGATTTCTAGGCCTGAATGTGGCGGTTCCTCCGGATGTGCGGTTTCCTGGAGTCAGTGCTCCCCACAAAGTAAAGAAAAGAATGTATAACCGCGCTATATCTAAACACAACAGGTGTATTGAAAAGAAATGAATGAAATTTATTAAAACATAATTAAAAAGTTTTCTAGTAGGCCTTAGGTACCATAAATGAATACACGGATATAATCACCCAAATGTCCAGATGGAAATACTGCCACGTGTCCGTTCCTAGGTCGCTTTCCTTTGTATTCCCACTTTTTTGGAGCCAATTGAAGGATTGTTTGAGGAGAGACTGCGCTCTCCAGCCGCAGGGACGCCTGGATTGGGGGGTCCCGTTGTTAAGAAGCTGACTTGTTCAAATCCTGATGTCAGTGTGGCTGAAGGGAAGGAGGAAGGCTGGTCCGGTCACAGCAATGAATGTAAATTTGTAATCCAAATGGTGGGTGTCCGTGTAGGGAGACTGTGAATGCCGGATCAGCGTTCTCACCTCCCTGCAACAGCCATGACGGGGCGTGCTTTGTATGTGAGCTGAAGGCACGTCCCTGTCACTGAGGCAGATATGTAGGTGCCGCTTCCCCATTGATTTTCAATGGGCTTTGCAGCCTCTTTCCCCACGGCTTAACCCCGCCCCCACTGTAACGCAGCTGCTGCTGCTGCCTTACAGCCTCCCCTCTCCACACAGGCCCATCTCATCATTTATTTTTTTTAAAATACAGACAGGATTTTTATTAGAGTATATGTTATAAATATCTTTGTATTTTTTTTTATCAATTATGACAGGTGAGGCACTGCCTCCCCTGACTGCACGTCCCTGGCTAGGACATGGCGTACTAATAGATAATTACACACAGGGTGGATCAAACTGATGTGCTGGCAGAAACACCACATTACAGGCGACAGAAAAGCGCATATACGTAGCCTAACCAAAGGAGCCGCACTGAGGTGGTATATGAGTAGGTTCCTGGGCAGGGTGGTGGGCCGCCTAAAGCTTCCCAGAGGTCCACCAATTACAGACCAGGAACCAATGGATTCAGCTCCTGCCAGACAAGACAGCTAGGTCAAGTGACAGATGCAAGCTGAGCCAAAATGGTTCCCCTGCGATGTTCATGTGGACGATGGACGACCTAAAACAGAACAAATCCAGTCCCACTAATCAAAGTAATGCATTTTTAAAAAGGAGCCAATCACGGTTTGCCACACCTCAATTCCAAGATGGCCGTGGAGAGCCATGTCACTGCCCGCCTCCCGGCTCTGGTTTATATTAGCCAATGTGAGAGGCTAGGGAACAGTTTGGCGGTGGAGAGGGAGCAATGAAAGCTACTGAAGATGAGAGAAGTCCTCTAAAGTGACATCCATAGGAAAAGGGCTTAAACATGCCACAGCTACCCCCGCCCCCGCCCCCCTGGAGAAGACCAAAGCACCGGAAAAGCCGCAATAAGGATAATTGCTGACATAGTGAAGCGATTTTTTATCATGTGCATGTGATGGGGTCAATGTACTAAGCCTTATAGAGAGTAGCAGCCAATTTTCCCCTAATTGCCAAATTACAGGCAGTGTTCGAAAAATGGCAGTTATTAGCTATTTTTTTATACTTTGTCTCTGTCCACGTTACCTCTCTACGAAGCTTCATACATCTGTCATGAAGTTTTTAAAAAATTAAGATGGTCTCTTTACTGGTGCTTCATCAGCTCAGCAGGCCATGTGAAGGACGGGAGCCGGTAGAATGAGCGCTAAGACAGCACCGGCCAATCGCTGTTTGAGTAACAGAATAAAAATAAAGACATTTGTTTAAAAAAACTTTAATAGAAAGCCACAAAATCTGTTTTACAAAGCAAGATGCCGATCGGAAAATGCCCCCACGGCCTCAGCAACATAAACAGCTTCTTCCATCAGACTATGCATCTCGGGATTTCAGGAAATCTCACAGTAACTTTCCAAAAAAATTAATTAAGGTATAAACTGAAGGGATTATTTTCAATTAATGCTAAAATGACTTCTTACACAAACAATTAAAGATGGTATAATCCTCTGTAAACACAGCAGGCAAAACTTCTATGGAAACAACAATGGCGGGGGCCGCTGCCCCCAAACGCGCCGTTATTTCACTGCGAGGTGCGGCCACCTCTTCACAGTAATTGCATCTATCATCAGTCAATTTACAAGTGCTAAAGATGAGATAAAATCCCTGACAGCCTTCACACAGTTGTCATGAATACTAATGCCCCCGCACCGCGCTCATTTTTACAGGAATTATTTCAGTTTTATTAGTTTATGCTGAAATAATTACCAAGAGATTTTACTAAACATTGGCTTCAAAATTAAAATTGCCACCCGGGCACCGTTGCATTAAATTCTTGTTTCTGTTCTGTCAGTCAGGAGCGTAGACGTTGTCTTACTCCTTTTATTAACCTTGACGTGTCCTATTTTATCATTTTATCTATTTTCATTCAAACTTCTAGGATGACGTCTCCAAATGGAGCATTATAATGTGTAAGTAGTAGATGGGCCTGCTTCTAGGGCGGGGGGCAACATGGTGGAGCGGTGGCACTCTAGCCTAGACACTGCTCCCAAAAATGGTGGCTGGTTTCCAAGGAGCCTCTGACATGCACAAGCTCCGTCTGGTCAGTTGTTGTTTTTTTGGAGCTTGACGCATGTGGGAAAAATGTAGCCCCACAGAATGAGCCCAGCTCCAATACTCTAGTACTACCCACTAAATGGTACCCAGCTCCATTTCCTGAGTCTTACCCACTACACAGTAACTTTCTATCTCCATTGCCCTCCTACCTGCTCCATACCACCCCCACATTTCCTCTTCTACCTCCTCCATGGCACATCCTTTGTTTCCCTGCTACTCACTCCAATGCACCTCCTCCATCCCCCTGCTACCAGCTCCCTGGCACCCACTCAATCCACCTGCTACCAGCTCCCTGGCACCTACTCCATCCCCCTGCTACCAGCTCCCTGGCACCTCATCCATCCCCCTGCTACCAGCTCCCTGGCACCTACTCCATCCCTCTGCTACCAGCTCCCTGGCACCTCCTCCATCCCCCTGCTACCAGCTCCCTGGCACCTACTCCATCCCTCTGCTACCAGCTCCCTGGCACCTCCTCCATCCCCCTGCTACCAGCTCCCTTACACCTACTCAATCCCTCTGCTACCAGCTCCCTGTCTCCTCCGCCATCCCCCTGCTACCAGCTCCCTGGCACCTACTCCATCCCTCTGCTACCAGCTCCCTGGCACCTACTCAATCCCTCTGCTACCAGCTCACTGGCACCTCCTCCATCATCCACCTACTCACTCCAAGGCACCTCCTCCATCCCCCTGCTACCAGCTCCCTGGCACCCACTCAATCCCTCTGCTACTAGCTCCCTGGCACCTACTCCATCCCCCTGCTACCAGCTCCCTGGCACCTCATCCATCCCCCTGCTACCAGCTCCCTGGCACCTACTCCATTCCCCTGCTACCAGCTCCCTGGCACCTCCGCCATCCCCCTGCTACCAGCTCCCTGGCACCTCCTCCATCCCTCTGCTACCAGCTCCCTGGCACCTCCTCCATCCCCCTGCTACCAGCTCCCTTGCACCTACTCAATCCCTCTGCTTCCAGCTCCCTGGCACCTCCGCCATCCCCCTGCTACCAGCTCCCTGGCACCTACTCCACCCCTCTGCTACCAGCTCCCTGGCACCGCCTCCATCCCCCTGCTACCAGCTCCCTGGCACCTACTCAATCCCTCTGCTACCAGCTCACTGGCACCTCCTCCATCATCCACCTACTCACTTCAAGGCACCTCCTCCATCCCCCTGCTACCAGCTCCCTGGCACCCACTCAATCCCTCTGCTACCAGCTCCCTGGCACCTACTCCATCCCCCTGCTACCAGCTCCCTGGCACTTCCTCCATCCCTCTGCTACCAGCTCCCTGGCACCTACTCCATCCCTCTGCTTCCAGCTCCCTGGCACCTCCGCCATCCCCCTGCTACCAGCTCCCTGGCACCTACTCCATCCCTCTGCTACCAGCTCCCTGGCACCTACTCCATCCCTCTGCTACCAGCTCCCTTGCACCTTCTCCATCCCCCTGCTACCAGCTCCCTTGCACCTACTCAATCCCTCTGCTTCCAGCTTCCTGGCACCTCCGCCATCCCCCTGCTACCAGCTCCCTGGCACCTACTCCACCCCTCTGCTACCAGCTCCCTGGCACCGCCTCCATCCCCCTGCTACCAGCTCCCTGGCACCTACTCAATCCCTCTGCTACCAGCTCACTGGCACCTCCTCCATCATCCACCTACTCACTCCAAGGCACCTCTTCCATCCCCCTGCTACCAGCTCCCTGGCACCCACTCAATCCCTCTGCTACCAGCTCCCTGGCACCTACTCCATCCCCCTGCTACCAGCTCCCTGGCACCTCATCCATTCCCCTGCTACCAGCTCCCTGGCACCTACTCCATCCCTCTGCTACCAGCTCCCTGGCACCTCCTCCATCCCCCTGCTACCAGCTCCCTGGCACCTACTCCATCCCTCTGCTTCCAGCTCCCTGGCACCTCCTCCATCCCCCTGCTACCAGCTCCCTGGCACCTACTCCATCCCTCTGCTTCCAGCTCCCTGGCACCTCCGCCATCCCGCTGCTACCAGCTCCCTGGCACCTACTACATCCCTCTGCTACCAGCTCCCTGGCACCGCCTCCATCCCCCTGCTACCAGCTCCCTGGCACCTACTCAATCCCTCTGCTACCAGCTCACTGGCACCTCCTCCATCATCCACCTACTCACTCCAAGGCACCTCCTCCATCCCTTTGCTACCAGCTCCGTGGCACCTAATCCATCCCCCACCTACTTATTCCAAGGCACCTCCTCTATCCCCATGCTACCATCTCCCCAGGACCTTCTCTGTCCCTCTGCTACTCATTACAAGGCACCTCCTCTATCCCCATGCTACCATCTCCCCAGGACCTTCTCTGTCCCTCTGCTACTCATTACAAGGCACCTCCTCTATCCCCATGCTACCATCTCCCCAGGACCTCCTCTGTCCCTCTGCTACTCATTATAAGGCGCCGACTTTATCCCTCTGCTACCAGCTCCCTGGCACCTACTCCATCCCCTTGCTCCTCCTTGCACAAAGGCGGCGGTAGCGGTCCTGCTGCTGGGATGTTGCCCTCCTACGGCCTCCTCCACGTCTCCTGATATACTGGCCTTTCTCGTGGTAGCCAGGGCCGGTGCAAGGCACCGGAGCGCCCCAGGCGAGTCGGGGTGGGGGCGCCCCGGTGCCGGGGGGAGGGACGGGGGGGTGGTACCTGTGTAAAAAAATTGCTGCCCCGGCGTCCCTGCAGTGCTGGGGCGGTCAGGGGTGTCCATGCCGTAGGGGTACCTGCGGCGCCGTCATGTGTATAAAGCTGGCTGCGGCCGGCGGGGTCCCTGTAGTGAATAGCAAATAACTAGCGCTTCCCGCGCCGCCGCGCGCATAGTGCTAGTTATTTGCTATTCACTACAGGGACCCCGCCGGCCGCAGCCAGCTTTATACACATGAAGGTGCCGCAGGTACCCCTACGGCATGGACACCCCTGACCGCCCCAGCACTGCAGGGACGCCGGGGCAGCAATTTTTTTACACAGATCGCTGGGGGTGAGGGGCGAACTGCCGCCCTCCAGGTGCCGGCGCCCTAGGCAAATGCCTAGAGCTGCCTAGTGGTGGCGCCGGCCCTGCTGGTAGCGCCTCCATGCTCTGGGCACTGCGCTGACAGACACAGCAGACCTTCTTGCCACATGATGTGCAATCCTAGATGAGCTGCACTACCTGAGCCACTTGTGTGGGTTGTAGATTCCGTCTCATGGTACCACTAGAGTGAAAGCACCGCCAGCTTCCAAAAGTGACCAAAACATCAGCCAGAAAGCATAGGAGCTGAGAAGTGGTCTATGGTCACCACCTGCAGAACATCTCCTTTATTGGGGGGTGTCCTGCTAATTGCCTATAATTTCCACCTGTTGTCTATTCCATTTGCACAACAGCATGTGAAATTGATGATCAATCAGTGCTGCTTCCTAAGTGGACAGTTTGATGTCACAGAAGTGTGAGTGACTTGGAGTTACATTGGGTGACATTCTATGGGATGCGATTTGCGTTTTTTGGCGTTAATTAGTAAAAAAAATGGCGATATCGCATTTTTCCTTCAAAACGCATATTTAATAGGATACGCTAAGGGACAGAAATCGCATATTATGTGCGTTAATGCATGCTGACCAAAAGTGCGAGATAAATTCGCATTTTTATTGCATCCAGATGTTTTCGGAAAGAAAAGTATACAAATCGCTTATTTAATGCAATGCGTTTTCGCAAATCGCACTTTTAAGGTGACTAATACTCACACTTATTTCAGACCAGGTTCTGTTTGGCGAATTAGCCAGAACCCTGCACAGATCGCAATGTTCTGTGCAGGGTTCTGGTGTAAAAAAAAAAAAAAAACGGTTAAAATAAAAAAAAAACGAGCGCGGGGTCCCCCGTTAGAGCATAACCAGCCCCGGGCTCATTGAGCCGGTGCTGGTGACATAAAATCAGGGTCCCCGACAAATAGGGGTCCCCTTGATTTAATGAAACCAGCACCAGGCTCAAGGTCCGGCGCTGGTTCCCAAAATACGGGGGACAAAATGACTAGGGGTACCCCGTATTTTAAGAACCAGCACCGGACCCAACCAGCCAGCAGGGTAATGCCACAGCCGGGGGACACTTATTATATAAGGTCCCGCGGCCAAAGCATTAACCCCCTGGCTGGTCAGCATGGGCAGGGGTCCTTGGGAAGTGGGGACCCCCCCAATGAAGGGGTCCCCCCCCTCCAGGACTTACCAGCCCATGCTGATAGTCCGGGGCTGTCCCCGATGCCCCTGGGCGGTGGGCATCGGGCTGATGGATTGTGTAAAAAAAAGAAGAAAAACTATTGTTTTCTACTGGCGAACTATGAGTCCCAGCAAGCCTACCCCGCATGCTGGGACTTGGAGAACCACAAGTCCCAGCATGCGGGGCATTAAAGGGCCCGCTGGCACTTGTAGTTCTACAGTACAAAAAATAGTTAAAGAAAACACACTGACACCCTGAAAAATAAAAGTTTAATACACACATAACACACACACACTGATACTTACCTACCTTGAGCCCGTAGGTCGGTCCCTGGATCCTGGGTCCGGGCTCCGGGGCTCCAGGGCAGAAGAGTCCGGTTCCGGGGCCTTGGTCCTGGTTCCGGGGCTGGTCCGGGGTTCCGGGGCTCCTGGGCTGAAGAATCCGGGGTCCAGGATCCGAGGTAGTCCCCAGGGGTACCTAAGGAAGGAAATCCTACTCACCTGGTCCCCGGCGACGACCTCGGCATCCTCTCCGGCAGAAGCGCTGCTCCCATCTGGTACCCGGCTCACAGGACTTTCACAGGCGCAGAGATGTTTCTTCCTCGGCGTCTCTAGTCAGAATGATTTCTGGCCAATCAGGAGCCGAGAAAGTCGGCTCCTGATTGGCCAGAAATCATTCTGAATACAGACGCCGACGAAGAAACATCTATGCACCTGTGAAAGTCATGTAGATGGGAGCAGCGCTTCTGCCGGAGAGGATGCCGAGGTCATCGCCGGGGACCAGGTGAGTAGGATTTCCTTCCTTAGGTACCCCTGGGGACTACCTCGGATCCCGGATTCTTCAGCCCAGGAGCCCCGGAACCCCGGACCAGCCCCGGAACCAGGACCAAGGCCCCGGAACCGGACTCTTCTGCCCTGGAGCCCCGGAGCCCGGACACAGGATCCAGGGACCGACCTACGGGCTCAAGGTAGGTAAGTATCAGTGTGTGTGTTATGTGTGTATTAAACTTTTATTTTACAGTGTGTCAGTGTGTTTTCTTTAACTATTTTTTGTACTGCAGAACTACAAGTGCCAGCGGGCCCTTTAATGCCCCGCATGCTGGGACTTGTGGTTCTCCAAGTCCCATCATGCGGGGTAGGCTTGCTGGGACTCATAGTTCGCCAGTAGAAAACAATAGTTTTACTTCTTTTTTTACACAATTCATCAGCCCGATGCCCACCGCCCAGGGGCATCGGGGACAGCCCCGGACTATCAGCATGGGCTGGTAAGTCCTGGAGGGGGGGGGACCCCTTCATTGGGGGGGTCCCCACTTCCCCAGGACCCCTGCCCATGCTGACCAGCCAGGGGGTTAATGCTTTGGCCGCGGGACCTTATATAATAAGTGTCCCCCGGCTGTGACATTACCCTGCTGGCTGGTTGGGTCCGGTGCTGGTTCTTAAAATACGGGGGACCCCTTGTCATTTTGTCCCCCGTATTTTGGGAACCAGCGCCGGACCTTGAGCCTGGTGCTGGTTTCATGAAATCAAGGGGACCCCTATTTGTCGGGGACCCTGATTTTATGTCACCAGCACCGGCTCAATGAGCCCGGGGCTGGTTATGCTCGGGCGGGGGACCCCGCGTGCGTTTTTTTTTTTTTACTTTGCGCTTTCCTGCAAACGTGCGATTTTCACACATGAAAATCGCACATTTTCAGGACTAAAGACAGCACAGCAATTCGCACTTTTCAGCCTCCAAATCGCATCACATTAAATATGCGAATTATGACTGAAAAATGCGATTTTAAAAAGTGCGATTTGCGGCGTGTGGTGCGCTAAAATAACATGCGCATTTATCTCAAAGCATAGAATGTCACCCCCTGTGTTGTTTAAGTGTTCCCTTTATTTTTTTGAGCAGTGTATATATATCTAGTGTCCGTGAGTCTCGGAAACACTGCCATCTGCTGGCAGAGAGTGAAACTACATCTCTTGCTCTCACACAAACACAGAAGGTAGCAGACTAGGTTTCAAAGCTACGTAGTATGGAGTATATAATTTAACAGTACAAACAGGGACCATTTATATTTTGAGTACTACTACCACCTACTGGACAGTGTTGGTATTGCTTTATGAGACTGTATTCAATTGTCCCCATTTGTAAAGCACATTGGAATAGGCTCGTGGTATATACTGTAAGTACATATTCATAAATACATTATTTCAACTGAGACTGAAGAAGAGCTGAGTGAGAAATCATTTGTATGGATGGTGATAAGTCATGTTGGTATTATCCACAAAGGATTACAGGGGGTCCGGACTCATGACAGATTGACTCTAGGTCGACAGTCATAAGGTGAACATGGTCAAAAGTTTGACAGGGAAAAGGTTGACAGGGTCAAAAGGTCGACATGGAAAATGTCGACATGAGTTTTTTTACAAAATTTTGAGCCGAAATGTGCCGACAGGCGGTATTTCATACCCTACCATCCACTAGGGCGTGGAGGGAGAATATATTAGGCCGAAGCATGGCGAGAGTAGCGAGCCATGCGAGGGGACGCGGTACACGACCTATGTCAACATAGACACCAAAAAAAACATGAAAAATTCATTTCAACACCACTTTCATGTCAACATTTTCCATGTCGACCTTTTGACCCTTGTTGACCTTTTGACTGTTGATTTTTTGACTGTCAACCTTTTCACCCTGTTGACCTTTTCACTGTCGACATTTTGACCATGTAGACATTTTGACCCTGTTGACCATATGAATGTAGACCTAGACATTGCAGATCTCATATACCATAACTGGATTCAGTGCCAAATTAAGCCTTCGGGGGGCCCGGGGCACTTAAGACAGGGGGCCCCCTTGCACTTGTCATTATTGGCCTCAAACTGCACGGGAGAATATTACACTGTCAGAACACAGAGTAAAGGCAGTATAAACTTGGTCAATGGGTAACTGCAGGGTGGAGATATATGTCCCTCTGCACCTTACTCTGGACTGTAGGAGACCTCACAGTCCCATTGCTGCCTCTGATTAAAAACCCTCCCATGACTAGGCTGCTGCTGCTGTTATCCATGGGCCTGAGAAGCTTGTAATGAGCTCCACCAATCAGAGCTCAGCACAAGCCTCTCAGCCACTGACCTCTTGTGCAAAGTGTCATGGGACACAAAGTCAACTCCCAGTAATGCACTGCACACTTGTGCAGTCAGTGTGCCTTGGCACCCCATGCTCAGCACTATTAATCATTGTCACATTGGCAGATAGGTGAAGCTGCAGCACTACCCCACTGCCATGCACAAAACCTTTAGCTAAAAAATTTTTTTTTTTTAAATACATGCCAATCACAGGGGGCCCCTAGCTAGAGGGGGCCCAGGGGTACTGACCCCTCTTGCCCCTGCTTTAATCCGGCCCTGACTGGATTACAAGATATGTGATTGAACCGGATCACTGCAGAGAAATGATTGGAGTCTCATACTGTATATCCAGGGAAACGTTATTTATGCCAACTTAAAGTAATGCTCTTATTTTTTTAGTATATGTTTGTCATTCATTTGCATAATGCAGAGATAGTGTAGCACAGAGATAGTGTAGTGCAGAGATAGTGTAGCACAGAGATACTGTAGTGCAGAGATAGTGTAGCACAGAGATAGTGTAGTGCAGAGATAGTGTAGCACAGAGATAGTAGTGCAGAGATAGTGTAGCGCAGAGATAGTGTAGTGCAGAGATAGTGTTGCACAGGGATAGTGTAGCGCAGGGATAGTGTAGCGCAGATAGTGTAGTGTAGAGATAGTGTAGCACAGAGATACTGTAGTGCAGATATAGTGTAGCGCAGAGATACTGTAGTGCAGAGATAGTGTAGCACAGAGATACTGTAGTGCAGAGATAGTGTAGCGCAGAGATACTGTAGTGCAGAGATAGTGTAGCGCAGAGATACTGTAGCGCAGAGATAGTAGTGCAGAGATAGTGTAGCGCAGAGATAGTGTAGCACAGAGATAGCGTAGCGCAGAGATAGTGTAGCGCAGGGATAGTGTAGCGCAGAGATAGTGTAGCGCAGGGGTAGTGTAGCACAGAGATAGTGTAGTGCAGAGATAGTGTAGCATAGATATAGTGTAGTGCAGAGATAGTAGTGCAGAGATAGTGTAGCGCAGAGATAGTGTAGTGCAGAGATAGTGTAGCGCAGGGATAGTGTAGCGCAGAGATAATGTAGCGCAGGGATAGCGTAGCGCAGAGATAGTGTAGCGCAGAGATAGTGTAGTGCAGAGATAGTGTAGCACAGAGATAGCGTAGCGCAGAGATAGTGTAGCGCAGGGATAGTGTAGCGCAGAGATAGTGTAGTGCAGAGATAGTGTAGCGCAGAGATAGTGTAGCACAGAGATAGTGTAGTGCAGAGATAGTGTAGTGCAGAAATAGTGTAGCGCAGGGATAGTGTAGCGCAGAGATAGTGTAGTGCAGAGATAGTGTAGCACAGAGATAGTGTAGTGCAGAGATAGTAGTGCAGAGATAGTGTAGCGCAGGGATAGTGTAGCGCAGAGATAGTGTAGCGCAGGGATAGCGTAGCGCAGAGATAGCGTAGCGCAGAGATAGCGTAGCGCAGAGATAGTGTTGTGCAGCTCTGATCGCAGTACAAATTTGTTCTCAAAATGGGCAAAACCATGTGCGCTGCAGGTGGGGCAGATGTAACATGTATAGAGAGAGTTAGATTTGTGTGAGTTATTTTGTTTCTGTGCAGGGTAGATACTGGCTGCATTATTTTTACACTGCAATTTCGATTTCAGTTTCAACGCACCCCACCCAAATCTAACTCTCTCTGCACATGTTACATCTGCCCCACCTGCTGTGCACATGGTTTTGCCCATTTTGAGAACACATTTGTACTGCGATCACATCTGAATAAGGGCCGTGGTGGTCACAAGTGACTGGAAATAACTGGATATTAATGTTATTGGGATTGGTAAAGTTATGTGATATTAGATGTGTTCATCATTTTTTTTTTTTTAAAGATCCAAAACCAAAAACAAGAAGTTAACACAGACCAAAACCAAAACCCAAACCCCTGGTCAGTGCGAATCTCTAGTAGGAAAAATGTGAGGTGGGATTCTACAAAATACCTGCACGCCGGGTTATGTCACAGACTGAACCTCCCCCGATGTGGAGGGTGTGCCCTGAGCAGCCTTTAACCAATTAGGATGAAATGATCAGTCCTATATTAGGGTTGGGGTCATTTGGTCTACAGCATGATGGTCGACAGTCATTAGGTCGACATGGGAAAAGGTCAACATGGGTCTAGATCGACATGGGAAAAGGTCGACATGGGTGTAGGTTGAAAGGTCATTAGTTCGACAGGTCATTAGTTCGACAATGTCTAGGTCGACAGTCAAAAGGTCGACACGGGGTTTCTCACTGCAAATCTCTAGTAGTAAGTGCTGCAATTGCGTTACCCTATTCGCAATCAGTATAATAATGTCATGGACTAATGACAGTAATTAATACGGCAGAGATGAACTCATCATATGAAATGTAATTAACTACAAACACAAATTCAAACTACAAATGAAATGAAATTATACAGGATACAAACCGACCTCTCCAGCTGACGATACTTAATAATTAGCGCTGTGGCTGATCTATACGATGTAGGGGTCATCTATTTGCGTTACGTAATTGACATTTCCAATTGAACCACCACAGGAAAGCCGATTCCCATTGGATTGTTATGGAGAAAACAACAGATGTTCGCATATAATTCAATTTGTTTCCAACATTAAAAATCAAATGTCCGTCATATCGCTTTAATTATAGCATCATTTGTGCATTCTCTGCACCTATTCCAGAATCGGTATCATACAAAGCCAGGAGATTCCGAAGAGATGGTGAAAATGGCATCTAACGTTTTATATATATATAATGTATATATATAATGTACAATATCTCTAGAATTTGCGCTAAGGTGAGTTGGTCGCTTAATAACACTTGATCCCCTACTAGAGAGATCCAAAAACCAAAATCCAAACCAAAAGTGTTATGTAGCGCCCTGTGCAATTCTCAGGGTACTTCCTGTCTTTCCTTTGCTTTATAGTACCATAATCAGCATAAAACGTTTTCAAATATAAAACATTTATTTAAAACAAATAAATCAAACTTTTTCTTGATAAAGGTGTGTTCTTTAGATTATGGATCACAATGGTTATCAACGGTTACCGTTGACACAATGCTCTAGATGTATGTCCAGCTTTAGAATGTCAACATAGTTCAAACTGTCAACAGGAACTATGTTGACATCGAAAATTTTGACATTCTTAGGAATGTTGACAGTTAAGGTTAGGCTGGGGAGGGGGAGGTTAGGGTTAGGCTGCGGAGGGAGAGGTTAGGGTTAGGCTGCGGAGGGGGAGGTTAGGGTTAGGCTGCAGAGGGAGAGATTAGGGTTAGGCTGCGGAGGGGGAGGTTAGGGTTAGGCTGCAGAGGGAGAGATTAGGGTTAGGCTGCGGAGGGAGAGGTTAGGGTTAGGCTGCGGAGGGAGAGGTTAGGGTTAGGCTGCGGAGGGGGAGGTTAGGGTTAGGCTGCAGAGGGAGAGATTAGGGTTAGGCTGCGGAGGGAGAGGTTAGGGTTAGGCTGGGGAGGGGGAGGTTAGGGTTAGTTTGCAGGAGTGTTTGGGTTAGGCTGCAGGAGAGGAGGGTTAGGCTGCAGAAGGGAGAAGTTAGAGTTAAGCCATGGGAGGGAGAGGTTAGGGTTAGGCTGCGGGAGGAGATGGTTAGGGTTAAGCCATGGGAGGGAGAGGTCAGGCTTAGGCTGCGGGAGGGAGAGGTCAGGCTTAGGCTGCGGGAGGGAGAGGTCAGGCTTAGGCTGCAGGAGGTAGAGGTTAGGGTTAGGCTACAGGAGGTTAGGGTTAGGCTGCAGGAGGGGGAGGCTACGGGAGTGGGAGGTTAGGGCTAGGCTGTGGGAGAGAGAGGTTAGGCTTAGGCTGCAGGAGGGAGAGGTTAGGGTTAGGCTGCGGGAGCAGAGGTTAGGGTTAGGCTGCGAGAGGTTAAGGTTAGGCTGCGGGAGGGAGAGATTAGGGTTAGGCTGCGGAGGGAGAGGTTAGGGTTAGGCTGCGGAGGGAGAGGTCAGGGTTAAGCCATGGGAGGGAGAGGTCAGGCTTAGGCTGCGGAGGGAGAGGTTAGGGTTAGGCTGGGGAGGGGGAGGTTAGTGTTAGTTTGCAGGAGTGTTTGGGTTAGGCTGCAGGAGAGGAGGGTTAGGCTGCAGAAGGGAGAAGTTAGAGTTAAGCCATGGGAGGGAGAGGTTAGGGTTAGGCTGTGGGAGGAGATGGTTAGGGTTAAGCCATGGGAGGGAGAGGTTAGGCTGCGGGAGGGAGAGGTCAGGCTTAGGCTGCAGGAGGTAGAGGTTAGGGTTAGGCTATAGGAGGTTAGGGTTAGGCTGCGGGAGGGTTAGGCTGGGGACGGGGAGGTTAGGGTTAGGCTGCGTTGGAGAGGTTCGGGTTAGGCTGAGGAGGGAGAGGTTAGGGTTAGGCTGCAGGAGGGGAGGTTAGGGCTAGGCTGTGGGAGAGAGAGGTTAGGCTTAGGCTGCAGGAGGGAGAGGTTAGGGTTAGGCTGAGGGAGCAGAGGTTAGGGTTAGGCTGCGAGAGGTTAAGGTTAGGCTGCGGGAGGGAGAGGATACAGGAGGGGGAGGTTAGGTTTAGGCTGGGGACGGGGAGGTTAGGGTTAGGCTGCGGAGGGAGAGGTTAGGGTTAGGCTGCGGAGGGAGAGGTTCGGGTTATGCTGAGGAGGGAGAGGTTAGGGTTAGGCTGAGGAGGGAGAGGTTAGGGTTAGGCTGCAGAAGGGGGAGGGTTATACTTTTGCTTGGGAGCTTAAGGTTAGTTTGGAGGAGGATTAGGCTACTCGAGAGGACAGTAATGTTTAGGCTGCAGGGGGTTAGGTTAGGGCTGTGGTAGAGGTGGATTCAGACAAGGCTCAGGCTGCGGGAGGGAGAGGTCAGGGTTAGGCTGCGGGAGGGAGAGGTCAGGGTTAGGCTGCAGGAGGGAGAGGTCAGGGTTAGGCTGCAGGAGGAAGAGGTCAGGTTTAGGCTATGGGAGGAGATGGTTAGGGTTAGGCTATGGGAGGAGATGGTTAGGGATAGGCTGCAGGAGGAGATGGTCAGGGTTAGGCTATGGGAGGAGATGGTTAGGGATAGGCTGCGGGAGGAGATGGTTAGGGTTAGGCTGCAGGAGGAGATGGTTAGGGTTAGGCTATGGGAGGGGGATGTTAGAGTTAAGCTGCGGGGGGTAGGTTATGGTTAGGCTGCAGTAGGGGAGGTTAGGGTTAGGCTACAGGACAGGAGGTTAGAGTTAGGCTGCAGGAGGAGATGGTTAGGGTTAGGCTATGGGAGGAGATGGTTAGGGTTAGGCAGCAGGAGGGAGAGGTCAGGGTTAGGCTGCGGGAGGGAGAGGTCAGAGTTAGGCTGCGGGAGGAGATGGTTAGGCTGCGGGAGGGATAATTAGAGGATTATAGGATGTATGAGTAGAGGTTAGGATGAGGCTATCGGAGGAAGATTAGGTTCTGGCTGCAGGTATTACCAGATTAAGGAAGGGGGGGGTGCATAGGCATGCTGTATTCTAGGCGCCCGTTTGTCAGTCGTCGCCCCCCCCCCCCTCCGGCTGGATTGCACTGACATCACTAGCTGTCCCTCTTATGCAGCAGCAGAATAAGGTAGTCAGAATGTGAGGAGGACAGTATGCAGTGCAGGCAGAGACTCAGGAGTACAGGTTACACGAGGTACAGATGGAGCTTCCCAAACACAGGATTGGGAAGGGTGGAGAGATCTGTAAGTGACCCAGAGATCCCTGCTTGTCCGCCACACCTGTGTGTCTGGGCGTTATTACACTATTATTTTAAACAAATTAGAAGTCCGTCAAAATGGCTCTGTTTTCACAGCTCCCTCTCTCCATCTCCAAACAGTCGGAAACAGATGTGTTTGCTTTGACCATAGGTTTCACTTTCTCTAGTGGTCACAGGCGGTACTTCACCTCAGAGGTCAGGAGTATTTAGCCTTATAGAGAGAGATACATCCCTGCAGGACCTATTTCAGGAGTGACCAGATGCTTTATACCTGGACTCTTCTCTATCTATGGTACCATTTCCTGTGCAGAAGCACTTTTCATATCAACTAAAGAGTAGAACACAGGCGCAGGGGCGTAGCGAGGGCAGTGCCGGAAGCTCACAGGGCACCGGAGCTGTGTACCGCAAACTCTGCCAGCCCTCCCACCTGCTGTCTCCTGGCTCCTGCGCTGCTCAGCTGTGGCTCACAATATTGGCTGTGTGACCCGCGGCCGGGTGGCGCAGGAGTGAAGACACAAAGCAGGTCTGTCCGCCGCTATTTTTAAGACCTGACCTTTAACTATATAGCCGGGCAGCACACCACTCTCACCTGCCTGGCTGTCCCCTTGGCAATGAGCAATTTCAGTCCCCTTAGCAACAAACTATTTTAGTCCACCTTGGCATCGAGCATGAATCCCCTTGGCATCAAACATAAAGCCCCTTGGCATCGAGCATGAAGCCCCTAGCAATGAGCATGTAGGTAAGTGCCACGTAAGTGTCAAATATGTAATAGGCATTAGAGTGTGTTATATAGAATGTAATGGGCATCATGTGTGACCTTATGTGTAATTGGCATTACGGCATGTGGCTTTATGTGTAATGGGTATTACGAAGTTTGCTAAAATGTGCAATGGGCATTACGGTGTGTGGTATAATGTGTAATGTCACACGCCCATTGTGATGTCATGCCCCCTTTTTATTAGGCTGCGCCCCCGTTTCACCGGGCAAGAGCACCACCTACTACAAATCGGGGGGAGGCACGAAACATGCCCTTGCTCCGGGCACCGTGACACCTAGCTCCACCACTGCACAGACGCAGGGCCGTTTTTACAGGGGGACGAGCTGTGCAGCTGTAAGGGGCGCCGCACAGCTCATCCCGATGTTGCTGTTTCTGCCAGAGGACAGGTCCTCCTCCGACTCAGATCAGTCACCTGTCCGCAGCTGCCTGCCTGTGCAGCTGTGCTTAAGCAAGAGTTGGACCTGGTGCTGCCAGGACCAATGTATGCACATCTGTAATTTGTGGTGGGTTCTATTAGGGTAAAAAGGATGGAAGAGAACCTTCAGGGTCAACACTTCAACTCTGACGACAAGGTGAAAGCTGCCGTTTGGTCCTGGTTAACAACAACCACCGGGTTTGCCTCATGTGTCCATTGCCATGAATGGGGCGCACGAGTCCCAAGTTTTTATTCCTGCTAGGCCATGCCTCCGAAATCAGGCTACAACCCCTTTTGGCTGTGCACCATAGGCACGTGCAATGCGGGTGGGGGGCATCTTTACCTGTTCGCACTGGCAGCCAAATTGTCTAAAAACAGCCCTGCACAGGTGACCAAACATATAATAAGAGTGAGGTCCAGGTAGAGCATTTACCCCTAATAGAATGAGTCATGTCGGGAGGTACAGTATGCACATCCTAATATACACCCCACATCTTACACCCGGACCCCCTGTGGTAAGTGCCCCGGTCACAGCATTGGTAGAAGATAAGAGCCCAGTGACAAACTGCATGTGACCAGTTCTCTTAGTAACGCGATGACTGATGACGATCCATACCACCATGTAATGGAGCTGTTCTGTAATTAGCTGCCATCGTCGCAGTCGCATTTCTCTAACCTCCGGGCTGATTCTGGTCTTATTTTATCCTGCGGTGTTGAATGCATCAGGGGCCCGGGCGAGTTACAATGGCAATAACAAAGCATGTATCTCTGTAAGCTCAGGCTGCAATGCCGCGCTATTTGTTCACATAACAGCTGAAATCCGGACTCACCGGGCTTAATTATCTTCTGTATTATCGGCAATGTCAACGCTAAAGATAAAATGTCTTCTGCTGCACACAAACCATTCCGTATTCTTTTAGAGGATGTCAGGTTCACATTTGTTAAGATGTTTTTTCCCCCCAATCTCTATAATACCAATAAATGTATAAAACAGCCAAACACGACGTATCACAGTGAGAGCACTTTCTGCTTAACCAACAAAGGAAACGTTTTACAGTTGAACCTTCGGGGATAAAGGATTGCTGGAGGGGCGGCCTATTCCTGCACAACAAAAAGAACATTTATAACAGCATTCTGAGGACATTGATAACGTCCCTGGAATATTATTCGTCAGTGAGGTCTCCGCAAAGTGCTAGTTAGGGCGCAGTGCGTTCCCCAGGCTTCGGATTTAATGAAATATTGGTCAGGAGTTCCCAGCCAACAGAACAATAGTGTCAGTGTCAGCTGTTGTTTGCTCCGGTGAAGGAGCAATACTTCACTTTCTCAGTTGAGCGCCATCAAGTAACTGTTGGTGTGCAAAACACTTGAATCTCCCTCCAAAGAGGTGAGGAGCAGTGTTAGTATTCCATAATATAGGATTTTGGACTAAAACCTTGTGGCGTGACACCATTCCATTACTCCGGCATAGAAGATGAGGAACACTCCCTAAGCCTTGTTTGGTAATCGCATGTGAAGTACGCATGTCACCTTGTTAGTTATGTATCCATGAATGTGGTTGCTGTGGGCAACAGCTCGACTTCTCCACTGAGTTTCTGAAATCCCCAATTAGATACTAGTTACTGCACGGATATCTGTAGAAGGTTATGTAGGTATTTCCCCTCTTTTTCTTCTTAATTTCTCGCAGATGCAGGTGTGTAAGGAAAAAGGAAAACGAAGAGAAAATCACACTGAATTGTGAGTTTGGGTACATCTTAAAAAGAAACCCCTATATGTTTCCACTATTCCCACTAAAAGTGAATGAAACTTATACCTTCTCCTACCACTGGGTGAATTTGGTGAAGGCGTTCTCGCAGCACAAAGATACCTTTATGTGTGTATCACCACACACATTTTTGTGAGTGTGGACTTGTGTGTGGACTTGTGTGTGCCTACCAAAAGAGTGTGTCCCTTCCACAACAACAAGCCATGGTTCAGCAGTCAGCTCAGAAAGCTCCGCCGAGTGAGGAGGAGGCCTACAGTAGCAGGGATAGGGCACTGTTAAAAAAAAAGCCAGGAACTCCATGACGCGTGGAATCAGGCTAGCGAAAAAGGAATATACAAACAAGTTGATGCATAACCTCCTGCGGCTGTCTGGAAGGGCATGCAAACCAATACATGCTATACAAAAGCCCATAGACAACCTGAAATGCACCAGGAGCTGGCAGAAGAAACTATTGCAGATTTGAGCAGCGTGCTCAGTGCATCATCCCTCCACTGGTCCTCCTCAGCAAGGCCCCCCCCTCCCCGCTACACCATGACCTCCTCCCCTAGGCCCTCCACCTGGACCCAGGGGAAGTAGAAGCACTATTCAAAAGGGTAAAACTGAGCCTGCAGGTCCAGACATATTGTCGCCATCTACCCTATTGTGTGGCACAACTTGCCCCCATCTTCACGGTGATCTTTGATTCCTCCCTGGCATCATGCATGGTCCCTGTCTGCTCCAAACACTCAGTCATTGTCCTACTAACCTTAATGGCCATGAAAGTATTCGAAAGACTGATACTGAAGGACCTAAGAGAAGTGACCATCTCTCGTCTCGACCCCATGCAGTTCGCCTATCAAGTGAATAGAAGTGTAGAGGATGCGGTCAACCTGGGGCTGCACTATATTCTACAAAACCGCGACCTCACGGCCACCTATGCGAGAGTCTTATTCATGGACTTCAGCTCGGCCTTTAACACCATCGCCCCCCACATCTTGCAGCCCAACCTTCTGTCCTTAGAAGTACCAGAATCTACATGCTCCTGGATTATAGACTTTCTAACGGCAAGGAAACAGGTGGTGAAAGCCGGTGCCCACACATCCAGCGCACTCAGTGCAATCAGTGAAAATCATAAAATTCGCTGATGACACCACCGTCATCGGCCTGATCAGAGATGGCAAGGACACCACATACCGACTTGAAGTGGACAAGCTGACACAGTGGTGCCGCAGAAACAGCCTCATCCTAAATACCACCAAAATAATTGTGATGGTGGTGGAGCTTCAGGTCCATCCCTGCCAAGAGGTCCAGAACTGCAAGAAGCTTCCTCCTGTTAGATATCCACCAATTGAACAACTGCATCCAAGCAAATGTAATCCCAACTCTGACCGCTAAAATGTGCTAACCTTTCTAGGCTACCTGTCCATTATCATCATAACTCAAGAAATGCAATGTATGCAATGTATGTAATGTCTGTGTCCCCCCCCCCCCCCCCCCCTGTACCTTTGCCGAGGCTGCTCTGTAGTCCACAAAAAATTCCTTATATACACAAGTATACATGGCCAATAAAGTTGATTCTGCTTCCGATAACTGCAAGGATATCTGTTCCCTGTCTGAGCCCCTCGCAGTGGTGGAACAGTCCATTGCCCGGCACCCACAGGAAAGCACAGGATGCACCGTTGCCTGTTTACCCCGTCATGCTGCTCTGCAAAGTGTTCAATTGTGTAGGTTAAAATACGTATGCCTCTAATTGGTACTAAAGAGCACAAAGGGGGGTATCTATGAAGCCGTGGAGAGAGGAGGTATTTGTAAACTGCGTGTAACAACTAGCAGACCCAGTATTTTGGTTCAAATTAATCAAAGTGTTTTGGATTTGGTAAAACCACCCTCCGATGGATTCAGCTTTTGGTTCAGTTTTGGATTACTTTTAAATCTATCAACATTGATAAAAGGGAATTGTTTAGAAGAATGGTAAAAACAGCTAAAATCCTGCAAATTGGAACCGCTTCCATGCAATCCAAAAACCGGGATCTGATTTTAACTCTGAGTTCCGGACTGACAACAGACCAGAGTTGGGACTTGGTTTCCCTCGGAACTCCAAAGTGATTCTGAACTGGGGTGTGATTTGACTTGGATCATTGTAATTCTTAAAGCAATCCGGATAACGTGGTGAAACCACAGCAGCCGCTTGTGACTCCAGTATCCAAAGTTTGGTGTTAGAACCAGAATCCAGCACTAGTGACTGCACCTGTATAGATGTGAATCCAATCCACTAACATGGAACAGGAAACTGGCGCGTTAGCTGCAATCCTCGTACAGCCGCCATAGTAACAAGGCGTGACACTGTCAAATCAGATCCAATCCCAGGAAGATCCAGTCTGTCTGGGACGCGTTTCAGGACTTTATCACACAGTGGCAGGAATGAGGAGACAAGGTCGGGTATAAATAGAAGGATAATTGGATCATTATTTTCCTTCTTGTTTACTGAATAAATAATGACTTTGTTTTGTCTTTTTTTTATTGGTTCATTAGTTACGTTATGTGTAAAACATCTAATAAGAGGTTATTACTGTAGTCTGTTCTCTAATGAGTGCAAATAGAAGAACACTTGTTTGGGATAACTGTAGTGATGCGGGAACAGCGTAACCTGCATCTGCTGTAATAACCGTGGTGTGGATACAAATAATGTTAGTAAATACTGTGTAAGCATGGTTCATGTGTCACCTATGACATAACGTAGACATTTAGGTTAATGGTATTGGAAGATCAAGCATAGGGGGTTATTTTGGTTCACTCTTTCTGACAGATTCCTTCTTATATGGACAAAACCATGTGCACTGCAGGTGGGGCAGATGTAACTTGTGCAGAGAGAATTACTGTAGATTTGGGTGGGGTTTTACTTCAAAGTGAGATCTATATTGCAGTGTAAAAATAAAGCAGTCAGTATTTTCCCTGCACAGAAAAAAAATAACTCAAAAAATGCACACTCAGTAATCTATAGCATTTAAACAAATCAATTGCCAGTTAGTTTACCAGGTCTTCCACCCATGGCCATGCAGTTGCCCAGGGACCTATCACTGATGGGCCATCAGTTACTGGATGGTGGTCACACAATCAGGGAGGTGAGGCTGTATTCCAGCCAGACAGTGGCCCTTATTCTGGTTCAGTCGCAAATGCAAATTCCTTCTCAAATGGACAAAACCATGCTGCACTGCAGGGGGCAGATGTAAAATGCACAGAGAGAGTTAGATTTGGTAAGTTATTTTGTTTCTATGCAGGGAAAATACTGGCTGCTTTATTATTGCACTGCAATATAAATCTCACTTTGAAGTAAAACCCCGTCCAAATCTTCCTGTGAATAGAAGGCAGGTAGAGAATGGGTAGTGGCCCCTGCGCATTGCCAAGAGCCCGCAGTGATGTGAAAGCAGTACAGTATGGTCCTTATTCTGTTCTGCTTCTTCACTTTGCGCATGTGTATACGCCCCCCATCGGAACCACTGCGAATATTCTGGTCCGTGCGTACAGACCAGCGTAAGGCCCGGGCTCCGCACATTACTATACTGACACCTTTCCAGGTTGGTTTTGCGCCGGTCCCGTATCAGTGCTCGGAAACTCTTTAGCATTTTTGACATTAAACAGAGTTGACGGCTCGTTATATATGAACATCCCTTTTCCTCCCATCCCATGTAAATATCAGGCCGACTTGTCGGTACTAAACCCTTTCATCCGCCAGGGGAAGGATTCTATCGCGCGCTGGGTGTATTCATTTATAGTCTTATCAGCTACTTCAGAAGATTACTGTAGAATATTGAATTGCTTTGGGTAACATCAAATATGTTTGGTAATTAGAAGCAACTTTCATCTCTCTTATTTCCTTGAAGATTTTAATTGAAATTAATTAAATACTCATTACTAAAATCTAATGAAAATTGCTCGGGTAAAAAAAAAAGACCAAAAAAAAAGAACCTAGCAGCCTTTAGAAGTGTGCGCGGAGTCGCGGCTTCTGTCAGAGCCGAGCGTAGGGCGCGGGGCGCTATAAATCTCACTGACTGGAGATAATGCTTTATCCCTGCAGTAAGGTAAAAGGGGAACCGCGCTAAATGCTGACATTCGTTCTGCTGGATCTGTCTATAGAAGAAATATACAGTAGGCGGAGTCTGCTCTCAATCGTTAGCCCCTAGGGCGCTGCAATAAACTCCACTCTACCTGTGACAGATATTTATCTATATTAGATCCGTGGTATATACGTCATGTACTTATGTGGGAGTAATATTCACACCTGCAGATGAGTCTTTTGGGATAGGGTCACTAGGTCCACTCTATTTAGGTTGACTGGCCTTAGGTCGACACCTGAAATAGGTCGACATGGCTAAGGTTGACAGAGTCGGAAGATCAACACAAGCAGTAGGTCGGCAATGAGAAGGTGGACAGTCAAAAGGTTGACACAAGATTTTCACATTTTTCTGGAGCCGACATGTGCCGACAGGCGGTATTTCATGCCCTACCATCCACCAAGGAATAACCTAGTGTGTCGTGCGCAGCGAGCCGTGCGAGGGAAAGCGGTACACTTAGACGGTGTTCATGTCGACCTTTTGCATGTCGACCTTCCCACTGTTGATCTAATGCTTGTGTCAACCTTATGACCCTCTCAGCTTTAGTGATGTCGACCTACTGCAGGTGTCGTCATAAGCCCTGTCGACCTTCAGTGGTTGACCAATGACCCCTAGCGGCGTCTTTTATACGGTGGCATCAGTCTCTCAGGACACTGTATTGCACCTGTACACTGAGCACTGGGGGGGTGACCGTGCAATGAATAAGGACATTCAGGGGGAGAGGTATCAAGGCTTGGTGACCAAAACAACCAATTAGCTTATACCTGTCATTTATCCAGCGGGGATATTAGGGGAAGCTCGTGGTGCTGCTCCTGTAACATTGAGCATTGCTGCTGAGCCTACGGTCATTGAGCACCCCCAAATCCTCCATTAATGATTACATACTGTGTACCCCATTTCATTTATAGACTCTATATACCAACTTCCCGGTGGGCTCTGTATTGTGTACCAGCCATCAGAGTGGGCTCTGTATTGTATACCAGTCACTAGAGTAGTAGCTGTAATGTATACCAGCCACTGGAGTGGACTCTGTAATGTATACCTGCCACTAGAGTGGGCACTGTATTGTATACCAGACATCAGAGTGGGCTCTGTATTGTATACCAGCCATTAGAGATGGCACTGTATTGTATACCAGCCACTAGAGATGGTACTGTATTGTATACCAGCCACTAGAGATGGCACTGTATTGTATACCAGCCACTAGAGAAGGCACTGTATTGTATACCAGCCAATAGAGCTGGCGCTGTATAGTATACCAACCACTAGAGTGGGCGCAATAATGTATACCAGCCACTAGAGTGGGCACTGTATTGTATACAGCCTATAGAGTGGGCGCTGTATTGTATACCAGCCTATAGAGTGGGCGCTGTATTGTATACCAACCACTAGAGTGGGCACTGTATTGTATACCAACCACTAGAGTGGGCACAGTATTGTATACCAGCCTATAGAGTGGGCGCTGTATTGTATACCAACCACTAGAGTGGGCACAGTATTGTATACCAGCCTATAGAGTGGGCGCTGTATTGTATACCAACCACTAGAGTGGGCACAGTATTGTATACCAACCACTAGAGTGGGCACAGTATTGTATACCAGCCTATAGAGTGGGCGCTGTATTGTATACCAACCACTACAGTGGACTCATTTGTGAAACCTGGGGTGAAATGTAATAGGATGAGAGATTCAGAAAGTGAGAGATTTGGTAAGAAAGCTCCAGTTTTTTTAAAGCAGCAATCATTTACACTGCAAAGGCAAACTGGTTTTGCTGTGTAAATGATTGCCGCTTTAAAAAAACTGGAGCTTTCTTACCAAATCTCTCACTTTCTGAATCTCTCATCCTATTACATTTCACCCCTGATATTATCTTTGGTTGCCATGTAGACAGTACAATATGGACGGACGCCTAGCGGATCAAGAGGACAGATCTTCACAGGAGGACCTGGTGAGTAGGATTTCCTTCCACAGGTCCCCATATGGATTTCTTCGGATCCAGGACCCCAGACTCTTCAGCCCTGGAGCCCCGGACCAGCCCAGGAACCAAGTCCCCGGACCCTGGACTCTGCAGCCCCGGACCCTGGTGCCCCGGACCCAGGGACCTACCGAGGGGCTCAAGCTAGGTAAGTATCAGTATGTGTGGGCTTTGGATGTATTAAAGGTTTATTTTTCTTGTGTGTTAGTGTGTGTTTATTTGACTATTTGTATTACTGTGGAACTACAAATGCCAGCGGGCCCTTTAATGCCCTGCATGCTGGGACTTGTGGTTCTCCAAGTCCCAGCTTGCAGGGAGGCTTGCTGGGACTCATAGTTCCACAGTATTAAACAATAGTGTATTCTTTTTTTTTTTTTAACTGAATCAGCTCGATGCCCACTGCCCCGGGGGCATCGAGGACAGCACTGGGCTTCAGCCTGGTCAGGTAAGTCCTGGAGGGGGGGGGGCAGAGGCGTAACTAGAACTATGTGGGCCCCATAGCAAAATCTGGAATGGGCTCCCCGCCCCATTGTCATTACATTGCAAATAAGGGGGACATTTACTAAAGGAAATTTGTAAAAAATAGGTGTATTTGTATCCAGAAATACACTTATTTTTGACATTTACTATCCACAAAATACGGCAATTCGTAGTCGTATTGATGTGCTATCAATACGAATAGCCGTATTTTCGGGATAGTAAATGTCAAAAATAAGTGTATTTCTGGATACAAATACACCTATTTTTTACAAATTTCCTTTAGTAAATTTCCCCCTAAAGGTCAAGGTCTGGGTGCCGGACGCAGCCCCGACAGTCGGGATCCCAACAGTCATTTACCCGATGTTGGGATCCCGACTGTCAAAACGCAGACAGACGGGTGCCCGACGGCCACCCGCTTTTCTCCCTCGTGGGGGTCCACAGAGGGAGAATAGAATAGGTGGCGAGTGTAGCGAGCAACTGTTCCCGCAGCATGGCGAGCGCAGCAAGCCAGCAAGGGGCTTTGTTGCGCTCAAAAGCTGAGGGAGACTGGTAGAGGGAGAAGCATACAATGAGAGGCAAAGGTAGATGGGCAGAGGCAGAGAGTATCTGAGGGCACTGTTAAAGGGAGTATAGGGAGTCAATTGAATTAGAAGGGCTCGCTGGCACATAAAGGGAAATTATAAGTGGGAGAGACACCCAGAAATAAAGGCTTTTTCACCAGAGGAGATCTATAAGAAAAAGGAAAATAAAGACTGGGTGGGAAGAGGGTGAGACATATTTATAAATAGAAAGTTAACAGGAAGCAACAGCAACAAAGATGTGGCCATTTCAATTACAAACACTACTGCCACATATATACAAAGGGACTAGGTTGTAAAAGTTTGTGAGAGACCTCTGACCTGCAGCAAGTGAACCATGTGTCTCCCTTAGCATTGTTCCAGACGCTGTGGCAGCCTATCAGGCTCTGAAGAGCACAGAGAGACACCTCTTGCTTTTATCACTGCCCTGCCACCATTCCATTAATCACCTGCCTGACAGTACCTGTAAACGGCCGGGGTCCGTGTGTGTGTGTGTGTGCGGCTCCCGTTGGCTGTTAGCACTGCAGCAGAACCTTCAGCCGTAGAAAGCAGTGTGTCAGTGCATGTCTTGTCTTGGCTGGTTCCGTTCCAGCGCAGCTGCTATGCTTGAAAGTGAGGAGCGGAAAGTGTATTATGCCTGCCCCACTTCCAGCAGCACAGCTTCCGGCCAGAGTCTCTCTCCTCGAATGTGCTGGCTCAGGACTCTGCGCGGTGCGCGCTGCTGCCCTAAAGTTAATAAAATCTGGAACAAAAGTTCAGGAGGGTGCAGGGGATTGCCTGCTGGATCCCCGGGCCCCCCCAGCCGCCGGGCCCCATAGCAGTTGCACCCCCTGCACCCTCTGTAGTTACGCCACTGGGGGGGGGCCTTTATTCTGGGGGTCCCCATTCCCCCAGGGCCCCTGGCCAGGCTGACTGGTCGGTAGGGTTAATTTTTTGGCCGCAGGACCTTACATAATAAGTGTCCCCCGGCTGTGACATTACCCTGCTGGCTGGTTTGGCCTGGGGCTGGTTCTTAAAATATGGAGGACCCCTAGTCATTTTGTCCCCCGTATTTTGGGAACCAGCCCAGGACCTGGAGCCTGGGGCTGGTTTAAAAAAATCGGGGAATCCCTATTTGTCGGGTTTCCTTATTTTTTTTTTTTTTTTTTTATTAACGGCCCCGGCTCTTTCAGCTTGGTGCTGGTTACAGCTGTGGGGGGGACCCCACACTATTTTTTTGGGGGTTTTTTTCGGTTTTTTTTCTTCTGTTTTTTTGTTTCGTTTTTTTTTTACACTGAAGCCTGCACGGATCTGACTGATATGATGGATCTGACTGATATGATGGATCTGACTGATATGATGGATCTGACTGATCCGTGCAGGCTTCTGCCAAATACGAAAGAAAAATAAAGTGTATTTTCCTGCCGTATATTCGCGTCCGTTTCACGCTAATTAGCGGCCGTATTTTCAATACGGCCGCTCAGTAAATCAGGAACCACCATTCTTTTGAATGGTGATTTCTGTCGTATTCTATCGATGGTGTAGACATTCATATTTGTAAATACAAATACGAATGTCCCATCAATAAGGATATGAAAATTCGGATTTTTGGCATAGTAAATGCCAAAAATATGTATACGCCCAAAAAAAATCGTATTTTCGTATGAAAATACGATATTTTTTCACGAATTTTTGTTAGTAAATGTCACCCCAAATGTCCGTGTACCGCTACTGTTTCACCTGCACAGGAGTACATAACCTCTGTATGTACACGGAAACTCCTGTGCACGGAAATAATAAATACTTGCCTACATACTGTACATGCAGCAGTGTATGGATCCCTGCAGCCACGCTCCCCCATCTGTATGCATGTGCTCGCAGTATATAGTGCTACATAATAAGTAACATCCCCCAGCAGTAACAGTACTATCCTGGGAAGGACGTCAGCTATGTCAGGGCATTAAGCAGCATCCTGGATGGAAAAGTGTCAAGTGATTTGATTTAAATCTTAAACCTTGTTAGTATTTACACAAGAAATAGCATCCCAGGTCCCGGTGAGCCGCAGTCTAATTACTTGCTTATATTTCTCTTTCAAACATAATTTTGCTCCACGTCATTTAAAACCATTTTTAGAAATTGCTGTAAAGACATCAGAGTAATTGAGTTAGGTATGACACGGTGTGTTCCGCTTCCTGATGAGAATGTATTATACACCGCGGCTCCGGTAGCAGAGTAACCCTCGCAGGGCATTGTTACAGGTGTTGTGGGTGTTCTGTATCACCAAATACATTACTGCACTGCATGGGCATTGATATTTAGATCTGTGTAATTGTACATTTCTATAACATTTCCTAAAAGTTCCCAATAGGAGGATCCATGTGGAAATGTGCAGCAGAAACTAAAGAGAAATTGCCAATATCAAAAACATTTCCACTGGTATCCATTGTTATTCTAAACATTCCGCCTGGTATACATTGTTATACTAAACATTCACACTGGTATCCATTGTTATACTAAACATTCCCACTGGTATACATTGTTATTCTAAACATTCCCACTGGTATCCATTGTTATACTAAACATTCCCACTGGTATCCATTGTTATACTAAACATTCCCACTGGTATCCATTGTTATTCTAAACATTCCCCCTGGTATACATTGTTATTCTAAACATTCCCCTGGTATACATTGTTATTCTAAACATTCCCCTGGTATACATTGTTATACTACACATTCCCACTGGTGTCCATTGTTATACTACACATTCCCACTGGTATCCATTGTTATACTACACATTCCCACTGGTATACATTGTTATACTAAACATTCCCACTGGTATCCATTGTTATACTAAACATTCCCACTGGTATCCATTGTTATTCTAAACATTCCCACTGGTATCCATTGTTATTCTAAACATTCCCACTGGTATCCATTGTTATTCTAAACATTCCCACTGGTATCCATTGTTATTCTAAACATTCACACTGGTATCCATTGTTATTCTAAACATTCACACTGGTATCCATTGTTATTCTAAACATTCCCACTGGTATCCATTGTTATTCTAAACATTCCCACTGGTATCCATTGTTATACTAAACATTCCCACTGGTATACATTGTTATTCTAAACATTCACACTGGTATCCATTGTTATTCTAAACATTCACACTGGTATCCATTGTTATTCTAAACATTCCCACTGGTATACATTGTTATTCTAAACATTCCCACTGGTGTACATTGTTATTCTAAACATTCCCCTGGTATACATTGTTATTCTAAACATCCCCACTGGTATACATTGTTATTCTAAACATTCCCACTGGTATACATTGTTATTCTAAACATTCCCCTGGTATACATTGTTATACTACACATTCCCACTGGTATACATTGTTATTCTAAACATTCCCCTGGTATACATTGTTATTCTAAACATTCCCCTGGTATACATTGTTATTCTAAACATTCCCCTGGTATACATTGTTATTCTAAACATTCCCACTGGTATACATTGTTATACTACACATTCCCACTGGTATACATTGTTATACTACACATTCCCACTGGTATCCATTGTTATTCTAAACATTCCCCTGGTATACATTGTTATTCTAAACATTCCCACTGGTATACATTGTTATACTAAACATTCCCGCTGGAATCCATTGTTATTCTAAACATTCCCCTGGTATACATTGTTATACTACACATTCCCACTGGTATACATTGTTATTCTAAACATTCCCCTGGTATACATTGTTATTCTAAACATTCCCGCTGGTATCCATTGTTATTCTAAACATTCCCGCTGGTATACATTGTTATACTACACATTCCCACTGGTATACATTGTTATTCTAAACATTCCCCTGGTATACATTGTTATACTACACATTCCCACTGGTATACATTGTTATTCTAAACATTCCCCTGGTATACATTGTTATACTACACATTCCCACTGGTATACATTGTTGTTCTAAACATTCCCCTGGTATACATTGTTATTCTAAACATTCCCGCTGGTATCCATTGTTATTCTAAACATTCCCACTGATATACATTGTTATACTACACATTCCCACTGGTATACATTGTTATTCTAAACATTCCCCTGGTATACATTGTTATACTACACATTCCCACTGGTATACATTGTTATACTACACATTCCCACTGATATACATTGTTATACTACACATTCCCACTGGTATACATTGTTATTCTAAACATTCCCACTGGTATCCATTGTTATTCTAAACATTCCCACTGGTATCCCATTGTTATTCTAAACATTCCCACTGGTATCCATTGTTATTCTGAACATTCCCACTGGTATCCATTGTTATTCTGAACATTCCCACTGGTATCCATTGTTATACTACACATTCCTACTGGTATACATTGTTATTCTAAACATTCCCACTGGTATCCATTGTTATACTACACATTCCCACTGGTATCCATTGTTATTCTAAACATTCCCACTGGTATGCATTGTTATTCTACACATTCCTACTGGTATACATTGTTATTCTAAACATTCCCACTGGTATACATTGTTATACTACACATTCCCACTGGTATACATTGTTATTCTAAACATTCCCACTGGTATCCATTGTTATTCTGAACATTCCCACTGGTATCCATTGTTATTCTGAACATTCCCACTGGTATACATTGTTATTCAGAACATTCCCACTGGTATCCATTGTTATTCTAAACATTCCCACTGGTATCCATTGTTATTCTAAACATTCCCACTGGTATACATTGTTATTCTAAACATTCCTACTGATATACATTGTTATACTAAACATTCCCCTGGTATACATTGTTATTCTAAACATTCCCACTGGTATACATTGTTATTGTAAACATTCACACTGGTATCCATTGTTATTGTAAACATTCACACTGGTATCCATTGTTATTGTAAACATTCCCACTGGTATCCATTGTTATTCTAAACATTCCCCTGGTATACATTGTTATTCTAAACATTCCCGCTGGTATCCATTGTTATTCTAAACATTCCCACTGGTATCCATTGTTATTGTAAACATTCACACTGGTATCCATTGTTATTGTAAACATTCACACTGGTATCCATTGTTATTGTAAACATTCTCACTGGTATCCATTGTTATTCTAAACATTCCCCTGGTATACATTGTTATTCTAAACATTCCCACTGGTATCCATTGTTATTCTAAACATTCCCCTGGTATCCATTGTTATTCTAAACATTCCCACTGGTATACATTGTTATACTAAACATCCCACTGGTATCCATTGTTATTCTAAACATTCCCACTGGTATACATTGTTATACTAAACATCCCACTGGTATCCATTGTTATTGTAAACATTCCCACTGGTATCCATTGTTATTCTAAACATTCCCCTGGTATACATTGTTATTCTAAACATTCCCACTGGTATCCATCGTTATTGTAAACATTCACACTGGTATCCATTGTTATTGTAAACATTCACACTGGTATCCATCGTTATTGTAAACATTCCCACTGGTATCCATTGTTATTCTAAACATTCCCCTGGTATACATTGTTATTCTAAACATTCCCACTGGTATACATTGTTATTGTAAACATTCCCGCTGGTATCCATTGTTATTCTAAACATTCCCACTGGTATACATTGTTATACTACACATTCCCACTGGTATCCATTGTTATTCTAAACATTCCCGCTGGTATCCATTATTATTGTAAACATTCCCACTGGTATCCATTGTTATTCTGAACATTCCCACTGGTATCCATTGTTACTCTAAACATTCCCACTGGTATCCATTGTTATACTACACATTCCCACTGGTATACATTGTTATACTACACATTCCCACTGGTATCCATTGTTATTGTAAACATTCCCACTGGTATACATTGTTATTCTAAACATTCCCACTGGTATACATTGTTATTCTAAACATTCCCCTGGTATACATTGTTATTCTAAACATTCCCACTGGTATCCATTGTTATTCTAAACATTCCCACTGGTATACATTGTTATACTAAACATCCCACTGGTATCCATTGTTATTGTAAACATTCCCACTGGTATCCATTGTTATTGTAAACATTCCCACTGGTATCCATTGTTATTCTAAACATTCCCCTGGTATACATTGTTATTCTAAACATTCCCACTGGTATCCATTGTTATTCTAAACATTCCCACTGGTATCCATTGTTATTCTAAACATTCCCACTGATATACATTGTTATTCTATACATTCCCCCTGGTATCCATTGTTATTCTAAACATTCCCACTGGTATACATTGTTATACTAAACATTCCCCTGGTATACATTGTTATACTAAACATTCCCACTGGTATCCATTGTTATTCTAAACATTCCCACTGGTATCCATTGTTATTCTAAACATTCCCACTGGTATCCATTGTTATTGTAAACATTCACACTGGTATCCATCGTTATTGTAAACATTCCAACTGGTATCCATTGTTATTCTAAACATTCCTACTGATATACATTGTTATACTAAACATCCCACTGGTATCCATTGTTATTGTAAACATTCACACTGGTATCCATTGTTATACTACACATTCACACTGGTATCCATTGTATTTGTATACATTCCCCCCTTGTAAACATTCCCACTGGTATCCATTGACAAGGTAACTCTATGTTAACACTCATACACCTCACTGTCACCACCCTAGCAACTCCCTGGCAATGCTCAGACACCTCCCTGTCACTGCTCAGACACCTCCCTGTCACTGCCCAGCCACCTCCCTGTCACTGCCCAGCCACCTCCCTGTCACTGCCCAGCCACCTCCCTGTCACTGCCCAGCCACCTCCCTGTCACCGCCCAGCCACCTCCCTATCAACAACCCCACACATCTCCCTGTCATCGCCCCTACACACCTTCTTATCATCGCCCTGGAACCTCCCTGTCACTGCCCGGGCACCTCCTTGTCACTGCCCGGGCACCTCCCTGTCATCACCCACGTACTTCCCTGTCATTGTCCACCTACCTCCCTGTCATTGCCCACGTATATCCCTGTTACCGCCTGCGGTCCTTTCTGCCACTGCCCAGGCACCTCCCTGTCACCACCCATGCACCACCCAGGCACCATTCAGGCCTTTCACTGCCCACGAACCTCCTGGTCACTACCATGCACAACCCAGGCCCTTACCTAGAACTACCTAGACCACCCACTACATTCCCACTACACTTCTCCCTGCCTGCACATGAATTAGAACAGCGCCTCTGTGTGGACAGTCAGGACACAGGCCTGGTGAGACTCATGTGCTCCACTACATCTGACATCGGTAGTGTGCCCACCTCTGAGTCAGACTCACTGTGAATGTGTGCAAGCAGAGTCTCATTCAGACTGGGACGTATCGTTCTGCATTAGATGGCTATCACCGTACTGCGCATGCAAATGATCCGTATACAGCTGTCCATATACCGAATATATAATGTTGTGTAATGATGACTGTCACTCATGTAGAGGGAGGACGGCGACCGCTTATATGCATGTCTCTGGGGGGGTAAGGGGCAATAGAGAGTTAGATTTGAGGAGTGATGAAACTGAAATCTGTATTGTAAAAATAAAGCAGCCAGTATTTACCCTGCACAGAAACAATTTAACCCACCCAAATCTAACTCTCTGCACCTTACATCTGCCCCGATGCAGCGCAGCATGGTGTTACCCAGTTACTTTCTGCCTCGCTATACTTACAAACATGAATCAGGCTATAGAGCTGCAATATGAGTACAAATTAACAATACAATATGAACACAAAAAAAAATAGATTTTAGTCTGATTCGCTCCGTGTCTCCTGCCATTGGCTGCTTCAGCTGCTGGAACATTTCATTATTGCTACAAAATGTTTACTGCATAGAGAGATAAGTAATCGGAATAACAATCAGCCATCCTCTGCTCGCTGCATACGCTTTAATGTCAGCTTTCAGATAATATTCGTTACTGTATTCTCACTATGACAACCGTCCAAATCCAATTTCAGCATTAAAAACACCAGACAGGAGAGCAGAAAGGTTCAGTCATTAGCCAAGCGGCAATTACACCTGAGAAAGCTCTGTCGCTCCCCAGTGCCTGGTCTTGCAGAACATTTGGGAGGAACTATTGTTATGTGGCTGTGGCAATTGGCGGTTACTGGGCTCCATTTGTAAAGGCTCACCTATAAATAAATATTAATATTAATAATAACAAAGCACATTCCCTGCAGCAGTGCCACATACAGCGCAACTACATTCTTAGGAAAGAGGGGTAAAGACAGAGACAGAGAGGTGTAAAGAAAGAGGGAGAGAGCGGAGAGGAGTAGGGAGGAGAGAGAAGAGGGAGGGGGAAAGAAAAGAGGCATGGGTGTAGAGTGGAATGGGATAGAGAAGAGGACGGGAGTAGAGAGAGAAGAGAGAGGAAGGGGAGAAAGGAGATAGAGAGAAGGGGGAAGGAGTTGAGAGAGATGAGAGGGAGAGGATAGGGAACAGTAAGGGAGAGGGAGCGAAGATGATGAGAGATGATAGTGAGAGAAAAGAGGTAGTGAGAGTAGGAGGGAAGAGAGAGAAGAAGAGAGGGAGGTGAGAGTAGGATGGTGAGGTGAGAGAAAAGAGGTAGTGAGAGTAGGAGGAAGGAGAGAGAAGAAGAGAGGGAGGTGAGAGTAGGAGGGAGGAGAGAGAGAAGAGAGGGAGGTGAGAGTAGGATGGAGAGGTGAGAGAAAAGAGGCAGTGAGAGTAGGAGGAAGGAGAGAGAAGAAGAGAGGGAGGTGAGAGTAGGAGGGAGGAGATAGAGGGAGGTGAGATTAGGAGGGAGGAGAGAGAGAAGAGAGGGAGGTGAGATTACGAGGGAGGAGAGAGAGAGAGAAGAGAGGGAGTAGAGAGTGAAGAGAGGGAGTTGAGAGTAGGAGGGAGAGGTGAGAGAAAAGAGAGAGAGTGAGAGTAGCAGGGAGGAGAGAGAGGGAGTCCAGAGTAGGAGGGAGGAGAGAGTAGGAGGGAGAGGTGAGAGAAAAGAGAGGGAGTTGAGAGTAGGAGGGAGGAGAGAGAAGAGAGAGGAAGTTGAGAGTAGGAGGGAGGAGAGAGAAGAGAGAGGAAGTTGAGAGTAGGAGGGAGTAGAGAGAAAAGAGAGCGAGGTGAGAGTAGGAGGGAGAGGTGAGAGAAAAGAGAGGGAGTGAGAGTAGGAGGGAGGAGAGAGAGAAGAGAGTGAGGTGAGAGTAGGAGGGAGAGGTGATAGAAAAGAGAGGGAGTGAGAGTAGGAGGAAGGAGAAAGAGAGAGGGAGTTGAGAGTAGGAGGGAGGAGAGAGAGAGAAGAAAGGGAGGTGAGAGTAGGAGGGAGAGGTGAGAGTAGGAGGGAGGAGAGAGAGAAAAGAGAGGGAGATGAGAGTAGGAGGGAGGAGATAGAGGGAGGTGAGAGTAGGAGGGATGGGAGAGAGAAGAAAGAGGGAGGTGAAATTAGGAGGGAGGAGAGAGAGAAGAGAGGGAGGTGAGAGTAGGAGAGAAGAGAGGGAG
Organism: Crinia signifera; assembly: GCF_055691185.1. NCBI lineage: Eukaryota > Metazoa > Chordata > Amphibia > Anura > Myobatrachidae > Crinia > Crinia signifera. The sequence continues at coordinate 328,961,526 of NC_139221.1, forward strand.
AAAGAAGGAGTGAGGAATGAGAAGACAGAAGAGGGAAGAGTGAGGAGAGGAGAGGGGGAAGGAGAAGATACAGAGAAGAGAGGTATGGAGTAGAGAGGAACGAGTGAGAATAGACAGAAGAGAGAGGGAGGGAAATAGAGAAGAGGAAGGGGGAGAGAGAAGAGGGAGGGGGATAAAAGAGAGAGGGAAAGAGTAGCAGAGGGAAGTAGTAGTGACAAGGAAGAGAGGAGAGAGAAGAAGGGAGGAAGGGAAACAGAAAAAGAGTAGGCAATAGAAGAGACAGAGGAGAGAGGTAGAGAGAAAAGAGAAGATAGAGAGAGGAAAAGAGTGAATGAAAGAGTAGAGAGAGTGGAGAGAAGGAGGGAATAGAGACATGAGAGAAGAGGGAGGGGGGTGTTGTCATATACGTGTGTTGCAGAAGTACATGTGTACTCAGACGCTGAAAGCAGCACTGTGCGGAGATTCCGCACCCCGATGTTTGCATGGTGAAACAATTGGTAGCATCTATGGATGCAAGCTGGACTGTTGCATCTAAAGTGGCAGAGAGTGGGCGTCCCCATCCTGGCACATCAGACACATGGCTGTACACCAGGGGAACGCCTGATACCAGCATTAGCACAAAGTACCAGATTAAACTACAGCTTGAGTCTCCCAGATCCAAAAATCTGATATCCAAAATATTCCGAAATCTCACATTTTTTTAAGGGCAGCTTTGATAATGGCCCCTTTTGCTTTGTGATGGTTCAGTGTACACTAAATTTGTTTTATGCTCAAAGTTATTACATCTATTGTGGTCGAGATGTATCAAACCAGTTTCTGGGTTTAAACTCCATCTTTATTCGCAGGTCCTTGCACATATGTACAGTACATAAAGGCTTTGTGGCGACGCCAATAGGTGTAAAATCAGCCCCTTACTGGTATTTTGCATGTTGCAAGTATCATGAGTCCATAAGATAAAAATGGATAATCTACAGTATATACTTTAAAATGCGGTCTAGTTCTGCACATGTCATTACCGCCACCTCTTCCCCAATCTGCCCCTACGGACAGGCTAATTGTTTCTCTGTGTCCTAAATAGACAGGGCTTTAAAAAAGATTTAGACAAGCCTGTGGGTTAAATGAAAAATCTAGAGGAAAGCAGGCAAGCGCTCTTATCTCCCCCACATGGGAACGGGGTGATTAGATCTAGTGCTCCATTAATCTCTTGGAAAAAAGATAAGTGATTTTTATACAGTCAAGTGGAAAGGCGATGCTTATTCTCCAGCTAAGTTACACAGGCAGAATATATATCCAGTATTACAAGGAATATTTGCAGAGATTTTCTCCAATTTCCTCTAAGTGATGTAAGCCCGGTGCTCCAATTAAAAGATGTCGACAAATGGCGCCAGAGACGCTGCATAAACAGCTTGTCCGAAAAGTCCCTGCTTCCAGGAGTCAAAAAATTGGCTTATTTGCATACTGCCCACAGAGAGTGGCATCAAAATCTCTCTGACTCTCCCTATTGTCATAGTGAAGCTGACACAATAGTATACTGACCCTTATTTATATATTGGCCACAAATTAAACAGTGCTTTGCAGGAAAGGTTTAATCAGTGATAAGTTATGGGACAGCGCCATCTACTGTTCCTGCATTATAACTGCCATGCAACACTCAGCCTGCAGCTATTGTTGGTCTCCAGAATACAACATGAGAGGAGGGAGGTGGGTGGGAGGTAAAAAAAAAAACTTTAAAATCACAAATTGCTACATGTACAGTTATTATCATTTTACAGAAGGTCTGTTCCTCAGAATAGTAGTTTGTGGACATACAGCTTAAATTAATTGTAGCAAGAAAGGATAGCAGACACACCCTTGGTGCGGGGTTATCAAAAATACGCTTAATTTATTAAAATAAACCGGACAAACGAGGACATATGTAGAAATATAAAATTGCAATATTAAAATACAGATAGTATAAAAGTTTGTACCCTCAGTAGTGGTGAGTGTCAAGAGGGCTATGGAATAGTAAAGAGTTGGTGATACCCATCACTTGGGCAGCTATTACACCATCAGGAGCTCTGCCCTGGAAACCGTTATATCAGGAGAGGCACAGGTGCTGCTAATCAGCCCAACCCTAATCACAATCGTTAGGAAACCTGGACTGGATCTAATGTTCCTGCAGCTGCTCTAAAACCTGGCCTGGATTTTCCACATTATCCTCATGTGGAAATATGCTGTATCTGCCACAGTAGATTACTACATTCTCTGTGCCTGCACCTTGTCTGAATGTGATCTAGTGCCCGCATGGGAAGACCCTAAGGAATATACATTGATACCTTGTCACTTACCAAACACACACAGTAATTTACTTTGTATCTTCTGTAGGAACTATTTCAATTTATGAATAAAACTTTCTTTATTATTTCAAGGAACTCTTCATCTACTGCACCAATAACTGATGGAATAACTGATTATTGATTAACTGATTATAAAAAGTAAGTGTCATGTGCAACTTGCCATTAGCCAGCAGGTACAGATGGAGCCCCTCTCAGCCAGCGCCGGCGCTCGCCAGAACACCCCCGCTGGTGAGTCGGCACTCCATATGACTGGGACGCACAGGCATCCCACATGCATGGGATCGGGGTTGTGGACCGGCGTGGAGCTCCGTAATAAGGGGACGCATGCGCGTTTCGTGTGCGTGCACCCCCTTCCGGCGGCTGGCGAGGGCTGGCGAATCTAACGCCAGCCCCTGCAAGAATGAAGGATGCTGCGTCTGTACACAAATATCACACAGACGGAATAAGGTGGTCCTATAGTATGTTTTTATTTTACCTATAAATAAATTGTTGTTGCCCTCTCAACTCAACAAATTAGCGACAATTGCAAATCTCGAATGCATTATCTATGGCGTGACAGGGGTGGGGGTTGAATATGCGTCAAAGATTCAAAGTTTTAGCAGGCGGCAACAGAGCGTTGCAGGGCCACACACACAGTACGGACAAGAAAGCCATGTCCAAACCGTTTGAGGGTGTGGCAGCTGTGTGACATCACAGGCGGTTGATGCGGATGCATTGAAATGTACTGAAAATATACTAGGCAGGCTTTCTGCATAACACTGGATCAGAATGCTGGGAAGCATTACTGGAGCAGGTTTTCTGGATAGCACTGGAGCAGAATATTGTGAATAAATAATAAGGAAGGTATTGAATAATGATAAGTAAAGGTAGGGCCCAACAGTAGGACACCTCCCCGAGGCCAATGGTATTGTAATAATACATCTGTCACTCAAAGTGTGTCTGGAGATATAACGCTGGGTGGAGCCTCTGACTCACATGACTGACTCACATGACAGAGAACCAGCCCAGTGAGCCCACAGTGCCAGACACCCTCTGCCTCTCCATGTTACACAGCAAAGACACAGCTACTCACCAGACACACCAGGTGAGCGCCCCACATACCTCCCAACATGACCCTCTCCGGGAGGGACAGAATGCTCTGTTTGTGGACTTCCATCTTAATTTATGATTGTCATCACCTGTCATTTTAAACAGGGTAATTGATAAGAAAGGTGTTTAAGCACAGGTGATGGTAATCCATAAATTAAGAAGAAAGTCCAGAAACAGAGCAATGTGTCCCTCCTGGAGAGGGTTATGTTGGGTATGCACCTCCCTCCCTCCCCCCCCCCCCATTCACGGCATCCCCACGATTAAATGGCACATGCAAAACACTGGCACGGCTATGGTCGACAATGAAAAAGGTTGACATGAGTTTTTGAAGATTTATTTTTCTTTTTTTTAATGTTTTCATATTCATTCTCATGTGTCGACATGGACACAGATGAAGTGCCACACTTATGTCAACATTTACATGTGTTGAACTTTCTGTGTTGATTTTTTCTTGTAGCAATTTTTTCCAGTGACAACTATGAACTATGTGCACGTCAACCTACACATCATCAACCAATTCTTTGTATAATATATAACACCTGTTCTGTTTTACTGTAGGTGTTTTAAGTCAGACCTTTTACTGCCACTATTACTGTTTATGTAAATGCATTCTGAATGACAGCAACATCCTACCATCCTTATACAAGAATATATAACCAACTAGGTGATTCATTGCGCCCCGTGCCCCCCCCCCCCCCCCCGCAATTCACGGCCCCCCGTGCACCCCCCTCCCGCGATTCGCAACCCCCCTTGCGCAATTCACGCCCCTCCCACGCTTTGCGGACCCCCGCCCTCTCCCGCGATTCGCCGACACCTGCACCCCCCCTCCCTTGATTCACGGCACCCCCCGCGCCCCTCCCGCAATTCACGGCACCCCTAAGCCCCTCTTTAGTCCCCCGTATACTCACACACCCCTATCACTACCCAGCTTCCTGCTCTCCTGAACCGTAACTTCCACCACTGGGGAGTCGCTGATGCTGTTTTGCCCACATGCCCCTATCATGCCTCATAGCCCAGCCTCCTGCTCTCATGCACCCGAACTCCCACCCAGTAGGAGGAGACACTGACTAAGGGCCACCATCCTGTACTCCTGTACTGCCACGCTGGACCCTCACCCACTGGCAGAAGCTGCACAGTATCTCCCACCCTCCTCTTTAGTCCCCCTTATGCCCACACACCCCTATCACTACCCAGCCTCCTGTTTTCCTGTGTCGTGACCTCCGCCAGTGGGGAGCCGCTGACTCAGAAACACCCTACTATACTATTGCACACACACACCTAAACAACATGCACACACAGCCCCCCCCCCCCCCACACCCACAAATGCCACTGTACCATCCACACTATCAATGTACATCTTACTCTGTAACCGCTTTTTAATTAAACAAAACAATACACACCCCCTTCCACATCATATGCTCTCTATTTAACACATTTCACCTATAACTCAAGTTGCAATACAGGCCATCTTACATACAATACTAACCATATTTCTCATATACAAATGTTCACAAATTAATGGGGCGCAGCCCCTTACGACGGTGTGAAGAGCGCCCGTAGGGCGCGATGAATCACCTAGTATATATATATATATATATATATATATATATAATCTAGTGTCTCTGTGTCGCGAAACACTGCCATCTGTTGGCAGCAAGTGAAACTGCATCTCTTTCTCTCTCACACAGAGGCAACCATGTACAATTACCTGACTTATTGGATTTCGAAGCATTTGCTTGGAGCGCGCTTACTAGTTTGCAATGATGCCCATGCACAAATAAGAAGCGAAGATGCACACAACTGTAACACAGATTGCTTGGCGGGAGGGAATAAACTATGGCATCGGAACAATTACACGGGCCAGCAATAAATGATTTCTCTACTAAAAGTATTTCTCTGGCTGCCCAAATCTGTCCGGCTCCCTAGCACACGAATGTGGGAACCCACCGCTATAGATCTGAGCATGTTACAATTAAACCCCCCACATACACTAGTTTAAGGATCTGTCGGTCTCATCCAATCTGTAATTAGAAGGTTTCCTTGTCTGCAAATCGCTGTTTTATTAAAACATTCTAATAATGACGTCCCGTAAACACATTCCCGCCAACGCCAAGGCGCTTAATACAATTTTAAAATCAAATGAGGGGAAAAAAAGAAAAAGCTTTTTAATGGCAGACTTAACAAGCTGAAAGCCTGACAAGAGCGGGAATGGAGACGAGAGAAGTGTGATTTTTCCTGACCTTTAAATAAACGCTTTTCAAGTGATGATAATAAAAAAAATCTGGAACAGAGTTGGTGGGGATTTTAGCAGAACGGCGGATTTCTTTGGAGGTTTCCAATTAAAATTTTGGCAGCGCCGGCTGGGTCGCTGAAGTGTTGAACCTACATACGCCGCGATGACTGAAACTGCTTTTTGTTTCTGAGAAATGAAATAAAACAGGAACGGAATGGCAGCGATTATTACCGCTTATCATGGCAGAGACAGCCAGACAGGGAGGAAGTCTTCCAAATCGGAGCCGTTCGGCCCCCACGTAAATCCCTGACAAGAGGGAATACGCCGGATGGATTTCACCTGGTTGTACAGCGCTGCTAAGCGGCGATAAGCTGTCTATCACTGGCGCACAGGACAGCGGATTGCAGGCGGGGGGGGGGGGGGGGTTGGTTAGAATTGGGTGAGGACCACTTCATTTGCGGGTAGGGGGCGAGAATCTACTCTTCGAAAGATGCGGTCAAACTGCAAATAAAAAGTTACAATTGCAAAAAATGTCTATAAAAAAAAAAAAAATGTAGTGGAAAGTACCCAATTAACGTTGGCATTATAATTAGCGGGCATTTATTGTGTTTTTGGTTTGTTGTGGCCATTGCTTGGCTTCTATTTAACCACAGAATAGTGAGGCGCAGTGTATATACAGTAGGGCAAATGATCCCAGATACATCCGTAGAGTACACTGCAGGGGAATAGATTTCTCCGGTGATGTTGGAGCAAGACTCCTCCGGGAATCTGACACTGCGCAAGCGCCTTGTAAAAGACTCAAGAGCCGCCAGAGGCTGTGGGAGAGGGACCTGAAAATCCCTCTCCTGCCGGTAAGCTTTAAGGGCCTTATTCTGGTTGGAGCGGCCGGGCCGTACGCGAACGTCCCGGGATTTTTTATGATCTGCGCATGCGTACATTCGCTAATGCGCAGGCGCGAACACTCCACAACGCTTACGGACGGGTCTCTACGTGCGAAAAAACCTATACGCGAGTGTACGGGCATTGGGGACGGCATAGGGGCGTGAAGAGGGGAGCGGCCGAAATAATGAGGGAAAATGGGCGTAAATATGGGCGTACACGGGGGTGTGCACCAAAAATGAGCGGTGCTACTACCGCACGATCGACTAAGGCACCTACATTTCGGACACAAAACAGGCGGCCGCCAACCGCCAGCTCAGACCACCCCTACAGATACCGCATGCCTGCGTGCGCCTGGGTTTGCTAATTTACGCTGATTACTACTCAAACACATACACCTGAATGTAATAAGCAATGCTGCAGTCTATTAAGTCCAAAGCATGATTTCACTACCTGCAAGCCACACACAGCACTCAAACACATTGGAAGCTTATCTTTCTATACTTCTCGACATTTAAAGGTTTGTTTAATTTAAGGTAAGAATCTTTTTAAGACCTGCTTATATATGCTAAGGTAGCTATTTGCTAAACAGTTAGACACATTCACTACGTGCTTTCATAGACTTTACACAGTAGCACACTCAATCTACACGTCGACATGTGTCAACGTGTTCACTCTAATACAAACCTAGGTTTTGTATTTATGATACAATAACATAAACCACATCTAACACCTACAAAGGATGTTTCAGCAATATTTGAAGCCCATGCCCACTATTTTGCACACAATCTTTGTATAGTACCCAAAATACAGAACTGTACCACTATCTGATCTGCTATGAATTGGATTTGACTACACTCTGGATGTAAGATGCCACCAATCACATTATTGCACTCACATCTCTCTAACAAAGGATTCCTACATCTGCTTATGACACTGTAAAATCATATATATTTAAAAACTTATACATGTTTCTTTACAAGCAATTTTCTCATGTTTGGCCGATTCACACATCTTTTTTTAGAGAGGACACATATGCATTCCTACACAAATGTACCTTTTGACCCTTGTTTGTCTGCCTCACCCACTCCATGAGGAAAGCATTGTTCTGGACCTGCTTTTACCTACTACTGTAGGAGCTACCTCACCTGCACACAAACTGCTTTCTCACCTATTAAGTTGCTCTGCACATGTGCTGACACAAACTAATTAGCAGGGAAAAGTTGGATAGGAACATGGGAATGACCATGGAGAGGGTTACACATGGGAAACTTCGACCACACTTCAACAAATGTTCAAAAATACCCTGGTCAGTAAGTTCACATAAATCTAGTATTTGTTTCACACAAGAAATTACACATACAACAATTTTGTTTTAATTGGTAAAATAAATTTATTTGCTGTTCAGCATCACAGCTTAGTAGACACTTTCATGTCATAAATCAAATAAACAAATTAAATAGACACAAAAATAAAAAAAACAGCCAGAACAAGAGGTTGCATATCTCCAAACATGTGTTACCCTGCAAATGCAATGGTGAAAGAAATGGGGACACCAGAATACGTACTGCAACAACCAGGGTGAATACTAAGCAAGATACACACCACCAAAAATGTATCCTGCATTTGTAGAGGTCAAAATAAGAACTTTAATGCCCATGGCACGAAAATGGATAGATGGCCAACTCAGGAAGTGGATGTCCAGTGCAATTTAAACATTTGGGGTCCAACCACAGAGGAAGTGAACCAGGTCTCATTATTTGGGCCCTTTTCTCCCCCTTTTAGATGGGGCCTTGGGGACAGGGGCCTTTGGGTCAGATGGCTTGCGGCGTCTTCCCCTAGTGGACACAGGAGGGTCAGCAGAGGTGGAAGGTTGGGGAGCAGCTTGGGGTGGGCCAGCAGATGGGGGATTGTCCCTTAGGGACCTGGCGGTGGGCAGCAGCTCCGCAAGAATGTCATTCAGGCGGCTGAGGTGTTGGCCAATGTTTTGCATGCCAGCCGCCAGAGTGTCATTCATGCGGTTGAAGGCCTCACACTGCTGCCTGTTTGTGGCCTTCCAATCCTCCAAAAATTCCCCAATCTGCTGCTGACGGAGCGCAGCATCCACCCCTTGCTGCTCGATCCTCTGCAGCATCACCATCATGCTCTCATCCCATGTCTCCTGTGGCTGGGGCTGGGGGTGTCTTCTTGGTGGAGGCTGGACCACTTGCTCCACCTGTGGCTCTACAGAGGAAGATGCTGCCGGTACATCCTGGGTTTCTGCTTCTGCTAGGATAATAATTGAAAACAATGTCACCATCACATACGCACTAAAAAATCTCTTTCAAAATACAATGCATTACTGTGACTTACCATCAAAAGCAGCATCAAAGACCTCCGCCGGGAGCTCACTGTCCATATTGGAGATCCCCCTGACCTCGGCCACATCAATGACGTCCAAGGCGTCCTGCTCCAGGGGGGTATACTCCAAAGTATCGGGCATAGGACCTCTCCCGGTGGACATGCTGTGGTTGTACCGGTCAGTCATCTTCCTCTTCAGTGTACTTTTGAAGTCGGTCCACCTACAAGTTTAAAAATACAAATATCACCATGAGATATGTGCACCACTGTGCTAGTGAACATCATGACTACGTTACATTTCCTAGTGTAGGTGATCTTATGTTTTTTAGCCATATGTGTCCCACACACACATTAATGTCTCCATTAGGAGGCATTTCAGTGTCTCATCTCATTCATTAGGCCACTAAATGCACATACATAGATCACTATGCAGAAATGACATCATCCCTGGCCAAATTAGGCACCTCCACCTGTTGTGAAACTACACATTCCACCATAGCTTGACAGTGTGGTTATTATGGAGTCATTTAACTATGGGATGGCATACTGGGATGTGTAGTTTCTCACCAGCTACATGTGCACAGTTTGCTCATTCTTGTTTCAGTTGCATCATATGGAACATGTAAAGGTGGCCATACACGTTACAATTATTGTATACAAGATTGCATCTCATAGCATATCGGTTTTGCGATGAGATCAGATTAGATGAGATCTAGTACAAAAAGTATGTGCTGCACATACTTTTTGTACTCATCGCTAAACCGATATGCTATGAGATGCGATATTGTATACAATATTGTATACAATAATTGTAACGTGTATGGGCACCTTTACAACAACTCTTTCCAAAACACACTTTCTCTTGTCCCATCACATACTTCACATACTTCACATGAGCAGAACTGTGCCCATAACCTCACATCACACCAATGGTGCATGTTTCAAATATCAATGTGGGTTATTAGACATGGTTGTGTTCACATGTGACATTGAAGTGTAGCACTATCTACAAACACACCTTTCTATTATTCTCAAAACATACATGTAACATATGTACACACATATGACATTATCAGGGGGACAAACACACTTGCCTTTTCTTCACCGATAGCCAATCTCTGACCACTGGTGACACCTGGTTCACTTCCTCTGTTATCTTGTCCCAAAGGTTTCTCCTTGCACTGGCACCCGGCTTCCTGATTGGCAATTCTATCCATTCACGTGCTCTGGGCACTAAAATTCTTAATTCTGCCTCTACAAATGCAGGGTTTCTCTTTTTGGAGGTGGTATCCTGCTCAGTCCTCACCCTAGATGTTGCAGCTCGTTTTCTGGTGGCCCCAGTTCTCTCACCATGCACCTGCTGGGTCACACCTGTTTGGAGAGATGCAACCTCTTGTTCTGGCTGGTTGCTTGGCCCTTGTGGAGCTGGTGGAGGTTGAACAGGGCCTGTTAGTGAGGGGCCCGCTTGGTCTGGCAGGCTACCTCTCTCTTGAGCCCTCCTTCTCCGCTCCTGTTCCCTCTTCTGTAACGCTTCAAGCAGGGATTCTGCTTGTGCTCTCTGCAGAGCGTCCTCAGCTGCGGAATCGTCTGAGTTAGACATGTTTGCAGCAATTCTGGCCTGCATCTGACTGAATATTTATATGTTAATCTCCCGCCATGAACAAGGGGGCGTATATTTTTCCCCGCAATGTACTTGCTAATTTACGCCGATATTTCCCGCCGATAATTGCCGCTTAAATTACGCAGGTCTCCACGCACCTGATCAATCACCTGTATATGCACATACACAGGTTGTGGAGCATTGTGTGCTAAATCGTGAAATGTGTGCACCTGTCATTCCAATGATGAGTGTTGTCAGCTGGTATCTGTTTGAGTTCGTGTATGCTTTGTGAGTCACATTTCAAAACATCACGTTATAATGCTTTCCTTACATATGTAATGAGTCTGAAATTGTCATACACCAACATGTTGCATTGGGCCCCTTTTAGCAGCGTATTTATTAGTAGACGCTTGCGTGTATTCTTTTACGCACACTGTATATACAGTTCCTCTCTATACATTGAATGCATGCTGTTGGTTATGGTGTGTGTATATCGGAACGGTCCGCGTAAGTTTCTATTCGCATCCAGTTTGTTCATGCAAGAAGGATTAATAAAGTTAATACTAAACAAACAATTTTTTACACCAATCAGCGAACACCAAAAGTTATATATGTACCTGCAATTAATAACTGCGCCATTGCCACTATGACTTCAACCAGGGCTAGGGCGTTTTCTACCCAGGAGCTATTGGCCTTGGTTGAGGTCATGGACCGCCGCCTGGGGCCCAGGGGCCCTTATGTGTCAAATCTTGACAAGCGGCGGGCATATAATGCTGCCCGCCGGCTAATTTTCGCCCGGACCGGCGTCTACAGAAACCTGGGCCAACTTGAGCGGCGCTGGTCTGACCTGCGCCGGCGGCAGCCAGTGTTGCTATGCTCACTTCGCCGCCTTATTGCCCGATGTAAGTTTTTATTTACTAGTATGACTGCGTTTTTTTGCAATGTTTTCTGTACTTTTTATAAATATGTTCCTGAGTATGGGGGTGTATATGGGTGTATATGGGGTGTATAGGGGGTGTATATGGGGTGTATAGGGGGTGTATATGGGTGTATAGGGGGTGTATAGGGGGTGTATAGGGGGTGTATATGGGGTGTATAGGGGGTGTATATGGGGTGTATAGGGGGTGTATAGGGGGTGTATATGGGGTGTATAGGGGGTGTATAGGGGGTGTATATGGGGTGTATAGGGGGTGTATATGGGGTGTATATGGGGTGTATAGGGGGTGTATATGGGTGTATAGGGGGTGTATAGGGGGTGTATATGGGGTGTATAGGGGGTGTATATGGGTGTATATGGGGTGTATAGGGGGTGTATAGGGGGTGTATATGGGTGTATAGGGGGTGTATAGGGGGTGTATAGGGGGTGTATATGGGGTGTATATGGGTGTATAGGGGGTGTATAGGGGGTGTATATGGGGTGTATAGGGGGTGTATATGGGTGTATAGGGGGTGTATAGGGGTGTATATGGGGTGTATAGGGGGTGTATAGGGGGTGTATAGGGGGTGTATAGGGGGTGTATATGGGGTGTATAGGGGGTGTATATGGGGTGTATAGGGGGTGTATATGGGTGTATAGGGGGTGTATATGGGGTGTATAGGGGGTGTATATGGGTGTATAGGGGGTGTATAGGGGGTGTATAGGGGGTGTATAAGGGGTGTATAGGGGGTGTATAGGGGGGGGGGGTTAAGTAGTTGCTCAGTTTTTGGGTGTAGCATATCAATTAGTTTGCATGATAAATGTCTGAAATATAACAGCAATGATAACGTGGAAGGTTATGAGCATGACTAATGTGAATTTTTCTTTCCCCCTTTTTTATGAAACCCAATCTTCGATTTCTATGCCATCAACATGAACATTTCAGCACGGGCAAGAGCCCGCATAGAAGCCCGGGAGCAGGCAGCCCGTGACCAGGCAGCCCAGGAGCAGCCGGAAGAGGAGGAGGAGGAAGAGGAGGAGGAAGAGGAGGAGGAAGAGGAGGAGGAGGAAGAGGAGACAATGGGTCAAGCTGGGGCCCACCAAATTTCCCCATCCCCTTCCCCAACCCCCAACCCCTCCCCAACCCCCACCCCCAACCCCTCCCCAACCCCCACCCCCTCCCCAACCCCCACCCCATTTCCAACCCCCCTACACCTCTCCACCACCCACCCCCAAACCTCTCCAATCCCCACTCACACCCACTACCAGCATCCAAAGTCCAATCCCATCCCCCTTGCTCCTGACCCCCCCAACCACCGCACACCCAACCAGCGGCGACCAGGATGGCTCAAGTAGCCGTAAGTAAATAATGTGTCTAATGTTTACCTACACATTTCTACACATAAACAATCACAACAACCACAAATGTGTATCCAACATCAACATTAGTTGCAACATATCACTGCAGGGCGACCATGAGGTGTGGCCTGTCCTTCTCCAGGAACAAGGGTCCCCTTGGTGGTTTTTTTGAGTGTGGCCATGCCTCACCCCTTGAATAATTGACATAACAGTACATCCAATGAGATATCCGACATTAGTGGTGTTGTAGTTATGTGGCTCCAGGTGTTGGGTAACTCCAGTTCCCAGCATGATGTGCAACATAAATTTATAGATTGTTTTGTTAATAGTGTGTGAGGCCATGCGGATGCATGCTTTACAAACATAGCTTTAGGCCTATAATTTGTACAGCAATGTCCTAAATTTAAAATAGTAAGGAGTGCTTAAGACGCAACAATGTCATAACCCTTAAATAGCACAGCCTAATTGTGAGGTTAGAGGAGAGTCCCCCAAAACCAAACTACCAATTGGGATACAGCATACATTCATCCAAGAAGGAGTAATTTAATTAATGTTATTTACTATGTACAGTATGTGTGTGTTAACATATTATTTTTTAGTACTGTGTTTACAGCAGACCCATCTTCAATGTAGTTTAAAAATGTATGTGGCCTTCACACATAACTCACAACTTTTTATTATGTACAAATACAACAAACATTTGTGTATGTTATATATTAATTTTTTTTTTTTTTATCCCTTCACTACAGACACTGAACAGCACCAGGAGGAGGTGGCCAGAATCATGAGGGAAATGTTCCTGACCCTCCTCTATTTATTTATTCTTTTTGGGCAACTGGAGGCCCTCATTTAATTTATTTTTATCCCCCCCCCCCCCCTTATTATGTTTGTTACAAATAAAAGTTTCGATTCTGTTAGAAATTGCCTGTGTTTTTAATAATAAATATGTTAGAGGGCTTGTAAGGGTAGGTACATACAGATGTGTAATGTAAGTTATATTTGTAATTTGAGGTGAGGGGTAATGATTGATGTGTGAATGTGTGTGTCTTTGAGTAAAATAACACATAGTGAAAATGCATGAATGTTTAATGTTGTTCGATTAAAACATCACACATAACATCAGGGTAGGTATACATGTTACACATTTTGGACAAACTAATTATGGACATAATTTAGTACATATACAGAAACACCAACATAACTTGATTTAAAAGTAACAGCAATATGGGGACACATAGATAGTGATTAAAATGCCACATTGGAACATAACAAATATACATGTAATGAGGGTTAAAATGTTGTTTTATTAGGGTCTTTATTAAGGTAGACAATTGAGTTAATAGAAAACAATAATTGAATAACAAATAGAATAATTAATTAATTGTCAGAATTGTAGTCGAAAGGCAAGATTTGCAGGTCCATATATGTGAAGGGTATGTCAGCGTACACGGACGTACGCTCACTCTCACGAGCGGTGACATAAGCTGAGTTTTCCATTGAAAACAATAGCGACCCGTCCGTGCAAGCTGGCGTACGCTCAGATAGCCGCAAGAAGTCGGCGGGAAGACGAACGAGAGACGTCCGTAAACGGTGGCGTACGCTCAGTTGTACGCCAGTTGTCGGAGTGTAAGGGCTGGTCCGTCCGTGTACGTTGGCGTACGCTCAATTGTACGCCACTCCCCTTCGACGTTATTTCTGGCCGTACGTATGCGGCTGAGTTGTGGGTGGACTTAACCCCAACGGCCGCGTACGGATAGCGTACGTTGTTTTGGAACGTACGCACGTTTGGCCGCACCGATCAGAATAACCTCCTAAGTGTATACTTATCTAACCATCCAAAACAGCTAAGAGGCTCGCGAAAATCATGTGGACCGCCCCCGGCAAGGTGAGCGTCTCACTTAAATCCACCCGAAGCCCCCTAAATGCTAAATTGCTGTGTGGTGTTTGGGCGGGGCCCGGATGATAAAATGGCCATCGGGATGGTTCCCATCGGCTATTGCCATCAATGGCCATTAATGGTAGCATACTAAGCTGCAGATGACCATTGAGGATTTTAACTATTGATGGTCATCTGTTTTCTTTTGACTGACTGGTCCATGGGCCAATCAGAACCTGGGGTCGGGGCTTCATGGGTGTCAGGGGTGGAGCTGTGCTCAGTGTCCCCGCCCCTTGGGGAAAATAGAAAATAAATAAAACAGTTATGCTTTGCTATAGAAGGGAAATGATCGGGTTCTCCCCATCGATGGCAAAAGTATTCAACATCGGCCGTAAACCATCAATGTTTACAAATCATCGATGGTCGATGGCCATCAATAATTTGTAAGCACATAGTACATAGGGCAATACATAGAATTCTGCACAAATTGCAGTTCCTGTGTAATTTTATGAAAGTGGGTTTTATACATAGGCCTTCTATCTGGTCAGGGGCAGACGCTTCCATGCGCTGGGGGCGTATGTTAGAGAAGGGCGGTCCTAGTCTCCTGAGAAGATACAAACTGAGCAGAGTCACCGGCTTCCATTGTCCCGCAGTTCAAAAATCAGGTTTTAATCCAAATTGTATTGGGTTTGTGTTATAAAAAATAACATGATTTTAGCTGTTTTTATTCAATTACAATACCCTTTATTAAATAACACATTTTAGTGTGCAGGATTCTAACCCATAACTTGCTGCACTCTAGTTAAACACTTTACTCATTGAAATCCTACATAAAAATTATGAGATTTTTACACAAAGCTACTTATACTTAGTAATCAACGACCTTTTGGCGTCGATCTGTTTTCCATTTTCTGCGAGTCACACCACACGCCTCCTTTAGATAAGTAAAGGGGGAAAGCTGCAATGCAAGAATAGAAATATTTCATGGTTAAATAAAAGTACTAGGATGAAACTGAAATTGATATAGATTTCAATTCCAATCAGCTCCAATGAATTCTTTATTATTTTTTAACAGTTTCTTATATAGCGCACACATATTTCGCAGCGCTGTACAGAGAATATTTGGCCACTCGCATCAGTCCCTGCCCCAGTGGAGCTTACAATCTATATTCCCTACCACATGTACACGCACACACAGACATTCTAGGGTTAATTTTCTTGGGAGCCAATTAGCCTACCAGTATATTTTTGGCTTGTGGGAGGAAACCGGAGTACCCGGAGGAAACCCACTCAAGCACGGGGAGAATATACAAACTCCGCAGTTAGGGCCATGGTGGGAATTGAACCCATGACCTCAGCGCTGTGAGGCAGTAATGTAACCATTACACCTTCCGTAGTGCCCTGTATATATAACACATGGTGGGGATAGAACCCATGACCTCAGTGCTGTGAGGCAGTAATGCTAACCATTACACCATCCGTACTGCCCCATATATATATAACACATGGTGGGGATAGAACCCATGACCTCAGCGCTGTGAGGCAGTAATGTAACCATTACACCGTCCGTACTGCCCCGTATATATAACACATGGTGGGAATTGAACCCATGACCTCAGCGCTGTGAGGCAGTAATGTAACCATTACACCTTCCGTAGTGCCCTGTATATATAACACATGGTGGGGATAGAACCCATGACCTCAGTGCTGTGAGGCAGTAATGCTAACCATTACACCATCGGTACTGCCCCATATATATATAACACATGGTGGGGATAGAACCCATGACCTCAGCGCTGTGAGGCAGTAATGCTATAACCATTACACCATCCGTGCTGCCGCGTATATATAACACATGGTGGGGATAGAACCCATGACCTCAGTGCTGTGAGGCAGTAATGCTAACCATTACACCATCCGTACTGCCCCATATATATATAACACATGGTGGGGATAGAACCCATGACCTCAGTGCTGTGAGGCAGTAATGCTAACCATTACACCATCCGTGCTGCCGCGTATATATAACACATGGTGGGAATAGAACCCATGACCTCAGCGCTGTGAGGGAGTAATGCTAACCATTACACCATCCGTACTGCCCCGTATATATAACACATGGTGGAAATAGAACCCATGACCTCAGCGCTGTGAGGGAGTAATGCTATAACCACTACACCGTCCGCACTGCCCCGTATATATATAACACATGGTGGGGATAGAACCCATGACCTCAGCGCTGTGAGGCAGTAATGTAACCATTACACCTTCCGTAGTGCCCAATGAATTAGAATTGGAGGCCATACACGGATGTGATCAACACAATTTTACCACAGTCATCTTTTCTTCTGTCCTTTGTTGTGATCACAGATATGTGGTTCAGTTCTCCAGAAATCCAGCTCCACTTTTTGTGGATCCTATGCTTTAGAATTCGGATTTTGGAATCATTTTAATTTTGACTTGATTTTAGCTGTTTTTATCGAGTTTATCAATGATTATTGATTAAATATAGAAGTAAAAACTGCAAAACCAAAACACGAAGATGAATTCAGATCCAAACCAAAACACTGTGGTCCGCCTGCATCTCTAGCTGTGATATGTATTTATACTGTAGTGGAGACACTATATGCATGTGTATGGGGGAATGTAACACTGTTATATATGCAGTAACAGACTACAAAGCCAGTTACGCCATTAGCGCAGTTCCCGGGGCGCCGCGCTGCTGACCTTGGAGCACGTCCCCCGTCCTCTTGCACTTACTGAATCCCATCACAATGTTCTGTTTGCATTTTAAATGCTTATCTTTAATAAATATGTATAAAGCCTGCAGAATAATGAGTGATGGAGGACTAACAGGCAGGAGAAGTGCTTGTAGCACATTGCTGAGTCCTTCAGTACAGAAATATAGGGACATGGACCAGTCTCTCCACCTGGGACTGCGCCTGTATAATCGGAATACACGGTAACTAAGCGATAGGAGTAGCGCTGTGCACTCAGCAGCTCTGTGTAACATGTGTGACGCAAATACCAAATACAAGTAATGCTGCAAAGCTGCCAAGGGATGCGGAAGAAAGGTTGACAGCTTCTAGGTCGACTGTCAATAGGGCAACACCATATTGCCGACACACACAAAGTCGATACAGACCAAAAGCGGAAAATTGACTTGACATTGTTTGTTTTAGATTTTTTTATTTTTCATTGTTTTTTTACTTTTTTAAACTCTGTCAGCACAGTTCAAAATTCAAATAGAGGAGCCGCACAAGTTGGGAATGACAGTTGGGGGCATTCTGAATTTTGAACTGTGGTTCAGGCCCAACTCTGCGGCTGGCAATAGTTATTTATCTACTGTGGAGACTGTGTTTTTTTCCCTAGGGGGGGTCAGTGTATTTTATTTTTTTTCCTGTGGGGCCAAAGTGAACATTTATAATGCTGTGATGTCTGGGGGTGCAGGGTGCAAAATTAGGACGTAAGGTAGTCTTTTCCTGGAAAGTCACACCCCTTGCAGTGAAGCCACACCCCCTTTTGTCACATACATTTACTAATCCAGGGGGTGGCACATTTTTACACCTCACAGTGGGAGCCATATGTCCCCCCAGAAATATTTTCTGCTTACCACAGGATTCTCCTAATTTGACCATGGCTCTTACATCAAGAAGCTTTTGGGCACAATACAAATGTTTTATTTCATGTACGTAAGAATTGCTTTACAAAGTATATATTATATGAGTAATGTAATCTAAGTGGTGTTCCTGGATGGTGATTGGGGAGTCAGAGGTGTAACTCTTGGAGGCAATGGAGTCATCTGCTGCTGGGCTCCTGCTCCCAAGGGGGCACCTCTCCTCCCGTGACAGTTTGAATCAGTTAATCGATATCACTTCTGCGGCTGACTCCCACTCCTAACATCAATTTTGCAAGTGCCACACCCTGGGTGAGATTCTATGCTTTGCGTAAAAAGCGCATGTTTTATTTGCGCACCACATCGCCGCAAATCGCCTATTTTAAATTCGCATTTTTCAGTCAAAATGCGCATATTTAATGTGATGCGCATTGGAGGCTGAAAAGTGCGAAGAGGGGCGATTTGCAGCGAAGTGGTGCGCTGTATTTAGTCCTGAAAATGTGCGATTTTCATGTCTGAAAATCGCACATTTGCAGGACAGCGCAAAGTTGTAAAAAAAAAAACGAGCGCGGGGTCCCCCGCCCGAGTATAACCAGCCCCGGGCTCACTGAGCCGGTGCTGGTGACATAAAATCAGGGTCCCCGACAAATAGGGGTCCCCTTGATTTTATGAAACCAGCACCAGACTCAGGGTCCGGCGCTGGTTCCCAAAATACGGGGAACAAAGTGACTAGGGGTCCCCCGTATTTTAAGAACCAGCACCGGACACAACCAGCCAGCAGGGTAATGCCACAGCCGGGGGAAACTTATTATATAAGCTCCCGCGGCCAAAGCATTAACCCCCTGGCTGGTCAGCATGGGCAGGGGTCCTGGGGAAGTGGGGACCCCCCCAATGAAGGGGTCCCCCCCCTCCAGGACTTACCAGCCCATGCTGATAGTCCGGGGCTGTCCCTGATGCCCCTGGGCGGTGGGCATCGGGCTGATGATTTGTGTAAAAAAAAGAATTAAAACTATTGTTTTACACTGGCGAACTATGAGTCCCAGCAAGCCTACCCCGCATGCTGGGACTTGGGGAACCACAAGTCCCAGCATGCGGGGCAT
The DNA here is from genome assembly GCF_055691185.1 of Crinia signifera. NCBI lineage: Eukaryota > Metazoa > Chordata > Amphibia > Anura > Myobatrachidae > Crinia > Crinia signifera. The sequence continues at coordinate 328,980,870 of NC_139221.1, forward strand.
TAAAGGGCCCGCTGGCACTTGTAGTTCTGCAGTGAAAAAAATAGTGCACAAAATCACACTGACACCCTGTAAAATAAAACTTTAATACACACAAAACACACACACACTGATACTTACCTACCTTGAGCTGAGCCCGTAGGTTGGTCCCTGGATCCTGGGTCCGTCCTCCGGGGCTCCAGGGCAGAAGAGTCCGGTTCCGGGGCCTTGGTCCTGGTTCCGGGGCTGGTCCTGGGGTTCCGGGGCTCCTGGCCTGCAGAATCCGGGGTCCGGGATCCGAGGTAGTCCAGAGGGGTACCTAAGGAAGCAAATCCAACTTACCTGGTCCCCGGCGGCGACCTCGGACTCCCATCTGGTACCCGGCTTGCAGGACTTTGACCGGCGCTGAGATGTTTCCTCCTCGGCGTCTCTGGACAGAATGATTTCTTGGCCAATCAGGAGCCGAGAAAGTCGGCTCCTGATTGGCCAGAAATCATTCTGAATACAGACGCCGAGGAAGTAACATCTCAGCGCATCTAGAGCAGATAGGTTTCCTCCTCGGCGTCTCTAGTTAGAATGATTTCTGGCCAATCAGGAGCCGACTTTCTCGGCTCCTGATTGGCCAAGAAATCATTCTGTCCAGAGACGCCGAGGAGGAAACATCTCAGCGCCGGTCAAAGTCCTGCAAGCCGGGTACCAGATGGGAGTCCGAGGTCGCCGCCGGGGACCAGGTAAGTTGGATTTGCTTCCTTAGGTACCCCTCTGGACTACCTTGGATCCCGGACCCCGGATTCTGCAGGCCAGGAGCCCCGGAACCCCAGGACCAGCCCCGGAACCAGGACCAAGGCCCCGGAACTGGACTCTTCTGCCCTGGAGCCCCGGAGGACGGACCCAGGATCCAGGGACCAACCTACGGGCTCAGCTCAAGGTAGGTAAGTATCAGTGTGTGTGTTTTGTGTGTATTAAAGTTTTATTTTACAGGGTGTCAGTGTGATTTTGTGCACTATTTTTTTCACTGCAGAACTACAAGTGCCAGCGGGCCCTTTAATGCCCCGCATGCTGGGACTTGTGGTTCCCCAAGTCCCAGCATGCGGGGTAGGCTTGCTGGGACTCATAGTTCGCCAGTGTAAAACAATAGTTTTAATTCTTTTTTTTACACAAATCATCAGCCCGATGCCCACCGCCCAGGGGCATCGGGGACAGCCCCGGACTATCAGCATGGGCTGGTAAGTCCTGGAGGGGGGGGACCCCTTCATTGGGGGGGTCCCCACTTCCCCAGGACCCCTGCCCATGCTGACCAGCCAGGGGGTTAATGCTTTGGCCGCGGGAGCTTATATAATAAGTTTCCCCCGGCTGTGGCATTACCCTGCTGGCTGGTTGTGTCCGGTGCTGGTTCTTAAAATACGGGGGACCCCTAGTCACTTTGTCCCCCGTATTTTGGGAACCAGCGCCGGACCTTGAGTCTGGTGCTGGTTTCATAAAATCAAGGGGACCCCTATTTGTTGGGGACCCTGATTTTATGTCACCAGCACCGGCTCAGTGAGCCCGGGGCTGGTTATACTCGGGCGGGGGACCCCGCGCACGTTATTTTTTTTTTTTTAACCCTTTCTTTTATTTTTTACAGCAGAACCCTGCACAGAACATTGCGATCTGTGCAGGGTTCTGGCTAATTCGCCTAACAGACCCTGGTCTGAAATAAGTGCGATAATTAGTCACCTAAATAATGCGATGTGCAAATGCGCATTGCATTAAACAAGCGACTTGTATAGTTTTCTATACGAAAACATCTGGATGCGATAAAAATGCGAATTAATCTCACATTTTTATTCAGCATACCTTAACGCACATAATATGCGATTTCAGTCCCTGAGCGCATCACATTAAATTTGCGATTTCTATGAAAAATGCGATATCGCCATTTTGTGGTCTAATTACCGCAAAATAAGCAAAATCGCATCCCATAGAATGTCACCCCCTGTGTTAGAACCCGTGAGCTGTCTTACTGGAGACAGATACCTTATGCCCCTTTCAGACCGCACTAAAAAACTGTTATTTTGCCGATTTTTAACCGTTTTGAAACGGTAATCTGTGCGGTCTGAAAGGTGCAAAGTGATTTTACCGTTTCCAAAAAAAGTTTTTTGGAAACGGTAAAAAAGCAGGGTCCTACCCTTTTCAGACCCGTTTTTTTTGTGTCAAAACGGATCTGAAACGGGATTCCTCCCCCCTGGGCAGCGCAGGGATGGGAATAATCGCGCTGGGGGTCCCTACAGTGTATGTTATATCAGTGGTGGGGTCCCTGCAGTTACTAGTTCCCATACGCTGCAGGGACCCCGCCACTGATATAACATACACTGTAGGGACCCCCTGCGCTGCGCTGCCCAGGTAGGATCCCCCCCCCCCCCTCGTGTCCATACCTCCAGCGTCTGGCTGTATCGCCGGACAGAGATGCTGCCTGTCCCGTGGTGAGTGTTGCTGCTCCAGTCCTGCGGCTCCTGTCCTGCTCCCACTGTGGCCGGTCCAGGCTCCGGGGGGGGGGGCCGCGAGACTCTGCCCGCAAAACAGATTAATGTATTGGGGGGGGGGCGCGCGTGCGTCCGTGCGTGAGGCTGTCCAGCATTGTTGTAGATCAGTGATTTTCAACCTTTTTACCTTGCGGCACACTAAATAAGATTTTAAAATTGCCAAGGCACACCATGAGATCCCCACAGGGCAAAACACATTTGTCCCCACAGGAAAAAAAACAAACCTATTGCCCCCATATAAGAAACAATCACACTGGTCCCCACAGGTAACACAAATAAAATACATTGGCCCTTTAAATTAAAAGAAGAGACCAGTAAATAACAGTTGAACTGGTGGTGGCTGTAAACTAGTTTGAACATCTCTAGATCTGGGGGCGCACTTGAGAACAGCTCAAAGCACACTAGTGTGCCACGGCACAGTGGTTGATAAACACTGATGTAGATGGTTGCCATGACGGGCTGGGTAGTGGCGCGGTCAGGATGTCGGGACCGGAGTCCCGCTGTCACTGCTGCCGCCGCGCACTCACTCCTTCTCCCTCTATAGTGCACTCCTCTCCTCGGTTGGCCAGTGCAGGACGGCGCACGAGTCCTGTCCCCCTGCCCCCCCCCCCCCCTAATAAATGAATCAGCTTTGCGGAAGGACCCCCCTGGAGCCTGGACCGGCCACAGTGCACAGGTGAGCAGGAGCTGTTTTCATGATCGCTTTCACACCGCAAACCTGCTTTAGACCAGGTATTTTAGATGCGGTGTGAAGGGGGTAAACTTCCTCTGACCCGTTTTAAATACCTGGTCTAAAGCAGGTTCTGCGGTCTGAAAGCAGCATTACTGACTGAGCTATCGGGGGGGCACCAATATTTAACTTGCTTCCGGGCTTTTGGGACAAACTTACGCCACAGCACAGAGTTATTGTCTGCGCCCAGCTCCTAGGGCAAGTTACCGTGTTCCCGCGTCACCTACATACAAGAGAGCAGCGGATGCTCTGAAACGGGTTGGGATCATTTGGTCTACAGTATGATAGTCGACGGTCATTAGGTCGACACCATTAGGTTGACATGGGAAAAGGTCGACATGGTTCTAGGTCGACATTGTTCTAGGATTAAAATGTCATTAATTCTACAGGTCATTAGTACGACAGGTCATTAGTTTGACAGTGTCTAGGTCGACAGTCAAAAAAGTTGACATGGGGTTTTTTCACTGTTTTTTTTACCCGAATCAACACAGTTGATATGGACAAAGTTTAAAGTGCACCACATCCCCTCGGGCACTATTTTATTCTCCCACCACGCCCTAGTAGATGGTAGGGCATGAAATACCGCCTGTCGGCACATGCCGGCTCGAAAAACAGTGAAAAACCCCATGTCAACCTTTTGACTGTCAAACTAATGACCTGTTGAACTAATGACCTGTCGAACTAATGACCTTTCAACCTAGAACCATGTCAACCTTTTCCATGTCGACCTAGACCCATGTCGACTTTTTCCGTGTCGACCTAATGGTGTCAACCTAATGACTGTCAACCATCATGCTGTAGACCAAATGACCGCATCCCCTCTGGAACCCTGCTCATATCTTACAGCCGAGAGACAGAACATCAGACGCTGGATGTGATTCTGAGATCCGCCCGACCTTTTCTCCGATCCCGTAAATGACGGAAGGAGTCAGCACTATTTTTAATGGGCAAAGTTTGTCCTTAAGGAAATCTGTGTTATTAATATGAGGCGCTGTGTGAGTCTGAGGTGTGAGACGCACTGAGGTGAGCTCCAACCAAGCGGCAGATCCCTTCCGCTACCTCAGCACTATTTCTCCTCTTCATTTCATTTCCATCTGCCTCAGTGTAACAGCGCAACTTTTATTTCCTCCGTCTGCGAAACAACACGGCCGGGAGTGTGCAGTGATGTCACTGCGCCGCGGTGCTTAGCGCCAGGTGATGGACGGAATCGGGGGGAAAAGGGCGTGATGAGCTAAAACCTGCGATCTATAATGTGCTTGTTTTTCCCCACCAGATCCATCGCAAGGTCATATGGCGCGTTGATGTCATCTCTGTGGTGATGTCATCTCTGTGGAGCCCACCCACCACATAGGATATGAATATATGAGGCTCAGAAAAGCTCAGCGCACCCTTGTGTGCAGGTAGAGAGACCACTTTATCCACTGTTAGGGGGCCATTCACACGGGTACCGGACAGAGTCCCGACAGTCGGACCCCTGTGCCACACCCATTCATACCTGATCGCCCCCAATCCGATGGTGGGGGATTGCGCATGAGCAAATATGCCATTGGTGAGCTTTACGCGACCCGGGGCGTTCGCCCACTGCTGAGCGGGCAGGGGGAGGTCACTGGGGTCCGCATAGCGCTACATGGGTGTGCCCATGCATCCTCGGGGTGGGCAGCTGATGTCACATGACATTAGTGCCCACCCCCAATTTGGCGGATAGACTTCCGTTACAGAGCGAAGGTAAGAAATCATTCGATGGTGAGCAACCATCAAACAATGTCTCCTCTGTACGTCCTCAAGTGAGCGGATGATTAAGCGGACACATGCGCTCGTATGCTAGTACAGGGATCTGCTCTGCAGGGGGAGGGGGTTCCGCAGGGTGCTCTGGTGCAGAGTCAGGGAGCAGTGCATTACTGGGATTACTATCTGGTCTCCGCCCCCGCGGATCTGCGGTGTTATTGCATTACTGGGATTACTATCCGGTCCCCGCCCCCGCGGATCTGCTCTGCTAGTGCATTACTGGGATTACTATCAGGTCCCCGCCCCCGCGGATCTGCTCTGCTAGTGCATTACTGGGATAACTATCTGGTCGCCGCCCCCGCGGATCTGCGGTGTTATTGCATTAGTGGGATAACTATCCGGTCCCCGCCCCCGCGGATCTGCGGTGTTATTGCATTAGTGGGATTACTATCAGGTCACCGCCCCCGCAGATCTGCGGTGTTATTGCATAAGTGGGATAACTATCCGGTCCCCGCCCCCGCGGATCTGCTCTGCTAGTGCATTACTGGGATATCTATCTGTCCCCGCCCCCGCGGATCTGCTGTGTTAGTGCATTACTGGGATATCCATCTGTCCCCGCCCCCGCGGATCTGCTGTGTTAGTGCATTACTGGGGTAACTATCCAGTCCCCGCCCCCGCGGATCTGCTGTGTTAGTGCATTACTGGGATAAATATCCAGTCCCCGCCCCCGCGGATCTGCTGTATTACTGTGTTATTCCAATGGGGTAAATTTACCAAGATGGGATTTCTATTGAAGATGGGATGTTGCCCCTAGCAACCTATCAGATCTCTTATCTTCTAGAAGTGCTAAATAAATAATAATTAGAATTTGGTTGCTATGGACAACATCCCGTCTTCAATAGAACTCCCATCTTGGTAAATTTACTCCTATGTCTGTTTCTATCTCCCCACTTTTCCTGACATTTGGGGTGCTGTGTGGAACGCGCGGTCTGGGGAGAGCGAACCCCCTGTAGTGACGCCTATATGGTTTTCCTTCCAGTTTCTGCACTGAGCCAATAACATTTAGTGTATTGGATATTTGCAGATAGTTTATAATACTCACAATCTCTTTTATTCAGCAAAACTCACAGAATAAATCTTTCACTTAGTGTAAATCTGCAAGCAGGAGGAGGAGTTTGCAGGTGCACACTAAATATATATGCTAGACCTTTTAATATCTTGCTATATTGCATTTGAGGTTATTAGCATAGTAATGGCCATTAGTATCGGCTTGTCCACCGCGTCCAGGTTACCTCATTAGGACACCCACCTGTCCCAAATTGATTTTAATTAGGTTGGAGTCCCAACATTCAAGACTGCACACCTCAGCTTGGCACTATGAGGGTAAGTCCTACTATACATATATGCTGAGTGTTAGTCTGTGGGACCGTGTTTGGGGCTCAGGGCTCTTTGGGCTGCTGTTGCTGGGCTGCTCCATGGCATCATATCGTATACTTTCAATCACCCCTTTAGTTTGTTTAATATATATGTAGCACCCTTCACATTTATTATTACTTCTTACCTTGGTAAGTCCTATCACATATAATTTCCCCTATCCCTTTTACTATCACTTTAATTTCACACTAATGTGATGCCATGGGGTGGTTCTGCTGGGCTGGCCTGGGGGGCCCTGTGCCCTGGACCTGTCCCAGAGTAGTGTTAGGGACTTGTCCTAATGAGGTAACCTGGACGCGGTGGACAAGCCAATACTAATGGCCATTACTATGCTAATAACCTCAAATGCAATATAGCAAGATATTAAAAGGTCTAGCATATATATTTAGTGTGCACCTGCAAACTCCTCCTCCTGCTTGCTGCACTACAAGTCTCAGCAGGTAGCACCTCATATGTCCAGGGTGTGCAGTTTAGGGCCCCTCCCCCTATGTACTATATATTGTGTATTCATACACACTGGAAGGAACTAGAGACGCCTTCCTCCTAAACTTGCACCCCACCCACCTGTCCCAAATTGATTTTAATTAGGTTGGAGTCCCAACATTCAAGACTGCACACCTCAGCTTGGCACTATGAGGGTAAGTCCTACTATACATATATGCTGAGTGTTAGTCTGTGGGACCGTGTTTGGGGCTCAGGGCTCTTTGGGCTGCTGTTGCTGGGCTGCTCCATGGCATCATATCGTATACTTTCAATCACCCCTTTAGTTTGTTTAATATATATGTAGCACCCTTCACATTTATTATTACTTCTTACCTTGGTAAGTCCTATCACATATAATTTCCCCTATCCCTTTTACTATCACTTTAATTTCACACTAATGTGATGCCATGGGGTGGTTCTGCTGGGCTGGCCTGGGGGGTCCTGTGCCCTGGACCTGTCCCAGAGTAGTGTTAGGGACTTGTCCTAATGAGGTAACCTGGACGCGGTGGACAAGCCGATACTAATGGCCATTACTATGCTAATAACCTCAAATGCAATATAGCAAGATATTAAAAGGTCTAGCATATATATTTAGTGTGCACCTGCAAACTCCTCCTCCTGCTTGCTGCACTACAAGTCTCAGCAGGTAGCACCTCATATGTCCAGGGTGTGCAGTTTAGGGCCCCTCCCCCTATGTACTATATATTGTGTATTCATACACACTGGAAGGAACTAGAGACGCCTTCCTCCTAAACTTGCACCCCACCCACCTGTCCCAAGATGATTTTAATTAGGTTGGAGTCCCAACATTCAAGACTGCACACCTCAGCTTGGCACTATGAGGGTAAGTCCTACTATACATATATGCTGAGTGTTAGTCTGTGGGACCGTGTTTGGGGCTCAGGGCTCTTTGGGCTGCTGTTGCTGGGCTGCTCCATGGCATCATATTGTATACTTTCAATCACCCCTTTAGTTTGTTTAATATATATGTAGCACCCTTCACATTTATTATTACTTCTTACCTAGGTAAGTCCTATCACATATAATTTCCCCTATCCCTTTTACTATCACTTTAATTTCACACTAATGTGATGCCATGGGGTGGTTCTGCTGGGCTGGCCTGGGGGGCCCTGTGCCCTGGACCTGTCCCAGAGTAGTGTTAGGGACTTGTCCTATTGAGGTAACCTGGATGCGGTGGACAAGCCGATACTAATGGCCATTACTATGCTAATAACCTCAAATGCAATATAGCAAGATATTAAAAGGTCTAGCATATATATTTAGTGTGCACCTGCAAACTCCTCCTCCTGCTTGCTGCACTACAAGTCTCAGCAGGTAGCACCTCATATGTCCAGGGTGTGCAGTTTAGGGCCCCTCCCCCTATGTACTATATATTGTGTATTCATACACACTGGAAGGAACTAGAGACGCCTTCCTCCTAAACTTGCACCCCACCCACCTGTCCCAAATTGATTTTAATTAGGTTGGAGTCCCAACATTCAAGACTGCTCACCTCAGCTTGGCACTATGAGGGTAAGTCCTACTATACATATATGCTGAGTGTTAGTCTGTGGGACCGTGTTTGGGGCTCAGGGCTCTTTGGGCTGCTGTTGCTGGGCTGCTCCATGGCATCATATCGTATACTTTCAATCACCCCTTTAGTTTGTTTAATATATATGTAGCACCCTTCACATTTATTATTACTTCTTACCATGGTAAGTCCTATCACATATAATTTCCCCTATCCCTTTTACTATCACTTTAATTTCACACTAATGTGATGCCATGGGGTGGTTCTGCTGGGCTGGCCTGGGGGGCCCTGTGCCCTGGACCTGTCCCAGAGTAGTGTTAGGGACTTGTCCTAATGAGGTAACCTGGACGCGGTGGACAAGCCGATACTAATGGCCATTACTATGCTAATAACCTCAAATGCAATATAGCAAGATATTAAAAGGTCTAGCATATATATTTAGTGTGCACCTGCAAACTCCTCCTCCTGCTTGCTGCACTACAAGTCTCAGCAGGTAGCACCTCATATGTCCAGGGTGTGCAGTTTAGGGCCCCTCCCCCTTAGTGTAAATCTGTTTGTTTTGTTCTCCAGGCGAAGATCCCGCCGCTCCCTGCAACGAGGACGCGACGAATGGCGGAACATTTACTCTTCAGATTACAGGAAAACAAGCATCCACACAATGTGACATAGACGCTGCTGACTCCGTTACACCGAACCAACATGTTATTAACGCGTTCATGTTCTGTTCTCATCCAATTAGATGGGGTTGGGATCATATGGTCTACAGCATTATGTTCGACAGTCATTAGGTCGACATGGGTCTAGGTCGACATGGGTCTAGGTCGACGTGGGAAAAGGTCGACATGGTTCTAGGTTGTTTGTTGTTAGTTCTGTCGTTAGTTCGACAGGTCATTAGTTCAACATTGTCAAGGTTGACAGTCAAAAGGTCGACATCCAGTTTTTCACTGTTTTTTTACCTGAATGTCAACACAGTCGACATGGACACAGTTTAAAGTGCACCGCATCCCCTCGCATCGCTCGCTGCGCTCGCAAATGCGTCGGGCACACTATTTTATTCTCCCAGCACGCCCTAGTGGATGGTAGGGCATGAAATGCCGCCTGTCGGCAAATGTCGGCTCAACAAAACTGTGAAAAACCCCATGTCGACCTTATGACTGTTGACCTAGACAATGTTGAACTAATGACCTGTCGAACTAATGACCTTTCCACCTAGAACCATGTCGACCTAGACCCATGTCGACCTAATGGTGTTGACCTAATGACAGTCGACCATAATGCTGTAGACCAAATGACCGCATCCCATTAGATGAAGGACACAAAAACACATCAGGTAAAATATGTATCTATAACGATGCACAGATGAAAACAAAAGTCTTCTAGAGAAAAAAATTACATTTTTGGCCCATGTGTTATAAATCTCCCAGACTTGGTAGATTTTGCCCTTCAGTAAAAGTCAGTGAAGGGTTCCTGGGGTTATGAATGGAGAGGAGAGAGGGCTCCAGCCATTCAGCCCATTGCAGACCTGGTGGTACTCAGTCCAAGAACAGGCTAGTAACAGGCAGCAGGGTTATTCAGAGACATTGGGTCGTATTTTTCTTCTATTCGGTGTGAAAATTAAGCCTCAACTTACTTTCCATATGGCTGCTATCTGCCGATGACATCACATGACAGCAACCGCCCCAAGCAGGCAGGTGCAGCCTGTAACATGGCAGTTAGGAGCTGATTGGCTGGTACTTTAGCTCTCACTCTACACTTTATAAATATCTCAGCCTAATTACATAGACCCTAGTACAGGGTTGCCGACCCTCCCGGAATTTGCGGGAGTCTCCCGAAAATCGGGTCCTTCCTCCCGGCCCCTGGAAGGGTGGGCAACCCTCCCGGAATCAGGGGGACCCCCACTGAGCCCCCCGATCGCGGCATTTATATGCCGCAATCCGCGGGTCTCGGGGGAGGGGGCGGAGCTAAAATGGCACAATCGTGACGTTTTAGCCCCGCCTTCTCCATGGATAACTGTTATTTCGGCTATTTGTTGTAATAGGGACGGGGCTTAATGACGTCACAGTTAAGCTCCGCCCCCAAAACGCGTAATGCAAGATTCCTCTCCGGGCTTCTCCCGGAGAGGATTTTTTGAAAGGCGGCAACCCTGCCCTAGTATGAAATATGAAGGTGATTTTCAGCAATATACGGTAGGTGAGAAAGGAGAAGTACAGTATATAAATGTCTCTGGTCAGAGTGATTGCTGCGCCCATTATCAGCTATCTGTCCTTAGAGAATATCATAAAGGGCCTCAGATGTGTCCTCATCCTCATACAGCAGTGCTCATAGGGCCTTATTTTGGTTCATTCTTTCTGACAAAATCCTTCTTAGATGGACAAAACCATGAGCACTGCAGGGGGGCAGATGTTACTTGTGCAGAGATAATTAGATTTGGGTGAGTAATTTTGTTTCTGTGCAGGGTAAATACTGACTGCTTTATTTTTACACTGCAATATAGATCTCACTTTGAAGTAAAACCCCACCCAAATCTAATTCTCTCTGCACAAGTAACACCTACCCCACCTGCAGTGCACATGGTTTTGTCCATCTAAGAAGGATTGGTACTTATGTAGTATCTGGGCTGCCGATTTTGTGATTGTATGCCTTACCTTAAGGCATACAATCAGATGTGATGCGATGCGATTTTGCATAGGATTCAATGTTAAGAAGGTCCTGTTCATTTCCCCACTATCCAAGTGGGCATAGAGTTGATTTTATATAGCGTGGCGAGCGCACGCATATTTCTTAAAAAGTATTCTGTGTCCCCTCGCTACGCTCGCCACTCTTCGGGCTCGGTGGCTCGCTACGCTCGCCACAGGTTTATATCCTACTCCATGCCCACTTGGATAGTGGGGCACGGAACAGGACCCCTTTTTCCCATTGAATTCTATGTTAAAATGGACTCAGACCATTTTAACATTGAATCCTATGGAAAAATCTTGACCATCGCATCGCATACGATTGGTCGCATGCGATGCGATACGATGCGATGCGATCCGATTTCAAAATCGGACGCCCAGATACTACATAAGTACCGAAGGATTTTGTCAATGAACCAAAATAAGCAGGGGCTGGCTGGCAAAGTTTAGCCTGGGGGGCATGCACAAATGACAGGCCCATGAGTGGCAGCCCGTCTTCAAAAGAAAAAACCTTGGGCAATACCTCATTTTAAATGATTAAGATGGTATTCTCTTTTCTGGTAATACCATCCCCAGATACAGTATATAATCAGAATTTAACATTTAATAACATAAATATATAAAGCGCAATTGTGTCAATCTTTTCTACAGCCCAGCGGAGTGCCTATAAATTTCTGAGATATATAATATATACACAAAATTAAAGACCATTCCTCCAAACATGATTATTCCGCTATTTACTAAATGTAACTTGCAGTGGTACAGTATCAGTAATGATAACTGAATTACTTCCAAGGAGCCTCACATTTTTCCGCAAGGGGGATAGGCTGAATGACGTGGCACCCTGTCCCCATCTATACAGTGCTCAAACTGGGGCCATAAAACCAGTAAGGCAAACCGCCATTTTATTCCCATTCTGCAGTCACATCTACAGTAGGAGAGAGAGAACCAAACAGACATGAGCAGAATAGGACAGGGAACCTGAGGGGAAATGCCACCTCTTCTGTCTCCACCTGGACTAGCAATGCTGTGACCCACACAACTAGATTCTGGCACCAAGATCCAGGAGCAGTGAGAGAGACTGCTCCATGCAGGAGGAAGGTGAGAGTCTCTCTGAAGCACCGACCCAGGAAGAGAGAGATACCACACTGACACCCGCACTTCTCGGAACCAAATTTTTTTTTCACTGTTTTATTCTTTAAAAAAAAACTCTGGGTGATCTGGGCAGTGGCTGTTGTGGGTGTGATTGAGGATGGGGGTCACCAGGACTGTGTGGGTCACAGAGGGCTAGGACTCTCATCTCTCCCATATTTATTATTTATTTAAAGTTTCTTATATAGGTTTCCTTCTTTCTCCCTTTGATATTCCTTCACATCTCTCCTTTTTCTCTGTCTCTTATTCTTGCTCTCTTTTAAACACATACTATATCCTTTTATTTCTGACACACACACACACTGTGAGCACCACTCTCATACATACACCGGCACTCTCATACTTACAGTACCTGCACAGACACTCACATACATACATACATACATACATAGGCACTCTCATACATACAGTACATACACACACACACCATCACTCTCATCTCATACATACTGTACATACACACACACACACCATCACTCTCATCTCATACATGCCTACATACGCCATCACTCTCATTCATACATAATCATACTGTACATAGATAAACACTGCTGCTCTCATACATACATACACATTCACTCTAATACATAAATACACCCTGCCGCTCTCGTACATACATACATACACCCTGCCGCTCACACCACCACTTTTATACATACATACACTGCTGCTCTCATACATACATACATACATACATACATACATACATACATACATACATACAATGATGGTGTCATATACATATAGAATGATGGTGTCATATATACATACATGCACCCACCTCCACTCTCATCATACATATGTATGCAAACATACACTGCCTAACATATATCCATCCAATCATACATACTTTGACACAGCTCCTCCAGCTCCATAAATATATACAACCCCCTCCGAGTCCCCACCACTACAACAAAACCCCAGTGCAGCCCCATACGCAATTGCAAACACTATTATTACAAACATTACCATTATTACAAACTAGTGCGGCTCCGATGGTGACTTCAATCCGGGGCGGGCATCAGGTTGCAGAAAGATCTCATTCCCATTACCGCTGCCACTCATCTCCCTGCTTCTTATAGCAATGCCGCTGCCGCTTCTTCTGATGGGGCCTGCTTCTGGCTCCTTTAGTTCCGCTAATCTGTCCGGCGAGCTGGAGCTGCTGCTGCGGGAGAGGCACCTGCTTTGACTTTGTGTACTGCACACAGGAACCCGGGCCGCGGTGTGCGAACAGGAAAATGTGACAGGTAGCTCTCGCTTGCTGATTTGCGGGCCCCCTGAAACGGCCGGGGCCGGCCCAAATAGATGGAAATGGGACTGGCCCGGGGGGCAATTGTCACCCTGGCCCCCGGCCCAGCCCGCCACTGTAAATAAGGCCCATAGTGCTCTATTTAGGCTCTGGAATTGCAAGTGTGCATTAGGTCTCACACCATGTAATACACAGTTTAACCACTGGGTGTTGAATGCTCCACGTTAACATTACAGTGCTGAATACAATGCTGTGGCAGTAGAACAGGGGGGGGGGGGGGAACCTTTTGTATGCCCAGGGCCATTTGTATAGGGAAAAAATCCTTATGTAAAAATGTCTTGTACAAATTGTCCTGCTGCAGCCGTCCCACGCTCCGGCGGCTGCCTCTGAATAGGGCTGACAGGCTCCGGCTGCTGTTGATTAAGAGGAATCTCGCGAGAACTACCGACCTCTCACGAGAATTCCCCTGTACTTGACTCCCGGCAAAGCCACCAGGCGGGTGGGCGGGCCACTCAGACCGGCTACGGGGGGCCGCATACGGCCCCCGGGCCTGAGGTTCCCCACCCCTGCAGTAGACAGTGACGTGATAGGCTGGCCAATCACGTTCTCTCCTTTATAAAAAAAATCTCTTCTACAAAATACAATGCCACGCTCCCGTCCTATACTAAGTACTGGAAATAATCACAGATACAGCATTGTTATACCAGAAAGCAGTCCAGGTTTTGTTTTTATAAAATGGAAAGCTACATGAAATCCACTCAGTTATTATCTCATTAATATGATGTAATAATATGACCTCACAATCACTTATTAGTATTGATTCCCACTGAGCGCATTTTATGTCAGTATCAAAGCTCCTCCCCCAGGCGCGCTGCCACCCGTTCACACTATTGAGTCCTGTTATCTAGTGATTTTGTCTCTACTCTGTGCACTAAGTTCGGGATTTTATTCTCAAAATCAACTTTATTATCGCTAAAAGTATTCCTGGTTCTGTTCTTATTAAATGGAAATAAACATTTAATCCACTGTACCACTCGCTCCCTACTGTACCACTCGCTCCCTACTGTGCAATATCTCATAAATATGACTTCCACATTGCTGTGCTGCCATTCACAGTACGCTGTATACTGATGGTGTGGGAAAAAATATCAACATTGTCTAGATAGCTGTCCTATCTTTGCAGGAATCTGCCAGTAGTCCGTTGTGAAATCAAGGATGGTTAAATATTTGCTACCAGCCGCACTTTCCACCAACTCATAAACCTGTGGCACTGGAAAAAGCTGTTTAACTTTCTAAAGTAATTTGCAGAACTGTAAGCGGTCATTGGGTTTTGAAATCAGGGGTACGCCACTGAGTGGTAGACTCCTCAATTACTGCAGGTTGGACCGTGCTCTCCACCTCCCTTCTAAACCACATGTTGCCTTGTCTAGAAGATTCTCACACGACCTTGCATGCCAAGAGGGGCTGTTTTGGTGGGACTGCAGCAGAGATGTATGAGGACATATGTGTGTGTCAACTGCTAGGGGTGAAAACTTCCACACTTCTCTTTTCCAAGGGATGGACAAGTGGAGAGGTTTAATTATACCCTGAAGCTTGTGATCAGGAAGACAGTTGGGCCTGGTCATTGAACTGAAGAACCAGCCAGGAAAATCAGATCCAAGATTAGAGCTGATGTCAATGTCTGGCCCCTGAGGCTGACTAGAAGGATGGTCAGATATCCCATGAATACACAGGACCTTCAAGGTCCCACTGGGACTAGAGAAGCTGAAACTAAAATAAGTTCATTACCATATTCCACCAAGGCCAGGACCATGTTCTGGTTAATGAGGACTGTTACTCCAAATAACCCATTGTCCTTCTTGGGTACACTGATAATACAATAGCGTGTGGGTACACCGACCCCGCCCCTTGAACTAGGGAGCAGTCCATGGTCTGCTGCAGTGTCAGGCACTCCATTCAGATCTGTCTGTGCTCCCCATATTCAAAACACATTAGCTTAGCCAACCTTGGGTTCACTCTTAACCCCAGGCAGTTGTCTTGGCACAAAGCAAAGATTTAACAATTTGCTGAAATTCACCAAATCCCTTCACCAGCATGCCAAATTTCTCTGGGTTTTGGGGGGTCTCTGTCTGCATCAACCACTTCTGGAGACTCAGGTCCAAAAACTGGGCACAATGGTCACTTGCCAGCTGATGGAGCAAGCGTTCCTCCAATGTCAACAACTTATTCAGTACTTTGATCTGAGAACTGAGGTTTGAGTTTATTTGGAGAAGCACCACTGTTGGAAGCTCTGATTTTGTTTCATGATATGAATATAAAATAAAAAAAAAAAAAAACCTATGAAGGCATTTAAAAAATTTCCTCCATTTTTGCTCCATTGTTGGTTGGAAAGCAGAATCTATCTTCCCTTTGCATCCCTTGCACTGAGACCACTTGTCATAAATAAGCTGTGTAGTGGGACCACACAGTAACTCTGGACTTCACCACCTTGATGACCCCAAGCCAGTAACCATTTCATTATAAATGTTCACGGCCCTGTCACTAACACAGACCTTTTCACTAGCCACTGACCAGCAACTCAGGCATCGGCAGAGGCGTAGCTAGGGTGGCTCCGGTGGAGCTCATGCTCCGGGCGGCAAAGGTTTGCTGCTGTGTCCTATGCGCTGTCGCGTGTATGTGCCGGCCAGGGAGAGCTTACAGTCCAGAGCCAGTGCTGCCCACTTTGCAGATCCTGCAAAGCATGAAGAACCTGGATGAAGAGGCAGCTCTGCTATACTGCTGTAGTAGACTGTCCATAGAAGTCTTCTTCATCTATTTACATTATGAACAGCTGAAATGACAATCGATTGGGCAATTTCCAGATATGAAGATGCAATCTTTAGATGAAAAAATCTGCAGATCACTGAAATAAATCTGTAATGTGTGGGCAAAGTCAGATAGATTGTAGAATCCATTTATCTGGCCAAAAAATCCCTGGATCTGGAAATCCATTAATTGTGATTGCTGATGTATGGGGCCCATAGCACCAGGGGTTCTGTGCAGTGCAGGGAGTCGGGACGCCAGCTCCCTGCACCACAGTTCCCCTATATACAGCCACTCACCATCCTGACTGTCTGGATCATTTCTTTTTGCCCCATTATTCCCCCCTTTATCCATTGCCATGTGTATATTGACATTGCAGCAACAACTTGTGGTTTTATAACAATTGTATGCCATTATTCACTTTGTCTGTGCAAACATTTGAATAAATGCTATATTCTGACCACTTATATATTTTTATCCTCTTCATATATTGACCATTACACGGCATCTAGTGGCCCCACATATATTGGGCATTTACAGATACTGTAAATAGCATATTTCCATTACATATACATTTAGTGCCTCAGCGCGGGTCACCTGTTATTATATTATATGCACATATTCTGAGCTTGAAAAACTCGACCCAGCAGCTCATCAGGGGTTAAGAGCCAAACAGTATTTTCACTGTATACATAGCAGGTGCATAATGGAGTGGGGTAAGTGGCACTTATGTGTCCAGTGTGTAATGGGCATTATGGTTTGTGTTATATAGTATGTAATGGGCATCACGGTGAGTGGTATAATATTAGGCCATGCCCCTTTTTCCCAAGAGGCCCTCCTGCTACAAATCGGGGGGGGGGGGGGGGCGAAACATGCCCTTGCTCCGGGCACCGTGGCACCTAGCTACACCACTGGGCATTGGTCATATGAATGGCCCAGAAAACCTTAAATATCACAGGCGTCTCCTTCCTTCCCCAGACAGGCAAATGCAACTCCTACCTTGCCTTTAAAAGGGAGCTATTTACAGCTGTTCTGATTTCATTAGTCACATGCCTTCAGCTTTGTCAGGCTGGAGGGAGAACTGAAATCAACAAGCAGGTAAAAAGACACATTGATTTCTCTGGGCTTAATAGCTAAACTCACCTGCTTCCTATGTAGCACACTGCCCCTTTTGCCACCCTCTTCCATGTCCATTACCATTGTTTACAATGAAGCATTACTCAGTGCCTGAATAGCCAATCACAAACATCTAACATGTAAATGTAGCTTGTGATTGGCTGAGATTTTCTTTAATGCACCGGAGGCCTCTTCTCTGAGAATGAATAGGCTGTGTCACAAACTTGGGGTGCACTACCACTCGGGGATTGGCTAGACCTGACACAGGGGCGCGGAGTCTAACCGTGCTGGGGGTTTTCTGCCAGTGACCCCTCCAAGCGGGATATGGGCTTCTGCGGCACCCGACACGTCGGTCGCGGCCCCCTGGTCAGGTTCCCCGTATGAGTGGCGGTAGCTTGTGAAATATGGAAGCGTGGTCGTCTAGCCGAGTTGGTATCAGTGCGGGCAAGTAGGAACACAAGGGAAAGGCAAAGGAGTATCCAAGGACAGGCCGGGTCATACACTGGAAGCACAGTTCGCGTTACACTGGGATAAGGCTGAAGAATAGTCAAACGGCAAGCTGGGTCATACACAGGAATCACTGGACACGGTACCGGAGGATCAGGCAAGAGAATGGTCAGGAACAAGCCGAGGTCAGATGCAATAATCAGAAGTCTGGAATAGTACAAGGCACTGGAACGCTGGAGCTGGTGTGAACCTATACTCTGGCAGCTTCTGTCTCCCAGAGGCTGCCCTTTATAGGAAGCACAGGGAACCCACAGGTGAACTAATAAATGGGCTGAGCATGCTCAGTTTACACTGAACTCTCCTGCAGGAGAGAGTTACCCAGGTGTAACTAAATTAGCTGAGCTCAGATCTCACAGCACAGTTCAACTATACAGAGCTTGTCAGCAGCAAGGACTCCTCCAGGTGCTGTAATTAGCAAAGCTCAGGCCACACAGAACTTCCTTGCAGCATGGAGCAGGCTGAACAGACAGGAGAAGCCACAAACCAGGTAAGAAACAATACAATAACTGAATGTTGTGACATTACCCTCCCCTCTAGGGGTGGGCTCCGAACACCCCACATGGATACTTTCAAGGTCGTCTGCGGTGCTTCGTCTTTTTGGAAGATCGTTTGGATTTGGTTGATTGAGATGTGGCCTTTGGCTCTACAAAACGGGCAGTAGAGAATATTGGACGTCCCAACAAAGCAGTGACATCATGATCTGAGCCACACTCTGAACTTGAATCCTTGTCCATGATCAGTGTAGGGAGTGGAGTTCATGAGGATCCACCACCAACTTGGAAGAACCTACACATATAACTCCACCTCTTAAATCCAAGGAATCGGGTCTCAAAAAATTTTTGGGAGATGCTCTGGGAATTTTAGAATGTAGTCTAGCTGACTCACCACTCTGACTGACCTCAGGTGCGGAAAGGATAGACCTCTCACCAGGAGTCTTTGGTCCAAATCTTTCAACCACAGCCCTGGAAAAAGAAATTAGGTCTTTTAGCCTGGGATCATGAGTCTCAATGAGTGGACTAACCCACTCCATGGCCTCTCCCTTGAATGACAACACTAAGTACTTGACAATGTTTGCCAAATTAACCCCAGAGGATGGATCAGAGTTCATAGCATCTAAATAATAGTCTGCTAGGGCTTGGAAATGGGTGAGATCTCCATCAAATTGGACGAACCGAGGCTTTTTAGATGGATCTAATTGAACTGGATTCCCCTGAAGAATGGACTGGGAGGACAGTTTGGGTAGGGTAGGGACTTCTAGCACGGCAGGTAAATCTTCCTGAATGGCAGGCATTGGAACCTTAGAGACCCTGATGGTACTGGAGACAGGTCCGGAGGCTGCAGAGGAAGACCCGGAGACCTTGGAGGCAGGCCCGTAGGCCATGGAGACTGGCCCGGAGGCTGTAGAAACTGGCCCGGAGGCTGTGGAGATTGGCCCGAAGGCTGTGGGGACTGGCCCGGAGGCTGTGGAGACTGGCCCGGAGGCTGTGGAGACTGGCCCGGAGGCCGCGGAGACAGGCCCGGAGGCCACGGAGACAGGCCCGGAGGCCACGGAGACAGGCCCGGAGGCCACGGAGACAGGCCCGGAGGCCGTGGCACATAGGTCCTCATGCCCGGAGGCAAGGGCAGATGGGTCCTCATGCCCGAAGGCAAGGGTAGATGGGTCCTCATGCCCGAAGGCAAGGGCAGATGGATCTCTACTGGGAGTGACACACTCGGAACTCCCGTCTGGAGTGAAGGACTCGGAAACCCCATCTGGGGTTATTGGCTCGGAATCCCCTTCTGAGGTGATTAACTCGGAACCCCCATCTGGGGTGATTAACTCGGAACCCCCAACTGGGGTGACGGACTCGGAACCCCCACTTGGGGTGATAGACTCGGAACCCCCACTTGGGGTGATAGACTCGGAACCCCACTTGGGGTGATAGACTCGGAACCCCCACTTGGGGTGATAGACTCGGAACCCCCACTTGGGGTGATAGACTCGGAACCCCCACTTGGGGTGATAGACTCGGAACCCCACTTGGGGTGATAGACTCGGAACCCCCACTTGGGGTGATAGACTCGGAACCCCCACTTGGGGTGATAGCACTTTGATGCCCCTTCTGGAACACAACACTTGGAAACCCTTCCTGGGGCAAAATGCCTGGGAATACCCCCGTTGGGGTTGGAGACTTTGGGCCTCTGGATGTGTGCAGACCCCCACTTGGGGCTGGAACCGACAGGATCTCCTCTTGTGGCTTGCCCAAAATTTTACTGTCTTTATGTAAAACGATCTTAGTTCTGGGACCCCAGTGATAACCACGGAACTTTTCCAGAGTGAGCATAGAAGCAGTACTCTTAATCCTGGCCTCACGGAGGGGACAATCCTCAATAAAATGGTTCTGGGCTCCACAATAGAAACATAAGTTCAAGGACCTGCGCCGCTGGCGTTCCTCCTCTGTCAGCTGAGGACGAGGCCGACTCAGGAACCTGTCCTTACAAGACACAGATGCATCTGCCGATGGGGTTTTTGGACTGGAATCTAAGGGTCTAGCAGGTACCAAACCCATAGCGGAATCGCCAAACAATTTAGTGACAAGGGTG
This sequence comes from Crinia signifera, assembly GCF_055691185.1. NCBI lineage: Eukaryota > Metazoa > Chordata > Amphibia > Anura > Myobatrachidae > Crinia > Crinia signifera. The sequence goes on from NC_139221.1 coordinate 329,001,355, forward strand.
AGGATGTTGGCCAGCAGCCCCTGTAATTGCTGTATTAGCTGGCAAAGCGCTCCAATAGTGCCTGGATCTGATATAGCAGGTGTTGAAGAGAGTGGAGCGAAGTCAATTTGCTGCTGCAGAGTCTGCAAGCTTTGCATAATCAGAGCTTGGTCCTGTTCTTGCTTGTTAACCCTGGCCAGCAGGAGTTCCAGGAGTTCTTTATGAGACAAACCACTAGCGGACTCCATATTCCAGTTGGGCCAGAGTATTCTGTCACAAACTTGGGGTGCACTACCACTCGGGGATTGGCTAGACCTGACACAGGGGCGCAGAGTCTAACCGTGCCGGGGGTTTTCTGCCAGTGACCCCTCCAAGCGGGATATGGGCTTCTGCGGCACCCGACACGTCGGTCGCGGCCCCCTGGTCAGGTTCCCCGTATGAGTGGCGGTAGCTTGTGAAATATGGAAGCGTGGTTGTCTAGCCGAGTTGGTATCAGTGCGGGCAAGTAGGAACACAAGGGAAAGGCAAAGGTGTATCCAAGGACAGGCCGGGTCATACACTGGAAGCACAGTTCGCGGTACACTGGGATAAGGCTGAAGAATAGTCAAACGGCAAGCTGGGTCATACACAGGAATCACTGGACACGGTACCGGAGGATCAGGCAAGAGAATGGTCAGGAACAAGCCGAGGTCAGATGCAATAATCAGAAGTCTGGAATAGCACAAGGCACTGGAACGCTGGAGCTGGTGTGAACCTATACTCTGGCAGCTTCTGTCTCCCAGAGGCTGCCCTTTATAGGAAGCACAGAGAACCCACAGGTGAACTAATCAATGGGCTGAGCATGCTCAGTTTACACTGAACTCCCCTGCAGGAGAGTTACCCAGGTGTAACTAATTAGCTGAGCTCAGATCTCACAGCACAGTTCAACTATACAGAGCTTGTCAGCAGCAAGGACTCCTCCAGGTGCTGTAATTAGCAAAGCTCAGGCCACACAGAACTTCCTTGCAGCATGGAGCAGGCTGAACAGACAGGAGAAGCCACAAACCAGGTAAGAAACAATACAATAACTGAATGTTGTGACAGGCTGGTAGGCTAGATTTGGATAAAATTAACACCTTAATTACACACGTGTATCATGAGGTGCTATCATGCTGGGACTTGTAGTTCTACAAAGAAAGAAATAATTGCTGATGCACACTCCACAATATTAAGCTCTGCTATATATACTATTGAGCAATAATTGAGGTTCTCTGTATATTTATTGGCCAAGAAATACTAGCCCAACAACCAGCACCTAGGGGACCTCTTATATATGGGGGCCCCTTATACTAAGTTTGAATCCAAGTGTGGCATCCCAAAAAGCCAGCGAAAGCCAGAAACCCCAGGGCAACGCACTAGTGAAAAAATATAGTAGTGAGTAAATAAAACAGAAGCACAAGCTAGGGTTAAAAGTGAAAAAGGATTTTAAAAAGCATATTAGTAGAAAATAGCGCTTAATAAAGGTTATGGCGTGCCACCGCAAGGCTTCCCAGCCACACCAACCAAAGGGGAGCCACCCCAAGGCAATCTAGCCACACCAAGCCAAGCCCAGCTACACCAACCCAAGGGAAGCCTCCCCAAGGTAACCCAGCCACACCAAAGTAAGGGGAACCCCAGGAGACAACCTAGCCACTCCAACCCACGGGTAGCCGCTGGAAGAAAACCTATAGTAGCCACACCAACCCAAGGGGACCTGCCCCAAGCAAACCCAGCTACACCAACCCAAGGGGAGCCACCCCAAGCCAATCCAGCCACACCAACCCAAGGGGAGCCACCTCAAGGCAACCCAGCTACACCAACCCAAGGGGAGCCACCCCAAGCCAATCCAGCCACACCAACCCAAGGGGAGCCACCCCAAAGCAATCCAGCCACACCAACCCAAGGGGAGCCATCGCAAGACAACCTAGCTACTCCAACCCAAGGGTAGCCACTGGAAGACAACCCAGCTACACCAACCCAAGGGGAGCCGCCCCAAGACAATCCAGCCACACAAACCCAAGGGGAGCCACCCCAAAGCAATCCAGCCACACCAACCCAAGGGGAGCCATCGCAAGACAACCTAGCTACTCCAAACCAAGGGTAGCCACTGGAAGACAACCCAGCCACACCAACCTAAGGGGAGCCACCCCCAAGGCAATCCAGCCACACCAACAAAAGGGGAGCCACATCAAGGCAATACAGCCACACCAACCCAAGGGCAGCCACCCCACATTAACCCTGCCACACCAACCCAAGGGAGCCCCCCCCCCCCCCAAGCAACCCAGCCACACCAACCCAAAGGGAGCCACATACCAAATGCATCCTTAAAACTACCCAAACATGTCCTACTAGGCCTGGAGATGTCATGACATCATGATATCACATGTTTTGCAAGGGCTGCATAATTTGGATTATTGATCTGCTAGGTTCCTGCACAGTTCCACATACTAATATACTGTACGAGGCATAGGGACCGGTAGGGTTATAGTTGTAAATGAATGTTCTTATTGTCACGTAATCATATCTTCCTTCCGATAATTGATGGGAGCATCCTTAAAGTTCTGCTTTCCTCCGAACACTTCCAAGACATTTGCATAAAGTAAGCAAGAGTCACGTTTGTTTATAGCCTCTGTCACAGTTAATTTGCCGTTCTGAGGTTCCGATGATTAAAGTAGTTTTGCAGGAAAATGAAACCTTGCCGCTCTTTCCTCAGGGCCGCAACTCCAAACCATGTCAGCGTGACAGCTTGACAACACAGTATTCCTGAGCCGACACTGTCATCCCTCGCTCCGGGCACCTGCTGTTTCTCTATTGCGTCTCCTTAAGAGGCTCTTTGTCAGAGCGGCTCCGAGCCGAGGTGTCAGAAATGCATTATTACATTTCGATGCTTTATAACTAGAACTTGCGGCGGCTCCCAGTGAAGGGCAGAAGCGCCAGAGTCACCGGAACGGGTTATTAAGGGAAAAACCGTTAGACATTGCTGGAACTTTTTTATGGCTGGAGGCAACTGAGGCCCCTCTGGGCTACAGATGGAATTAATTGGGCCCCAGCATTCAGGGGTGATGGGTATTTAAACAGCAGTCTCTCTATTACCAGCTGTCAGGGTAGCAGGAGGAAAGGGTTGGAGTTTTCTTCATTTCGGTAATAAATAATGTGATGCCAGCCATCCACCCCAAGTAGGCCACATCACGCCTGCGTTCCCAGGGGAACGTCCAGCGTTTTAAGGGAGACGCCCATAAATTGCCTGGTGTTCCCCTGCTCGAACCCCCTGCCCACCCCCACTGGATGGAGCAGCCCGTTCGCACGCGCAAACCCTGAACATCGAGGAAGGGGACGAATTCGACCCGGTACAACCAAGTCTGAATCCTCTCCTAAGTAAATAGCTAAACATGAATCATGATGTAAAACGCAAACAAACTAATTTTTGTTGTTGCTTGTTCATCGCAGATTCGGGGTCTTTTTAGTGTTTTTATACGCAGCGTAATTTCTAAGGCTTATTCTTGTTAGGAAAATAGTTTTTTTTAGAAAATAAAAATGTTCCTCTTGCTACAGATACATTACTTAGAAGGACGATGCAGAGGGCAATAAAAGTCGCCCCCATAGGGGGGCGCAGAAATAAAGGCTTATTGTCGCCTATGTCCGGCGCTGTACGCATCTCTGCAGCCGTACAAGCCCATCTTTGTATCACGCACCCACCTAATAATTATTGCCTATGTCTAGAACACCCCGTGTTATTCCGGCCCATTTACCTTATTGGAGTTCAAAGTACAGTAAGATATCACACTATGGCCATGAATAGTTTTATGGGGCATCATTGTTTGGAGAGAGATAAAGTGGAGAGAGATAAACTACCAAACTCCTGCCTGTCATTTTTCAAACACAGCCTGTACCCATGGCTCCTACTTTATCTCTCATACTTACCTTTTTTTCATACTTACCTCGTCCCCGATGTCCATGGCAGCTCCAGGATCCTTTTTAGCAGAATCTCCAGTCCAAGTGGTGCATTGCGCTACTGCGTGGGCGCGCCGGTGATGTCACTGGCGCACCCACGCACTCCCTCACTGGGACTGGAGATACCATTGAAGAGGATCCTGAGGCCACTGTGGACGCTGGGGGACATCATGGACATTGGGGAGAGGTCTGGGAAAAATATATATTCCGAAATCTGAAAAAAACTCTTATCCAAAATGCTTGTGGTCCCGAGCATTTTAGATAAGGAATACGCAACCTGTACGCAACCTGTACTGTGTGATGTTATTGCCGCCAGTGACTCATGTTACAGTTATGTCTGTTTTTCTCATCGCTACCAAATACGGCAAATATATCATCCACCTGTGCGCCACGTGACAATCAGCCATACAAGTGAGAGATGTGTAACCCTGAACAAACATCTTTATACCTTTGAGATTTTTTTTTACAATATTTTCCTTTCACAAAGATGTTGATTTATTTGTGAGTATTTGCTGCCCTCTAGTGGTCGCTGGTGGTGGTGCAGATCACCATTGTGAATTACTTATAGGTGTCGGAGTGATAGTCTGTATCTGCCACAGAACGCCGACAAAAGGCTTTTTACCAAAACAATATAGAAAATGATGGATCGTACCGCAAAACACAAAAATACTGAGCAGTAACCGGTAGCAAAAGCGTTATAGCTGGGAATGAGAGCGACAAGCTGGCGCTGTGTCTGTAGCTAGCGTGCGGTAACGCTGAGTGAGTCCAGGTTATTCCAGCCCCATTTATCAATGAGTGATAAAAACCGTTGTCAGTGATTATACTTGTTGTGTATAAGAAATGATGCTCCAGCCATACCTCACAACGTTAATTGATGGCCCAGCGGGACCTTCGCCTTTAAATCGTGTCACTCGTGCGAGGCCTATTTTGACACTGCTGCCTCTCTGCACAGCACCTATTCCCCGCTGACAAGCGGGTGGCAGTGGGACTCCCAACTGCCCAAACCCCCCCCCCCCCGCACCTGCTGCGGGACACTTTTGGCAACACAACAGTTGGGAGGTGAACACAACAGTTGGGAGCTGAACACAAAAGTTGGAAGCTGAACATGTGACAGTTGGGAGCTGAACAGATCTTCCTCGGCGTCTCTGCTCAGAATGAATTCTGGCCAATCAGGAGCCGACTTTCTCGGCTTCTGATTGGCCAGAAATCATTCTGAGCAGAGACGCCGATGAAGAAGGATTTTTCTGCGTCTCTAGTATACAGCGGAGCAGAGCGGGTACCAGCAGCCGGGAGCAGCGCGTCTTGAAGTGAAGATGCCGGGGTGGACGCCAGAGGACAAGTGAGTAGGATTTCTTTTCCCAGGTACCCCTCTGGATTACTACGGATCCAGGACCCCGGACTCTTCAGCCCTGGAGCCCCGGACCAGTCCCGGAACCAAGGCCCCGGACCAGACCCTGGGACCTACCTACAGGGATCAAGATAGGTAAGTATCAGTGTGTTTGTGTAATGTATGTATTAAACTTTTATTTTTATAATGTGTCAGTGTGTATTTATTTATCTATTTTTTACTGTGGAACTACAAGACCCAGCGGCCCTTTAATGCCCCGCAGGCTGGGACTTGTGGTTCTCCAAGTCCCAGCTTGCGGGGGAGGCTTGCTGGGACTCATAGTTCCACAGTTTAAAACAATAGGTTTTTCATCTATTTTTTTACACAATGATCAGCCCGGTGGCCACCGCCACAGGGCCACTGGGGACAGCACCAGGCTTCAGCCTGGTCAGGTAAGTCCTGGAGGGGGGGACCCCTTTATTGGGGGGGTCCCCACTCCCCCAGGGCCCCTGGCCAGGCTGACTGGTCGGTAGGGATGAATGCTTTGGCCGGGGGGACTTGTATAAAAAGTCTCCCCCGGCTGTGGCATTACCCTGCTGGCTGGTTTGGCCTGGGGCTGGTTCTTAAAATACGGGGGACCCCTACTAATTTTGTCCCCCGTATTTTTGGAACCAGCCCCGGACCTGGAGCCTGGGGCTGGTTGTTAAAAATCGGGGAACCCCTATTTGTCGGGTTCCCTGATTTTTAATTACCGGCCCCGGCTCTTTCAGCCTGGTGCTGGTTACAGCTGTGGGGGGACCCCACGCTGTTTTTTTTTAAAACACCCCCCCCCCCCCCCCTCATATTTTTATGGGTTAAACGGGTTTTTAAATGGCAGTGTGAATGTGCCAAAAAACGGCTTTTAAACGGTAATGACCCGTTTCAGCAGTGGGAAAGCAGCATAAGTGACAGCTCCCTGGTCTGTGAGTTACTGGTTGCGTTCTGCTTAGAGTCACATCTGTGTCCCCTATCATCCAGGGGCCCGGTTGCTATTACATACTTGTGACTAACTAGCCGCAAATAGTAAGTATCCTCCGGATGTATGTAGGAGGGACCGGTACCTGCTGTGCTCCCCTCCTGCTCCTGTCACGGCCGCATCCCCCATAGGTTTCTATGGTGAATGCGATGCTGCCCGATGTATCAACACCTGTGAGTGGTCAGACAGGGACTAGGACATAATGCGGGACTGTCTCATGGGACTCAGGAATGGCCACATGTAAGCAGCTGCGTTCTGCCACCACATTGGGTAGAAGACGCGATAACCGGGCCTAGAGGTGCCCAAACCTGTTATTGCAGCCTTACCACGGTGCCAGCGTCTGTGCCCATTGCTGCTCTGTATGTCAGGGGCATTAGCAGCACGCCAGGTCTCCTGCATTCTCGCTCCGCCTCGGGATCCATCTCACCAGGGGAACGAGCCAGTAATGGGTCAGGTAGGTAGGGTCTGTCCTCTGCTGACCGAGACACCAAAGGCGAAGAGGATCAAGGACAGGTAACATTAGCCAAGACATTCCGAACATGGACACAGACCAGCACGGACCCGAGTGCCTCTGGGATTGCAGGTAGGTTGGCCGGTCCTCTGCAGTAGGGCAGAAGCAACACCTAATGTTTATGGAATCTATTGTGGGGGCTCACCCAGGGCACGTCTGAAACCAGAGGACATCGGGGATATTTACTAAAGGTCGATAGCCATCAGTATTTCCATCGGTACGCACGCACAATCGATCGATAATCTGCTAAATGGCAGGTCTGGGATCAGGTCTGTATAACCCCCAATATTTGCTAGCAAACGCAACAATAATATAAAGAATGGCATTTGGGGTCCTCACGCGTCTGAAGGCCACAGTTCTTCCACCAGCGTTGCCGCAAACATGTCTTCTCGGGTCACCTCTGACGACATGAGATTTTTCCGGTCTCTGCAGTAATTCCAGGACACCGAGGGAGAAGTTCCTGCATCATTCCCACCTCACCGCTGGTAATTAAGATAAATGTTCCTTCCGTCTCCTGATAAAGTGGCTGCGAACGGGGAGTGGACTGGGTAACGCTGGCCTGTGGGCCGCAGCGTCGGACTCCGAGTACGCTCCACACTGTCAGCGCTGATTAATGACACAAAACTTCTGAGAGCTGAGACTTTATCTCTAATTATTCCTCCATGGCGGCGGCTGCTGCAAATTGATCCAGATGTAGCCTAAAAATGAAGCTGATAAGTAAAGTGTCTGGCAGCGTCTGATCGCGTCTCTGCGCGCAAAAGGTCAGCGCAATTCAATGAGCGAAAGTTCAAGCTGCTTATAAGGTCGATTTAGCATTGGAAGGACTAACGAGCCTTTATTAGTGCAGAGCAGAGGGGGAAGTGCGCTGCTTGCGGAGCACAGAGCCCGGTCACAGCCCTCCACTCTCCCTCTGCATTACCTGATCCGAGCTTATACATGTGTGATCCTGCTAGTGAGGACACAGGGACTGAGAGTGGGAGGAGCACGGTGCCCAGCAGCACAGAGTATATCAGGAGATGAGGGATGTGTCAGTGAGGACAGGGCTGCATGTGACAGGAGCAGTGACATGATGTGAGGAGGGGAATGGGGGCAGCAGGAAGCCACAGACTGAGTGTTATATAGTGGGAGGAGCAGGGTCCCCAGCAGCACAGAGTATATCAGGAGACAAGTGATGTGTCAGTGAGGACAGGGCGGCATGTGACAGGGGCAGTGACATGATGTGAGGAGGGGAATGGGGACAGCAGGAAGCCACAGACTGAGAGTTATATAGTGGGAGGAGCACGGTCCCCAGCAGCACAGAGTATATCAGGAGAGGAGTGATGTGTCAGTGAGGACAGGGCGGCATGTGACAGGGGCAGTGACATGATGTGAGGAGGGGAATGGGGACAGCAGGAAGCCACAGACTGAGAGTTATATAGTGGGAGGAGCACGGTCCCCAGCAGCACAGAGTATATCAGGAGATGAGTGATGTGTCAGTGAGGACAGGGCTGCATGTGACAGGGGCAGTGACATGATGTGGGGAGGGGAATGGAGGCAGCAGGAAGCCACAGACTGAGAGTTATATAGTGGGAGGAGCAGGGTCCCCAGCAGCACAGAGTATATCAGGAGATGAGTGATGTCAGTGAGGACAGGACTGCATGTGACAGGGGCAGTGACATCATGTGAGGAGGGGAATGGGGGCAGCAGGAAGCCACAGACTGAGAGTTATATAGTGGGAGGAGCAGGGTCCCCTGCAGCACAGAGTATATCAGGAGATGAGTGATGTGTCAGTAAGGACAGGGCTGTATGTGACAGGGACAGTGACATGATGTGAGGAGGGGAATGGAGGCAGCAGGAAGCCACAGACTGACAGTTATATAGTGGGAGGAGCAGGGTCCCCAGCAGCACAGAGTATATCAGGAGATGTCATGTGTCAGTGTGGACAAGGCTGCATGTGACCGGGTCAGTGACATGATGTGAGGAGGGGAATGGAGGCAGCAGGAAGCCACAGACTGAGAGTTATATAGTGGGAGGAGCAGGGTCCCCAGCAGCACAGAGTATATCAGGAGATGAGTGATGTCAGTGAGGACAGGGCTGCATGTGACAGGGGCAGTGACATGATGTGAGGAGGGGAATGGAGGCAGCAGGAAGCCACAGACTGACAGTTATATAGTGGGAGGAGCAGGATCCCCAGCAGCACAGAGTATATCAGGAGATGTGTGATGTGTCAGTGAGGACAGAGCTGCATGTGACAGGGGCAGTGACATGATGTGAGGAGGGGAATGGGGGCAGCAGGAAGCCACAGACTGAGGGTTATATAGTGGGAGGAGCAGGGTCCCCAGCAGAACAGAGTATATCAGGAGATGAGTGATGTGTCAGTGAGGACAGGGCTGCATGTGACAGGGGCAGTGACATGATGTGAGGAAGGGAATGGAGGCAGCAGGAAGCCACAGAGTGAGAGTTATATAGTGGGAGGAGCAGGGTCCCCAGCAGCACAGAGTATATCAGGAGATGAGTGATGTGTCAGTGAGGACAGGGCTGCATGTGACAGGGGCAGTGACATGATGTGAGGAAGGGAATGGAGGCAGCAGGAAGCCACAGAGTGAGAGTTATATAGTGGGAGGAGCAGGGTCCCCAGCAGCACAGAGTATATCAGGAGATGAGGGATTTGTCAGTGAGGACAGGGCTGCATGTGACAGGGGAAGTGACATGATGTGAGGAAGGGAATGGAGGCAGCAGGAAGCCACAAACTGAGAGTTATATAGTGGGAGGAGCAGGGTCCCCAGCAGCACAGAGTATATCAGGAGATGAGGGATGTGTCAGTGAGGACAGGGCTGCATGTGACAGGGGCAGTGACATGATGTGAGGAGGGGAATGGGGGCAGCAGGAAGCCACAGACTGATAGTTATATAGTGGGAGGAGCAGGGTCCCCAGCAGCACAGAGTATATCAGGAGATGAGTGATGTGTCAGTGTGGACAAGGCTGCATGTGACCGGGTCAGTGACATGATGTGAGGAGGGGAATGGAGGCAGCAGGAAGCCACAGACTGAGAGTTATATAGTGGGAGGAGCAGGGTCCCCAGCAGTACAGAGTATATCAGGAGATGAGTGATGTGTCAGTGAGGACAGGGCTGCATGTGACAGGGGCAGTGACATGATGTGAGGAGGGGAATGGAGGCAGCAGGAAGCCACAGTCTGACAGTTATATAGTGGGAGGAGCAGGGTCCCCAGCAGCACAGAGTATATCAGGAGATGAGTGATGTGTCAGTGAGGACAGGGCTGCATGTGACAGGAGCAGTGACATGATGTGAGGAGGGGATGGAGGCAGCAGGAAGTCACAGGCTGAGAGTTATATAGTGGGAGGAACAGGATCCCCAGCAGCACAGAGTATATCAGGATATGAGTGATGTGTCAGTGAGGACAGGGCTGCATGTGACAGGGGCAGTGACATGATGTGAGGAGGGGAATGGAGGCAGCAGGAAGTCACAGGCTGAGAGTTATATAGTGGGAGTAGCAGGGTCCCCAGCAGCACAGAGTATATCAGGAGAGGAGTGGAGTGATGCATTTGTGTGAACACACCAAAGTTCAGATGCAATATATATGCAGAACAAGAAAAGAAAATAGTAGCGCTAATGACAGAGTACATTATCACAGCCCACTTAATCCAGCTGCTAACTTTATTAGGGTAACCAATCCTAACGAAGAAAAACAGAAGAAGCTAGGTAAAAGAAAGTGCTTGGATTGGAGGGATAATTCTCTCGTGGTAATTAGGACATTTACAGATACAGAAACAAAATTAATAAAATGTAAAAATCAGTTTAATAGGTACCGGCCGATACCAGACATATACAAATAACAATCAGGATTGACCTGAAGAGAAAAATAAATTATGCTAAAATATCACATTGCAATATATGTCATTGTTATTTGTATATGCCTGGTATCGGCCGGTACCTATGAAACTGATTATTACATTTTATTAATATTGTTATTTAATTTTGTTTCTGTATCTGTAAATGTCCTAATTACCACTAGACTAGCTTTAAATTATCCCTCCAATCCAAGCGCTTCCTTTTAGCTAGCAATATATGCGCCTGTGTCAGTGTCACTTTCCTACTTCGCAGTGATGTGCACCTATGACATCACCATAAAATGACAGATGAAATATAATACTAATATTTTGCATAACATGGAAAGATGTACGGACGCTGTGTAGATAAACGCTGTGTAAGTGCAGAACACAACGGCAGAGTCAGACATTCCCAGTAATGTCCTTGGTGTAAATCTCTCTGTGGAGCCCACAGTCACATACACTGGGATGTAATAAGACAATGAAAGCACCATTCTCCCCCAGATAATAGCCGCAGCTTGTTACATTTATACCGGTGCAGGCCGCACAATAACACAAAAATTCGGATAATGGGTCCTTTATTCTGAGGTGTTGATGGGTCTAGAACACACTTATTGGGGTATTGATTAACACTTCATTTATTTCCTTGTAAAGCTGTCGCTCCCTGGTTCTCCGGTGATACAAGGAACCATCAGGATGAGATACAGAGTTACAGTCTGTGTATAATGATACCTGCAGTACGCAGCAGCCATCACTTAGAGTAACGTGTTCATATGATGCGTGTGAGGTGGGGCCCCTGTATTAATGCTGTATACTGCCAGGGCCCAGGAGATCAGGCTATTAGAGAAAAGATTCTGTGTCCGTAGATGACCCGGCCCCTTGTTACGGCTCAGCGCCGGTGCCAGTAATTACAGCAAGCTCCCCTGTACCTGTGAGTGGAACGTCGGAAGGGCAGCGGGACAGTCGGCACCTGGCGGAGCACTGGGACTCACCGGAAGGGCAGCGGGACAGTCGACACCTGGCGGGGCCCTGGGACTCACCGGAAGGGCAGCGGGACAGTCGACACCTGGCGGGGCACTGGGACTCACCGGAAGGGCAGCGGGACAGTCGGCACCTGGTGGGGCACTGGGATCACCGAAAGGACAGCGGGACAGTCGGCACCTGTCGGGGCACTGGGACTCTCTGGAAGGGCAGCGGGACAGTCGGCACCTGGCGGGGCACTGGGACTCTCCGGAAGGGCAGCAGGACAGTCGGCACCTGGCAGGGCACAGGCACTCTCCGGAAGGGCAGCGGGACAGTCGGCACCTGTCGGGGCACTGAGACTCTCTGGAAGGGCAGCGGGACAGTCGGCACCTGGCGATGCACTGGGACTCTCCGGAAGGGCAGCGGGACAGTCTGCACCTGGCAGGGCACAGGGACTAACAGGAAGGAGAGCGGGTGGTCTGCACCTAGCAGATCAGTGGGACCCACCGGAAGGGCAGCAGGACAGTCTGCTCCTGGCAGGGCACAGGGACTCACCGGAAGGGCAGCGGGACAGTCGGCACCTGGCGGGGTCCTTGGACTCACCGGATGGGTAGTGGGACAGTCGGCACCTGGCAGGGCACAGGGACTCACCGGAAGGGCAGCGGGACAGTCGGCACCTGGCAGGGCCCTGGGACTCACCGGATGGGTAGCGGAACAGTCTGCACCTGGCAGGACACTGGAACTCACTGGAAGGGCAGCATGACAGTCGGCACCTGGCAGGGCACAGGGACTCACAGGAAGGAGAGCGGGATGGTCTGCACCTAGCAGGGCACTGGGACTCACCAGAAGGGCAGCAGGACAGTCGGACCTGGCAGGGCACAGGGACTCACCGGAAGGGCAGCAGGACAGTCGGCACCTGGCAGGGCACTGGGACTCACCGGAAGGGCAGCAGGACAGTCGGCACCTGGCAGGGCACAGGGAATCACCGGAAGGGCAGCGGGACAGTCGGCACCTGGCAGGGCACAGGGACGCACCGGAAGGGCAGCTGGACATTCAGCACCTGGCAGGGCCCTGGGACTCTCCGGAAGGGCAGCGGGACAGTCGGCACCTGGCAGGGCCCTGGGACTCACCGGATGGGTAGCGGAACAGTCTGCACCTGGCGGGACACAGGGACTCACCAGAAGGGCAGTGGGACAGTCGGCACCTGGCAGGGCACAGGGACTCACCAGAAGGGCAGTGGGACAGTCGGCACCTGGCAGGGCACTGGGACTCACCGGAAGGGCAGCGGGACATTCGGCACCTGGCAGGGCACAGGGACTCACCGGAAGTGCAGCAGGACAGTCGGCACCTGGCAGGGCACAGGGACTCACAGGAAGGAGAGCGGGACGGTCTGCACCTAGCAGGGCACTGGGACTCACCAGAAGGGCAGCAGGACAGTCGGACCTGGCAGGGCACAGGGACTCACCGGAAGGGCAGCAGGACAGTCGGCACCTGGCAGAGCACTGGGACTCACCGGAAGGGCAGCAGGACAGTCGGCACCTGGCAGGGCACAGGGACTCACCGGAAGGGCAGCGGGACAGTCGGCACCTGGCAGGGCACAGGGACGCACCGGAAGGGCAGCGGGACATTCAGCACCTGGCAGGGCCCTGGGACTCTCCGGAAGGGCAGCGGGACAGTCGGCACCTGGCAGGGCCCTGGGACTTAACGGAAGGGTAGCGGAACAGTCTGCACCTGGCAGGGCACTGGGACTCACCGGAAGGGCAGCAGGACAGTCGGCACCTGGCAGGGCACAGGGACTCACAGGAAGGAGAGTGGGACGGTCTGCACCTAGCAGGGCACTGGGACTCACCAGAAGGGCAGCAGGACAGACGGACCTGGCAGGGCACAGGGACTCACCGGAAGGGCAGCAGGACAGTCGGCACCTGGCAGGGCACTGGGACTCACCGGAAGGGCAGCAGGACAGTCGGCACCTGGCAGGGCACAGGGACTCACCGGAAGGGAAGCAGGACAGTCGGCACCTGGCAGGGCCCTGGAACTCACTGGAAGGACAGTGGGCACCTGGCAGGGCACTGGGACTCACCAGAAGGGTAGCCGGACAGTCAATAACTGGCAGGGCACAGGGACTCACCAGAAGGGCAGCGGGACAGTCGGCACCTGGCGGGACACAGGGACTCACCAGAAGGGCAGTGGGACAGTCGGCACCTGGCAGGGCAAAGGGACTCACCAGAAGGGCAGCGGGACAGTCGGCACCTGGCGGGGCACTGGGACTCACCGGAAGGGCAGCGGGACAGTCGGCACCTGGCGGGGCACTGGGACTCTCCGGAAGGGCAGCGTGACAGTCGGCACCTGGCAGGGCACTGGGATCACCGAAAGGACAGCGGGACAGTCGGCACCTGTCGGGGCACTGGGACTCTCTGGAAGGGCAGCGGGACAGTCGGCACCTGGCAGGGCACTGGGACTCTCCGGAAGGGCAGCAGGACAGTCGGCACCTGGCAGGGCACAGGCACTCTCCGGAAGGGCAGCGGGACAGTCAGCACCTGTCGGGGCACTGGGACTCTCCGGAAGGGCAGCGGGACAGTCGGCACCTGGCGATGCACTGGGACTCTCCGGAAGGGCAGCGGGACAGTCTGCACCTGGCAGGGCACAGGGACTAACAGGAAGGAGAGCGGGTGGTCTGCACCTAGCAGATCAGTGGGACTCACCGGAAGGGCAGCAGGACAGTCTGCTCCTGGCAGGGCACAGGGACTCACCGGAAGGGCAGCGGGACAGTCGGCACATGGCGGGGTCCTTGGATTTACTGGATGGGTAGCGGGACAGTCGGCACCTGGCAGGGCACAGGGACTCACCGGAAGGGCAGCGGGACAGTCGGCACCTGGCAGGGCCCTGGGACTCACCGGATGGGTAGCGGAACAGTCTGCACCTGGCAGGACACTGGGACTCACCGGAAGGGCAGCAGGAAAGTCGGCACCTGGCAGGGCACAGGGACTCACAGGAAGGAGAGCGGGACGGTCTGCACCTAGCAGGGCACTGGGACTCACCAGAAGGTCAGCAGGACAGTCGGCACCTGGCAGGGCACAGGGACTCACCGGAAGGGCAGCGGGACAGTCGGCACCTGGCAGGGCACAGGGACTCACCAGAAGGGCAGCGGGACATTCAGCACCTGGCAGGGCCCTGGGACTCTCCGGAAGGGCAGCGGGACAGTCGGCACCTAGCAGGGCCCTGGGACTCACCGGATGGGTAGCGGAAAAGTCTGCACTTGGCAGGGCACTGGGACTCACCGGAAGGGCAGCAGGACAGTCGGCACCTGGCAGGGCACAGGCACTCTCCGGAAGGGCAGCGGGACAGTCAGCACCTGTCGGGGCACTGGGACTCTCCGGAAGGGCAGCGGGACAGTCGGCACCTGGCGATGCACTGGGACTCTCCGGAAGGGCAGCGGGACAGTCTGCACCTGGCAGGGCACAGGGACTAACAGGAAGGAGAGCGGGTGGTCTGCACCTAGCAGATCAGTGGGACTCACCGGAAGGGCAGCAGGACAGTCTGCTCCTGGCAGGGCACAGGGACTCACCGGAAGGGCAGCGGGACAGTCGGCACATGGCGGGGTCCTTGGATTTACTGGATGGGTAGCGGGACAGTCGGCACCTGGCAGGGCACAGGGACTCACCGGAAGGGCAGCGGGACAGTCGGCACCTGGCAGGGCCCTGGGACTCACCGGATGGGTAGCGGAACAGTCTGCACCTGGCAGGACACTGGGACTCACCGGAAGGGCAGCAGGACAGTCGGCACCTGGCAGGGCACAGGGACTCACAGGAAGGAGAGCGGGACGGTCTGCACCTAGCAGGGCACTGGGACTCACCAGAAGGTCAGCAGGACAGTCGGCACCTGGCAGGGCACAGGGACTCACCGGAAGGGCAGCGGGACAGTCGGCACCTGGCAGGGCACAGGGACTCACCAGAAGGGCAGCGGGACATTCAGCACCTGGCAGGGCCCTGGGACTCTCCGGAAGGGCAGCGGGACAGTCGGCACCTAGCAGGGCCCTGGGACTCACCGGATGGGTAGCGGAAAAGTCTGCACTTGGCAGGGCACTGGGACTCACCGGAAGGGCAGCAGGACAGTCGGCACCTGGCAGGGCACAGGGACTCACAGGAAGGAGAGCGGGAAGGTCTGCACCTAGCAGGGCACTGGGACTCACCAGAAGGGCAGCAGGACAGTCGGACCTGGCAGGGCACAGGGACTCACCGGAAGGGCAGCAGGACAGTCGGCACCTGGCAGGGCACTGGGACTCACCGGAAGGGCAGCAGGACAGTCGGCACCTGGCAGGGCACAGGGACTCACCGGAAGGGAAGCAGGACAGTCGGCACCTGGCAGGGCCCTGGGACTCACTGGAAGGACAGTGGGCACCTGGCAGGGCACTGGGACTCACCAGAAGGGTAGCCGAACAGTCGATAACTGGCAGGGCACAGGGACTCAGACGGGATGACAGTTAGTGAGGTACCAAGGCAGATAGTGGTGGTAGGGGATTCCATCCTTAGGAGAACAGACAGGGCAATCTGCTATCGGGACCGCGATCGCCGCACGGTCTGTTGCCTCCCGGGTGCTCGGGTACGGCACATCGCGGACCGAGTCGACAGATTGTTGGGAGGGGCTGGGAGCAACCCGGCGGTCTTGGTGCACATCGGCACCAACGACAAAGTCAATGGTAGGTGGGATGTCCTCAAGAAAGAGTATAGGGAATTAGGTAAGAAATTAAAGGCGAGGACATCTAGGGTAATTTTCTCGGAAATATTACCAGTGCCACGCGCTAGCTCAGGGAGGCAGAGGGAGATCAGGGAGGTAAATGTGTGGCTTAAGGATTGGTGTAGGAAAGAGGGATTCGTGTTCATGGAACACTGGGCGGACTTCTCGGTCAGGCGCCATCTTTTTTGCCGTGATGGATTGCACCTGAACGAGGAGGGGGCTGCGGTGCTGGGGGGAAGGATGGTTAGAGGGTTGGAGGAGATTTTAAACTAGGCGACGGGGGGGTGGGGGCAGCAAGACATTATGGGACCATCAGGGAGAGAAGCCGGACTGGGATCAGGAATCATATGGGGGAAGGAGATGGGGGGGGGGGACGGAGACATAGACAAAGCCCTGGGACATAACAAGGGTATAATCGGGGGTAACTCTCAGGGTGCATCAGGAATGTCATGTAATAAAATGTTATGTTGTAACAGTCACGTTACCCCATTACAGTTCTTAGGTACAGATGATCTTAGTATACGGGAAGGAGGGAATGACAGAGGAAGAATTCCCGGAACTATGGAGAGGGCAGGCAGTGTGCATGGTGGGGAGGCCTGTAGAGAGTCTATTGAAGGGGAGAGGGGAAAGAGGAAGCTAGTAAAGAATTCAAATGGGTCCTGGGGTGAAACTAATCACAATATTAGAGCCATATCTAAAAATAAACATAAATTAAAATGCTTACTGGCTAATGCAAGAAGCTTAGTGAGTAAAATCGGGGAGCTTGAAACAGTGATCAGTAGGGATGACTACGACATCATTGGTATTACAGAAACATGGTGTAATGAGTCGCATGACTGGGCATTAAACATGGAGGGATATACACTCTACAGGAAAGACAGGGAAAATAGAAGGGGCGGGGGTGTGTGCCTATATGTAAATAATAACTTAACATCATGTGAGAAAAATATGAGCACAGACCTGGAAGACGACAACTCGGAGACAGTGTGGGCAGAGATAACCGACAATAATAAGAAACCAAAAAACAAATTTATAATAGGGGTATGCTATAGACCACCAAATATAAATGAAAGGGAAGAGTCTCTTCTTTTAAACCAAATCAAACAAGCATCAAATCAGGGTCAGGTATTAATTATGGGGGATTTTAATTTACCCGACATTGATTGGGAAAACGAAACAGGTAAATCAGCAAGAAGCAATGGGTTCTTAAGCTTACTTAAAGACCAGTTTATTACACAAACGGTAGAAACTCCAACTCGTGATGAGGCGCTCTTGGACTTAGTATTAACAAATAACACAGACTTAGTTTCAAACACAAAAGTAATTGAACAATTAGGGAATAGTGATCACAATATGGTTTCACTGGAAATCAACTTCAGTAAATTACATCAAAAAGGATCTGCAAAAATACTAAACTTCAGAAAAGCGAACTTTGAATTATTCAGGGAAGCCCTTACAGGAATTGGGTGGAAAACGGTTATGGAGGGAAAAAATGCAGAGGAAATGTGGGATACTCTAAAAAAGGTGCTTGATTCACTAACTATTGAATACATTCCTAAAGTAATTAAAGGTAAATTCAACAAAAAAAAGCCACCATGGTTGGACAAAGAAGTAAGGTCAGCTATCAACAATAAAACCAGAGCCTTTAAATTCTATAAAAATAACTTGAATGAGGAGGCGTTCGCAAAATACAAAGAATCAAACAAAACTTGTAAAGGGGTAATCAAAGCAGCTAAAATATTATATGAAGAGTGCATAGCCACTGAAAGCAAAACCAACCCAAAGAAGTTTTTTAAATACATAAATAGTAAACGTTTAATTAAGGAAAACATAGGCCCACTAACTGATACTAGTGGAAAAAGTGTTACTGAGGACAAGGGAAAAGCAAAACTGTTAAATGAGTTCTTCTCATCAGTATTTACTAAGGGAGAGCAGACTGTGGAACGAACATTTACCACAAACGGGACAAATAAGCCAGATCTCATTGTGGATTTCACGCCGAAGGAAATAATACTGAGGCTAAGCAAACTCAAAACAAATAAGTCACCAGGGCCAGATGGGATTCATCCGAGGGTATTAATGGAATTAAGGGATGAACTAGCTACCCCCCTACATTATATTTTTAGCAAGTCACTATCGTCAGGTATAGTACCAAAAGATTGGAGAATAGCAGAGGTAGTGCCAATATTCAAAAAAGGAAAAAAGGAAGATCCCGCTAATTACAGACCCGTTAGTTTAACATCAATTGTGGGTAAACTATTTGAAGGATTTTTAAGGGATGGTATCCAGGAATATTTAGATAATCACCGTCTACTCAGTACTAACCAACATGGGTTCGTGAAAAATCGTTCATGCCAAACTAATCTACTAGGGTTCTATGAAGAGGTTAGCAAAAACCTCGATAATGGAAATGCTGTAGATGTGATTTTCCTAGATTTCGCTAAAGCATTTGATACTGTCCCACACAAGAGATTGATTAATAAAATGGAGAACCTAGGATTGGGTGAAAATATCTGCAGATGGGTAGGGAATTGGTTATGTAATAGAGAACAAAGAGTGGTTGTGAATGGTGCCGTATCAGATATGATACCGGTACTAAGTGGAGTGCCCCAGGGCTCGGTTTTGGGGCCCATTTTGTTTAACATTTTTATTAACGATATTGGGATAGGGTTACTCAGCAATGTATCCATCTTTGCGGACGATACAAAACTTAGCAAAGTCATCAAATCACCAGAAGATGTCACCATGCTTCAAAATGATCTTGCAATTCTAGATGAGTGGGCTAAAAAATGGAAGATGAGGTTCAATGTAGATAAATGTAAGGTTATGCACCTTGGGAGACACAACCAGTGTGCAAGTTACAACCTTAGCGGAGAGGAACTGGGTAATTCCATACTTGAAAAGGATCTAGGAGTCCAAATAGACAGCAATCTAGGATGTAGTGCCCATTGTAATGTAGCTACAAAAAAGGCCAACAAAATTCTGGCATGTATTAAGAGGGGAATGGAAACTAGGGACTCAAGGGTAATTATGCCACTATATAAAGCATTGGTGCGACCTCACCTAGAGTACGGAGTACAGTTCTGGGCCCCACACTATAAAAAGGACATCATAGAATTAGAAAAAGTCCAAAGGCGAGCAACAAAGCTTATTAGGGGAATGGAGAATTTAAGCTACGGGGAGAGATTAAGCAATTTGGGACTATTTACATTAGAAAAGAGACGTTTAAGGGGGGACATGCTCAACATGTACAAGTATATCAAGGGCCAATATAAGGAACTGTCACACACCCTATTTTCTACTAGAAAGGAATCTAGGACGCGAGGGCATGAGTATAGATTAGAAGAAAAAAGATTTCATTCAGCTAGTAGAAAGAATTTCTTTACGGTCAGAACAGTCAAACTCTGGAACTCTCTTCCCAGAGAGGTGGTAATGGCTGGCTCATTAAATGCGTTCAAGGCAAAGTTGGACAAACATTTACTGGAGAAAAACATCCATGGGTACAAATAAGAAATATAATTTGTCTGTAAAATAGCAGAACCTACCAAATCAGCAATGGATATCTATACCAGGTTGAACTAGATGGACGCAAGTCTTTTTTCAGCCTTACCTACTATGTAACTATGTGACTCACCAGAAGGGCAGCGGGACAGTCGGCACCTGGCGGGACACAGGGACTCACCAGAAGGGCAGTGGGACAGTCGGCACCTGGCAGGGCACAGGGACTCACCAGAAGGGCAGTGGGACAGTCGGCACCTGGCAGGGCACTGGGACTCACCAGAAGGGCAGCGGGACATTCGGCACCTGGCAGGGCACAGGGACTCACCGGAAGGGTAGCAGGACAGTCGGCACCTGGCAGGGCACAGGGACTCACAGGAAGGAGAGCGGGACGGTCTGCACCTAGCAGGGCACTGGGACTCACCAGAAGGGAAGCAGGACAGTCGGACCTGGCAGGGCACAGGGACTCACCGGAAGGGCAGCAGGACAGTCGGCACCTGGCAGGGCACCGGGACTCACCGGAAGAGCAGCAGGACAGTCGGCACATGGCAGGGCACTGGGACTCACCGGAAGGGCAGCAGGACAGTCGGCACCTGGCAGGGCACAGGGACTCACCGGAAGGGAAGCAGGACAGTCGGCACCTGGCAGGGCCCTGGGACTCACTGGAAGGACAGTGGGCACCTGGCAGGGCACTGGGACTCACCAGAAGGGTAGCCGGACAGTCGATAACTGGCAGGGCACAGGGACTCACCAGAAGGGCAGCGGGACAGTCGGCACCTGGCGGGACACAGGGACTCACCAGAAGGGCAGTGGGACAGTCGGCACCTGGCAGGGCACAGGGACTCACCAGAAGGGCAGTGGGACAGTCGGCACCTGGCAGGGCACTGGGACTCACCGGAAGGGCAGCGGGACATTCGGCACCTGGCAGGGCACAGGGACTCACCGGAAGTGCAGCAGGACAGTCGGCACCTGGCAGGGCAAAGGGACTCACAGGAAGGAGAGCGGGACGGTCTGCACCTAGCAGGGCACTGGGACTCACCAGAAGGGCAGCAGGACAGTCGGACCTGGCAGGGCACAGGGACTCACCGGAAGGGCAGCAGGACAGTCGGCACCTGGCAGGGCACTGGGACTCACCGGAAGAGCAGCAGGACAGTCGGCACCTGGCAGGGCACTGGGACTCACCGGAAGGGCAGCAGGACAGTCGGCACCTGGCAGGGCACAGGGACTCACCGGAAGAGAAGCAGGACAGTCGGCACCTGGCAGGGCCCTGGGACTCACTGGAAGGACAGTGGGCACCTGGCAGGGCACTGGGACTCACCAGAAGGGTAGCCGGACAGTCGATAACTGGCAGGGCACAGGGACTCACCAGAAGGGCAGCGGGACAGTCGGCACCTGGCGGGACAACAGGGACTCACCAGAAGGGCAGTGGGACAGTCGGCACCTGGCAGGGCACAGGGACTCACCAGAAGGGCAGTGGGACAGTCGGCACCTGGCAGGGCACTGGGACTCACCGGAAGGGCAGCGGGACATTCGGCACCTGGCAGGGCACAGGGACTCACCGGAAGGGCAGCAGGACAGTCGGCACCTGGCAGGGCAAAGGGACTCACAGGAAGGAGAGCGGGACGGTCTGCACCTAGCAGGGCACTGGGACTCACCAGAAGGGCAGCAGGACAGTCGGACCTGGCAGGGCAAAGGGACTCACAGGAAGGAGAGCGGGACGGTCTGCACCTAGCAGGGCACTGGGACTCACCGGAAGGGCAGCAGGACAGTCGGCACCTGGCAGGGCACAGGGACTCACCGGAAGGGCAGCGGGACAGTCGGCACCTGGCAGGGCACAGGGACGCACCGGAAGGGCAGCGGGACATTCAGCACCTGGCAGGGCCCTGGGACTCTCCGGAAGGGCAGCGGGACAGTCGGCACCTGGCAGGGCCCTGGGACTTACCGGAAGGGTAGCGGAACAGTCTGCACCTGGCAGGGCACTGGGACTCACCGGAAGGGCAGCAGGACAGTCGGCACCTGGCAGGGCACAGGGACTCACAGGAAGGAGAGTGGGACGGTCTGCACCTAGCAGGGCACTGGGACTCACCAGAAGGGCAGCAGGACAGACGGACCTGGCAGGGCACAGGGACTCACCGGAAGGGCAGCAGGACAGTCGGCACCTGGCAGGGCACTGGGACTCACCGGAAGGGCAGCAGGACAGTCGGCACCTGGCAGGGCACAGGGACTCACCGGAAGGGAAGCAGGACAGTCGGCACCTGGCAGGGCCCTGGAACTCACTGGAAGGACAGTGGGCACCTGGCAGGGCACTGGGACTCACCAGAAGGGTAGCCGGACAGTCGATAACTGGCAGGGCACAGGGACTCACCAGAAGGGCAGCGGGACAGTCGGCACCTGGCGGGACACAGGGACTCACCAGAAGGGCAGTTGGACAGTCGGCACCTGGCAGGGCAAAGGGACTCACCAGAAGGGCAGCGGGACAGTCGGCACCTGGCGGGGCACTGGGACTCACCGGAAGGGCAGCGGGACAGTCGGCACCTGGCGGGGCACTGGGACTCTCCGGAAGGGCAGCGTGACAGTCGGCACCTGGCAGGGCACTGGGATCACCGAAAGGACAGCGGGACAGTCGGCACCTGTCGGGGCACTGGGACTCTCTGGAAGGGCAGCGGGACAGTCGGCACCTGGCAGGGCACTGGGACTCTCCGGAAGGGCAGCAGGACAGTCGGCACCTGGCAGGGCACAGGCACTCTCCGGAAGGGCAGCGGGACAGTCGGCACCTGTCGGGGCACTGGGATTTTCCGGAAGGGCAGCGGGACAGTCGGCACCTGGCGATGCACTGGGACTCTCCGGAAGGGCAGCGGGACAGTCTGCACCTGGCAGGGCACAGGGACTAACAGGAAGGAGAGCGGGTGGTCTGCACCTAGCAGATCAGTGGGACTCACCGGAAGGGCAGCAGGACAGTCTGCTCCTGGCAGGGCACAGGGACTCACCGGAAGGGCAGCGGGACAGTCGGCACATGGCGGGGTCCTTGGACTCACTGGATGGGTAGCGGGACAGTCGGCACCTGGCAGGGCACAGGGACTCACCGGAAGGGCAGCGGGACAGTCGGCACCTGGCAGGGCCCTGGGACTCAACGGATGGGTAGCGGAACAGTCTGCACCTGGCAGGACACTGGGACTCACCGGAAGGGCAGCAGGACAGTCGGCACCTGGCAGGGCACAGGGACTCACAGGAAGGAGAGCGGGACGGTCTGCACCTAGCAGGGCACTGGGACTCACCAGAAGGTCAGCAGGACAGTCGGACCTGGCAGGGCACAGGGACTCATCGGAAGGGCAGCAGGACAGTCGGCACCTGGCAGGGCACTGGGACTCACCGGAAGGGCAGCGGGACAGTCGGCACCTGGCAGGGCACAGGGACTCACCGGAAGGGCAGCGGGACAGTCGGCACCTGGCAGGGCACAGGGACTCACCGGAAGGGCAGCGGGACATTCAGCACCTGGCAGGGCCCTGGGACTCTCCGGAAGGGCAGCGGGACAGCCGGCACCTAGCAGGGCCCTGGGACTCACCGGATGGGTAGCGGAAAAGTCTGCACTTGGCAGGGCACTGGGACTCACCGGAAGGGCAGCAGGACAGTCGGCACCTGGCAGGGCACAGGGACTCACAGGAAGGAGAGCGGGAAGGTCTGCACCTAGCAGGGCACTGGGACTCACCAGAAGGGCAGCAGGACAGTCGGACCTGGCAGGGCACAGGGACTCACCGGAAGGGCAGCAGGACAGTCGGCACCTGGCAGGGCACTGGGACTCACCGGAAGGGCAGCAGGACAGTCGGCACCTGGCAGGGCACAGGGACTCACCGGAAGGGAAGCAGGACAGTCGGCACCTGGCAGGGCCCTGGGACTCACTGGAAGGACAGTGGGCACCTGGCAGGGCACTGGGACTCACCAGAAGGGTAGCCGAACAGTCGATAACTGGCAGGGCACAGGGACTCACCAGAAGGGCAGCGGGACAGTCGGCACCTGGCGGGACACAGGGACTCACCAGAAGGGCAGTGGGACAGTCGGCACCTGGCAGGGCACAGGGACTCACCAGAAGGGCAGTGGGACAGTCAGCACCTGGCAGGGCACTGGGACTCACCGGAAGGGCAGCGGGACATTCGGCACCTGGCAGGGCACAGGGACTCACCGGAAGGGTAGCAGGACAGTCGGCACCTGGCAGGGCACAGGGACTCACAGGAAGGAGAGCGGGACGGTCTGCACCTAGCAGGGCACTGGGACTCACCAGAAGGGCAGCAGGACAGTCGGACCTGGCAGGGCACAGGGACTCACCGGAAGGGCAGCAGGACAGTCGGCACCTGGCAGGGCACTGGGACTCACCGAAAGAGCAGCAGGACAGTCGGCACCTGGCAGGGCACTGGGACTCACCGGAAGGGCAGCAGGACAGTCGGCACCTGGCAGGGCACAGGGACTCACCGGAAGGGAAGCAGGACAGTCGGCACCTGGCAGGGCCCTGGGACTCACTGGAAGGACAGTGGGCACCTGGCAGGGCACTGGGACTCACCAGAAGGGTAGCCGGACAGTCGATAACTGGCAGGGCACAGGGACTCACCAGAAGGGCAGCGGGACAGTCGGCACCTGGCGGGACACAGGGACTCACCAGAAGGGCAGTGGGACAGTCGGCACCTGGCAGGGCACAGGGACTCACCAGAAGGGCAGTGGGACAGTCGGCACCTGGCAGGGCACTGGGACTCACCGGAAGGGCAGCGGGACATTCGGCACCTGGCAGGGCACAGGGACTCACCGGAAGGGCAGCAGGACAGTCGGCACCTGGCAGGGCAAAGGGACTCACAGGAAGGAGAGCGGGACGGTCTGCACCTAGCAGGGCACTGGGACTCACCAGAAGGGCAGCAGGACAGTCGGACCTGGCAGGGCACAGGGACTCACCGGAAGGGCAGCAGGACAGTCGGCACCTGGCAGGGCACTGGGACTCACCGGAAGAGCAGCAGGACAGTCGGCACCTGGCAGGGCACTGGGACTCACCGGAAGGGCAGCAGGACAGTCGGCACCTGGCAGGGCACAGGGACTCACCGGAAGGGAAGCAGGACAGTCGGCACCTGGCAGGGCCCTGGGACTCACTGGAAGGACAGTGGGCACCTGGCAGGGCACTGGGACTCACCAGAAGGGTAGCCGGACAGTCGATAACTGGCAGGGCACAGGGACTCACCAGAAGGGCAGCGGGACAGTCGGCACCTGGCGGGACACAGGGACTCACCAGAAGGGCAGTGGGACAGTCGGCACCTGGCAGGGCACAGGGACTCATCAGAAGGGCAGTGGGACAGTCGGCACCTGGCAGGGCACTGGGACTCACCGGAAGGGCAGCGGGACATTCGGCACCTGGCAGGGCACAGGGACTCACCGGAAGGGCAGCAGGACAGTCGGCACCTGGCAGGGCAAAGGGACTCACAGGAAGGAGAGCGGGACGGTCTGCACCTAGCAGGGCACTGGGACTCACCAGAAGGGCAGCAGGACAGTCGGACCTGGCAGGGCAAAGGGACTCACAGGAAGGAGAGCGGGACGGTCTGCACCTAGCAGGGCACAGGGACTCACCAGAAGGGCAGCAGGACAGTCGGACCTGGCAGGGCACAGGGACTCACCGGAAGGGCAGCAGGACAGTCGGCACCTGGCAGGGCACTGGGACTCACCGGAAGGGCAGCAGGACAGTCGGCACCTGGCAGGGCACTGGGACTCACCGGAAGGGCAGCAGGACAGTCGGCACCTGGCAGGGCACAGGGACTCACCGGAAGGGAAGCAGGACAGTCGGCACCTGGCAGGGCCCTGGGACTCACTGGAAGGGCAGTGGGCACCTGGCAGGGCACTGGGACTCACCGGAAGGGTAGCCGGACAGTCGATAACTGGCAGGGCACAGGGACTCACCGGAAGGGCAGTGGGACAGTCGGCACCTGGTGGGACACAGGGACTCACCAGAAGGGCAGTGGGACAGTCGGCACCTGGCAGGGCACAGGGACTCACCAGAAGGGCAGAGGGACAGTCGGCACCTGGCAGGGCACTGGGACTCCCTGGAAGGGCAATGGGACATTCGGCACCTGGCAGGGCACAGGGACTCACCAGAAGGGCAGTGGGAGAGTTGGCACCTAGCAGTTAACCTGTTTGGGAGACAAAATGGCAGATTCAGACCTGTCCGTCCTCGGTGGTGGGGGTCTTCACATGCACATACAGGTAAGTGATAATGTGCAGACCACCACAGCCAGCGCCTTCGGCAAATTTTATATTTGCCTTAGCGCTCACTGCCTGATTGACGGGCAGGGGCCATTTCGGGGTGGGCACCAAGTGTGTCATGGGCATGCCCACAAAAAGTGGGCACACCCATAGAAATGCTGGTCGCCCCAGCAAATGCCCGTTCGGAGGACGGCACATGAGCTGCCGCTCATATAAGCAGCTGCAAAGGCATAGCCCAGTTTCTAGGATTGTACTAAGGAGTGGTGTGGGTGGGCAGACAGGGAGGCAGCGAGGGGCAGCCAAGGAGGAGGCAGCGAGGGGCAGACAGGGAGGCAGCAGGGGTGCAGACTGGGAGGCAGCGGGGGTGCAGACAGGGAAGCAGCAGTGGAGCAGGCAGGGAGGCAGTGGGGGGCAGGCAGGGAGGCAGCAAGGAGCAGACAGGGAGGCAGTGGGGGGCAGACAGGGAGGCAGCTGGGGGCAGGCAAGGAGGCAGCGGGGATATCCCAGCTCACCTGTGCTTACACGTTTGGTGCAGAGACCAGCTTACCTACACCGCACATACCTCAGCAGCGCATCCACAGCATCTGTGCTCAGTGGTGTAGCTTGGTACCACGGTGCCCGGAGCAAAGGCATGTTTCACACACACACACACCCTCCCCCCCCTGATTTGTAGTAGGCGGGACTTTTGAGCGGTGAAAAGGGGGCGTGTCCTAACATTATACCACACACTGTAATGCCCATTGCACATTTTAGCGAACTTCATAACACCCATTACACATAAGGCCACACATGATGCCCATTACATTCTATAAAACACACCGTAATGCCCATTACATACTATATAACACACCGTAATGCCCATTACATTCTATAAAACACACCGTAATGCCCATTACATACTATATAACACACCGTAATGCCCATTGCATACTATATAGCACACCGCAATGCCCATGACATACTATATAACACCGTAATGCCCATTACATACTATATAACACACCGTAATGCCCATTACATACTATATAACACACCGTAATGCCCATTACATACTATATAACACACCGTAATGCCCATTACATACTATAAAACACACCGTAATGCCCATTACATACTATATAACACACCGTAATGCCCATTACATACTATATAACACACCGTAATGCCCATTACATACTATATAACACACCGTAATGCCCATTACATACTATATAACACACCGTGATGCCCATTACATACTATATAACACACCGTAATGCCCATTACATACTATATAACACACCGTGATGCCCATTACATACTATGTAACACACCGTAATGCCCATTACACACTATATAACACACCGTAATGCCCATTACATACTATATAACACACCGTGATGCCCATTACATACTATGTAACACTGTAATGCCCATTACATACTATATAACCCACCGTAATGCCCATTACATACTATATAACACACCATAATGCCCATTACATACTATATAACACACCATAATGTCCATTACATACTATATAACACAACATAATGTCCATTACATACTATATAACACACCGTAATCCCGTTACATACTATATAACACACCGTAATGCCCATTGCATACTATATAACACTCCGTAATGCCCATTACATACTATATACCACACTGTTATGCCCAATACATACTATATAACACACCATAATGCCCATGACATACTATATAACACTCCGCAATGCCCATTACATACTATATAACACACCGTAATGCCCATTACATACTATATAACACACCGTAATGCCCATTACATACTATATAACACACCGTAATGCCCACTACATACTATATAACACACCGTAATGCCCATTACATACAGTACTATATAACACACCGTAATGCCCATTACATACTATATAACACACCGTAATGCCCATTAAATACTATATAACACACCGTAATGCCCATTACACACTATATAACACACCGTAATGCCCATTACATACTATATAACACACCGTGATGCCCATTACATACTATGTAACACTGTAATGCCCATTACATACTATATAACACACCGTAATGCCCATTACATACTATATAACACACCATAATGTCCATTACATACTATATAACACAACATAATGTCCATTACATACTATATAACACACCATAATGCCCATTACATACTATATAACACACCGTAATGCCCATTACATACTATATAACACACCGTAATGCCCATTACATACTATATAACACACCGTAATGCCCATTACATACTATATAACACACCGTAATGCCCATTACATACTATATAACACACCGTAATGCCCATTACATACTATATAACACACCGTAATGCCCATTACATACTATATAACACACCGTAATGCCCACTACATACTATATAACACACCGTAATGCCCATTACATACTATATAACACCATAATGCCCATAACATACTATATAACACCATAATGCCCACTACATACTATATAACACACCGTAATGCCCATTACATACTATATAACACACCATAATGCCCACTACAAACTATATAACACACCGTAATGCCCAATACATTCTATATAATATACCGTAATGCCCATTACATACTATATAACACTCCGCAATGCCCATGACATACTATATAACACATCGTAATGCCCATTACATACTATATAACACACCGTAATGCCCATTACATACTATATAACACACCGTAATGCCCATTACATACTATATAACACACCGTAATGCCCATTACATACTATATAACACACCGTAATGCCCATTACATACTATATAACACACCGTAATGCCCATTACATACTATATAACACACCGTAATTCCCATTACATACTATATAACACACCGTAATGCCCATTACATACTATATAACACACCGTAATGCTCATTACATACTATATAACACCGTAATGCCCATTACATACTATATAACACACCGCAATGCCCATTACATACTATATAACACACCGTAATGCCCATTACATACTATATAACACACCGTAATGCCCATGACATACTATATAACACTCCGTAATGCCCATGACATACTATATAACACACCGTAATGCCCATTACATACTATATAACGCACCACACTGCCCATTACATACTATATAACACACCGTAATGCCCATTACATACTATATAACACACCGTAATGCCCATTACATACTATATAACACACCGTAATGCCCATTACATACTATATAACACACCGTAATGCCCACTACATACTATATAACACACCATAATGCCCATGACATACTATATAACACTCCGCAATGCCCATTACATACTATATAACACACCGTAATGCCCATTACATACTATATAACACACCGTAATGCCCATTACATACTATATAACACACCGTAATGCCCATTACATACTATATAACACACCGTAATGCCCATTACATACTATATAACACACCGTAATGCCCATTACATACTATATAACACACCGTAATGCCCACTGCATACTATATAACACACCGTAATGCCCATTACATACTATATAACACACCGTAATGCCCACTACATACTATATAACACACCGTAATGCCCATTACATACTATATAACACACCGTAATGCCCATTACATACTATATAACACACCGTAATGCCCATTACATACTATATAACACACTGTAATGCCCATTACATACTATATAACACACCGTAATGCCCACTACATACTATATAACACACCGTAATGCCCATTACATACTATATAACACCATAATGCCCATAACATACTATATAACACCATAATGCCCACTACATACTATATAACACACCGTAATGCCCATTACATACTATATAACACACCATAATGCCCACTACAAACTATATAACACACCGTAATGCCCAATACATTCTATATAATATACCGTAATGCCCATTACATACTATATAACACTCCGCAATGCCCATGACATACTATATAACACATCGTAATGCCCATTACATACTATATAACACACCGTAATGCCCATTACATACTATATAACACACCGTAATGCCCATTACATACTATATAACACACCGTAATGCCCATTACATACTATATAACACACCGTAATGCCCATTACATACTATATAACACACCGTAATGCCCATTACATACTATATAACACACCGTAATTCCCATTACATACTATATAACACACCGTAATGCCCATTACATACTATATAACACACCGTAATGCTCATTACATACTATATAACACCGTAATGCCCATTACATACTATATAACACACCGCAATGCCCATTACATACTATATAACACACCGTAATGCCAATTACATACTATATAACACACCGTAATGCCCATGACATACTATATAACACTCCGTAATGCCCATGACATACTATATAACACACCGTAATGCCCATTACATACTATATAACGCACCACACTGCCCATTACATACTATATAACACACTGTAATGCCCATTACATACTATATAACACACCGTAATGCCCATTACATACTATATAACACACCGTAATGCCCATTATATACTATATAACACACCGTAATGCCCATTACATACTATATAACACACCGTAATGCCCATTACATACTATATAACACACCGTAATGCCCATTACATACTATGTAACACAACGTAATGCCCATTACATACTATATAACGCACCACACTGCCCATTACATACTATATAACACACTGTAATGCCCATTACATACTATATAACACACCGTAATGCCCATTACATACTATATAACACACCGTAATGCCCATTACATACTATATAACACACCGTAATGCCCATTACATACTATATAACACACCGTAATGCCCATTACATACTATATAACACACCGTAATGCCCATTACATACTATATAACACACCGTAATGCCCATTACATACTATATAACACACCGTAATGCCCATTACATACTATATAACACACCGTAATGCCCATTACATACTATATAACACACCGTAATGCCCATTACATACTATATAACACACCGTAATGCCCATTACATACTATATAACACACCGTAATGCCCATTACATACTATATAACACACCGTAATGCCCATTACATACTATATAACACACCGTAATGCCCATTACATACTATATAACACAACGTAATGCCCATTACATACTATATAACACCATAATGCCCATTACATACTATATAACACACTGTGATGCCCATTACATACTATATAACACACCATAATGCCCATTACATACTATATAACACAACGTAATGCCCATTACATACTATATAACACACCGTAATACCCATTACATACTATATAACACCATAATGCCCATTACATACTATATAACACACTGTGATGCCCATTACATACTATATAACACACCATAATGCCCCTTACAAACCATATAACACACCGTATTGCCCATTACATACCATATATCACACCGTAATGCCCATTACATACTATATAACACACCGTAATGCCCATTACATACTATATAACACACCGTAATGCCCATCACATACTATATAGCACACCGTAATGCCCATTACATACTATATAACACACCGTAATCCCCATAACATACTATATAACACACTGTAATGCCCATTACATACTATATAACACACCGTATGTCCATTACATACTATATAACACACCGTGATGCCCATTACATACTATATAACACACCGTAATGCCCATTACATACTATATAACAAACCGTAATGTCCATTACATACTATATAACACACCGTAATGCCCATTACATACTATATAACACACCGTAATGCCCATTACATACTATATAACACACCGTAATGCCCATTGCATACTATATAACACACCGTAGTGCCCATTGCATACTATATAACACACTGTAATGCCCATTACATACTATATAACACACCGTAATGCCCATTGCATACTATATAACACACCGTAGTGCCCATTGCATACTATATAACACACCGTAATGCCCATTACATACTATATAACACACCGTAATGCCCATTACATACTATATAACACACCGTAATGTCCATTACATACTATATAACACACCGTAATGCCCATTGCATACTTTATAACACACCGTAGTGCCCATTACATACTATATAACACACCGTAATGCCCATTACATACTATATAACATACCGTAATGCCCATTACATACTATATAACACACCATAATGTCCATTACATACTATATAACACACCGTAATGCCCATTACATACTATATAACACACCGCAATGCCCGTCACATACTATATAACACACCGTAATGCCCATTATATACTATATAACACAGCGTAATGCCCATTACATACTGTATAACACACCGTAATGCCCATTACATACTATATAACACACCGTAATGCCCATTACATACTATATAACACACCGTAATGCCCATTACATACTATATAACACACCGTAATGCCCATTACATACTATATAACACAACGTAATGCCCATTACATACTATATAACACACCGTAATGCCCATTACATACTATATAACACACCGTAATGCCCATTACATACTATATAACACACCGTAATGCCCATTACATACTATATAACACACCGTAATGCCCATCACATACTATATAACACACCGTAATGCCTATTACATACTATATAACACACCGTGATGCCCATTACATACTATGTAACACAGCGTAATGCCCATTACATACTATATAACACACCGTAATGCCCATGACATACTATATAACACTCCGTAATGCCCATGACATACTATATAACACACCGTAATGCCCATTACATACTATATAACGCACCACACTGCCCATTACATACTATATAACACACTGTAATGCCCATTACATACTATATAACACACCGTAATGCCCATTACATACTATATAACACACCGTAATGCCCATTACATACTATATAACACACCGTAATGCCCATTACATACTATATAACACACCGTAATGCCCATTACATACTATATAACACACCGTAATGCCCATTACATACTATGTAACACAACGTAATGCCCATTACATACTATATAACGCACCACACTGCCCATTACATACTATATAACACACTGTAATGCCCATTACATACTATATAACACACCGTAATGCCCATTACATACTATATAACACACCGTAATGCCCATTACATACTATATAACACACCGTAATGCCCATTACATACTATATAACACACCGTAATGCCCATTACATACTATATAACACACCGTAATGCCCATTACATACTATATAACACACCGTAATGCCCATTACATACTATATAACACACCGTAATGCCCATTACATACTATATAACACACCGTAATGCCCATTACATACTATATAACACACCGTAATGCCCATTACATACTATATAACACACCGTAATGCCCATTACATACTATATAACACACCGTAATGCCCATTACATACTATATAACACACCGTAATGCCCATTACATACTATATAACACACCGTAATGCCCATTACATACTATATAACACAACGTAATGCCCATTACATACTATATAACACCATAATGCCCATTACATACTATATAACACACTGTGATGCCCATTAAATACTATATAACACACCATAATGCCCATTACATACTATATAACACAACGTAATGCCCATTACATACTATATAACACACCGTAATGCCCATTACATACTATATAACACCATAATGCCCATTACATACTATATAACACACTGTGATGCCCATTACATACTATATAACACACCATAATGCCCATTACATACCATATAACACACCGTATTGCCCATTACATACCATATATCACACCGTAATGCCCATTACATACTATATAACACACCGTAATGCCCATTACATACTATATAACACACCGTAATGCCCATCACATACTATATAGCACACCGTAATGCCCATTACATACTATATAACACACCGTAATCCCCATAACATACTATATAACACACTGTAATGCCCATTACATACTATATAACACACCGTAATGTCCATTACATACTATATAACACACCGTGATGCCCATTACATACTATATAACACACCGTAATGCCCATTACATACTATATAACACACCGTAATGCCCATTACATACTATATAACAAACCGTAATGTCCATTACATACTATATAACACACCGTAATGCCCATTACATACTATATAACACACCGTAATGCCCATTACATACTATATAACACACCGTAATGCCCATTGCATACTATATAACACACCGTAGTGCCCATTGCATACTATATAACACACCGTAATGCCCATTGCATACTATATAACACACCGTAATGCCCATTACATACTATATAACACACCGTAATGCCCATTGCATACTATATAACACACCGTAGTGCCCATTGCATACTATATAACACACCGTAATGCCCATTACATACTATATAACACACCGTAATGCCCATTACATACTATATAACACACCGTAATGTCCATTACATACTATATAACACACCGTAATGCCCATTGCATACTTTATAACACACCGTAGTGCCCATTACATACTATATAACACACCGTAATGCCCATTACATACTATATAACATACCGTAATGCCCATTACATACTATATAACACACCATAATGTCCATTACATACTATATAACACACCGTAATGCCCATTACATACTATATAACACACCGCAATGCCCGTCACATACTATATAACACACCGTAATGCCCATTATATACTATATAACACAGCGTAATGCCCATTACATACTGTATAACACACCGTAATGCCCATTACATACTATATAACACACCGTAATGCCCATTACATACTATATAACACACCGTAATGCCCATTACATACTATATAACACACCGTAATGCCCATTACATACTATATA
Source organism: Crinia signifera (assembly GCF_055691185.1). NCBI lineage: Eukaryota > Metazoa > Chordata > Amphibia > Anura > Myobatrachidae > Crinia > Crinia signifera. Next base: position 329,036,319 of record NC_139221.1, read on the forward strand.
ACACAACGTAATGCCCATTACATACTATATAACACACCGTAATGCCCATTACATACTATATAACACACCGTAATGCCCATTACATACTATATAACACACCGTAATGCCCATCACATACTATATAACACACCGTAATGCCCATCACATACTATATAACACACCGTGATGCCCATTACATACTATGTAACACAGCATAATGCCCATTACATACTATATAACACACCGTAATGCCCATTACATACTATATAACACAGCGTAATGCCCATTATATACTATATAACACACCGTAATGCCCATTACATACTATTTAACACACTGTAATGCCCATTACATACTATATAACACACCGTGATGCCCATTACATACTATATAACACACCCTAATGCCCATTACATACTATATAACACCGCAATGCCCATTACATACTATATAACACACCGTAATGCCCATTACATACTATATAACACACCGTAATGCCCATTACATGCTATATAACACACCGTAATGCCCATTACATACTATATAACACCGCAATGCCCATTACATACTATATAACACACCGTAATGCCCATTACATACTATATAACACATCGTAATGCCCATTACATACTATATAACACCGTAATGCCCATTACATACTATATAACACACTGTAATGCCCATTACATACTATATAACACACCGTAATGCCCATTACATACTATATAACACACCGTAATGCCCATTACATACTATATAACACACCGTAATGCCCATTACATACTATATAACACCGTAATGCCCATTACATACTATATAACACACCATAATGCCCATTACATACTATATAACACACCGTAATGCCCATTACATACTATATAACACACCGTAATGCCCATAACATATCATCTAACACACCGTAATGCCCATTACATACTATATAACACACCGTAATGCCCATCACATACTATATAACACACCGTAATGCCCATTACATACTATATAACACACCGTAATGCCCATTACATACTATATAACACCGTAATGCCCATCACATACTATATAACACACCGTAATGCCCATTACATACTATATAACACACCGTAATCCCCATTACATACTATATAACACCGTAATGCCCATTACATACTATATAACACACCGTAATGCACATTACATACTATATAACACACCACAATGCCCATTACATACTATATAACACACCGTAATGCCCATTACATACTATATAACACACCGTAATGCCCATAACATATCATCTAACACACCGTAATGCCCATTACATACTATATAACACACCGTAATGCCCATCACATACTATATAACACACCGTAATGCCCATTACATACTATATAACACACCATAATGCCCATGACATACTATATAACACACCGTAATGCCCATTACATACTATATAACACACCATAATGCCCATTACATACTATATAACACACCGTAATGCCCATTACATACTATATAACACACCGTAATGCCCATAACATATCATCTAACACACCGTAATGCCCATTACATACTATATAACACACCGTAATGCCCATCACATACTATATAACACACCGTAATGCCCATTACATAACTATATAACACACCGTAATGCCCATTACATGCTATATAACACACCGTAATGCCCATTACATACTATATAACACACCGTAATGCCCATTACATACTATATAACACCCAGTAATGCCCATTACATACTATATAACACACCTTAATGCCCATGATATACTATATAATACAGCGTAATGTCCATTACATACTATATAACACACCGTGATGCCCATTACATACTATATAACACACCGTAATGCCCATTACATACTATATAACACACCGTAATGCCCATTACATACTATATAACACACCGTGATGTCCATTACATACTATATAACACACCGTAATGCCCATTACATACTATATAACACACCGTAATGCCCATTACATACTATATAACACACCGCAATGCCCATTACATACTATATAACACACCGTAATGCCCATTACATACTATATAACACACCGTATTGCCCATTACATACTATATAACACACCGTAATGCCCATTACATACTATATAACACAACGTAATGCCCATTACATACTATATAACACACCGTAATGCCCATTACATACTATATAACACACCGTAATGCCCATTACATACTATATAACACACCGTAATGCCCATTACATACTATATAACACACCGTAATGCCCATTACATACTATATAACACACCGTAATGCCCATTGCATACTATATAACACTCCGTAATGCCCATTACATACTATATAACACACCGTAATGCCCATTACATACTATATAACACACCGTAATGCCCATTACATACTATATAACACACCGCAATGCCCATTACATACTATATAACACCCTGTAATGCCCATTACATACTATATAACACACCGTAATGCCCATTACATACTATATAACACACCGTAATGCCTATTACATACTATATAACACACCGTAATGGACATTACATACTATATAACACACCGTAATGCCCATTACTTACTATATAACACACCGTAATGCCCATCACATACTATATAACACACCGTAATGCCCATTACATACTATATAACACACCGTAATGCCCATTACATACTATATAACACACCGTAATGCCCATTACATATTATATAACACACCGTAATGCCCATTACATACTATATAACACACCGTGATGTCCATTACATACTATATAACACAGCGTAATGTCCATTACATACTATATTACACACCGTGATGCCCACACCGTAATGCCCACAGCTGGTATGCTGTATCTGGGTCCTTGGGAAGAGGGAATGTAAACTGGAGGTAGACTCTACCTCCAATTTACATTTTAATTCGATTTAATTCAATTCCTCCGCATCAGATGAAAACAGTCCATATTGCACTAGTAGAGGGGGGGCCTTTACACTTAAAAAGAGACCCCCTCCCACCACATACCATAACATGAATTTTGGTTCATTTTGTGTAGCATAACGTGAATTTTGGCTTATTCTATGTGGCATAATGTGCATTTTGGCATATTCAGCGTGGCATAATGTGAATTTTGGCTCATTCTGTTTGGAATAATGGGAATTTTCACTCATTCCATGTGGCATAATGTGACTTTTGGCTCAATCTGTGTGGCATCATTTTGTAAGGGGCCTACTATTGTGTTTCATGATGTGTAAAAGGGGTATATAGTGTACAATACATTCAAAGACACACCCCTTTTGAGTGACCACATTCCCTATTTCTGGAATGCGGCCCTCGCATATTTGCTGGAAGTGTTAAGTGGCCCCCCAGCTGAAATATATATATATATATATATCATATATTTGGTTACATCTGCCACTCAAAGTGTGTGAGTGTGTCTATAACGCTGGGGGGAGCCTCTGACACCCACACTCACTCACATAGTGACAGAGAACCAGCCCAGTGAGCCCACAGTGCCAGACACCCTTTGCCTCCCCATGCTGCCCAGCAAAGACACTGCAACTCCACAGCCAACCGATTCACACCCCCCCCGTGACCCCCCTCCCGCAATTCACGCCAACCCCCCTCCTGCGATTCGCGGCACCCTCGCGACCCCCCCTCCCGCGATTCGCGACCCCCCTGTGATTTGCCGCCCCCTCCCACTGTTCGCGGACCCCCCATCCTGTGATGCATGGACCCCCCGTTTCCGCAATTCACGGACCACACACGTCCTGCCTCCCGTGATTCACGCCCCCCTCCCACGATTCACAGCACCCCCGCGCCCACCTTCCCGCGATTCGCAACCCCCCCTTGCGTGATTCACGCGAGCCCCCCTCCAGGGCTTTGCGGACCCCCGCTCCCTCCCGCAACACCTGCGCGCCCCCCCTCCCTCATGCAATTCTGCCCCCACCTTTGCCCCCCTCCCTTGATTCATGGCACCCCCCGCGCCCCTCCCGTGATTCACGCCACCCTCGCACCCCCTCCCGCGATACAAGGACCCCCGCAACCCCCCTCCCGCAATTCACTGACCCCCACAACCCCACTCCAGCAATTTGCAGAGCCCCCCTTCCCGCGATTCACACCCCCCTCCCACGATTTGCGGACCCCCGCACCCTCCCGCAATTTGCGGACCACCACAACCCCCCTCCCACAATTTGCGGACCCCCCTTTCCCACGATTCACCCCCCCCCTCCATCGATTTGCGGACTCCCTGCACCCTCCCGCAATTCGCGGACCCGCCCCCCCCCCCTCCCCTGACCCCTTTTCAGCAATTCCACCCCCCAGCGGACCCCCGCGACCCCGCTCCCGCATTTCACGTACCCCCGTGACAATGGGGGATCCTGTACCGCCACAAGCAGGTGCCACCCCTAGGTGGGAAATCCGGCCCTGGCTGCCGCGCTGCAGGTTCCCCCACTGCACCAGCATCACTATCAATGTCTTGCCCACATACCACTATTATACAGACTCCTGCTCTCATACACCCCCTTACTCCCTCCCAATAGGAGGAGACGCTCACCCACTGCCAGGAGCTGCATACTGTCCCTCACCCTCCTCCAGTTCGAGGGATGCCCATCGACCATCAATGATTTCAAATCATCGATGGTTTATGGCCGATGTTGAATACTTTTGCCATCGATGTGGGAGGACCAGATGGTTTCCCTACATCGATGGCAAAGGAGAACTGATCAAGTTTCAAATTTTTTTATGGTGCCGGGACACGGAGTATAGCTCCGCTCCCCCAGACCCGACAGGCAAGGTGCAAAATCGCCATCAATGCCAACCATCGATGGCGTCTGCACCAATGCCCATCCCTACTCTGCAACAGGCAAAAACCTTTACTACCCTCATGCCCACACACCTCTATCACTGCCCTGCCTCCTGTTCTCCTGCCCCGTAACTTCCGCCAGTGGGGACCCGCTCACCCTGTGTTGCCTACATTCCCTTATCATGCTTTACTACCCAGCCTCCTGCTCTCATGTACCCTAACTCCCACCCAGTAGGAGGAGACACTGACTCAGGGCCACCATCCTGTACTCCTGTGCTGCCACGCTGGACCCTCACCCACTGGCAGAAGCTGCACAGTGTCTTCCACCCTCCTCTTTAGTCCCCCTTATGCCCACACACCCCTATTCCTATACTTTTTAATTAAACAAAACAATACACACCCCCTTCCACATCATATGCTCTCTATGTAACACATTTCACCTATAACTCAAGTTCCAATAAAGGCATATTTCATACAATTCTAACCATCTTTCTCATATACAAATGTTCACAAATTAAGGGGGTGCAGCCCCTTACGACGGTGTGAAGAGCACCCGTAGGGCGCGATGAATCACCTAGTATATATATATATATATATATATATATATATATATATATACACATACACACCTCAAGATACCGCATTGAAATATAAAAATATTCAAAAATACAGATTAATCCGGTATCCACAATTCTTCTGGTCCCAAGCATTTTGGATAAGGGATACCAAACACACTAAATCCCAGTAATCCGGAATGCAGCTACCTCCAAGGATCCCAGAACTCGAAGTGATATTTGTAGAAATCTGTTTAGAATGAGATAGAGGAGCGCACCATGGTGTAAAACAGTTTTTTTATTGTGTAAAATGACAATCACAGCACAGAAGTACCAGATGGGACTCGTACCAAACAAATAGCAGCAGTGGGCTGGTTACCACATGATTCAATATATCAATACAATTCACAAACATTATTCAACAATAGATAAAAAAAATATTTTAGACATAATTAAAGATATGATGTATAAAAATATGAGGCATTAATATTTTCTAGTCGGAGGGAGGCCATATATTTTTGATAATGAGAATAACAAGAGAAAATAGACACATAAATGATAAAAAAAATGGTACTTGTGTATTATCAGGGCGCCCAAATTTTTCATTGCACGGTAAAAAATTGTGTCGCATCGCATCACATACAATCATATCGCATGCGATGCAACGCGATTGGACCCGATTTTTAATTGTACAGGCACCCAGATGCCTGATTCCTACGTTAAATTCCCCCCCCCCCCCTCGACCCGATTTTTGATTGTAGACCCACCCTAATGGGTGATTATTATGTTAAATGGCCCCCATTGTTAACGCCACTCCACTATCAACGCCAACCCGAAGCGTGGCGAGCGGCGGCGGTACGCGTCCTCTGACCTTTTCATACCCCCACTATCCATGTCAGCGTGGAGTTGATGTTATATAGTGTGGCGAGCACAGCGAGCCACCGAGCCCGAAGCGTGGCAAGCGCAGCCAGCCCCGCGTGGGGACGCGGATTACTTCACATATATTCCGCATCCCCTCGCGGTTCTCGCCACGCTTCGGGCTCGCAGGCTCGCTGCGCTCGCCACGCTTCGGGTTGGCATTGATACTGGGGTGGCATTAACAATGGGACAGGAGGGGCATTTCACATAATAATTACCCATCAGTGTGGGTGTACAATTAAAAATCGGGTATGGGGGTGCATTTAACATTGTAATCAGGCATCAGGGTGGCTGTACAATGTAATATCGGGTATAATCGCGTCGCATCGCATGCCATTATAATTAAAATTGTACACTCCGCCCAGGAAAGGCTCAAAATCGGGTCCAATCGCATCGCATGCCTTAACTAGTGGCATGCGATGCGATATATAGGGCGCCCAGATAATACACAAGTACCTACCAAAAAAATATACCACTGATATTAAACAGATAGAATTTGGAAAAAAAGAGATATAATATTAGAGACAATGAGCACATGCTCACTATTAAGAGGAACCAGGGACGTGCAGGCAGGGGAGGCAGAGCCTCCCCTGTCATAATGATGAAAATAATAAAAAGATATTTATATATCTTCTTTTATTATTTTCATCATTTCTCCGGCTGCCTCCCACCCTCTTACACTGCTGCATGTGAGGGTGGGAGGCAGCGGGAGAGGTGCCTCCCGCTGTTAACATTGAAACTCCGGGCAGCGTGGGGCGGGAAGGGGTGGGCAGGGGGGCAGGGTGCAGCAATGGGCTGTAAAAGCCCATTGAATATGAATGGGGAAGCGGCATTCATACTGGTGCCGCAATGACAGGGGCACCAGTATAAACGCACGCCCCCAGATGTGATTGGGCCAGCAGATCCAGTGCTGGATCCGCTGTCCAATCACACATGCAGGACCCGTGAGAGGATGCAGCAGCAGCGCGGGCAGCGGGGAGTCCGGCGCCTGCTGGGAGACTGCCGTTGTCACTCACCGCCGTGGAGAGGACCGGCCGCCGTCACCGCCGAGAAGAGGACAGGTGAGTCCGCCGGGTGGTGGGAGGGCAGGTGGGGCGCGCATGTACCGGCGGCCGCTGCATACCTATGTATGTATGCAGTGACGTGCGGTGAGGTCAGTGCCCCCCAGGCAATGACCTCACGTCACTGAGAGGAACTGTGATACTTAGTATATTATCAGCGAGATTGCTAGCTGAGAGGATATGTGTGGTATTAATGATCTATAAACAGAGCTATTTCATACCTGTCATTGAGACCACACGGGGTCTGCGTGTTGAGCGTGAGAATCCAATAGGTTTCACGCCTTAGGAAGGTCCGATCTCTATCACCACCTCTCTTTCCTACCGGTACCAATTCTATTCCGGTCACCTTAAGACCGCTAGGATCACAGTTATGTTTATTTTTAAAGTGTCTAGGGACACTGATTCATTACACCATGCTTTATATTCCTCATGTGTTCCAGGATACGCACCTTCAATGTGCGTTTGTATCTGGAACCACAAGGACACACTAGTAGATATATAACATACGTGGAAACACAATTAATAAATTGGTTGATATTACAAACAGAATTAGGAACCGATTGAAACGATGATCTTCTATGAATGAAGGGGAAAATCTTGCATCTCCCACATGGAATCCAGCCCTTCAGGCTCAAAAAAGATGTAGTGGAAGATTGTAAAGGAGCAATCGGTTCAAGTTGACTCTTGGAAACCCAAGCACTTACAGTTTTTGCTTTTTTGTATACAATCTTAGGTCTATCACCAATATGGGCACCTAAAACAGGATCACATTTAAGGATATGCCAGTTCTTATTCATAATTTTAGAGATTTTCTTTTCCTCTTCATTGTACTTTGTTATAAATAGACAATCAGACTTACTTTTATCAGGAATCTATTTTTCCTTGTAGTGAAGAATTTCACCCGATCAGAGCCTCTGGCTCTATTCAAAGCACAGTCAACTATTTTTAGGGGGTAACCCCGTTCTCTAAACTTCTGGACATATATTTGCGATTGATCATCAAAGGTTTCTATATCAGTACAATTCCGGCGCAGCCGGAGAAATTGAGAGTAAGGAATGTTGTCTTTCCAGGGTTTATGGTGACAACTTTCCTAGTCCAGGTAACTATTGCTGTCTACACTCTTAAAAAATGTATATGACTCAATATAGGTTATAGAGCCAAAAAAGATTTGAGTTACTGCGCTATTATCCAATTAATTATTGCAACATGGATGAAAACACTCACACAAATAAATTAGAATTAATCAATGGTATATCACATTTATTATAAAGATATAAAATATACAATATATTCCAGGTGGCCACCTAGGAAAAAAACATCCATAAAACCAATATTGACATCACTTTGAATACATATATAATAAAAAAATGGAATAATAAAATATTGGGATTAAATGCGTGTATATTTCTTTAAGACTTAAAGTGCTCCCAGTCCAGCATCCACGGCCTGCTGACTTATATGGTCAAATGCAAATATAACCTCAGGTATTGTAGCTGTGGGTATTACAGTTAGTGTCTCTGGATAGTATTTTTCAATTAGTTGAATATATAGCAGCAGGATATATAGCAGCAATCCAAAAACAAGGTAACCCTGTTTAGGGTATTAGATGGAGTGATATAATCTGTATGCGCAAATTTAGCGCTTCTCTCACCTGCGCTTTTGCGCGCTCGATGGACTTGGAGTGAGTCACAGCTGGAGTGTCCCTCCGGTTGGTGTGGGTGAGTAGGGAGCTAGACCCTGGATGTTACGGCTGGTCACTGCTCGACCCACCTTGCCCGAGCCCGTTGTTTTTATAAGCAGTGGCTGGCGTCTCTCTCACCGGCGCAGCCGAATGCCGGCTCTCACCCTGGAGTTCTACGCTGGCGCTTGCTGTTACTCCCTTCAGCTGGTAGGCGTCTGCTCAGTTTGGGATGCTCTCTCCTGTGTTCCTTTGGGGAGCGCTGAGAGGTACAGGTCAGGTGTGCTGGAAGTCAGGGAGACACTTCCTGGGCTTCCACTAACGCGTTTCGCCCTAACAGAGGGCTTTTTCAAAGAGTGTTTGTGGTAGTCTTAGGTGTCTTAATATACCCAGCAGATTAATTGATTCTCCAATTTCATTGGATTTGGCATAATTAGACAGGTGTGAATGCAGTTTGATTTCTTTTCAGGTGTCTATCCAAGTCTATATCAGCCACGTTCATAAAGTAAATACATTTATTTCACAAAAGAATTAATCCAAAATCTGAATGAATAATAAACAACCTTTGATAAGTAAATATAAACATAAACGAAAAAAGACTGTCAGGAGCGCAATCACCGCAAATAAATATAATCAGATATATTTCTTAACACTTATATTATCTTTTATCTCTTTTATCAAGTGGAAAAATACCATGAGAATTAGGGGTTCATATATAAAGAATATTTTAGTCAAAAATAGTGAATATATATAGACTATAGACACCTGAAAAGAAATCAAACTGCATCCACACCTGTCTAATTATGTCAAATCCAATGAAATTGGAGAATCAATTAATCTGCTGGGTATATTAAGACACCTAAGACACACAACGCTCTTTGAAAAAGCCCTCTGTTAGGGCGAAACGCGTTAGAGGAAGCCCAGCAAGTGTCTCCCTGACTTCCAGCACACCTGACCTGTACCTCTCAACGCTCACCAAAGGTACACAGGAGAGAGCATCCCAAACTGAGCAGACGCCTACCAACCGAAGGGAGTAACAGCAAGCGCCAGCGGAGAACTCCAGGGTGAGAGCCGGCAGTCGGCTGCGCCGGAGAGAGAGACGCCAGCCACTGCTTATTCAAACAACAGGCTCGGGCAAGGTGGGTTGAGCAGTGACCAGACATCCAGGGTCCAGCTCCCCACTCACCCACACCAACCGGAGGGACACTCCAGCTGTGACTCACTCCAAGTCCATCGAGCGCACAAAAGCGCAGGTGAGAGAAGCGCTAAATTTGCGCATACAGAATCTATTGCTCCATCTAATACCCTAAACAGGGTTACTTTGTTTTTGGATTGCTGCTATATATCCTGCTGCTATATATTCAACAGAGACACTAACTGTAATACCCACAGCTACAATACCTGAGGTTATATTTGCATTTGACCATATAAGTCAGCAGGCCGTGGATGCTGGACTGGGGGCACTTTAAGTCTTAAAGAAATATACACGCATTTAATCCCAATATTTTATCAATCCATTTTTTATTATATATGTATTCAAAGTGATGTCAATATTTGTTTTATGTATGTTTTTTCCCTAGGTGGCCACCTGGAATATATTGTATATTTTATATCTTTATAATAAATGTGATATACCATTGATTAATTCTAATTTATCTGTGTGAGTGTATTCATCCATGGTCCAATAATTAATTGGATAATAGCGCAGTAACTCTAATCTTTTTTGGCTCTATATGTGTTTTATCAATACATCAGTGCATGAGACTAAATCTCTCTGTGCACGGATGTAAGATAATTCTATGCACACACACTTGTGCATAAAAGAGAACTGCAGCTGTGTTATACTTTTACCTATATAAAAAAAAATCTCTTTTTAATTTTTATACATTTTTATTTATAAAAAAACTATATTTCTTGTATACATCAGATAGCGCCTCAATTAACACTATTTTATAGTGGCTGTTTCTTTTTCAATATAGGATATAAATGGAAAATTCTCAACACTTAACACCTCAACCTCAATTCTCAACACTTAATACCAAGTCCAGGAATTCGATTTTCTCAGTATTAAAATTCGAAGTAAACTTTGGTACTTGTGAGTTATCCGGGCGTCCGATTTTTAAATCGGGTCGGATCGGGACATCGCATCGCATGCGACCATCGGATGCGATGCGATGCGATGCGATGACCCGATTTTTCCATAGGAATCAATGTTAAAATGGACTGAGTCCATTTTAACATGGAATTCAATGGGAAAAAGGGGTCCTTTTCATACCCCTACTATCCAAGTGGGCATGGAGTTGGATATAAACCTGTGGCGAGCGTAGCGAGCCACCGAGCCCGAAGCGTGGCGAGCGTAGCGAGCCCCGCGAGGGGACACGGAATACCGTCCCCTCGCGGGGCTCGCTTCGCTCGCCACGCTTCGGGCTCGGTGGCTCGCTACGCTTGCCACAGGTTTATATCCAACTCCATGCCCACTTGGATAGTAGGGGTATGAAAAGGACCCCTTTTTCCCATTGAATTCCATGTTAAAATGGACTCAGTCCATTTTAACATTGATTCCTATGGAAAAATCGGGTCATCGCATCCGATGGTCGCATGCGATGCGATGCGATATCGCATCGCATCGCATCTGATTGTATGCCTTAACTTAAGGCATACAATCAAAAAATCGGACGCCCAGATAACTCACAAGTACCTAAACTTTAAATTGAAGGAATTCACGTTTATATCTTGCATAAACAGATCAAAATCCTGCTTTTTCCCTCTCCAAATTGTAATAATGTTATCAAAAGCGACAAAAAGAGTGTATTCTGGGACCCCAAGAACCTGCTAGTATTTTAGTTTCCTTTTCCTCCATATACAGGTTTGCAAGACGCGGGGCACAAATCGTGCCCATCGCCGTGCCCCATATCTGCAAGAACCACTCCCCCAAAAATTCGAAATAATTATGAGTGAGGACAAACTCCAAACTATCACACACAAATTCCTTGGTGATATCAGGGATTTGGGGGTCTCTCACTAAAACGGCTCTGATGGTAGAGATGGCCCCCTCATGTGGAATAGCAGTATACAATGATTGGACATCGATGGTTGCCCAATTAAAACCATCTGCCCATTCGATGTTCTTTATCATTTGAAGCATATGAGTTAAATCACGGACGTGGGATTCCAAATGGGGCACTTAATGTTTTGTCACACAGTCTACAAACTCAGAGACCCTAGAGGTTAGGGAGCCAACTCCAGCAACAATTGGGCATCCAGGGGGTGTATCAAGCCCCTTATGGATTTTAGGGAGATGGTAGAAAGTAGCAATATTGGGAGTATTATTGTACAAATATTTAAACTCATCCATGATGATAACTCTAGAGTCCAACCCCCTTTTTAAGAGGGTTTGTAAGTTGCACAGGAAGGGGCCAGTGGGGTCAACATCCAATTTCCGATAGGAGTTGACATCTCACAGGGGTCTATGGGCTTCCGCTACATAGTCCTGTCAGTCTAGGATAACGATCCCCCCTTATCTGCACTCTTTATCACAGATTTCTTTAAAGATGCTAGCCGGTGCACGCTTCGCTACAACTTTTTCAAGGCTTTGAAAAAGCTGTAGCGAAGCGCGCACCGGCTAGCAGTGTCGCTCACTGAACTCGCTCACATGACTAGGATTGCATTTTGATCTGTACCTTTTTTTTTACAGGAGTACCTACTATTGGGGTGCAACTATCCAATGAATGGTCTTGTTCTCATTTAAAAATATATATCACATATACCCTTAGGGAGAGCCCCAGACCGGGAATGCCACATCTCAAGTTCATTACTTATTGCCACGTGCTGGGGTTATATTAACATACTCTGCACGGATACCCTGCGACACCAACAGGGCTATCCACAAAACAATCCCTACCTGGCATTATTTATATATAGTGGGAAGGCTAACATAATAGGATACATGAGAATTCATACGGCTTGGTTATTTAACCAGACTATCGAAAATTAAGCCTCCATATGCTATGATATGCTCATGTCAATTAATCCATCGCTTAGTATGAATATATTAATTACCATGTAGGATGAGCCCCGACACTATGTACTTTAAGAGTTATTGATATTTTAACTATTAACTAGGAGGACACTCTTCTCTAGACTCATACTGCTATCCTCCACTTTCTACGAACTTACAAATAATCATTTAGGTCGACATATATGTAGACCATTCTAGTATTGTGTAGCGCAGTGTGTCCCTATCTGCATAATAAACGTGTTAGGCAGACGATTTCTGTAGCGATACATTGTTGCAGTGTAATATAACACTTTTACACTGTTACACACTAGAAGACACAGTTTCTGTGATTTATTTGATTCCTCAGGTCATATGTGGTACTTACCCATTAAAGCTATAAGACCTTCAACGTGTGTACTATGCACTGGTGCTAATAGACATACAGGTCGACACACAGTTTTACTGTTCTAGTGCTATTAATCATAGTGTATCTCTAAATAAACCTGTAAAACAGAGACCATTGGTGGAGACACTTTGCTGCAGTATAACAACCCCTAGGTCGACACACATGTTGACTGCTCTCATTTTTTACCACAGCGTATCCCTATCTGCACAAAAAACTGCTAGAGCAGACAATCTTTGGGGAGATACACTGGTGCAGTGTTATATAACACTAAATTGCTATACACTAGGAGATATCATCTGTGTGATTTGTTTTTTTAGGCTATATACAGTATGACACTTAATCCATTTAAGCCTTAATGTGCATATCACTCACTGGTGCTATTATACATTAACAAATGAATCATACAAGTCGGTGCGTATGTAGACCACTCCAGTACTGTTTCTTACAGTGTATCCACATTTATATAATACATTTGGGAAGCAGAGTATCTCTGTGCAGGTACATCGGTGTAGTGCAAATTAACCCTCAAATGCAGATATAATCTGTGTGATCCATGTGACCTCTCAAGCCACATGGTGTACCCAACCCACTGAATTTATTAGACCTGCATGTATACCACTCATTAGTTACTCTATACAATAAGAAACCCATTGTGGTTATACCCCACACCCCAATATTCAAGGCTTTACCTAATTAAGACACAGACAAACCAGACATTAGTTCAATTTATTTAATCAGTGTCACCGGGTACTACCTTTCAAACAGTGTATATGAATACAGTCAATCAATTGTTCTGAGTTAGTGAGCCGCCGTTTTTTAAACACACCCCATTCATGTTGTTTTGTGTGTTTTTATATTTTGCTATTCTTAATTATGTCAATAAAAATTACTTTTTATTCATGCGAGTCCATTTAGGTGCCCCGCGACGAGACATTCTTTTCTTTCCTTTGTTTATGAGCATTCTATTTGTGTCTAGTGGTAGCACACCTCCAATCAGTAAAGACCATAGGAATATACCTGGTCCAAGATAGTATTTAGGGGGGGGGGGGGTCATCAAATTTCTTCCAATAGGATGAGGGTCCTGTGCGGATAACAAATTCCCTGTTTCTACAGCTTTCAGAATAGCATTCTCATGCCCGTGCAGGCTTGCATCGCTTGCCACAACTTTACTAAAGGTAATAGATGGTGGCGCAGACCCAGGGTGGAGCGGCGTATGCTACATAAGTTCCATAGCATAAGCGGTGGCCACAAAGATGAGGAAGTACCCAAAAATCTTCCCTAGGACATCAAATTGGATAAGGCCGGCTCTGCGTTAGGTCAGTACATGCATTAGGTCAACAGTCAAAAGGTCAACATGGGTTTTTTTCTCACTTTTATTTAAGCCGACATGTGCCGCATGGCAGTATTTCATGCCCTACCATCTAAGGGCATGGTGGGAGAATAAAATAGTGTTCCGAGCCCGAAACGAGGCACCAAGCCCAAAGCGAGGGGATGCGGTGCAGTTATTTAGTGTCCGTGTTGACAGGATAAAAAAAGTGAAAAACCCCATGTTGACCTAATGCTTGTGTCGACCTAATGACCCTGTCGACCTAACCCCATGTCAACCTTCAGACATGTTGACCTTGATGCATGTCACCCTTCAGTGGTTGACCCAATGCATGTTGAACTTCCTCTTGTTGACCCTATGATCCATACCCCTAGTCATACCTCCCAACTTTAGACCTGCGGTCAGCGGGACAGTCAAAATTTAGGGGCATGGCCTACCGGAAAGGAGGCTTATGAATCGCGTAATTCCGCAAGACCGCGCCCCCATTTTCCTGCTGTGGAAGCATAGCCAGTGGCTCTGTGAGCTGCTGACCATACCCCCAGCCCCTCTGCCTGCGGGAGTAGAATGCTCAGCGGGGGACTCCCAACTGCTCCCGTTCCCCCCAAAAATGGGGCATTCCCCCAGAAAGCAAAACAGTTGGGAGGTATGCTCCATGCCCTCCAACTGTACCAATTTTGCCGGTACAGTACTGTTTTTTAACGGTCTGTACCGGCAAAAAAACTAAGTGTACCGATGTACCGATTTCTAGCAATTGGCCCCGGCAGGTATTGTTCCCAGTGGTGCAGCGTGTGCGTCGCGCTTACGTCAGGCAGTTCCGGCACGGACCAGTCCACCCTCCTTCTTGTCTGCCCGTATCAAGCTCCGCAGTCATTGCTGTCTGCCATGCCACCCCGCACAGCACTGTGGGAAATGGAGTCTTTGGTCACTGATGTCACTAAGCAAGCGGCTGTGCTTGAGTGAGTGACGGGACTACATCTCCCAGGCACCAATGCAGTCACACTGTTAGGCCGCGAGAGAGGTAGCGGTAATGAAATGCTCCTTCCTGTGTCTGTGTGGAGCGGGTAGACGCTGCTGCTCCGTGTGCTGGCTGTTAAGCGAGCGGCTCCATACATGGCAGGAGTTTATTGGCTGGTATTTTATCTGCAGCTGGCAGGACGCAGCGGGATTCAGCAAGAGGGGAGCATGGATCAGCGGCACACAGTGAGCGGGCATATATATATTTATATATATATATATATAGGCTACGCGTTGATTGGCTACGTTTATTTAAAAATGTCCAGTACACATTAGGAAAGGGGTGGCCACGCCCCCTTTACGAGTGAGCACGCCCACTTTACCATTTGCCATTGGTATATGGATGTATACTGAATTCTGCCCTTCAGATGTTGGAGGGTATGATGCTCTAGTGTTTGGAAAACTACAAGAGGAGCGACAATAACAGTGTAACTGACTTTGTAACTATAACCGGAGTGACAGCTCAGCCGCGCCTTGTGACAGCTCAGCCACTCCCTGTGTGCAGAATGCGACCCCACTGGTTCTTTATTGTCAATTTCTGACACTTTCATTTCCTTCTTCTGCTGCCAGCGATGGCGTCTGCTGACCTTACACGGGAGCTGGACTGTTCCATCTGCCTGAGCATTTATACAGATCCTGTAACCCTGAGATGTGGCCACAACTTCTGCCGGGACTGCATTGATCGTGCGCTGGATACACAGGAGGGGGATGGAGTATATACCTGTCCTGATTGCAGAGCGGTGTATCAGGAGCGTCCTGCACTGATACGGAACATTCCTCTGTGTCACATATTGCAGAGGTTCCGGTCTGCTCAGCCATATCAGGAGGAGATTGGGATCTGCTGCACTTACTGTGTGGACTCTCCTGTACCTGCTGCTAAGTCCTGTCAGTTGTTTGAGGCTGAAAAACACCTGACAGTACACAGCAAGTCAGCAGAACACGTCTTATGTGACCCCACCACTGCCCTGGGGAACAGGAAATGCTCCGTCCATAAGAAGATCCTGGAGTACTGGGGATGCTGTACTGGGGATGCTACCTGTATCTGTGTGTCCTGCAGTTTGGCTGGAGAACATCGGGGACACCAGGTGGAGTCGCTGGAAGAGGCCCCTGAGAAGAAGAAGGAGAAGCTGAGGAATGTTTTGCAGAAACTGACCACAAAGAGAGTGGAGACTGAGAACAGGGTGCAGAGACTGCAGGAGCGCAGGAGAGAAGATCAGGGTAAAGCAGCAGATGTAACAGTGAGAGTCACGGCCCTGTTTAGAGACATCAGGAGACAGCTGGACGACCTGGAGAAGAGAGTCCTGAGTGAGATCTCCAGGCAGGAACAGCGCGTTTCACTCTCAGTCTCTGATCTGATCCAGCAGCTGGAAATAAAGAAGGACGAGCTGTCTGGGAAGATGCGTCACATTGAGGAGCTGTGTAACATGTCTGACCCAGTGATTGTCTTACAGGAACCGGACACCGGGGACTTGTGTGACACTGAGGACAACGAGAGACATGATAACCAGGTCCGTGGTGCAGTAGGTCTGGATGTGGGGCTCATCTCAAAGACATTGCACACATTATCTGATATAATAACAGGGATAAATATAGGGATGCATGTGCAGGAACCTACAGACCTATTACTGGATGTAACCACAGCTGGTGATTATTTACATATATCAGGTGACAGGAAATCTGCAACCGGGTTATATACAAAAGAGAATCGCCCAGTAACACCAGAGAGATTTACATATAATCATGTGATCAGCACCAGGGGATTCTCCTCGGGGCAACATTACTGGGAGGTGGATGTCAGTAACTCAGTGTTATGGATGGTGGGGATGTGTTATCCCAGTATAGACAGGAGAAGAGTGCAGTCAGAAATGGGGCACAATAACAAGTCCTGGTATTTGTATAGGGGGTATAATAACCAGTTTGCAGTGAGACATGACAGTAAAGATATTGTGCTACCTGGCAATATTCCCTATTACAGAGTGAGGATATACCTGGATTATGAGACAGGACAGTTGTCATTTTATTCTCTGTGTGACCCCATCAGACACTTACATACTTACTCCGTTCACTTCACTGAGCCCCTCCATGCTGCATTATGGGTAGGGAAAGGCTGGGTAACAATGGGGTCTATTTATTTCAATTATTTTTACTAAAACGGGTGTTTTTAGTATGACCTGAATGCAGTAACGGGCATTTGTAGCAGTTTTCATTAAAAAAAACTTCTCCAAACCCTTTCATTTGCCTTTTTTTTTTTATAACCAAATCGCATTTCCCAGACTTATAATAGGAAATGCGATCTGGCTGAATTTACTTGTAAAGGCCCCCATACACTATGGGATATGGGAAGGATTTCACACGATTCGGATGAATCGGGCAGTGAAATCGGCCCATATCGCACTTGTAGACATCCCCTCCGATCCGATGCACGGTCCTGTGCGCATCGGATTGGGGTCGGGAGGTCGGACGGGCTGCACATAAGATTTGCCAAATCTTATGTGAAGCCCAGCCCCGGAGCCGTGTGGGGGACAGCAGCGGTCGAGGGATGCCGGCTATAGAGAGCCAAGCAGGGGGAGGCTGCATATGGCGCCGGGCTGGAGGAAGCTGTGTTGCGGTGGGGTGACAGCGGGAGGCGAGCAGGGAGAACTTGATGATATGACGCTGGCTGCAGGGCAGCGCCGCAGCGGCGGGAGCCGGGAGAAACAGATAACTTAAAAAAAAAAAAACGCCCAAAGAGATGACTAGCAAGCCATTGATTGGCTGAGACCTCTCTCTATGGGCGTTTTTTTTCCAAGTTATTTGTTCCTCCTGGCTAACGCCGCTGCGGCGCTGCCCTGCAGCCAGCATCATCTCATCAAGTTCTCCCTGCTCGCCTCCCGCTGTCATGGGCGGATTGGGCCACCGGGATACCAGGAAAAATCTCGGTGGGCCGGACCCATTCCACCCTCTGTCGGGCCGGCTAGAAGAGAATACGGCCGTCTGCAGTGCTTTTGGGTTCCACTATCCCGGAAGCTTCTATCTGCGGGTGCTGAGAGCTTGTAGAAGCAGCTCCTGTCCTGCACTGTGCACTGCTCTTTCTCCTGTCAGCGTCTCACAGCAGGACATGACGCTGGTGATGCTGCTGCTGCCGCTTGTCAGAGGCTCTGAGCGCGCTGAGAGGTGAGAGCAGCTTGCACTGCTTTGTCCCCCACTGCTAGGATACACAAGCAGGGGGGTGACAACTCCCCCTGTATGTTCTGCATAACGTTATTACTTATCCCCTATAAATCATGAACCTAAAGCACGGAGGAGTCCGGGTGTCTGACAACTTCCCCCATTACAGGCTGCTGCTGCACGGAGCTCTCCTGTGTTCAGGGCTGCCCCAGCCCCACACAAGTGGTAAGTTAACTGTTTGAAGCCCATGGCTTCTGTAGCAATTGCTCATGCATACCTTCAGGGTGACATTCTATGGGATGAGATAATCTGACTTTGGCGAATTTTATCGCAAAAACGTCCGTTTTCGCACTTTTTCCCTAATTTGCATATTTAATGAGATGCGAAAATCGGCAAAAAGTGTGGTTTTGCCGCGAAATCGCACTTTTTAGAAGTGCGATTTTTAGTTTTCGCCAGAACTCGCATCCAGATGTTTTCACATTGAAAAGTATACAATTCGCCTATTTAATGAGATGCGAATTTGAAAAATGTGTCTAAAAATCTCAAAAAAATCAGACCAGGTTCTGATATGCGATTTGGCCAGAACCCTGCACAGATCATAGAGATCTGTGCATGGCCCTGTGTTAAAAAATGGGGAAAAGTGTTTTTTGACAAAAAAAATAGCGTGGGGTCCCCCCTCCTGAGCATAACCAGCCCCGGGCTCATTGAGCCGGGGCTGGTTCCAAATATACGGGGGACAAAAAGCATAGGGGTCCCCCGTATTTCTGAAACCAACCCCGGACTCTTGGACCGGTCCTGGTTCCAAAAATACGGGTTACAAAAAATCTGGGGGTCCCCCGTATTTTGAAACCAGCACCGGGCTCCAACAGCCCTCGGTGTCATGCCACAGCCGGGGGACACTTTTTATATAAGGTCCCCCGGCCGAAACATGAGCACCGTGGCTGGTCAGCCTTGGACGGGGTACCTGGAGGAGTGGAGACCCCCCCATAAAGGCCCCCCCCCAGGCTTCACCCGTCCAGGGCTGAAGCCCGAAGCTGTCACCGGCGTTCGTGGCCAGTGGACGCCGGCCTGATAGTGTTAAATCTTCCATACATAACATTGCTTGATACAGAAGAACTACAAGTGCCAGCAGACCTCCCCCGCATGCTGGGACTTGGAGAACCACAAGTCCCAGCATGCGGGGCATTAATGGGCCTGCTGGGACTTGTAGTCCACCTGTAAAAAGAATGTTAAAAAAAACACACACAGAGAAGTGGCTGCTGGGTAATTTCGGACATTCTCTCCACACTGCTCTCTTAGCAGAAGCCCATATCTTAGAACATCACGCAGAGTTGGAAGTTCGGAAAGCAGCATTTCTCCACCAGTTCCAATGAAATGACTCATGTGAGTGGTGGTTGCCAGTCTTGTCTCTATTACTAGCCATGGTTCCGAATTTTCAGATTTTGCAAGTGGCAGAAACTGTTCTTGCCTGGAAAAAGAAAAAAAAGAAAAAGTCACAATTTGTATGATATTAATGAAAATGAATAAAAAGACACTCAGCTGCAAATGAGTATTTCTAGTTTAAAAACTTTTACGGTATAAATGTATTTTACACATGTTATAGTACAATGTAAGTATATTCTTAGGCTTAGAGCAGACGCACAAACAGAAATAATGATAGGAAGGCACTGTACTGTACTGCACTTCTTGAGAGATGACAGTTTGCTGCGAATTTTACATGAAACGTGAAAATATCACGAAATTGAAGTAGCGACTTACCAAGCAAACCAATGTAATTGCCAGTTTATGTCTTATATATTTGGCTACATCTGTCACTCAAAGTGTGTCTGGAGCTGTAACGCTGGGTTGTGGACTTCCATCTTAATTTATGATTGTCATCACCTGTTTTAAACAGGGTAATTGATAAGAAAGGTGTTTAAGCACAGGTGATGGTAATCCATAAATTAAGAAGAAAGTCTAGAAACAGAGCAATGTGTCCCTCCTGGAGAGGGTCATGTTGGGTATGCACCTCCCTCCCCCCCATTCACGGCATACCCACGATTAAATGGCACATGCAAAACACTGACATGGCTATGGTCGACAATGAAAAAGGTTGACAAGATTTATTTTTCACTTTTTCAATGTTTTCATATTCATTCTCACGTGTCGACATGGACACCAATGAAGTGCCACACTTATGTCAACATTTACATGTGTTGACCTTTCTGTGTTGATTTTTTCTTGTGGCAATTCGCGGCACACCCCGCGACCCCCCTCCCGCGATTTGCAGCACACCCCCCGCAATTCGCGGCACCCCCGGTGACTCCCGCGATTCGCGGCCCCACCCCGTGACACCCCCCCTCCTGCGATTCGCGGCACCACGCGACCCCCCCTCCCACGATTCGCGCCAACCCCCCCCGGGCCCCCCCTCCCGCGGTTCACGGTGCCCCCCACGACCGCGATTCCCCCGCGACCCACCCTCCCGCGATTCACTGCAACCCCCCGCGCCCCCCCCTCCCACAATTCGCGGCACCCCCCCCCGCGACCCCCCCTCCCGCAATTCACAGCATCCACCCACGACCCCTCCTCCCGTGATTCGCGGACACCCCTCACCTCCTCCCTCCCCCCCACCCCCGCGCACGATTCACGGCAACCCCAGGATTAAATGGCACATGCAAAACACTGGCACGGCTATGGTCAACAATGAAAAAGGTTGACATGAGTTTTTGAAGATTTATTTTTCTTTTTTTTTATGTTTTCATATTCATTCTCATGTGTCGACATGGACACCGATGAAGTGCCACACTTATGTCAACATTTACATGTGTTGAACTTTCTGTGTTGATTTTTTCTTGTGGCGATTCGCGGCACCCCCGCGACCCCCCTCCCGCGATTTGCAGCACACCCCCCGCAATTCGCGGCACCCCTGGTGACTCCAGTGATTCGCGGCCCCACCCCGTGACACCCCCCCCCCTCCTGCGATTGCGGCACCCCACGACCCCCCCTCCCACGATTCACGCCAACCCCCCGGGCCCTCCCTCCCGCTGTTCACGGTGCCCCCCACGACCCCCCTACCGTGATTCCCCACCCCTGACCCCCCCTCCTGTCATTGCGGCAAGCCCCCGCGACCCACCCTCCCGCGATTCACTGCAACCCCCGCGCCCCCCCCCTCCCACAATTCGCGGTACCCACCCACCCCCCCCGCGACCCCCCCTCCCGCAATTCACGGCATCCACCCACGGCAGCACCCCTAAGCCCCTCTTTAGTCCCCCGTATACTCACACACCCCTATCACTACCCAGCTTCCTGCTCTCCTGAACCGTAACTTCCACCACTGGGGAGTCGCTGACACTGTTTTGCCCACATGCCCCTATCATGCCTCATAGCCCAGCCTCCTGCTCTCATGCACCCGAACTCCCACCCAGTAGGAGGAGACACTGACTAAGGGCCACCATCCTGTACTGCCACGCTGGACCCTCACCCACTGGCAGAAGCTGCACAGTATCTCCCACCCTCCTCTTTAGTCCCCCTTATGGCCACACACCCCTATCACTACCCAGCCTCCTGTTTTCCTGTGTCGTGACCTCCGCCAGTGGGGAGCCGCTGACTCAGAAACACCCTACTATACTATTGCACACACACACACACACACACCTAAACAACATGCACACACAGCCCCCCACACCCACAAATGTCACTGTACCATCCACACTATCAATGTACATCTTACTCTGTAACCGCTTTTTAATTAAACAAAACAATACACACCCCCTTCCACACCATATGCTCTCTATTTAACACATTTCACCTATAACTCAAGTTGCAATACAGGCCATCTTTCATACAATTCTAACCATCTTTCTCATATACAAATGTTCACAAATTAAGGGGGCGCAGCCCCTTACGACGGTGTGAAGAGCGCCCGTAGGGCGCGATGAATCACCTAGTGTAAATATATTTGTGAATCGCGAACCAAAACACAAGTTTTTGACCCCCCCCCCCCTCATTTTTGGAAAAAGGAAGTAAAATTTTTTGACACGCCCTAGCGGGGGATGTGTTCATTGCAGTGGAGGGGGTGGCTAGAGATGTGAGCATGTGGTGTGCACATGAGGTGTGGCCTGCGCCATGGGTGTGGCTAGTGACGTGAGCGTGTGGTGTGCACTGGAGGTGTGGCCTGGGCCATGGGTGTGGCTAGTGACGTGAGCGTGTGGTGTGCACTGGAGGTGTGACCTGTGCCATGGGTGTGGCTAGTGATGTGGGCGTGTGGTGTGCACAGTAGGTGTGGCCTGTGCCTTGGGGTGTAGCTAGTGATGTGGGCGTGTGGTGTGCACAGGAGGTGTGGCCTCTGCCATGAGGTGTGGCTAGTGATGTGGGCGGGGGATGTGCACAGGCGATGTATCCTGTGCCATGGCTGTGGCTAGTGATTTGGGCGTGTGGTGTGCACAGGAGGTTTGGCCTGTGCCATGGGGTGTGGCTAGCGATGTGGGCATGGGTTGTGCACAGGAGGTGTGGCCTGTGCCATGGGGTGTGGCTAGCGATGTGGGCATTTGGTGTGCACAGGAAATGTGGCCTGTGCCATGGGGTGTAGCTAGCAATGTGGGCATGGGTTATGCACAGGAGGTGTGGCCTGTGCCATGGGGTGTGGCTAGTGATGTGGGCATGTGGTGTGCACAGGAGGTGTGGCCTGCACTATGGGTGTGGCTAGTGATGTGAGCGTGTGGTGTGCACTGGAGGTGTGGCCTGTGCCATGGGTGTGGCTAGTGATGTGGGTGTGTGGTGTGCACAGGAGGTGTGGCCTGTGCCTTGGGGTGTAGCTAGCGATGTGGGCGTGTGGTGTGCACAGGAGATGTGGCCTCTGCCATGAGGTGTGGCTAGTCATGTGGGCGGGGGATGTGCACAGGCGATGTGTCCTGTGCCATGGGTGTGGCTAGCGATTTGGGCGTGTGGTGTGCACAGGAGGTGTGGCCTGTGCCATGGGGTGTGGCTAGCGATGTGGGCATGGGTTGTGCACAGGAGGTGTGGCCTGTGCCATGGGGTGTGGCTAGCGATGTGGGCATGTGGTGTGCACAGGAGGTGTGGCCTGTGCCATGGGTGTGGCTAGCGATTTGTGCGTTCACTAGCCATACCCCATGACACAGGCCACACCCCCTGTGCACAACCCATGCCCACATCGCTAGCCACACCCCATGGCACAGGCCACACCCCCTGTGCACAACCCATGCCCACATCGCTAGCCACACCCCATGGCACAGGCCAAACCTGTCCCCCCCAGGCTCTCCCAGACCAGCCCTGCAGACTGGACATCTCACCGCCCGTGTCCCCGACTGTTGAGTTTTAGGAGTCATATATCTCTCTTATACCAATAATATTTATTGAGGGTGAAATATTATATAAATTATATTTATTATATCTGGTATTGATAACATATATATTTGACATCTGCAATTATATTCTAATAGACTTTACAATACGATAAGCAGAGTCCTTGTCACAAACTGATTCCCAATATATAAGAGTTCAAGACTTGTAATTTTAGCTCCAATTGGAGGATTTTTATTTACAGGCAAAACAAACCACACAGAATAAATGAACACAGTGATTGATGTATATCCGGCACTCCGGAAATCCGGCACTCCCACTGTAGACCAGGACTTGCTCCGGTGCCTTCCCAGGGGGGATACCCCAAATATACAGCACAATAGCTCACCAAAGCAGGGGCGTCACTCGGAGAATTGCAGAAAGTGTTTCTTTATTCAGCAAAGCATGAACAATCCAACAATTGTTTCGAGCCTACAAGCTCGTCCTCAGGGATAGCACACAAGTGTTCAATGAAGGGTATATATACCAATAGTGACTCCTCCTTCACAATTAATCATACAATAAAACAAATATCAATCTCACCTGTGTATGAAGGTGCGCTTACTCTTCCACTCTCCGTCTCTGGCTGTGTGGCTGTCACGGAGCGTGACGTCATCAGCCTCTGCCCTTGTTGGGGGCACTGCTAGGCATTGTCCACCACGCCGCCGCTACACACAGCACGTCCGGCTCGGGGCTCAGTGCGTGTCTTAGCGTGTGACGTCACCCACCCCAGACCTTCAGTGAAGGTGTTGCTAGGTGACGGCATCGACGCTGTCTTGTCACTCAGCCTCCGTGCAGGAGAGGAAAAGATCGCACACTAGTCTAACTAAAGTGCAAGTGCATAAAAAAGTGCATCGTGGTCACATCTAAATAATTAAAAGCATGATTAAAAAGACATACTACGTAAATATCATACACACATGAATGGAAAACAACTTTTAAATGAAGAAAAAAGGCATACATATTTCCCTACTGTATGCTTTCTCTTTTTACATATAGGGGGAGATTCTCTAAGATTCTCCACCCCCCTTCGCCTGTCTTCGCAATTATAATTATCGCATATGTTCTAACATATGCGATAATTATAGCAAAGGACAGCTCTTGCGTTAAGAGCTGTCCTTTGCGGTGAGAGTCGCCGGGTCCCAGCAGGTCCCGGCGGCTCCCCCCTCTCTCACACACCGGGCGCTGCTGCTGCTGCGCCGGGCTCTCCTCCTCCCTGCACCCGGAAGAGGATCAGTGCAGGGAGGAGGTCACAGGTCCGGGCAGCACAGCTCTGTGCTGCCCGGACACAGGTGAGGGGGCGATGCGGGGCGGCGGGGGTACGTGCGAGGCGGCGGGGGGTCATTGCAGGGCGGCGGTGGGATGCGGTAGAAGCCCATTGGCTTCTATGGGGCATCGCCAGATTTTTCTGGCGATGCCCCCCCGCCGCGGTAACCTGGCGAGGGATGCTTACAGCATCCCAAAATGCGGTAAAAACCCCCGATAACGGGGTTTTTACCGCATTTCTTTTTTTTTTTTTTTTTTTAAGATAATTTTTATTGAGAAATTTTTCATTTACTTGACAAATATACATACTCTTGCACACTACAATAATACATTACAATTTAAGACATAGACTTCTGACATACAACGATACAGACAACACACGTAGTACAGCAGAATAAAACACTTTCTCCTATCAATTCCATTAGGGAGGGCACAGACGTTTGAAATTGACAGCCCATCAGGCCCTGGCTACTAAGCGATGTCAGAAATATCTCTCCATCTTATCAGAATGCATATATTTACACACGAGAAATTCCCTTCAGGAACTGGATTTCAAGTTATTTACCCTTAATCTAGGCCCAAAAAAAAAAAAAAAAAAAAAAAAAAGAAATGTGTGACCCCTATTATACCCCACTGTGTGTGTCCAAAAGCTGGTACTCCCCAGCGTTATCCATTATAAACCCTCAAAGTTAAGGATTTCAGTGTGACTGTGCTTTTATCAGCCCATAAATGGCTGGTTTTATAAGTGCAGCTACTAAGTTTTACTATAGCCATTTTAATGTGTTAATTAGAAGAGTTTTTTTTTTTAATTTTTTTTTTTTATTTTTTATTATTTTAAGTGTTATGCCCTAACCCACCCACCCTCGTCCCCAACCTACCCCCCTTACCCACTATAATCCTGTGAGTGTCGTGTAATGTGACGGTGAAGACCGTGATAGAATAAGGAAGAAAAGAAAAAAAAAAAAAAAATATTATATATTACAAAATTTGGAATAATACCATTTATCCCATATTATATGAAATTTATCCATAGTGTTCCTGGAGGAAAGCACGTGTCGCTCGTGCATCATATTTACATTGACCAAAGCAATCCATTCCTGAACTCTTGGATTTTCTTTCGCCATCCACCTACGGGCGATAATGACCTTGGCCATTGCACATACATTTATTAATAACTGTCGAAAGCCCGTCGAGACCGAATCCGGCCATACCCCAAGAATAATTGTCAGAGGACGAAAGTCTTCACCCTTCAGCCCGAGACTCATGAGTACCCCACCAACCTCCTGCCAATATTTCTGAACCTCACCGCAGTCCCACAATAGATGCCAGAATCCACATCCCATGGTATGGCACTTCGGACAACGATTTTGATAATTCTGCGAGAACCCAGAGATCCTGGAAGGAGTTATATATGTACGGTAAAGAACATTTAACTGAACTTGTTGGATTCTTATGGAATTAGTGGATATACAAGGGACGCTCAGCGCTGTCTTCCAAACTTCGCGATCGATCTCAGGAATGTCCACTAGCCATTTATTGGTCAGCCCTTCCATATTGTCTATTTGTGTATTAGTCTGGAGGAATCTATACCATTTAGATAGACATTTGTTGTTTCCTATGATTTTTGCGCATTTTTTTAAGGGAGATTCGGACAGGATCATTTGCTTCACCCGGTTTTCTTGTGCCAAGGCACTTCTCAGCTGCAAGTACCGATAAAACATGTAATTAGGAAGTGCAAATTCTGACTGCAATTGAGAAAAGTGCCGTAGCACATTTCCCTCAAAGACCTGACCTATAGTCACCACTCCATAGTGCCCCCATATTCTTCCTCCCTGATTTACATTCAAACTGTGAAACTGAGTCATGGAGAAAATGTAGGTATCAGGGTCTACCCCGTCAAATCCCATTTTTTTACACACCCATTGCCAAATATACCGCATTTGTTTAACAAACGGAGGGAGTTTATGATGGCCGCCCTGTTTTAGAACTGCCTGTAAAGGGGAATGATCAGGAAGGACATTTGTAATATACCGCTTGAGCTCTGCAGAGTACTCGTTTCCGATTATCCAAGTTGTGAGGTGAGTCAATTGAGCTGCGAAATAGTATATCTTAAAATTGGGCATAGCAAATCCTCCCTCCCTACGTTCTCTACACATAAGTGCCATTCTTATTCTAGGGGTTTTATTCTTCCAGACATAGGATGAAATCACCCGATGAATTTTACGAAATATTATATCTTTTATTAGAATGGGGGAGTGAGAGAATACATATAACAATTTAGGCAATATCACCATTTTTATTAAATTAACTCGACCTAGGGTGGTTAATGGGAGGTGCTGCCAATTTTTACATCTGATTTTGCATTCTTCAATTATGGGATCTAAATTATGTATAATATAATCTGATGGATTACTTGAAACCACAATTCCTAGATACTTAAACTTATCCACTACAGGAGGGCAGAACTCGTAATTTAACACACTTTGATTTGCTGTCTTGGTTATTAGCAGCTGTGATTTGCCATAATTTATAGTTAATCCTGAGTAACGGCCAAACTCCCGTATGCTTCCAACAACCTGGGGTAACTGATTTGTATAGTCAGTCATGCCGACCAACAGATCATCTGCATATAATGAAACCATGTTGTTCATGGGACCACGGCTCTCACCCGTTATACCCAGTAACAACCGTAGTTTACATGCAATTGGTTCTGTAGCGACCGCAAACAACAACGGAGAAAGTGGGCACCCTTGTCGGGTGCCCCTGGAGAGCGGAAACAAATCGGACATATGGCCGTTAATCAGGATCCTAGCTTTGGGGGATTGATATAGCCTAAATATCCAGCTTATAAATCTAGGGCCTATCCCGAAGGCCAATAAAACTTGCCTCAGGTACGGCCATTCCACTGAATCGAATGCTTTATTAGCATCAAATGATGCAATAGCGACAGGAGTTCCAGTGACATCTGCCATTTGTAAATACATAAATAATCTACGAAGGTTTATTGCGGTGGATTTACCACTCATAAACCCAACCTGATCTGGGTGAATTATCTTTCTGATTACGGCATTCAGTCTAACAACCAAAATTTTAGCAAAGATTTTTGCATCTGTCGTAATCAGAGAGATAGGACGATACGAGTCTACCAGCGAAGGATCCTTGCCATTTTTGGGGATGACAGTAATTATTGCCTCTGTCATTGAGCTAGCAAATCCACCCGCGGAGTCCATTTCCCGAAAATAATACAATAGTTTGGGGGCAAAAGTCCCCTCAAGTTTCTTATAGAATTCCGCGGGAAGTCCATCGACCCCTGAGGCTTTCCCAGTTGGAAGGGACTTAATTGCTGCTACCACCTCCTCAATAGACATCGGGGCGTCTAGCAATTCCCTATCTTCACTGGAAAGAACGGGGAGCTCTATAGTATCAAGATAGTTTTTAATGTCAGCATTCCCATACGTGATTTTAGTTTCGTAGACTTTACTGAAATGTTCACAAAATACCCCTGCTATATCCGGTGCAGTGGTAACCACCGCTCCTGAGTCTAGGCTAATTTTTGTAATTATACATGATGGCCTGTCCAGCTTTGACAGGAATGCCATATATTTACCGCATTTCTAGCATAGAGAATCTCCCCCATAATCTTCAGTAATGGGTAATTCTATATATAACATATTCTTATAATCATGTTTACTGCAATACGCTGTAGATAACAGTTTAGCTATATAAAACAATTTAACCCTGTATGCTCATTAAGCCCTTTCGGGGCAAGTGCTTCAAGTTTATATATCCATTTACACTCTGCTTGTAACAGACGTTTACTCCGATTGCCACCTCTTATCGACACAGGTATGTGATCAATAATTTTAGATCGTATACTTGCAACACTGTGTCCCATTTGGGCACAGTGTCTTGCCACTGGTTGATCACTAGTACCTTGTCGGATGGCAGCCCTGATGGCTGTACGATGGTTTGCCATCCTTTCTTTAAACTGGGTCTCTGTCTTGCCCACGTAGTATAATCCACATGGGCAAGACAGAACATATACACAAACTTATAAGTACATGTGACGGGATATTTGATGGCCAATTTTTTACCTGTACAAGGGTGATTAATGTAATTGCTGGTAAGCATGGCACTGCATGTAGTACATCCTATGCACTTAAAGCATCCTTTAGGGCGTGTCAGAAAGTGCCTAGGTGTTGGAGGCTTGGTCATCTCCGTTACATCCAGTTTTACCAATATGTCTCTAAGATTTTTATCTCGGGTGTATGCCGGCATGATTCTGGTATTATGTAGTGAGCTCAAATCCTTGTCTGTAGTAATCATTGGGCAAAATTGTTTAACATGTTTGGTCATCTGATTACTAGACATAGAATACCCATTCACCCAAGGTAATTTTGGATTATCATCAGTAAAAGTTTCTTTAGGGTATGGACAATACCTTATTTTTAGCCTTAATGAGTTCTCTCAAGGGATACCCCCTCACTACAAATCTATCAATAATTTTTTCTAGATCTACCAATAGTTGCTGGGCATCACTTGTTATGTTAGAAGGCCTCTCCTAAGTGGTAAGGGTAAGGGGTGGAAACTATCAAAACTATCAAATTTAAGAATTGTATTCCGGTCCGTGTCTTTTATATAGATGGAAGTAGACAATACATCTTGACATTGTTTAATGTTGACATCTAAGAAATTAATTTCATTTTTGCTCAATACATATGTAAATTTTACAGGGCTAGGGGTATTGTTATGCTCAATAAAGATATTTTTTAACTCCTGCTCTGTCCCAGTCCATAAAATCAGCAGGTCGTCAATGTACTTTAAGTACATTAACACCTTACTGGCATTAGGACTTTGTTGGAATAAATTCTTTTCGACATGACACATGTAGGCATTTGCGTACGATGGGGCCACATTGGACCCCATCGCACAGCCTGACTGTTGTAGGTAGGTGTTGCCATTAAACAATAAATAATTCCTGGTTAACACCAAGGTTAGTAATTGAATAAACAATGTAACAGGAGGACCCAAATTCAGTTCCTAGTTAGAGGAGATATATTATGTGGGACTTAATAGAGATAATGTGTAGTTTGATTGCAGATAAAGTATAAATGGTACAATGAAAGTGACAAGTGAGTAAATCGGTATATTAAAATTTAAATTTATAGTAGTTACACTATGATGACTGATCATAGATGTGTATATGGTTAGCCTTTCGGTACTTGTTTCCTAGCACGGCCACAATCGGGATCGGACGCGGCTCTTATTTAGGGCACTATAAGGGCCGCGATCAACCCCGACGGAGGAGATGCTCTTGAATTCAGAAATCGCGGGCATTGTGTACCATGCTTCAATTACCGCGACACGACCGACGCGATGATTGAAGTATTGACCGAAATTGGCGGCATTACAAGCCATCGGTCCCATTGGGAGCACTGAATGTCAGTATTAAATGCCCCCGACGCGATCGACGCGATTTATTCATTGCAAGCACCCATTTCATGATTTGACATGGGTGCTTACAATTACATCCCACATTTACAGGTTTCACACCTACATTTACATTTTGCACCCCATTTTGAACCCCTAAATTAAGCACAATAAATCACACGACACATCTGAATACATTTAACGGGTTTTATTTTTAAAACTTTTTTGAAGCTGTTCTCAGGCCTTTATTTTAATATTTTTTGTCATTTTTTTAGTAATAACAGGCTATTTTTTTTTTTTTTTATTGAAAAGATAAATAAATACATTACATAACATATATTAACAGAGGCAAGGGGAATGGGGGAGACCCAAACAGGATCATGCATATATTAACAGAGGCAAGGGGAATGGGGGAGACCCAAACAGGATCATGCATATATTAACAGAGGCAAGGGGAATGGGGGAGACCCAAACAGGATCATGCATTTTTTTTTGCATGAGTGAGACCCACGTATATTAACAGAGGCAATGGGAATGGGGGAGACCCAAACAGGATCATGTAATTTTTTTTTTTCATGGGGGAGACCCAAACAGACTTTTTTTTGCATAATTTTTTTCTTTTTTTTATTTATGTATTTTTTTCTTTTTTTTTAGTTTTTTAACATTTTTTTTATTTTTATGCATTTTTTAATTTGTTTTTTTTTGGTTTTTTACATTTTTTTTTAACCAAAATATAATAACATGGGGTCATGACATGCAGAGGAAGTTGATCAATCAGTACAAGAAGAATAGATGCCTGACTATCACAACCAGGCAAATTGAAATGAGGCATGGGAAGATAACGGCACACTAGAAAACTGTGCCCACTAATGCAAACAATCACATGAATCCGGAAGAAAACACAAATATGCAGAACAGTGGTTAGTGAAGGAGCAAAACAAGTACGGTCATCGCAAACTTCAGGAAGACCGGACTGCAACGTTCACCAACCAAAATTGCAGTACATGACCAGAAACAGTTCATTATGGAAAAACAGAAAGGAACAGAAACAAGAACATTGCTGCCAAATTATAAATTTAAACTCAAATTAGCCAAATTAAAACTAATAATTAATGTAACGCTCTTCATCTGGGGTGGGGGTCTGCACACTTCTCAAAGCAGACAAAAGACTCCCAGACAAAGACAAGGGATCAGTGGCAGGTGGCATAGGGGGTCCCGGCGCGTAGTAAGGGGCAGGCGGAGGAGCAACCGGCGCACTGAACATCGGGTGGTGATGTGGGTGTTGGGGTGGTGGCCCTACTTGCACTGCATGCGTGCTGCATGCAGGTAGCTTGCAGTCACCACAGAGGTGATCCTCGGATGCCCGCAACATACCGTCATACAGCAAACGCTTAAAGTGGTGGTACGTGGGTCGCTTCCACTTTCGCATTTATACGCACACATGATTAGTGAGCATTTGATACTCATCGGGGGGATTTCTTAATGCTTCCTCCTTGTAGGGGCAGCAATGGTCTTGGCCAGTAGCAGCAGGTCTCGTCGGCTGTCTCCTCCTACGCCTCCTGGGGGGAGCTGATGACGTGGTCGCCACCACAGGAGCCGCCACCTCCGACACCGACTCAGCCTGCTGCGTTGACTCAGAGGGAACTACCTAGAATGAAAAGAAACGGGAAAAATATGTTAAAACATTACATTTCACTTCCATTTACATGCTGAACATGTTTGAACACGATACTTACTACGTCCGCACTCTCCTGTGCACTGGATGAAGAGCCTTTATCCGTAGTAGTTCCCTCTGTTTCTGTCCTTCCTTGTTCCTCCACAATGAACAGCATCCGGTCATAATACCACAACTTCGGTTGATACACGTTGGCCGGATCAGTTCCCGAAGCTTGCGACTCCCGGACCCGATTATGCTCCTTCACCAGCACTGTCCGCATATTAGTGAATTTCTTCCGGACCCATGTGACATCTGCATTAGGGACACGTCTCCTAGCATAGGCCGAGATCTTCCCAAACGCCTCATTCCGCTTTGCCTGATTGTGAAAATCAATGTGATCTTTTCGCCATAGGCACCTATTCTCCTTGTAGAGATCGATCAACTTCCTCATTAAATGGCGGTCAACATTGCGCTCCATTCTGGAAAAAAATATTCAAAAATAAAGTTTACCCTGTAAAACTCAATGCACTCCACTGTTATTCATTAATACACAGCAGAAAGCCACTAATATTTACCTCAGACTCAAAACAAGGCTTCAATCTGAGACACTACTTGCATATTACATAATAACTGCAATATGCACCACATTTGCTGACAGAAGCACTGATATATATGTGTCCCCCACTATCCACGCCATCCCGAAGCGTGGCGAGCGCAGCGAGCCCCGCGAGGGGCGGCGGTACGCGTCGTACGACCTTTTCATACCCCCACTATCCACGTCGGCGTGTAGTCGAGAATAGAATAGTGTGGCGAGCGCAGCGAGCCACCGAGCCCGAAGCGTGGCGAGCGCTGCGAGCCCCGCGAGGGGACGCTGATACCTTCACAGATTCCTGCGTCCCCTCACGGGCTTCACAGGTATCAGCGTCCCCTCGAGGGGCTCGCTGCGCTCGCCACGCTTCGGGCTCGGTGGCTCGCTGCGCTCGCCACACTATTCTATTCTCAACTCCACGCCGACGTGGATAGTGGGGGTATGAAAAGGTCGTAGGACGCGTACCGCCGCCGCTCGCCACGCTTCGGGTTCACATGACATGGGCACTGTAATCGGACACAAGTTACACAAAGTCTACTCCAACTTTTTTTGCTTTTTAAAAAAAATAAAAAATAAAAAGCTTGCACATTAATAATAGTAATAGGATACATCATGCTACCTGCAGCACCATTGCAATAACAACCACATGACACTATGATCCTGTCAATATATCAACACTTTGTACACCCATGTGCATTTTTTGAGATCACCCTAAAACCTGCACAACATCACCCCCTTCACATGATCACTGTCTGGATCTATACATGAGCAGTACCCTTGAAAATAGACATGATCCACACACTTTAAAAACTATACAACACCCTGAATTTCATCACTGGTATACATAATCACAATCCCCACATATGTAGTTCTTCTCCCCACTCCCCCCTGTGCCCCCTCATCTCCCTCTCCCCTCAAC
This sequence comes from Crinia signifera, assembly GCF_055691185.1. Lineage (NCBI taxonomy): Eukaryota > Metazoa > Chordata > Amphibia > Anura > Myobatrachidae > Crinia > Crinia signifera. Next base: position 329,070,392 of record NC_139221.1, read on the forward strand.
ATGAATACTTGTACCCCACCCTGCATAACAGGGCCCCTACACATACCAAAAACTAGCTATATAGATATATATATCATTGTCCCCCTAAAGCACCCCCCCCCCCCCAAAAAAAAACCCCACCCCCACCCCCTCCCTACAACACCCTGTATATGAGTCTCCCAAACCCCACACCCCACCTGAATAGAATAATCATGAAATCTGCTTACTTTTTGCGCAGGGGCAGGGAGCCAGACGCTTCAGCTGCAGGCACTGATTAATTACCATGTAAAATGGCTGCTGTTGTCCTACCCCAGGGTGCTTTTGGCGCCTTTGGCCTTTGCCCGTCATCAAAATCGCGTCGGTCGGTCACTGGGAGGCGTTCTAAACAGTTCAATGCCTCAGACCGACGCAATGTTTTATATTAGAAGAACTCAGCAGCACTTACTATGGACGTCACTCGTGTTAGACGGTACACCGTCCCTTACACCCCGATTTAACCAGATAAGTGTGGTGGAGTATTTAGAAAATTATTGATCGCGTCGGTCGCAGCCCTTGTACATTGTGCCCGACGTGACTGTCATGATAAGCACTATATAGTGCTTATACTATGAAATATTGCGTCGGTCGGGCGCATTGTACTGTAATGGTTACAGTACATTGCGGCCGACGCGACGTAATTTTACCACTTGTCGCCATGTGGACCATGTCAACATGTCGACTATGCATGTCAACATGGTTTTGATAATATGTAGTGTGCTGATCACAGCAAACCCACCGTGCACTTTGTGCTTGGCGGATTTGCTGTGATCAGCACACTACATCTTATCAAATCCGTGGTGACATGAACATCGCCCCTTACCACGCCTCTAAAGTGGCGTGGATAGTGGCGATGTGCGACTGCAATCCATTCATACATACATCCACAATCATTCTTCAGAGACAGTAAAGACAAAACTTTTTAAATCATTTTTGCAATTTTACTCCAAAACTAAAAGAATCAATAAAATATGCATTTCATTGTAAAACAAACAAATGACAGTAATAAAAAGGGGTCGTCACGTGCAAGGCTCTTCCGCCACATAAATTCCTCCAGGTACCCCTGAAGCATGTGTCTGGCAGTCCCCCGGTGGCGTTTGTTGCGCCACTTACACGCCCCCCACATGCGCTCTATGTTTTTTGTATCTGTGATTGACCCGGGCATGTTCATATCCTGCTGCTTGTAGCTGGGCCGTACTGTAGGCCCTCCAACAGTCTGTATACACAGTAGACCCAGGCTCAACGAACTGGATAATAGCTGCAATAAGGGTGTTGGCGTCCCGAGTGTCAACTTTCTTCGCGAAACATTGCCCGGTTTCGCGGCAAATGCCACCAAATACCCACTGCTGGGGTAACACCCGGCCCACATTAGCCTGCCTCTTAACAAAGAGAGTCTCATCGACCTCGACGATCATGCCGGGACCTCCAATCCGGCGCTGCGGCTGCGCCATGAGGTCAAGCAGGCAGGCTTCCCGCATGTACTTGTTTTAAAGTACAGCCGTTTTCTTAGACATGTCCAGGTGCCTCTCACAGTAGTCGACACTGGTCATCTCCTCGACCCAGAAGAAGATGAAGCGGACCACGCTCACAAACGGCAATCGGCAGCCAGGGAAAAACATTCCCGCTCGGAGACTCCTCTTCAGGCGGCAGTCCCTGACGTTACAGCGGCACATGGTCTCCTTGAGGTTCAGCCGCATAGGATGGCCATTCCCACACGTAGCCTCCGCTGGCAGCAGATGGTGACGCTGCAGAAACGCTACAGCCTCCGCCACAGTTGTAGGCAAGGTGAAGAAACTCGCCTCAGCCATATCGGAGGACACCGATTCCAGCAGACAGCAATCCACACCACCGCAATCCACAGCAATCCACAGCACAGGACTCAGGATAAGCAGGGTATCAGGATCAGCACAGCAATCCACAGCACAGCACAGGATTCAGGAACAGTAGCAATCCACAGCACAAAGCATAGGATCAGCACAAATAGTGTTTAAAGCACGGAATCAATTTGGGAGATTTCACCAGCAAAGGATCAATCAGCCAAAATCAACCAGCAAGTAAACACACGTCTTACTCCAACCAAGACAAAACCCACAAAGAGCTTAGGGACAAGCTGTCAGAAGGGGCCGGATTGGGAAGGGGCCGGCTTATGATAGTAAATATTGACAGTGATGAGATGATATCATGCTGTAACTGTGCAGATTACATAGGGCAGATTTCATGTTTACATAGAAACACACATGTAACGATCAGATCAGGTGATCGAGCAAATTAACGTATGCCTCCTGTTATGGTTATCTGTTCGATCAATGTATGTCTGATATTGTTGTAAAGGTATGTCTCCTGTAAGTATTGGAATCAGGACATGTCTTTTATTATGTGGGTAAACTGTAGGTGACCCTGGTTTGAGTTTGAGGCATGTATTCCCTCTGGTTGACATCTGTGGACTCCTCTGGAGTTAGGATGTAAGATAAGATCTGAGACCCCTCATAAACCAGATTGGGGGGGAGAGCAATAGTGTCCAGCCAACAGGCCAAAGTTGCTCTGGCCCTCTACTAAATTACCTCTTAGCACTTGAGGAATGTATAAAATCTACTTCAAAGCAGGGACAACTTCTTTATGGGAAAGATCCTATATCTAGGGACCTTCACTAGGCTCAGCAAGGGAATGGTTAAAAATCCCAAGGGTGGGAGGGATGAGGGAGTCTTCAAGGTATAACTAAGACCCTTCTCCCTATAGTCAGTGTCACTACCTGGGGGTCTAGCAAACAGGCTGTAAGCGACCAGAGATTTCTTGTGGAGAACCCCCCCACGTCAGGATCTGTATTTAAGTGTAAGATACGGTTCTGTCATTTTTTCCTTTTATTTTATTTCTGAAATTGCATTTAAACTCGTGTGTACTTTTAAAATCATTGTAAAATCTTGTAACTATTTTCTAAAGCTCTGTAGTATTTCTAGGAATAAATAATACATATTCTCAGTCCTGGTTCTGTGTTCTTAAGACTCATTAGCCTCAGAAGAGAACGCTCCAGCGTGTTACCATTTGTATATTGTATTGTGCGGTCAGGTGCGAGCCAAGCCGCCCCTTGCGCAGTTTCAAGCGCTAAAATCAGGTTTTGGCTGGTGGCAGTGTACCTCAAGGAAAGGACCCGAGTGTCCTAAGTGAACCCCAGTCACGGCCGGAGCTGCTCAGATTGACGTATCGGAGCAGGCGACCGGTGGGTCCGTGACATTTGGCCAGAACCGGTGGGATGGAGAATTTATTTTTCTCTTTAAGAACTTAAGTGAGTGTGGGTAGAATTTTGTGCGAAATACCCACCACATCACCAGAATCAGAACTCAGAGCTTTACTATAGTTTTAAAAGTCACACAGTGGATGCAATTTCTGTTCCCTCCCTTCTCTTGTTTTTCTTTCCTATCATTTTATTTGACAAGTGTGAGACTCAGGATGGCTGATTACCAGCAGATGAGGAGAGATGACCTGGCGGTCGTGTGTGTTCAGAGGAATATCCCTTGGTCTGGCCAGAGTAGAAAACGTTTGATTCAGGCACTAGTGGATGCCGATCGGACTCTAGCTGCTGGAGGAAACCAGTCCATGGACAATCCTACCCCAGGGGTTCAGTCAGCACTGGACCTTACAAACGATTCCGCGCCAGGGTCAAACACTTCTGCTGGACCCAGCAAGTCTACACTGTCGAGCGACCTTCTAGCTGCTATCAGGCAAATGAAGAATGTGAACCCAGTATTTGCTTTGCAGCTGGTGCAGCACTGCCAAGCCATTGTCGACAGAGAGGCTGCGAAGCGCAAAGCCAGACGAGAGGCTGAGGTTGCTGAGTGCAAAGCCGTACGAGAGGCTGAGGAGCGCAAAGCCGTACAAGAGGCTGAGGAGCGCAAAGCCGTACAAGAAGAGGCTGAGGAGCGCAAAGCCGTACGTGAGGCTGCAGAGCGTCAGGCCGAGCGTGAGTACCAGTTGGAACTGGTGAGGCTCGAAGGGCTGATCGCTGTTGGTGAACCAGTGGAGGATGATACAGGGCATCATGATGGCAAACCTTTACGTGAGACTTTATCTGCCGTGGCTACTGAGTTAGCAGGAGATGGGCTTCGTACTGAACTTTTACTGTCTGCGGAAGTAAATAATGTGTTGGATCATGATGTGGACTCTGTTATCAATCATGGGGAGCCTAACAAGGGACAGAGGTCCCAAATGACCGCTGACGCGAATTTCACCGGACCGCGTCATGCACAGTTCCCTGTCTTGGAAGCAGACAGAGGAAGCCAAGTGAGTGTCAGCTTGGTTGTGAGTAATGAGCGGGCCCTGGACACTACAGCCGATGCTCAGAGAGCTGACATCTCTGCTAGTACCAATGAGACTGTAGGATGTGTGGCAATCACGGAGGTTGCGGAGTACCAATCCCCTACGGCACCGGAAGAGCCCAGTGAGTATTCTGACCCATATGGTGATGATTATCCGTTTAGGCTTATGAGCCCAGAAGAACTCACTACAGAATGTCAGCTGCAAGGTATCTCCTGCCCCAACAATTCCCGCTGGTAGATGATCAAGCGGCTCACCCATGCACGAAATAATGAGCGCAATGTTTTCGGCATGTATCGCGGTGAGTTTCTAACCTGGGGTCCCGATGCGACTCCTTGGTTGCTGCTGAGAGACCTGACGGACTGTTTTGAAATAGCGCAGCAATATTCTTATGATTGTAAAAAGCTTGATACTCCATGGTGGAAAGAGCAGTGCTGCTGGGCAGATGCTGAAAGGAATCGCCTGGAACAGCTTCTATCACCAGCTATGGAACCAACGACACAGCCTACCGGGGTTTCCCTCATGGACATGGTACCCCGGCCTGCTACAATCGGTGTGGAACCTGTTCCAGAGACCTCACATCACAAGGCCCAGTTTAAACTGCTGGAAGATGTGAGCAGCATGTTCCCACCCGTTGCTCCAGATTTGTTGCCGGAAGAGGCTGACTGCATAGTGAAAGTATGCAGGGAAGAGACTATGTCGGAACTAGGAATGGGACTTTCTGACGGTATGCACACAAGTATGTGTGGGACTACTGATGTGGGACTTTTATTAACTCCACATGTTGTCCGCACTGTCGCTAACCCTTCTGAACCATATGATGCATCTCAGGTAGTATGTAACCATGCTGAACATTGCAATGTTGTTATTTTGTGTGAAGCCCCTGGGATGATCTGTGATAGTGCCGTACCTTCGGTGGAGGTGGAGGGTGAGTTAGAGACAGGTATAGTGGGTAATCCTTGCCAGTTTGTGGGGTTAAATGAATGCCCTAATCTAGTTGGGAATGAGACACCCTCACTCACCAGTGGTAGGAGTGCTGCTGGTGATGTCATTAAGGTTGCTGTGCTAGACGTTAACCCTGTTCCTCCAGTGATGTCTGGTTGTGACATGGGGCCAGGGGATGCTAACTGCACAAATGGGACCGATCTGAGTTGGTTGCAGGCAGAGCATGTACCTGCCAATAAGTTAGTGGTGACAACATGCTCAGATAACCCCATTCCTGCTCAGAGACAATGGGATCCAGATATAGCGTTTTTGCCACGGTGCAATTGTAAGCCAGCAGGATGGGCCCCATGTGTTGTGGAAGATGCACAGGCTAATTTGCAGGTATTGCAGGATGTCTCCCCAGGTTATGATATTGATGTTACTGTTGATAATGTGATGTCTTGCGCTACTGTGGGAATGTGGTACCAGGTATAATAAGTGACCCGGTGGGTCCTGTGTGCACTGTAGACCTGTCAGATAGGGAGAGAGTGTCCATTACTGCAGCTTTCCCCCCAAACCCCCCTCCTTACTGTAGCCACACAAACACAGATACAGGAACACAGCAGGGGTTCCCTCCAGACACTGAGAATCCTCCAGAGAGTGCATTTTTCCAGCATCACTGGATAACGGATGCCTCTCCTGAGAACCTCAGTGGCCCCACCCCAGGAAGGTCAGGCTCAGGAAGGTGTCCTGGACTGCCATGGAAAGCTTGGCTTTCCACGCAGAACTGAGACCCAACCCTGCACAGGCTTCCCCATACCTGGGAAGTGGGAAAGATACCCCTGGGTACAGTGAGAGGGTTGTTTCAGGAATAGAGCCAGTGGCTAGTAGGGAAGCTGCTGTGTGTAACCAGAAGGGTGGGAGGGCCCGCGAAGCACAGGTAAACTCAGCTCCATTAACCTCAGAAAGGCTGAGCTGGGATGTTCCCAAGACAGGGGACAATGACCTGCTGGTATTCCCCCTTGCAGAAACGTGCCCCCTTCACAATTCACACACACAGACACAGAGGGCGAATCTCCTCACAAAAGGATGAGGTGTGAGGTGTTGAGTGAGTGGACCTTCCCCCCAGTGAAGGGGAGGGGGGGTCAGTCAGCTCAGGAGAGGTGCTGGGAAGACATTTTTAAGTCTGTATATAGTGCTGGGAGAATGCCCCACACCTGTGGTATAGTTAAACGTGCCGAGTTACGAGTCCCAGGGGGATGGCCATTTGGGGTGTGGCGGAATGGTCTGGTACTGATCTCAGTGAGTAAGGCCAAACTGCCAGCTGCAGGGGAGAATCCGTGTCCAGGAGTCCGACGCACAGCTGTGGTGGGCTGTGTCAATACCAGCCGGGATGGGCACAGCTCCCACTATATCAGTGTGCTCACAGACTATGGGTTCGAGGACACCTGTGTGCTTTTAGTTTGCCATCTCCTGCGAGAGGGACAGGGACTATGCCCATTGCCCACCCTAGCCACGGCTATGGCGTCAGGTGGTGCCATGACAGACGTCAAGTATAGGGAAGTGTTAGTACAGATCCCGCAGAATCAGTGGCAGTCTGTCTCAGCACAGAGACCACTGCTACCCGTCCAGGTGATGTAGTTAATAGCGCACTGATGAGACGGTGACGTGGGTCACCGCCTCTGTGCGCCATTTTAAAAGGGGGAGGTGTAACGATCAGATCAGGTGATCGAGCAAATTAACGTATGCCTCCTGTTATGATTATCTGTTCGATCAATGTATGTCTGATATTGTTGTAAAGGTATGTCTCCTGTGAGTATTGGAATCAGGACATGTCTTTTATTATGTGGGTAAACTGTAGGTGACCCTGGTTTGAGTTTGAGGCATGTATTCCCTCTGGTTGACATCTGTGGACTCCTCTGGAGTTAGGATGTAAGATAAGATCTGAGACCCCTCATAAACCAGATTGGGGGGGAGAGCAATAGTGTCCAGCCAACAGGCCAAAGTTGCTCTGGCCCTCTACTAAATTACCTCTTAGCACTTGAGGAATGTATAAAATCTACTTCAAAGCAGGGACAACTTCTTTATGGGAAAGATCCTATATCTAGGGACCTTCACTAGGCTCAGCAAGGGAATGGTTAAAAATCCCAAGGGTGGGAGGGATGAGGGAGTCTTCAAGGTATAACTAAGACCCTTCTCCCTATAGTCAGTGTCACTACCTGGGGGTCTAGCAAACAGGCTGTAAGCGACCAGAGATTTCTTGTGGAGAACCCCCCCACGTCAGGATCTGTATTTAAGTGTAAGATACAGTTCTGTCATTTTTTCCTTTTATTTTATTTCTGAAATTGCATTTAAACTCGTGTGTACTTTTAAAATCATTGTAAAATCTTGTAACTATTTTCTAAAGCTCTGTAGTATTTCTAGGAATAAATAATACATATTCTCAGTCCTGGTTCTGTGTTCTTAAGACTCATTAGCCTCAGAAGAGAACGCTCCAGCGTGTTACCATTTGTATATTGTATTGTGCAGTCAGGTGCGAGCCAAGCCGCCCCTTGCGCAGTTTCAAGCGCTAAAATCAGGTTTTGGCTGGTGGCAGTGAACCTCAAGGAAAGGACCCGAGTGTCCTAAGTGAACCCCAGTCACGGCCGGAACTGCTCAGATTGACGTATCGGAGCAGGCGACCGGTGGGTCCGTGACAACACATTAAAACATATGTTTCTAGGAAGAATTGATAAGAGGCAGGACTACAAGGGTTAAGTGGGCCTATTACTGAAGGGCCTACATAGCGGGAAAAACCTAGGGGGAATGTGCCTGATGAAAATCGGGTTCATCGCGACCGTCGGTAGCATTACAAGCAACACTCGACGCGACCGATGCGATTGAGGCAATTTTGACATTAAAACGTTACCATCGGGCACATCGGGACCATTGCGAGCAGCTATTTACATGTACCCGACGCGATCAACGAGATGCCGATTAAAATGGAGAGGGGAAAAAAATCCATCGTCAGTATCACACATGTCGGGACCATCGTTACCATACCAAAATGTGCACGACACGACGCGATGATAAAGATGGGCCAGATGTTAATCTTTGTGGCCGTGCTAGGAAACAAGTACCAGCCTTTCTATTACAAATCACTGTGATATACACTTTTGAGTATACTCTGTATCACCAGTATTATTATTATTGCTTTATCAACACTATCATTATGATTATTATTATTATTATTCATTATTTATCATTATTACCATTATTATTCATTATTATATATATATATATATATATATATATATATATATTTTATTATATATTTTTTATTATTATTTATATTGTTCTTTCTAACACTCACTCTCTCTGTGTCTTATTTAATTAATATACCGATTTACTCACTTGTCACTTTCATTGTACCATTTATACTTTATATGCAATCAAACTACACATTATCTCTATTAAGTCCCACATAATATTTCTCCTCTAACAACTAGGAACTGAATTTGGGTGCCTCTGTCCCCTGGGGTATCATTAATATGTGGTACTATTGTATTTATTGTATACTGCCCGGCCAACAGGGATGCGTCTCACTGACAGGAAGTGATGACGTCATACTTTGAAGCAAGCGATCGTGGTGCGCGTGGGTATTCAGCTTCGCTGTCCTTGATCTGCGGTCCAGCAGGGAAGGACAGTGCAGCTTTCCTCATGTGCGCCTACATCAGCTGCCCACCCTAAATACTATATACTGGGTCATACTCTGCGGCCTCATACTTCCGCATTTGCGGGTCACAGGGCGGAAGTGACATCTTGTGGAACTACATTCCCGACCCTGTTACTCCTTAAGTTACTACAATTGTCTATTTCTTAATGCATATCCTCTTCTACACGTGAGCAGTAAGTCACATAATTGGTTGTGACCTAGCTCTAAACCGATTCCTATATTTAATGAATATATTTACTTATCCTGTTATAATGTGACCCGGAAGTGATCTTGACACTCCGTGTTTACAGGTAATACCGGTGTCCTCTCAAACAGTGTTTCCTCAGGTATTATAGTGTCATTATATATTTATCCCCATTGCCTTTTATGTTATAAGTCTGTCTCCGAGTCTTACTATTCATTTTTATGCAATCTTAAATGTTTTTTGCTTGTATACCTTCCATGTGTGGGCAATCACTCTCTAGCGAGGTCAATCCAGACCAATTAAGGAGGGTACTTATACCCAGACACTGGCGTAACTAAGCCACCACAGCCCCCGCCATGGCGGGGAGGCGCAGAGTAACTATGGGCGCCTGGGGGGCTGCGGGGCTATAGTTACATGCTGCGCTGCTGCCCGGCCGCATCTGCGGTCACTGCCTGTCACTCGCTCCCGGCGCCGGCTCCTGCTGATAATGAAAAGTGACACTTAGAAAATGGCTGCCCCCGTATTGCAGACAGTTTTGGCAGCCATTTTCTAAGAGTCACTTTTCATTATCAGCAGGAGCCGGCGCCGGGAGCGAGTGACGGGACAGTGACGCAGATGCGGCCGGGCAGCAGCGCAGCGGTGACTGAGGGAGACAGTGACCGGCAGGTATGAGAATGGGGGGGGGGGCGCCGAAAAAATTTGGCGGGGGGGCGCAAAATATATAGTTACGCCACTGTACCCAGACCAAACCTTGTGGCAGTCACCTTGAAAAAGCTGTCCTGGAGTGACAGCGAAACGCGTTGGTGTCACCTCAGGGACCTGTCAGAGATTTGCCAACCCAATCCTGCTTAATCTCTGGATCTGCACCAGCACTTTCCTGGCAATTGGACTTAATTTTTCCAGCACATAGCACTTTATTGAGGGGTATTCATCATCCAGTCAAAGCAGACTGTGACCCCTCTTGAGAGCAGTGAGGAGAAGTTACATTTGTGAGTGCCATCCAACAGGCATAACAGTCTTCTAGAGAGGATCCCCCCTAATCCGCAGCCCCCCAAAAGGAATGGGACACCTCCACTTATTGCTTGGATTACAAACTTTGGACCCCATCTTCCTCCTCCTGCACCAGTGCCGGGACTGTATAAGTGACCAGAGCAGGTTATATCACCCCCTCATTATTCCGTTGACAGGTCCCCCCCCATTTCTTTTATATTTGCCACACCGTATTTTTATCATATTGTGTCATTAAAACAGCGCTGCAAATCTTTTCCTTGTTGCTTACATTTTAAAGGGTTTGACTAGCCCTCTTTTGCAGCAGCTAACATTGGGTAAGCAGCCCAGATTAAGCGCTCTACACAGTTTACTGTATTTCTTTGACTTGACAGTCCTAGACTGCTACAATACTGACATAAATGACATACTTACAAGTTACATGGGCATAGTGACCAGTGAATGTCAATAGCTGCCTGTGACCCACCTCACTCCTGCACATTCTTCTGTTCCTGTCTTGCTGACTGCCTCACATCTCTCTGCATAGGGTGTGTGTGAGAGTCTGTGGCTCTAGATCAGTGATTTTCAACCTGTTTACCTTGCGGCACTCTAAATAAGATTTTAAAATTGCCAAGGCACACCATGAGATCCCCACAGGGCAAAACACATTGGCCCCCACAGGAAAAAAACAAACCTATTTCCCCCCATATAAAAAAACAATCACACTGGTCCCCACAGGTAACACAAATAAAATACATTGGTCCTTTACATGAACAGAAGAGACCAGTAAATAGCAGTTGAACTGGTGGTGGCTGTAAGCTGGTTTGGGCATCTCTAGATCTGGGGGCGCACTTGGGAACAGCTCAAGGCACACTAGTTGGCTGAAAAACACTGCTCTAGCTGATATCTTCAGTTCTTTTATTCTAAACTTTTCCTAACTGAGACTGTCTAGTTCCCAGGGAAATGTTGGTTCCCAGGGGTCAAGGTGTCATAAGATCTGGTCTTCATTTGTTTATTCCCTTTGAAGTACACTTGGTCTATATCACCCTAAACATTTGTATCCTGTCCTGCAGCGTAGCTGAGCAATAGCTCGGTGGCTAAACATATACAGTCTGTGCTAAATAGTATCTGCTTAATACCCTTTTGTCTATTCTATTATTTTGTATCCTGGGATGTAAAGTACATTACTTTGTTAATACTTCGTTAATAAGGTCGTATATAACTGGAGGAATCAACACATCTCTATCTGCTAATTAGCATGCCCTAGGCCTAGACATATTGCCTCCTGTTGGACAACAAGAAACCATAGAGGTGTGTAAATTAATGCAATTCAAATTGTTTTTTTTACAAAGGGATCATTTGGAGTGAAAGTATATGGCCCATATTATTTCAGTAAAACACAGGCTGCACAGGTACCTACCTTGTCTAAACATTAAACTCTTGTATTCCAATTATTAAGCTTTTCCTACTTTTATATACATTCATAATATACACTATGGTTAAAATCACATTAATGATATTACACAATATCTCTTTTAACATTCTATTTTATATAAAACAATTATCTATATGGTAACAACGACCTCCTGCTGCCGCTTACCCAGCCGCAGCGGGTCTGCTTCCGGACGCTGGCGGCAATCCTGGGCGATGGCGTGGTCCGCTGCTGATTGACACATACCCTGCAGTAACGAGGCGGCCCAGACCACACGCCACGACTGCTACATACAGTCCACAGCTTCCTCCTGCCGCAGACTTCCCAGCTGACAGCTGCCGGGCGCCCTGTCTGCCCTCACACAGAGACACCCGAGTGAGCGGTGGCGCTCAGGCTGCGCACCTAGATTGTTGCACGCTGTGCCTGCTCCCCAGTGGCGTAACTAAGTTTTGGGTGTCCACCCCCGCCGCCCCGCCAAGCACCCCCAATCCCCCGCCGCCCATGCAAACCCCCCCCCCCCTAATCCCCTGCAGCCTTACCTATCGCGCTGGTCCCGGCGGCTCCGTTCTTCTTCTGCTGAGGACCACCACAAAATGGCCGCCCCCATACAGCAGACAGTTTCAGAGAACTGTGTGCTATATGGGGGCGGCCATTTTGTGGTGGTCCTCATCAGAAGAATGGAGCCACCGGGACCAGCGAGATAGGTAAGTCTGCGGGGGATTGGGGGGGGGTGTAACTATAGCACCGCAGCCCCCGGCGCCCCCACATGCACAGTGCCCCCCCGCGGTGGCGGGGGCTGCGGTGCTATAGTTACGCCGCTGCTGCTCCCTCCCCGCCGCTGGTGATCGGATGACACCTTCACTGTTACCTGGCAGATAACCAGGCTTTCCAACACACAAGCCACAGCAGTGCTACCAGAACATCTGGGCTCCTGAGCCAAACAAGGTACCCAGGCTTCAACAACCCCTGAGGGGCCTGCCTATACCCTACTGCTACTATCTCACCCCCATTAGAACTACCACAGCCCTCCCAGCCCCCCCTTGAACCCTACCCCGCTGCGCCTGGCTGCTCCTACACCGCAGCCATCTGATCCCCATTCATAAGTTCGGGCACGGCTGCCATCTTGTCCTGTGGCCTGACAAATGCATCGCCCCCAGACACACCTAACCGCCCTGAGTGGAACCACTACTTACTCACTAACGACATTACATCCCAGTCAGAAGTGAACCCCGCAACGACCAGCGGGACAGTCAGAGTCAGCCTCTGGGTGCTGGACGGGGCGCCGGGTGAGTGGGACACCCAACACGACCTAGCCTGGGCTGCCCCCCACGTCATCGACCCCCCAACAAGCTAGTGAAACATCAACCTGCCACCGACTGATGCCCCACCGCAGGAAGACCTGAGGAAGACCCTGCAGACACCCTGCTTACAAAGTCAGAGATGCAGGCAGAACAGGGGGAAAAAGGGGGTGGGATATATATTTAAAAAAAGCAAGCAGCCTGCTGCGTTGACCCTCCCTCCCTGCGCGGACATCCGCAGTCATTCCCACCTGCATCCCACCTGAACCTGGGCTCCCCACCCACTCACACTATGGGACAGGGCCCACACTACAGCTCCCTGATCCCTGCAACGGATCAGGCAAAGGAGCTACACTACCCTCAGTGACTGTTTGGCCCTCTCTGGCCCACGCCACTCCCACCCTCTCCAACAGACTGGATATGGACACTGCCTCCTTGTTCTCCCCCTAGACCCAAAGTGACACCACCTATCTACTCCCACCGTGTGTCTGCCCCCCATGAATAGACTCCTTCTGGTGAAGTAAAATGCTTATCCAACCAACCTAAGCACGGACTGCTCCACGCCACACCGATACAGAACCTGACCTGGGCCATCTGGCGCATCAGGCCCGCCCGGGATTCGCCTTTGGCCAGCACTACAAACCTTCAACCCCACTGCTCTATAGCCCTGGGTTAACATGAGGACCCCGACAGCCCCCCATAACAGAGCCCAAAGACATCCTGCCCGGCTCCCCGCACCCGACAAGGACCACCGAGGGATCACACCCCAACCAAGCCACTTTCAGTGTGAACAGCCACTATCCTAGACTACCCACATACCACCCCTCAAACCAGGCTCTGTCCTCCCACACATCTTCAAGACTACTGGCCTATCCCCCCCCCCCCCCCCCCAAGAACCCCCAAAGGCATCAGTGGTGGACTACCTCTCTTCAATAAGTCACTGTCTCTCTCTAAAGCAGCAAGTACCCTTTTACCACAACAAACCCGATTGTGGCGTGGCACTCCGCCAGGACCCTGTGAACCAGGACTGAACCTACCTATACTTTCCCCTGGAGGAATTACCTACTCCACTCAGATCTACAACAAGAAACAGTTCTATCACCCGCTTGTGGACTCCCGAAATAGTTTTCTACACCATCCCGAATTTCACTACCCTTGCTGGGAGGGATCCGTGAGTTTGCTACTAGCCGCACACTGTTGTAACAAATCTCTTATACTTCAACTGTTTTTGTCATATATCTCTTCTATATTGCTATATATATGTTTGCATGATTCCTTTTTCAAACAACTCGTTAGGCTTGTAATGTGCTGAGTTTGCTGTAATATGTGTTTCCCTAGAATCGGGAGATAGTTCTCCCACACTGCATTTCACCTCTGAAGGTTATGCACAGGGTTTTTGAGCCTAATGCTGGGTACACATCAGGACGACTAGGGCCCGATTCTGTCAATTTAGATCCAATTCCGACCGGTTGTATGCAGATTGTATGTACTATCGTGTGTTTTTGCCATTTATTTGATCCGATTCCGATCCAATGCGCGTTCACGCCGCTCGTTTGGTCGCATCTTTGGTCCTACGTGCTGCAGGTAGGATCCGGCAATCCCAGGCCGTCCGACCGTCAATCGTATGCAGATCGTGAGTGTTTTTTGCCGCCTCCGTCGTGCGTCCGTCGGTGCGTCCGTCGTTTGATCCAGCCTATTTGAGTGGCATTTCCTAAACACTCCCCCGGCGCCATGTTTTTCCACATAGCAAACAGCGCTGGCGCAGCAGTTGGACTCTCCTTCTTGTCTCATCTCCCAGAACAACAACCTGGTATGTTTGCACTCCCAATGCTCTCCTATGCATGCCCACTGTTGCCACCAATGTATATAGTGTGTATAGAGCACTGGTTTGGCAACCGTGCACCCGACGATGTCACTGTGTATATATAGATATATATACATAAACCATTGTCCACCATTGCAGTATTCCATGCACTCCTCTCTGCTAGGCCCCATTCACCTGTGTGTGTGTGTTTGTGTATATATAGATATATATACATAAACCATTGTCCACCATTGCAGTATTCCATGCACTCCTCTCTGCTAGGCCCCATTCACCTGTGTGTGTGTGTGTTTGTGTGTATATATAGATATATATATACATAAACCATTGTCCAC
Source organism: Crinia signifera (assembly GCF_055691185.1). Lineage (NCBI taxonomy): Eukaryota > Metazoa > Chordata > Amphibia > Anura > Myobatrachidae > Crinia > Crinia signifera. Next base: position 329,085,412 of record NC_139221.1, read on the forward strand.
CATTGCAGTATTCCATGCACTCCTCTCTGCTAGGCCCCATTCACCTGTGTGTGTGAATAGCAATCTGCACAATAAAATGTATAGTGGTTTTCATAAAAGTTTATTAACATTTTAAATACTTAAAACATAAGAACTAGGTAAACTGGTAACTATAACTATAAAAATTTAAATATGAAACAAAACATGGATATAACTATAACAACTAAAATGGTTTTATCTTTTTACAGTCCCAATGTCCAACGCAAAGGAACAAGAGTTTCTTGAAGGGTTTATTGAAAAATATCGTGCACACGAATGCCTGTGGCGAACTAAATCCAAGGAGTATTCAAACAAAATGAAAAGAAACCAAGCCTTGGAGGAGTTGGCACGCTACAGTCTTCCATTTCACCCAGAGGCCAATGTTGAATGGGTGAGGAAACGCATCCAGAATCTGCGCACGGTGTTCTTAAAGGAACACAAGAAGGTGGAGGCTGCAAAGAAGTCTGGTGCTGGAGTCGACGAGATGTATCAAACATCGCTCTGGTACTATGATCGGTTGACATTCACCCTCAGCCAGGAGTCGATGAGGACAGGAGTAGTCCTGATGGTAGAACATGAAAACCAAGAAGTCACGGCGCAGGAGGAGGAGGAGAATTCGCAGTCTGCATCGGTGAGTCTATTTTTTTGGCTATCTAATTGATTCCTCCTGCCAATCCACAGCGCCCTCCCCATTAAAGTAGGCCATGTACTCTTCCCTCACCTGTTTGGCTCGTGCACTCCCTGTGTAGTGTTGTGTTGGGGTTTGCAAGGAGGATATCTGCACTACCTCCTCTGGCAGTTCTTGGTCTTCTTGGAGTGCTGTGCCTGTAGCCCTTTGCTGTGTGGCTTTTCTGCGGAGCAAATTGTGCAGGACACAGCACGCCGTGACAACCCAGTCAATTTTGTCCACCCTCAGGTTAATGGCAGTGTGGAAAATGCGAAACCGGTTAGCCAGGATGCCAAAAGCATTTTCCACAACAGGGGTCAAGGTGTCATAAGATCTGGTCTTCATTTGTTTATTCCCTTTGAAGTACACTTGGTCTATATCACCCTAAACATTTGTATCCTGTCCTGCAGCGTAGCTGAGCAATAGCTCGGTGGCTAAACATATACAGTCTGTGCTAAATAGTATCTGCTTAATACCCTTTTGTCTATTCTATTATTTTGTATCCTGGGATGTAAAGTACATTACTTTGTTAATACTTCGTTAATAAGGTCGTATATAACTGGAGGAATCAACACATCTCTATCTGCTAATTAGCATGCCCTAGGCCTAGACATATTGCCTCCTGTTGGACAACAAGAAACCATAGAGGTGTGTAAATTAATGCAATTCAAATTGTTTTTTTTACAAAGGGATCATTTGGAGTGAAAGTATATGGCCCATATTATTTCAGTAAAACACAGGCTGCACAGGTACCTACCTTGTCTAAACATTAAACTCTTGTATTCCAATTATTAAGCTTTTCCTACTTTTATATACATTCATAATATACACTATGGTTAAAATCACATTAATGATATTACACAATATCTCTTTTAACATTCTATTTTATATAAAACAATTATCTATATGGTAACAACGACCTCCTGCTGCCGCTTACCCAGCCGCAGCGGGTCTGCTTCCGGACGCTGGCGGCAATCCTGGGCGATGGCGTGGTAAGCTGCTGATTGACACATACCCTGCAGTAACGAGGCGGCCCAGACCACACGCCACGACTGCTACATACAGTCCACAGCTTCCTCCTGCCGCAGACTTCCCAGCTGACAGCTGCCGGGCGCCCTGTCTGCCCTCACACAGAGACACCCGAGTGAGCGGTGGCGCTCAGGCTGCGCACCTAGATTGTTGCACGCTGTGCCTGCTCCCCAGTGGCGTAACTAAGTTTTGGGTGTCCACCCCCGCCGCCCCGCCAAGCACCCCCAATCCCCCGCCGCCCATGCAAACCCCCCCCCCCCCCCCCTAATCCCCTGCAGCCTTACCTATCGCGCTGGTCCCGGCGGCTCCGTTCTTCTTCTGCTGAGGACCACCACAAAATGGCCGCCCCCATACAGCAGACAGTTTCAGAGAACTGTGTGCTATATGGGGGCGGCCATTTTGTGGTGGTCCTCATCAGAAGAATGGAGCCACCGGGACCAGCGAGATAGGTAAGTCTGCGGGGGATTGGGGGGGGGGGTGTAACTATAGCACCGCAGCCCCCGGCGCCCCCACATGCACAGTGCCCCCCCCGCGGTGGCGGGGGCTGCGGTGCTATAGTTACGCCGCTGCTGCTCCCTCCCCGCCGCTGGTGATCGGATGACACCTTCACTGTTACCTGGCAGATAACCAGGCTTTCCAACACACAAGCCACAGCAGTGCTACCAGAACATCTGGGCTCCTGAGCCAAACAAGGTACCCAGGCTTCAACAACCCCTGAGGGGCCTGCCTATACCCTACTGCTACTATCTCACCCCCATTAGAACTACCACAGCCCTCCCAGCCCCCCCTTGAACCCTACCCCGCTGCGCCTGGCTGCTCCTACACCGCAGCCATCTGATCCCCATTCATAAGTTCGGGCACGGCTGCCATCTTGTCCTGTGGCCTGACAAATGCATCGCCCCCAGACACACCTAACCGCCCTGAGTGGAACCACTACTTACTCACTAACGACATTACATCCCAGTCAGAAGTGAACCCCGCAACGACCAGCGGGACAGTCAGAGTCAGCCTCTGGGTGCTGGACGGGGCGCCGGGTGAGTGGGACACCCAACACGACCTAGCCTGGGCTGCCCCCCACGTCATCGACCCCCCAACAAGCTAGTGAAACATCAACCTGCCACCGACTGATGCCCCACCGCAGGAAGACCTGAGGAAGACCCTGCAGACACCCTGCTTACAAAGTCAGAGATGCAGGCAGAACAGGGGGAAAAAGGGGGTGGGATATATATTTAAAAAAAGCAAGCAGCCTGCTGCGTTGACCCTCCCTCCCTGCGCGGACATCCGCAGTCATTCCCACCTGCATCCCACCTGAACCTGGGCTCCCCACCCACTCACACTATGGGACAGGGCCCACACTACAGCTCCCTGATCCCTGCAACGGATCAGGCAAAGGAGCTACACTACCCTCAGTGACTGTTTGGCCCTCTCTGGCCCACGCCACTCCCACCCTCTCCAACAGACTGGATATGGACACTGCCTCCTTGTTCTCCCCCTAGACCCAAAGTGACACCACCTATCTACTCCCACCGTGTGTCTGCCCCCCATGAATAGACTCCTTCTGGTGAAGTAAAATGCTTATCCAACCAACCTAAGCACGGACTGCTCCACGCCACACCGATACAGAACCTGACCTGGGCCATCTGGCGCATCAGGCCCGCCCGGGATTCGCCTTTGGCCAGCACTACAAACCTTCAACCCCACTGCTCTATAGCCCTGGGTTAACATGAGGACCCCGACAGCCCCCCATAACAGAGCCCAAAGACATCCTGCCCGGCTCCCCGCACCCGACAAGGACCACCGAGGGATCACACCCCAACCAAGCCACTTTCAGTGTGAACAGCCACTATCCTAGACTACCCACATACCACCCCTCAAACCAGGCTCTGTCCTCCCACACATCTTCAAGACTACTGGCCTATCCCCCCCCCCCCAAGAACCCCCAAAGGCATCAGTGGTGGACTACCTCTCTTCAATAAGTCACTGTCTCTCTCTAAAGCAGCAAGTACCCTTTTACCACAACAAACCCGATTGTGGCGTGGCACTCCGCCAGGACCCTGTGAACCAGGACTGAACCTACCTATACTTTCCCCTGGAGGAATTACCTACTCCACTCAGATCTACAACAAGAAACAGTTCTATCACCCGCTTGTGGACTCCCGAAATAGTTTTCTACACCATCCCGAATTTCACTACCCTTGCTGGGAGGGATCCGTGAGTTTGCTACTAGCCGCACACTGTTGTAACAAATCTCTTATACTTCAACTGTTTTTGTCATATATCTCTTCTATATTGCTATATATATGTTTGCATGATTCCTTTTTCAAACAACTCGTTAGGCTTGTAATGTGCTGAGTTTGCTGTAATATGTGTTTCCCTAGAATCGGGAGATAGTTCTCCCACACTGCATTTCACCTCTGAAGGTTATGCACAGGGTTTTTGAGCCTAATGCTGGGTACACATCAGGACGACTAGGGCCCGATTCTGTCAATTTAGATCCAATTCCGACCGGTTGTATGCAGATTGTATGTACTATCGTGTGTTTTTGCCATTTATTTGATCCGATTCCGATCCAATGCGCGTTCACGCCGCTCGTTTGGTCGCATCTTTGGTCCTACGTGCTGCAGGTAGGATCCGGCAATCCCAGGCCGTCCGACCGTCAATCGTATGCAGATCGTGAGTGTTTTTTGCCGCCTCCGTCGTGCGTCCGTCGGTGCGTCCGTCGTTTGATCCAGCCTATTTGAGTGGCATTTCCTAAACACTCCCCCGGCGCCATGTTTTTCCACATAGCAAACAGCGCTGGCGCAGCAGTTGGACTCTCCTTCTTGTCTCATCTCCCAGAACAACAACCTGGTATGTTTGCACTCCCAATGCTCTCCTATGCATGCCCACTGTTGCCACCAATGTATATAGTGTGTATAGAGCACTGGTTTGGCAACCGTGCACCCGACGATGTCACTGTGTATATATAGATATATATACATAAACCATTGTCCACCATTGCAGTATTCCATGCACTCCTCTCTGCTAGGCCCCATTCACCTGTGTGTGTGTGTTTGTGTATATATAGATATATATACATAAACCATTGTCCACCATTGCAGTATTCCAAGCACTCCTCTCTGCTAGGCCCCATTCACCTGTGTGTGTGTGTTTGTGTATATATAGATATATATACATAAACCATTGTCCACCATTGCAGTATTCCAAGCACTCCTCTCTGCTAGGCCCCATTCACCTGTGTGTGTGTGTTTGTGTATATATAGATATATATACATAAACCATTGTCCACCATTGCAGTATTCCATGCACTCCTCTCTGCTAGGCCCCATTCACCTGTGTGTGTGTGTGTTTGTGTGTATATATAGATATATATATACATAAACCATTGTCCACCATTGCAGTATTCCATGCACTCCTCTCTGCTAGGCCCCATTCACCTGTGTGTGTGAATAGCAATCTGCACAATAAAATGTATAGTGGTTTTCATAAAAGTTTATTAACATTTTAAATACTTAAAACATAAGAACTAGGTAAACTGGTAACTATAACTATAAAAATTTAAATATGAAACAAAACATGGATATAACTATAACAACTAAAATGGTTTTATCTTTTTACAGTCCCAATGTCCAACGCAAAGGAACAAGAGTTTCTTGAAGGGTTTATTGAAAAATATCGTGCACACGAATGCCTGTGGCGAACTAAATCCAAGGAGTATTCAAACAAAATGAAAAGAAACCAAGCCTTGGAGGAGTTGGCACGCTACAGTCTTCCATTTCACCCAGAGGCCAATGTTGAATGGGTGAGGAAACGCATCCAGAATCTGCGCACGGTGTTCTTAAAGGAACACAAGAAGGTGGAGGCTGCAAAGAAGTCTGGTGCTGGAGTCGACGAGATGTATCAAACATCGCTCTGGTACTATGATCGGTTGACATTCACCCTCAGCCAGGAGTCGATGAGGACAGGAGTAGTCCTGATGGTAGAACATGAAAACCAAGAAGTCACGGCGCAGGAGGAGGAGGAGAATTCGCAGTCTGCATCGGTGAGTCTATTTTTTTGGCTATCTAATTGATTCCTCCTGCCAATCCACAGCGCCCTCCCCATTAAAGTAGGCCATGTACTCTTCCCTCACCTGTTTGGCTCGTGCACTCCCTGTGTAGTGTTGTGTTGGGGTTTGCAAGGAGGATATCTGCACTACCTCCTCTGGCAGTTCTTGGTCTTCTTGGAGTGCTGTGCCTGTAGCCCTTTGCTGTGTGGCTTTTCTGCGGAGCAAATTGTGCAGGACACAGCACGCCGTGACAACCCAGTCAATTTTGTCCACCCTCAGGTTAATGGCAGTGTGGAAAATGCGAAACCGGTTAGCCAGGATGCCAAAAGCATTTTCCACAACACGCCGTGCCCTGGATAGCCTGTAGTTAAAGATCCTTTTGTCATGGTTCAGGCCCCTTTGCGCATATGGCTTCATGACATGCTCGTGCAGGCCAAAAGCCTCGTCAGCCACAAAAACAAAGTTAAGCCCCTGTTTAGTTTCCTGGACAGACGGCAAGTGAAGGGTGTTCGCTATGAGCCTTTCGTAGAACTTTGTGTCCTTGAAAGTGCCACCATCCGATGCACGGCCATTCCTTCCTACATCCAGGAAGATAAACTCATAGTTGGCATTAACAACAGCCATTAGTACAATGCTAAAATAGCCCTTGTAATTAAAATAGTAGGACCCACTATTGATAGGCTGGGCTATGCGGACATGTTTGCCATCAATGGCTCCACCGCAATTTGGAAAGTTCCATCGCTGTTCAAACTCCTCTGCGATGACTTTCCATTCATTCACGCTGGTAGGGAACTGAAATTAGAAGTAAATAGAATTGATTAGTAAACATGTTCAATTTCTTTACAGCTTGGTGACTACCCACCTGCAACCCCGATAATGCATGCACATCAAGCGAAGTTCCTACTCCGGCACGCACTCCGCCACCCACCCTGGAACCCACTCCACCACTCCCCCGTGCCAAAAAAATGCGTGGCAAAGGAAAAATAGGAGAAGCATCAGCACATGAAGAATTTATGATGCGGGCACATCAAGTCCTGCAAAGAAACCCGGACAAACATGACAACTACTTCACTTATGTGGCAGAGTGTGTTCGCAACATGGCTCCGGATCAGCAACTTACTTTCAAAAAGTTATGCATGGAGTTGGTGTATAATGGCAGTTTAGGGTATCTCAACAGTGGCACTAAAATAGTTGGCATGGGTAGTGCACCAGACACACCACTGTCATTAGAATCACCAGTGCCTACTCCGCCTGCCACCGTAGCAGGCCAGTCGAGCACAATTCCAACACATACCCAGTCAACACCTACACAGCCTTCTCAACCCCCACAGTACCGTCAATTCTACAGTTCTTTACTGATAGAAGATCCAGAGTCTGCTGTTTTTGAGGATCTGTCTTAAAAAATAGGCTATTTTATCATTTACCATCGACATGGTCTCAGCTGCAGGTATGTGATGGCCACTGCTCACATGGCGTATGGCGCACATCAATGGTGCCGGGACCATTGCATCTGCGCCATGCGCCATGTGGGCCGCAGCCTTTACATATCTGCAGCAGACATCCTCTGCCACACAAGGGCCACAGTGTGTTTTTTTGTTTTTTTATATGCTGCTACCTGTACCTGCATTACCAGAGGGAGAACAGGATTCTCCTCAATCTGGATAGCAAACTCCATTTATTGCCCTTTTGTCTTTGCCAATAGTATGGGGTACTGTGCGGCAGACATGGTCTCAGCTGCAGGTATTTGATGGCCACTGCTCACATGGTGTATTGGGCACATCAATGGGGCGGGGGCCATTGCTTCTGCGCCATGTGCCATGTGGGCCGCAGCCTTTACATATCTGCAGCAGACATCCTCTGCCACACAGTACCTTATCCCTACTGTTGTAAGTGCCTGTTCCAGAAGTTACCAGAGTGTGTTTTTTGTTTTTTTATATGCTGCTACCTGTACCTGCATTACCAGAGGGAGAACAGGATTCTCCTCAATCTGGAGAGCAAACTCCATTTATTGCCCTTTTGTCTTTGCCAATAGTATGGGGTACTGTGCCGAAGACATGGTCTCAGCTGCAGGTATGTGATGGCCACTGCTCACATGGTGTATGGCGCACATCAATGGGGCGGGGGCCATTGCATCTGCGCCATGCGCCATGTGGGCCGCAGCCTTTACATATCTGCAGCAGACATCCTCTGCCACACAGTACCTTATCCCTACTGTTGTAAGTGCCTGTTCCAGAAGTTACCAGAGTGTGTTTTTTGTTTTTTTATATGCTGCTACCTGTACCTGCATTACCAGAGGGAGAACAGGATTCTCCTCAATCTGGATAGCAAACTCCATTTATTGCCCTTTTGTCTTTGCCAATAGTATTGGGTACTGTGCGGCAGACATGGTCTCAGCTGCAGGTATGTGATGGCCACTGCTCACATGTCGTACGGCACACATCAATGGGGCCGGGACCATTGCATCTGTGCCATGCGCCATGTGGGCCGCAGCCTTTACTTATCTGCGGCAGACATCCTCTGCCACACAGTAGCCCGTACTTATTGGGAAAGTTTAAACTGGGTCATACATACTTAAATCTTTATATATAGTGTGTTTTTTTGTACAATATCTTTTATATGGTATTATAATATATTTGTGTTGACACAATAAATCTATTTACTATTTTACTATTTACACATGTTTTACATATGAAAGGCCTAAAAAACCTGTTTCTGTCCTAGGCCTAAATTATAAATAAAAATATTTTGTTTGCACAATAAAGTGTACGGTGTATATTTCATCCTTACCTTGCAATACTGGTACTGCAGCACCTTCACAATGGCTTTGCAGGTCTCCGGGATGATGAGGCCCAAAGCTTGCGGGGAGATGAGGGATCCAAACTTTAGGTCAGCAAGAGACCGTCCTGTCGCCAGAAACCTCAGGGTCACCACCAGCCGTTCCTCAGCAGGGATAGCCATGCGATACTTGGTATCCTGCTTCTCAATGTGGGGAGTCACCAGACGCAGCAATTCCTGGAATGTGGCATCATCCATCCTCAAGAAGTTACGAAAATCGTCTGGGTTATTCTCCCTGATGTCCCTGAGCAGTGGCATGTGCGAACGAGTCTGACGCTGAAGTAGCCACTGCTTTGTCCAGCATGATCTTTCTCTCCTGCGTTGGGCTCTCTGACGCCTGAGCTTCAAAACTGCATAATAGAGCAGGTACTGCTGCTGGTGACTACCCATCACTGCATTCTCCATAGTGCAGGGTTAAAAGACACTTTGTAATGGCAGGCAAAACAAAGTAATGTGTAAATAGCTATGTCCAGCGTTCAGCAGGTATAAAACAAGCCTCACTAGTAACAAAGCAGAAATACACTGGTTTAAAATGGCTGCTGCTATTCCTATCCCCCTCTGCTAATCCTCCCCCTCTGCTAGTCCAGCCCCTTCATTCAAATTTCAAAGGCCAATCTGACGACGGTCGCATGTGTTCTTGCAAAAAAACAAAAATCAGCGATCCGACCGTCTTAACGACCATCGCGGGCGCATCGGGATCGGATCTGGATCGTTCCACCAAAAAACCACAATTTTTGCTAATCGTTTGCTGGGGACTGCCTGGGAGCTCCCGGGAAGTCCAAGGGAAATCGTTCCATGGTCGTCTATCGGTCGTATACGATGGTGGTTGTCCTGGTGTGTACCCTACATTACACTTCTGTAAACATGGTAAAAGGTAAATCTCAGGGGGCTAAAGCCCACCCACTCCTCTTCCCAAAATCCTCCCATCGAAATAGCCACACCACTCTCCTCTCCTTCCATATCACAGCTAGTCTCCCAACCCCTGCCCCCACCCACCCGCCTGTCGGCCCCATCAGCGGCAGAGGCAGCCCAGGAAATGCTACTGGTCTTCAAGCCAGTCATGGACCAGCAATTCACAGAATTCAAAAATACGTTAGCCTCAGTGTTCTCCCAACTTGACTCCAACTCTAAACGAATTGGGTCGCTTGAACAGAGAATTAGTGACCAGGAAGACACTGTCGTGTCGGTTCAATCCTCTATAAACCTTTACGCCCCACCATCTCTGAATAATGTCTTCTACCAGGCTCTTTCAAACCTTCTGCTACAATGCTCACACCACAACCTTGTGATAGGGGGGGACTTCAACTGCATAGCCGATCCTCAACTAGACAGATCAACGCAATCCCAGCCACGCTCCTCAACAGGAGACAAAGGCATACACCTTCTCCAAAACATACACAACCTCCACGATGCATGGAGAATTCTAAACCCTAATGACAAAACATATACCTTCCACTCTCATGTCCATTACTCATTCTCTAGAATTTACTATTTGCTTCTCTCCAACTCATTGCTTCCCAGAGTCCTCACAGTAGACATACACAATATTTTAATATCAGATCACGCCCCTATTTCAATATCCCTTCAACATCCCAATTAGGGTGGCCAATCTCCGGATCGGGATCGGCGGGATCCCAGGATTTGGCCCCAAAAACGCTGGGATTTCAATCCCGGGATTGGAGTTTCCAATCCCGGCATTTTGGGGATTAGATTGCGCATGCGCGCAGTCTAATGCCGGGCAGCATCTGAGCATCGCTCAGACACTGCCCGACTTCTCCCAGCAGCACTGTGTGCAGCGTTACCTCTCAGCATGAGATCAGAGGTCACGCTGCACAGGCATAGGTCACGCCCGGCATTGTAATGCCGCACTGCCCGCCCGCCCAGCCAGCGCGCCCACCCACCCAGCGCGTCTACCCACCCACCCAGCCAGCGCGAAGCCAGCATGCCAGCCCGCACCCAGCGGCATGGACGACCCGTCCCCCCACCCGGCAACCATCAAATGTAAGTAATTGTGGGGCAGTCTTTTTATTAGGAAAGACAATCCCGAATCCCAATCCAGACACCATGACTAGGTATTGGAGATTTAAGCGATTTACCCAGTTCTTGCAAACCAAATGGCATGAATTTGTTGATGACAACCTGGAACACTGGGACAACCCTGCCCTATTCTGGGCTACCTCCAAGGCCGTTCTCAGGGGTCATATACTAGCATATCAATCTAAACAACGAATAGACCTCCGAGAAAAATATAACTCATGACACAAATCAGTATCAGAGGCCTATCAATTATACGTAGGAAACCCATCTGATGCCACGTTCCTAGACTATAAACAAAAACGACAATTAATGGAAAGCTTCCTGCTAGCGGATGCCCGACTACAAGTGGGCTTCACGTCTAACCGTTACTATAGATGGGGCAACAAGGCTGGCTGTCTCTTAGCCAACATGACGAAGGAACACAAAACAAAACACCATATTAAAACTATCAGAGACCCCATCACAACACACAGGGAACACCAGCAATTTTATCCAAATTCCACTCATATTTTAGCACCTTATACACCGCGCCTATTATGGATGACTGCCTACACGACTGTCTTTTAGAACAGGCTAATCTCCCCAAACTCATGGAAGACCAATGCGAACGTCTAAATAGGGACATAGATGAGATAGAGGTTTCTACGGTAATCTCCCAACTCCCCATCAGCAAATCCCCAGGCCCCGACTGATACTCGGGCGAATACTATAAACTACTAAAGCCACATATAGTACCTGTACTAACGCAATTATTCAAAAAAATCCACCGTGATCAAGTTCCGTTCCCAGGGTTCACTGAATCCCACACCATAATCCTCCCAAAACCAGATAGGGACCCAGAACTAGTAACCTACTACAGACCAATAACCCTTTTCAATCAGGAACTAAAAATCTTGACCAAAATCATGGCAAATCGTCTCCATTCCATTTTACCCACAATATTAACCTCCCACCAACTAGGCTTTACGCGGGATAGATACTCAGTGAAGGGAGTCTGCATGGCATTAGCCATGGTAATGAAGGCAACCCTAGACAAAACCACCCCACCCCCGATGCTTTTCAGCCTAGACGCTGAGAAAGCATTCGACGCTGTCTCTTGGACACACCTTCAGAAAATGTTATCAATTCGGGCATTTGGCAACGATTTTATACAACTATTTAGATATCTATACACTTCTCCTAGCGCATCTCTACTGGTGAATGAGCAATTAGGCCATCCCGTCACGATCGCTTGTGGAACGCATCAGGGATGCCCTCTCTCCCCTCCTACGGCTCCTACAATCTTGGCCCACTTTTCAAGGGTTCCACATGGGCTCACAGGAAATCAAAGTCATGGCCTTTGCAGACGATCTTCTCCTATATATAACACACCCCGAATCCACCCTCCATTCCATCCTAAGCAAAATCAATCAATACGGCACCGTCTCTGGCTTCTCCATAAATCAGGATAAATCCCAAGGCCTACACTCAGGTTCACAAACTCGACCCTATTGGGCAGGGGAAAGCCACATACGCTGGGCCTCGGCCGCGATGAAATACTTAGGGGTGTACATCCCTAAACCCATATCTGACCGCTATAGGCTCAATATCACCAAAATACTGAAACCTATTTTGGCAGAACTGGAAAACTGGAAACATCTTATGCTCTCTTATGTGGGACGTGTTCCCTTACTAAAAATGATCATGTTCCCTAAATTACTATACCCACTTAAAATGTTACCAGTCCTATGAACGCCCTCCGATTAAAAACTCATTAACACCACATTTCGCAAATTCATTTGGCAAACTGAACGGCCAAGGATAAGCTACCTTAAACTGCAACAACCTGTCTCTAGCGGAGGAGTGAACCTTCCAAACGTAACACTATATAATCAAGCCGGAATAATAAGATATATCCGAGACTGGACTCCTGTCACTACCAACCACACGGACACTGTTATTGATCAGTCATTTCTGCCAAACCAACACCTACTTTCCTTTTTACACTGCCACAAACAAGAACTTACAGACCCTATTACACAAAATCCCCTACTGATGAGGGCATGGACTGTCTGCCACCACACACGACATGAACAAAACCTTAATAGCCATCACTCATTGTTTCTTCCACTTCTGGGTAACCATGACTTTCAGGACAGCCTGGCAATGCACCCAATTCTCCATGTTTGAGCCCTGGTCGATAGCACGACAACAGCACCACTGACGGCACAGGGTTTGGTGAAAACTTTAATATCCCTTCCACACAAGCATTAGCTGTATATCAGGCCAGACACTACGCCAGCTCAGTACTCCGACATTTATCACCTACAGAGCATACAAATGAATTTGATGTGCTGCTCTCCAAACCTACATCTGGCAGAAAAGCAATTTCCGTTTATTATCAGACCCTTCATACACCCATTGACCATTCTACCATACGCACTGGATTATCCACATGGTTACAAACATTCCCAGAAATTACACTAAAACACCTATTACGCACCTTTACATATTCATGGAATACTACCAGCTTCAATGTACAGAGAGATGTTTTATAACATTTACCACAATGGCTACCTCTCCCCACACCGATTATATTTAATGGGCATCTCAGAAACAGACACCTGCCCGAAATGCGACAGTCCTAATGCAACATTCTACCACCTTACGTGGGATTGCCCTATTATTAAACGTTTTTGGAAACAGTACTTCATACTTGCCTACTTTTGAAAACTAGTTTGAGGGAGATTATAGTTGGTAGGAGAATTTTGTGCAGCGCCTCATTGAGGGGGTGTGTCATGCTCCACCCAAAGGGCGTGTCTAGTTCCAAATATGGAGAGATTGTGAAAAGAGATTGTCAAAGAGGCACCTAGACAGTGGCGGAACTCCCGGAGGCAATGGAGTCATCTGCCGCCGGGCGCCAGGCTAAAGGGGGCTCTGGCTCCATTGCCTCCGATGTTCTGCTGCGGCGGCCGCCTGCCGCACTTATCTTCTATTCAGCAGCGGGCCTCCCCCGTACAGTGCCCTGGTGTGATGCGCAGTGATGCGGGCGTCCCCCCCCCCCCCCACGTAACTTTGTGAGCCACGGCCGCTGCTCCTCCCTTTCACCTGGTTGCTGGCAGTGGCTGGGGCGGAAGTCTGCCCGAGATGAGGAAGCCAGGCCAGATAACAGAAGTGTCACTGTCAGTGACGTGACGAAGAGCAGAGACCAGAGTCGGGCGGGAGCCTGTGTGCGGATGCGTGACTGTCTGTCACTGAAGCTGACAGATGACAATAGTAAAAGCCGGGAGTTGGGTGGGAGACGCTGCAGCGTCAGCCTTTGAGGGGTGAGTCTATAAAAACCAGCACAGTATGTGCATCTTGTTGAAAAGAAAAGGATAATATTACATGTAATGGTAAATTAAAGAGAGGGATCAACATGCAATATGTACACACACACATATATATATATATATATATATATATATATATATATATATATATATATACATATACATATACATACACACACATATTGCATGATGATCCCTCTCTTTAATTGAGCATTACATGTAATATTATCCTTTTATGTTGCTAGCCCAGATGTTTAAGATAGCCCTAACTAGGTAGCTTATTATGAAATATTATTGATTATTGTTACTCACTTTTGCAGTGCCTATAAATTCAAGTTCTTTGATTGTTTACCATTGGTGCTTCTCACTTGTGTTCCCTCGTGCTCGGTAGCCACTATATATGTTGATTTATAGTATTTTTATGTTTTTATATTTTTAACAATAGATGCCTATTGGTGTGGTTTGCCTTTAGAATATGTTTCTTGCTTTTGACCAGCCTTTCCCGTATCCTGAACTGCACGCCGCATCCAGTGTATACATTTAGTCCCTTCTGCTGGCGTTTGTTATATTTTTGCATAGACACAAGTGTATCCTTACCTTGACGCTGCGTTCTCTGCTTTGGTTTACCTAGCAACGACACTGTGATACCGTGATATTGAGCAAAGACGGTATCACGCACGCATGCGCTATGTTACTAGTGCTGCGGCTGCATACAACACACGGCTCCCTTCGTTTGTTTATCAGTTGTTTGGCAATGACGCTGTTAGACACATCCATGCTGCTACGGGTGATGTCACATGACCTATGACATGACATGTGACATGACATATATATATATATCCTGGGACCAACCAATCAGTTAATTGAAAGCTTTCAATTTCACTTCTGTGGCTATCTCCCTCCTAACATAATTTTTACAATTGTCACCCTGTATTAGAAGAACCCATTACCTGTCTTACTGGAGACACCTTAATTATTGAGCTATTGGGGGGGGGGGAGGGGGAGGGGGGGGGGCACCAATATTTACCTTGCCTCCGGGCAACTGGGACGAACTTACGCCACTGCACCTAGAAGCGTGGGTGAGTACTGCTACATCTGAGAGGAATCTTTTAAAATTACTGGGAAATGGTGCTGATGATTCAATGTAAATGTATCTATCTCTTATTCCTTTTTCCCCCCAAAATGTAACAGTGTAATGTGGGCTAAGTGACATGAGGGAGATTGCTAGACTAATGAGGGAGAGAGGGAGATTGCTGCTATGTCAGGGAGTCTCCTGCAGAATGCAGGGGGGGGAGGTAACTATGATGTAACAGTGTAATGTGGGCTAGGTGAAATGAGGGAGATTGGTAGACTAATGAGGGAGAGAGGGAGATTGGTGTTATTTCAGGGAGTCTCCTGCAGAATGCAGGAGGGGAGGTAACTATGATGTAACAGTGTAATGAGGGCTAGGTGACATGAGGGAGATTGCTAGACTAATGAGGGAGAGAGGGAGATTGCTGCTATGTCAGGGAGTCTCCTGCAGAATGCAGGAGGGGAGATAACTATGATGTAACAGTGTAATGTGGGCTAGATGAGATGAGGGAGATTACTAGACTAATGAGGGAGAGAGGGAGATTGCTGCTATGTCAGGGAGTCTCCTGCAGAATGCAGGAGGGGAGGTAACTATGGTGTAACAGTGTAATGAGGGCTAGGTGACATGAGGGAGATTGCTAGACTAATGAGGGAGAGAGGGAGATTGCTGCTATGTCAGGGAGTCTCCTGCAGAATGCAGGAGGGGAGGTAACTATGATGTAACAGTGTAATGAGGGCTAGGTGACATGAGGGAGATTGCTAGACTAATGAGGGAGAGAGGGAGATTGCTGCTATATCAGGGAGTCTCCTGCAGAATGCAGGGGGGGGAGGTAACTATGGTGTAACAGTGTAATGTGGGCTAGGTGACATGAGGGAGATTGCTAGACTAATGAGGGAGAGAGGGAGATTGCTGCTATGTCAGGGAGTCTCCTGCAGAATGCAGGAGGGGAGGTAACTATGATGTAACAGTGTAATGTGGGCTAGGTGACATGAGGGAGATTGCTAGACTAATGAGGGAGAAAGGGAGATTGGTGTTATTTCAGGGAGTCTCCTGCAGAATGCAGGAGGGTAGGCAACTGTGCGGTACTTGTGTAATATCTGGGCGCCCGATTATTGATTGTATGCCTTAACTTAAGGCATACAATCAGATGCGATGCGACGCGATTTTGCGGTAAAATCGTGTCTATCGCATCGCATCGCGACCAAATCGCATGCGATGCGATGAACGCGATTTTCCATAGGATTCAATGTTAAAATGGTCCTGTTCATTTCCCCACTATCCAAGTGGGCATAGAGTTGATTTTATATAGCGTGGCGAGCGCAGCGAGTCACAGAGCCCGAAGCATGGCGAGCGCATCGAGCCCTGCGAGGGGATGCGGATTACTTAAAATGTATTCTGCGTCCCCTCGCGGGGCTCGCTGCGCTCGCCACGCTATATAAAATCAGCTCTATGCCCACTTAGATAGTGGGGAAATGAACAGGACCATTTTAACATTGAATCCTATGGAAAATAGGGTTGATCGCATCGCATGCGATTTGGTTGCATGCAATGCGATTTTTTCCGACCCGATCTCAAAATCAGGCGCCCAGTTATTACACAAGTACCTTGGAAACAGGTCCAGTGATTTTCCACTACATCCTTACTGAACCGTCTTCCTCTGTCGGTAGAATGGACAACCCCAATTCCACAGGAGAGCAAAAAACTGATGCTCATAATATCAGCGGTAACCCGCAAAACTATCCTACACCAACACATAAGGACCCTTCTTCTATACCTCTGTTTCGAGCTAAGCTATTCCATATATACCATATGGAGTGGGTGGAGTCATCCCTCCAAAAACAAGAGCGTACGGAAATGTTCTTCCTACTATGGGAGGGTTTTATCGACTCACTGTCCAATGATCTGAAGTTACAAATCCATAAATGCTTCCGTTACACTCATGGGTATGAGACCCGTGTCCTCACTGGACCCAACCCAATAGACCTCCCAATGGGCGAGCCCGCAGGAGGTGCGGAGATATAGATTAGGTTTCACTGCAATTGTAAATTATGTTGTACCTATGCGCAATCCTTAATAAAAATAATTTTAAAAATATAAGTAATTCTTATTGGATTTGGAAAGAAATCATGTTTTTGGTATTAACATATAAATATTAATGTGTAACACGAATATCATTTATAATGATTTCATGATTTTGCGGAGTGACAGTTTCCTTGTTGGCCACTAGAGGTCTCCCTGCTCTTATTTTTCCACCACAAGTGAAATCTCTTAATATTATTCCAATGGTTAATGAAAAGATTGTAGACATGGACAGAATGTAAACATGACGGACGAAATGTAATAGGGTGCGTTTTTTTTTTTTTTGCGATTTTTCCCGCAAAATATGCCGTTTTCGGCCATTTTCCGAAAATCGCATATTTTATAGGGTGCGATTTGCTGGAAAAATCGCATTTTTTAAAGGTGCGATTTTTAGTTAGACTAAAAATCGCATCCAGATGTTTTCCCATTAAAAAGGATAGAAGTAGCATATTTAATGGGTTGCGATTTTTAGTAAAGCTTACTAAAAATCGCAAAAAAAATAGACCAGGTTCTGCCTGGCGCTTTTATCAGAAACATGCACAGATCATTGAGATCTGTGCATGGTTCTGTTGTAAAAAAATAGTTAAAACAAAAAAAAAGAAAACAAAACGGCGTGCGGTCCCCCCCCTAAGCATAACCAGCCCCGGGCTCAAAAAGCCGGTGCTGGTATCATAAAATCAAAGGAACAATCAAGTTGGGGTTCCCTGGATTTTATAAAACCAGCACCAGGCTCAAGGTCCGGCGCTGGTTCCCAAAATACGGGGGACAAAATGACTAGGGGTCCCCCGTATTTTAAGAACCAGCACCGGACACAACCAGCCAGCAGGGTAATGCCACAGCCGGGGGGAGACTTTTTATACAAGTCCCCCCGGCCAAAGCATTAACCCCCTGGCTGGTCAGCATGGGCAGGGGTCCTGGGGAAGTGGGGACCCCCCCAATGAAGGGGTCCCCCCCCTCCAGGACTTACCAGCCCATGCTGATAGTCCGGGGCTGTCCCCGATGCCCCTGGGCGGTGGGCATCGGGCTGATGACTTGTGTAAAAAAAAAGGATAAAAACTATTGTTCTTTACTGGCGAAC
The DNA here is from genome assembly GCF_055691185.1 of Crinia signifera. Taxonomy (NCBI): domain Eukaryota; kingdom Metazoa; phylum Chordata; class Amphibia; order Anura; family Myobatrachidae; genus Crinia; species Crinia signifera. The sequence goes on from NC_139221.1 coordinate 329,103,586, forward strand.
TATGAGTCCCAGCAAGCCTACCCCGCATGCTGGGACTTGGGGAACCACAAGTCCCAGCATGCGGGGCATTAAAGGGCCCGCTGGCACTTGTAGTTCTGCAGTGAAAAAAATAGTGCACAAAATCACACTGACACCCTGTAAAATAAAACTTTAATACACACAAAACACACACACACTGATACTTACCTACCTTGAGCCCGTAGGTCGGTCCCTGGATCCTGGGTCCGGGCTCCAGGGCAGAAGAGTCCGGTTCCGGGGCCTTGGTCCTGGTTCCGGGGCTGGTCCTGGGGTTCCGGGGGCTCCTGACGTGAAGAATCCGGGGTCCGGGATCCGTGGTAGTCCAGAGGGGTACCTAAGGAGGCAAATCCTACTCACCTGCTCCCCGGCGGCGACCTCCGGTGACAGCGCTGCTCCCGACTGGTACCCGGCTTCAAGGACTTTGCCCGGCGCTGAGATGTTTCCTCTTCGCCGTCTGTGAACAGAATGATTTCTCGGCCAATCAGGAGCCGAGAAACTCGGCTCCTGATTGGCCAGAAATCATTCTGAATACAGACGCCGACGGAGTAACATCTCAGCGCATCCAGAGCGCATCCGTTTTTTTTCTTTTTTTTTTTTACAACCAAAATCGCATATATGAAAATGCGCACATTTTCAGGACTGAAAATGCGCACATTTTCATGACTGAAAATGCGCACATTTTCATGACTAAAAATCGACCTAAATCGCGGCAAATCGCATTTTTTGCCGCTAATTCGCATCTCATTACATATGCGAATTAGCGTCTAAAAATACGATTTTTAAAGGTGCGATTTCTGGCGAGTTTGGAACTCGTCCAAAAATCGCACCCTATTACATTTCGCCCAAAGGGTGACATTTATTATAGATCAGGGGTGGCCAACCGGTCAGAGGTAAAGAGCCGAAAAATATCGGTAGTCAAGCTAAAGAGCCGACATCATGCGCGCGCCGAAGGCCAAAGCCCTAAAAAAAGGGGCGTAGTCTATTTTGACCCCTTGGCTCGGTGTAATACAAATATGCCTCCAATAGTGCAGTGCCATATATACATATGCCCCCAATAGTGCCAGATACACATATGCCCCCCACACGGTGCCAGGTATGCCCCTACGGTGCCAGAAAGCTGGTATGCCCCCACAGGGCCAAAAAGCTGGTATGCCCCCACAGTGCCACAAACTGATTGGCTGCTGGCCCGCGAGCTCTAATTGGCGGACGGCCCAGTCACAAAGATGCACAGTAAGGGGTAGGAGAGATGAGTGATGCGCACTCTCCTCCCCTCAGAAAGAGAAGGGATTCAGGGAACCGGCAGCAGGGGGTACTGGGACGGACGGTGGGCGGCGTGCAGCAGTGGGAGCAGGAGCCACAGTTTACAAGGGGGAGAGCCGCATGAGGCTCAAGAGCCACGGGTTGGCCACCACTGTTATAGATCGTTGTTGGGTTTTTGGCGATTTATATAGCAAAAACGGCTACTTAATGGGTGGCGATTTGTGGCATAAATCGCACTTTTTGCCGCTAATTCGCACTTTCTGAAGTGCCGATTTACAACATCGCATCCAGATGTTTTCCCATTGAAAAAGATACAAATCGCTAATTTAGTGTCTGCCGCATTTAGAAATCGGCAGCAAAGTGCGATTTCTGCCCAAAAAAAAGTCCAGGGTGGCGGTTTGCAAAAAATCGCCACCGTTTGAGTGTAGAAACGGTTAAATCTCTCACAGGTGACCCACATACCACTTACTAACTCCACTACATATACTCCCACATGATTATGGACACCTGTGAGGCTGTTTGAGATGGACATTTTGCAGAGTGGACTGGAGGTGCTAGTGTGTGAGCTGGGGCGTTTGGAGGAGCTACGCAGGAGGGATGCTGCTGCTGCCCACCAGATCCAGGTACCCCGACCACTCCGTGCTTCTCATCGGTACCATGCTAGGGTGTACCTGGACTCCCTCTCTGATCAACAGGTGGTGGACATGTTTAGGTTGAACCGACAGAACCTGTTGAACTTATATGAGCAGGTGAGAGATGATTTGGACCCTTGTGGGGGGGCCAACTATGCAGTGTCTGGGCTGCAGAAATTAATGTGCGCCCTCCACTTGTTTGCCACAGGCTCCACTCAGTCTGTGAGCTCATGGGCCTTGGGGGTGTCACAAGCCACTTTCTCTAAACATTTATCTCAGGTGTTAAATGCATTAAAGAAGCTGTGGCGCACATATATCACATTCCCACGTTGTGAGTCCGAGTGGCAGGACCTGAAGGTGGCATTCTATCGGCTCTCAGCATTTCCAAATGTGCTGGGAGCCATAGACTGCACCCACATTGGGATTCGGGCCCCGCACGTGAGGGAGCATGTCTATGTGAATCGCAGGGGCAGACATTCCCTCAATGTGCAGGTGGTCTGCGATGCCAACCTCAGAATTCTCAGTGTGGTTGCAGGCTATCCCGGGAACTGCCATGATGCCTATATCCTGCGGCACTCAGCTCTCTGGGACCGTTTCCACAACCACACCATGCCAGAGGGCTGGCTACTTGGTAAGTCACTTACCACTGTTTACATGCTGTTTGCTAAGTCTTTCCCTTTAACATCCATGTGTGTAACCTTCTAATCAAGAGTCATTTCTGTTGTAATTGTTTATACCAGCCCAAACAATGTAGTATAGGCTGCTACTATTATGTACCAATTACCCACATGATATGTGACCACACAAATCTCTTTACATGTTAGGTGACTCAGGATATGGGTGTCATTCGTGGCTCATGACACCTCTGCGGAACCCACAAAGCCCTGCACAGCACCGCTACAATGCTGCACATATTGCTACCCGCAATGTCAGTGCCGGAACTTATGGGTGGTTGGCCCAGGTGCAAAACTACATTTTTGGGCCCTCCTCTTTCACTCTAACCCAAGTTCACAATATGCCACCCAGCACTGGGTGGCAGAAGTGGGCCCCTTAGTCTTCAGGGGCCCCGGTGCAATGCACCTGCTGCACCAATGGTAGTTCCGCCTCTGCGCAATGTAGTGGAACGCACCTTTGGGGTGCTGAAAAGCCGATTTCGGTGTTTGGACAGGTCAGCAGGTACACTGCTATACCACCCTGCCAAAGTGGTTTCGGTTGTCCAGGCTTGCTGCATGCTGCATAACATAGCTTTGGGTCAACCAAATTATGTAGATGTGGCCTCTGCAGCAGTCGTGCAGGAAGCTCAAACTACTGATGTTGTAGTGCGAAGTACACGGAGGGGGGATGTGGTTCGTACACGGATGATCCTGCAGCATTTTACAGGTAATTTGTGTGTGTACAATGAATAGTAATGGGGAACCTGTAACACACATACATTGGTAACATTACATTTTTCCCTGTCCATGTTAATTGCCCAGAAGCAGACCAACAATAATGGCCAACCCCTGCAAGCTACCCCACCACATCATACTTTATGGCTGGCAACATGATAACACCTATAACAATGTCAAGTAAGTACTGTAGTTTTCAGTGTGTGCAAATGTTGGCAAATACAAATGAACATAGGCTTCATGGATGGAGGTGACATGGATCATTGATCTTAGGTGCTTGAAATGGTGCAAAAAAAGTGGTGGCTACATACAGTATGCAATTCCCAATGCTTATCCCCTTCAAATGTGACTATTTCCTTAAATTCCCATTACTAATATAAGCACACCCAACCCAAAGTCCCATGGCTGCTAAAAAGTCACTAGTTGACAATACATAATAGAACAGTGTGGGTAATCATTTGGAAAAAATGACAACAAGTTTGCTGGATGCAAATAATTGTTACTTGCAGAAACATTAAGCCATAGGCCATAGCATATGAAACATTTGCAGTAAGAATCACTGCAAAAGTGAATGCAAAAAATAATAAACATGATACACATGTAAATGCAAAGAAGATTATTCATGTTTAAATACTGCCCCGGGAATTAGCACCCTTACCAGTAGTGCCACCACCACCCCTAGTACGGACACTACGCCGTGGGGGAGTAGTGGGGGACCCACTCATGGGTGTGGAGGACACACTACTACTTTGCATAGATGTGGTTTGGTGCTGACCTAACAAACTAGTTGCACTGAGGCTGAGTTGCGTTTGTAGGGACATCAACGCAGTTGTTTGCCCATTAATAGCTTGGGTCTGTTCAACCATATTGGCATTTAGTGCTCTAAAATTAGTAGTTTGACCCTGAATGGCTTGGCCAATTTCTGCTAAGCGTGTGTCTAATGTGGAGACAAGACGAATTTGTGTCCCTACATTAGCCCGCACACTTTGCGAAATTGGTACTTGTGAGTTATCCGGGCGCCCGATTTTGTACTTACGATTTGCATGCGATTTGCATGCGATATCGCATACGATATCGCATACGATATCGGATACGATTTGCGATTTACATGCGATTTACATGCGATTTAGCATGCGATTTGCATAAGATTTGCTATTCATTTCATTACCCCACTATCCCCAAAGTGTGTCTATCAACGTGAACCCGAAGCGTGGCGAGCGCAGCGAGCCCGCGAGGGGAGGCGGTACGCGTCCTCCGACCTTTTCATGCCCTACTATCCACTAGGGCGTGGAGTGAGAATAGAATAGTGTGGCGAGCGCAGCGAGCCACCGAGCCCGAAGCGTGGCGAGCGCAGCGAGCCCCGCGAGGGGACGCGGACACCTGTGAAGCCCGCAAGGGCACGCGGATACCTGTGAAGGTGTCCGCGTCCCCTCGCGGGGCTCGCTGCGCTCGCCACGCTTCGGGCTCGGTGGCTCGCTGCGCTCGCCACACTATTCTATTCTCACTCCACGCCCTAGTGGATAGTAGGGCATGAAAAGGTCGGAGGACGCGTACCGCCGCCCCTCGCGGGCTCGCTGCGCTCGCCACGCTTCGGGTTCACGTTGATAGACACACTTTGGGGATAGTGGGGTAATGAAATGAATAGCAAATCTTATGCAAATCGCATGCTAAATCGCATGCAAATCGCAAATCGCATGCGATATCGCATGCGATATCGCATGCGATCTACTACCAAAATAGGACGCCCAGATAACTCACAAGTACCGCGAAATTCTTCTCATTTGCAGAGCTATGTTCCGCACATACCCCTTCCCCGTTTCTAGTTGGGTGGTCTGCACCTCCATAAAAGCGAGTTGTTTCCCCTTAAAAATATGGATGGATTGCGCCAACTCCTCCGCACTAGTGGGGGTGTTGGTGGGTGCAATGCTTGTGGGCTGCTGCCTATGTGACTGCGTATAGAGGGCTTTATTGACTGGGTGTGCTTGGTTTTGTGCAGGCTCCAACGATGTCACCGTCTCCAGAATGATTTCACTCATGTCGTCGAGATTTTGCATGGGATCCGTTGGTTCAGGCATCGGTTGTGAAGGACCTACACATGAGATAACAGTGGTAAGTATGCTATGCAGATTGGTGTATGGTGGGTCATGTTACCTTATTTGGAATGGTTAGGTGTTGCTCATGCATTATGCATTGGCACAGGCTACTGTGGTGGGGACAGGCATGTGTGTTTTGTGCAATGTGTGTGTGTAACACTATGATATCTCACCTGCAGACTGGACAGTGTCACCAATCGGATGTGGCTGATGTTGGTCAACAACAGGCTGGGACTCCAGAGCTGGAGCTGTTTGAAAGAAGAAGACATTTTCTATTATTATCATTTGCACCTAACTGGCATTTTTCGCATGATGCAGATAAAAACTTTTCCTCAATCAAACTTTTGGACCCTGATATGATTACATAAGGAATTTGAAGACTTTGAACTGAAGTGGTTATTTGAGTATTATGACTGTGAACAATTTTTTTAATCCACTTGCAAATAACAGGAAAGACCAGCAGATTAGACATGTAAAAGTGACTGTAAAGTGCTTTCCCAACTACCCAGAGGATTGATAAGGATTAACAATCAAGTACACTGCAGGCCTAGTGTTTAGGACAGCACACATTAATAGGATCTGTGGAACTACATAACCCAGCAAAATGCACACTCCATTATTTAGCAATGCAAGGTAGCAAAATGTGATTTTGCTGGGATATGTAGTTCCACACACAGCAATCTTTTGGACACATAAAGCATAGCAGCATAATAGCATGCGCACATGACATAGCAAAATGTTACATTGACATGTGTGGACACTTACCAGTTGGCGGTGGAGTGGGGGGCCTGTCCGTGTCGGCAATGTGGATGCCGGGAAGCACCTCCGGTGGGATGATTCGGCGTAGCAACCTCTCATATGCCTTAAAGCGGACCTCCTGCCTAGGGCCACCTCCTGTGCGACAGGCCTCTTTCTTCTCCAGGGCAAGCTTGGCTTTGAGGAGGCGCTTGATGTCATTGTAACGCTTTTTGACGTTGCGCACACTCCTCTTGTGTGTGCTAACTGCATTTACCGCGGAAGTTATACTGTCCCACATCCCCTTCTTCCTTGCCACACTTGTGCGATGATGGTGAGGACCAAGTAGGCGGTCATACAGGGGCAGGAGTGCACGCACCAGGGCCATATTCTCCTCATAAGAGAACCTGACTTTCCTCCCACTAGCTGTACGAGCTGCATCATCCTCCTCCACATTTCCAGCCTCACCCTCTTCCTCCTCCTCCTCCTCCTCCTATCCTGGTTCTTCACCCAGCACCTCCAATTCAGCTTCCTCTGCCTCCTGCACAGGCCAGTCCACCTCCGAGAAATCCCCCTGTTGCAGCTCCTCCTCTGTGTGCCTGGCACTCTGTTCCTCCTGTGAGGACACCTGGCTTGTGCCTGCTTCCTCCTCATCCTCCATAGCCACCTGCTCAGCTTCCACCATGTGGCCTCTCCCTGGCGCAGCTCTTGCTGGGAGCATGCAGGCTCTCCCTGTCCTGCCTCTGCCAGTGCTGGCTCTCACTCCCCTACCTCTCCCAGTGGTTGGGGTGTTTGGGCCCAAGCTGGCTGTCCCTCTGCCTCCTCTGCACCTGACAAAACCTCCTCTCCTCTCCATCTCAAACGCCTTACTCCCTTTCAAAGGGTAAAATGGCGTCTGCGCCCCTTTATATAGGGGGTGTGATGCGCATTGCAAGGGACTAAGGTGGGCCAATAGGTTAGCATGTTGTATGGGCTGTTCAGGTGTATTGGTGTAAATCGCACTCCGGTTGGCCGCTAATACGCACATGACCGAACCCGGAAATCGCACTTTTATGGCGTATTACATCGACTCAATTCGCACCTTATCGCCGTCTATCGCCATCTATCGCACTTTTCAGGCGGCTTTGCGCCAGCCATTCAATACGCGATTTCTTGGGAAAAATGCGATATAAAAAAATGGCGATAAACGGCGATTTGAGTTTAAATCGCATTTTGTCAAAAACGGTAAACCCAATAAATCTCGCCCAAAGGGTGAAATGTAATAGGATGAGAGAATCAGACAGTGAGAGATTTGGTAAGAAATCTCCAGGTTTTTTTAAAGCGGCAATCATTTACACTGCAAAATGAAACTGGAAAAAAACCTGGAGATTTCTCACCAAATCTCTCACTTTCGGATTCTCTCCTATTACATTCACCCAAAATGCTGACATTGTGGGAATGTGGCATTAGCATTAGTGTTGTGGTCCCCTGGGAACGCGGGGGGGGGGATACCTGCTCAGGGTGGGCGTGACATCAGCGTCCACCCCGTATTCATCGATCAGTGGCAGAAATAAAAGTAAGTTTAGACGACTGACTTTTATTACCAAAGGGGATAAAACGATGCACTGGTGAGCGAGCGTCGAATGACTTCTCTCCCCTTCGGCCAAACAAGGAAGAAAAAATTGATATAGAAATCTATATCAATTCTAAAGGCGCTTTATATGAGTGTGCTTGGCTTAAGCAGCAATCTATACACAGGAGGAGTCACCTCCAGTACAATATACAGAAGAAAGAAAAGTGGGCGATTGCGCTAATTAATGATAAACAATTAATAGATAAATACTTGGATAAAATAGAATAAAAATGGTCAGGTGTGGAAAATAAAATATATTTAATTCTGACATATAGATAAAAAGAAAATCATTGGCAAGAGGTAAAAAAATTGTAAAAAATGGACACTGAATCAATAGTCACCCTTGTTTGGAGAGGAGTGTGCCAGTCCATTTAGGGAATTATCCCAGATGTTTTTATATGGAGAGTCCAGGAAATATTGTAATCCAGACAATTGGGAAACGGTACTTGTTTCCTAGAACGGCCACAACGATTTAGATCGTTGTGGTCGTAAGATAAAAAATCGGATCGATCGCATCGCATGCGATTTGGTCGCATACGATGCGACCGATCCGATCGACCGATTTTTCACCCGATTTTTTTTTTTTTTTCACCAGATTTGTTTCAATTGCCCCCCCAAATGTTAATAAGTGTGCTAGACCCCACGATAGACGTGAACCCGAAGCGTGGCGAGCGCAGCGAGCCCGCGAGGGGCGGCGGTGCGCGTCCTCCGACCTTTTCATTCCCCTACTATCCACTAGGGCGTGGAGTGAGAATATAATAGTGTGGCGAGCGCAGCGAGCCACCGAGCCCGAAGCGTGGCGAGCGCAGCGAGCCCCGCGAGGGGACGCGTCTAACTTCACAGGTATACGCGTCCCCTCGCGGGGCTCGCTGCGCTCGCCACGCTTCGGGCTCGGTGGCTCGCTGCGCTCGCCACACTATTATATTCTCACTCCACGCCCTAGTGGATAGTAGGGGAATGAAAAGGTCGGAGGACGCGCACCGCCGCCCCTCGCGGGCTCGCTGCGCTCGCCACGCTTCGGGTTCACGTCTATCGTGGGGTCATGGCGGGCACATAAAAAATGTGAAATGGGTCATATTGGCCCATTTCACCTTTTTTATCATTTTTCCCTATGTGAGATGGACTTAATCAAGTCCATCTCATCTTGTGCCATTATAATGGCACAAGACCGACCGATTTCAATGTTAAAAGATTTTTTAACATTGAAGTCTATGGAAAAATCGGGTCAATCGGTCGGTCGCATCGCGGCCGATTTTAATTGGTCGCGACCGACCGATTGACCCGATTTCTGTCAATCAAAGTGAAAAAATTGTAAAAAATCGGCCACATCGTGAGGATCGTGTCCCTTAATTAAGAGCCACGATCACTCACGATTGTGGCCGTTCTAGGAAACAAGTACCTGGGAAACACTCCAGTGCTGTTGCCCCTTTGGTATCCACGAATTGTAACCGGGCTTCCTTTAGGAGGTGGCGTGCCTCCAAGATGGTAGTTTTGCCATGGATGGTGGTAAGAGGGGTCAGTCCACTTGTAGTTGCATAAGAGTGTCCCAAAAGAGGGCAATGGATAATCTCCAACTCCAAATATATGTGACTGGGGTGCTGGTGATCAGGGTCCCATTAGGAATGCACCTACGCGTTTCGCTGTCTGTGGCAGCTTTTTCAAGGTCGCATGCGATGGGATGTGAATCTGAACCAATATAACAGGCTGTGAATGCCCTCACCACCACACTGGCAGCGACGGGTTCTACCTGTAGTTACAACACAGACCAGAAGATTGGATCACTGTGTCTGTCTGCGGGGCAGGTGGGCAGAACAGGGAGCTGTGAAATCAGAGATTGGAGGTAGGAGCAGATAGGGACTGGGGGTGGGGTGGAGAGTTTGTGGGCTTAAAACTGTCACAGCTCAAAGTGAAAGTAAAAACTGTCACAGCTCAAAGTGAAAGTTAAAACGGTCACAGCTCAAAGAGAAAGCACATTGCGGAAGCCGTCATTGGTAGCTAGTTCTGCATAACTGATAACGGCACATGCACACAGTGATAGGGTCGGGGACGGAGAGAGGGGCTGACTCACTACAGCCACAACATCTACAGAACATGCAGAGAAGGGGCCAGCTATATACAGTACACACCTGACAAGTGATATGGGGCAGCACGGTTGGTGTAGTGGTTAGCATTACTAAGTGTAAGAATGTATAATTACTGGAAAATGTCTGCAGATCATAGCTGGCTTCCTAGGGAGCTGGACACCGGGCTGATAATTTGGTGGTAAAAAATTGATTTAAAATGTAACATCGGGTTGTGCTCCAGAACAACAATTCCCAGCAAGCCTCCCCCACATGCAGGGATTGGTGAACCACAAGTCCTAGTATACGGTGCATTAAATGGCTCACTGAGACTTGTAGTCCCACAGCATGACCAATGTTACAGTACAATGACACAGTACAGTAAAGCTTTATTAAGGTGCGTTATGGGCTGGATCGCATCGCACAGCATGAGATTTGCATGAGATTTGCGTGCGATGCGATCCGAGGCCAGTACATACTTTTTGTACTGTGCGATGAGATGCCCGGGGGAGTGCGCAGCGCATGGTGAAAACGCACCGTGTACGGGGGCCTTTACATACATGCACACACGCAAACAGGCATGTACTCACCTTGTCACATGCTGCCCCGCAGATCCGTCCTCTTCTCCAGTAGGGCTCCAGGGGGTTACAAATATAAAAAAGTGCAACAACACGAACCACGAACTGGGGAACCGCCTGTGTGTATACTCGGAGCAGGCTCTCAGGGATCCCAGTGACGTCTCACACCCATTCGTGTGCTACTACATGTGCGGTTTTCTGAAAAATCGCACCGAATTACATCTGGCCTCTGATGTCTAAAATGTGACCTGTTTACTACAGATTCAGATTTTGTGTCACTCTTTGTATGTAATAATATTTATATCTAAATTAAATACAATTGTTGCATTTATTATAAATCACGGGGTCAATGTAGTACTGTATTTCCTGTGGCATACAGGACAATATGACATTATTATACTGATTACCAGTCTCCCAGGCTGCAGCCAGACAGTGAGTGGTTATCAGCATGCTGATTGGTAGATGTCTGCAGCTATCCACCAATCACAGTGCAGCATTCTTTACCCTCCTCTCAGGCTGCAGCCAGACAGTGAGTGGTTATCAGCATGCTGATTGGTAGATGTACTGTATGCAGCTATCCACCAATCACAGTGCAGCATTCTTTACCCTCCTCTCAGGCTGCAGCCAGACAGTGAGTGGTTATCAGCATGCTGATTGGTAGATGTACTGTATGCAGCTATCCACCAATCACAGTGCAGCATTCTTTACCCTCCTCACAGGCTGCAGCCAGACAGTGAGTGGTTATCAGCATGCTGATTGGTAGATGTACTGTATGCAGCTATCCACCAATCACAGTGCAGCATTCTTTAACCTCCTCTCAGGCTGCAGCCAGACAGTGAGTGGTTATCAGCATGCTGATTGGAAGATGTCTGCAGCTATCCACCAATCACAGTGCAGCATTCTTTACCCTCCTCACAGGCTGCAGCCAGACAGTGAGCACCTATCAGGATGTAGTTATTTCTAGAGACCGTAATCCTTATCCATCCTTATTGTGGGCCTCGTCCAGCCGGGGACGTACCAATGTGCGCACAGTAAATGAGCCTCGCTATGTTGTATCTGTTGCTGCTTCCAGGCTTATTCTCATAGATCTTTATATAAAGCCCCCCAGGGGGATCAGTGGGTCCAACTCCGCAATAACTGCCCCGCTTTCCCATACGATGCCTGATTCCGGCAGCACGCGGCCTGGGAGATGGACGAGATTCCAGCCCCATAAACCATTTTCACACACAAGAAGAATTTAATTCTTCCTGATATGTTGACAGATGTCGGAGGTTCTCAGGCCTGAGGAAACCATTTACCCACCGCTGGATTATGGAGTCTGTGTATCTCTGCGGCCCGGGGGGCATCAGTTCCTCCGCAACACAAGGGAAATCTCGTCTCCGGGGATTGCCCTCTGAGGTCTGATCCTCGCCCCCCGTACCCTGCAAGCGCCATTATCTAGGAATCGTCTCAACTTTCTCTGACCCAACTGAAAGTATGACATAGAGGAGACATGACGCGATGGTCTGCAGACGCCACAATACCACGCATGGACTCATCCTATAATCCTACAATTCGTTTGGGGAATATTTAGCGCAATTCGCTTTTTGAGAGCAATAGGATAATATTGATAAATAATTCATTGCCATATTGGATAATATCACAGGGATCTTATATATATATATATATATATATATATATATATATATATATATATATATACTAGTAATCCTGCTCGAAGCAAGAGCTATTCTGCTATCTTCTGTGTTTGTGCATGTGTGAGAAAGAGCAGATGGCAGTGTTTCAGAGACTCACGGACACCAGACACATAAATATATAGATTATGGGGGAAATTTACTAAAGGAAATTTGTGAAAAATAGGTGTATTTGTATCCAGAAATACACTTATTTTTGACATTTACTATCCCGAAAATATGGCAATTCGTATTTGTATTGATAGCACATCAATACGACTACGAATTGCCATATTTTCGGGATAGTAAATGTCAAAAATAAGTGTATTCCTGGATACAAATACACCTATTTTTTTACAAATTTCCTTTAGTAAATTTCCCCATGTCTAGTGTGTAACAGAAACACTGCTATCTGCTGGCAGCGAGTGAAACGACATCTCTTTCACACATCCGGAAACACAGAGGCAATCGCACATACAGAAACACAGAGGCAATCACACATACAGAAACACAGAGGCAATCACACATACAGAAACACAGAGAAAATCACACATACAGAAACACAGAGGCAATCACACATACAGAAACACAGAGACAATCACACATAAAGAAACACAGAGGCAATCACACATACAGAAACACAGAGACAATCACACATACAGAAACACGGAGACAATCACACATACAGAAACACAGAGAAAATCACACATACAGAAACACAGAGACAATCACACATACAGAAACACATAAGCAATCACAAGGTAGCAGACTAGCTTTTGAAGCTTTTGCTTCGAGCGGGCTTAGCTAGTTTATTATAAATAGAGATGTGCGGTTCGGATTTACTCGGATTTCAAATCCGAATCTTGTTCGCTATCGGCTGTCACATGTTGTGGATAGCCAATAAAATATCACTTTGAAATCCGAGTAAATCCAAACAAATCCGAGCCAAATCCGAACCGCACATCTCTAATTATAAATAAAGTGACAAAATCGTATACATATGATATCCTGGTGGTGGGGTTGCCGGCAGTCAAAAGACCGACCCCAGCATACCAGTATGGAGAATACCGGGCCCTGCTAAAATGGACGTGGCCACCAGGCAGGGGTGGGCCCTCCAGGAGTAGGGGTGGGCACTCCCCCACGGAAAAAAAATAAACAGGAGGGAGAGAGAGGACTGGGCACTGAGCAGCGTGTGCTGAGCTGGGGACAGAGGCTGTGCTGGGACGGAGCCTGTCATCTCTCTCCTCACTGCCTGACTCCCTGCAATGGGGGAGCGGAACCCGGGCCCCTCCAGCAGACCCAGGCACGGATGTCAGGATTCCGGTGTTGGCACTAGGACACCTATTATCAGCACTTTCTGTGCTAGGTCGTTGTCTACCCAGTGACAGAACGTGTTACATCAGTTCATTTGCGACTGCAGTTACAAGAAAAAATGGCGGCCCCGCTTGTGAATACGAGATTGCAAAAAGTTGAAAAATCACATGAGAGATGACGTCCAGATTTTACTATTTTAACCGCATCATGATGTCGCGTGTTATAGCAAACGGGCAACATCGCCAGAAGGTCACAATGGAAAAAGATCAAAGTCTTAGTGAGGACTGGGTACAGTTTGGGGTAATGAGGGCGCAGGACTGATGCTGTTTGCCAACAGAAGTCGCTGTGATTGTCTATAAATTTGCAGCTGGTTTTGTGCTCTGTAATTATACAACAACAACGTAACGGAAGTTCCTGATGTGCTCTATAATTATACAACAACAACGTAACGGAAGTTCCTGATGTGATCTATAAATAGGAGGAGCAACAGCTTTAGCTACTAAAGAGGAAACTGCCACTTCCCGCTCGGCTCTGCTAGGTGCAGCTGCAGAACCTGCAGAGCCTCCTGCGCTCTGCACTAAGTACATCTGGCGTTCCCTGCTATGATATTGTGGCTGCGATGTTTCCTCGCACGGTCGCTGTCAGTGCGCGAGTCACATGGGACAACGCTATAAAAAAACTTCCGCTCTGGTCCTGGACGTTTCATTGAAATTACTGATGTGAGGAGGCAGCTGCTAATATACATATACACAACACATACACAATACACACATACTAATATCACGCAGTCAGCACATACACAATACACATAAAATAATATCACACAGTCAGCACATACACAATACACACATAATAATATGGATTTAGTATGAAATCCCGGCGGTCGTATCTGCACTATAGGAAATATATCTGCACTATAGGAAGTGTCTGCACTATAGGAAGTGTATCTGCACTATAGGAAGTGTATCTGCACTATAGGAAGCGTATCTGCACTATAGGAAGCGTTTATGCACTATAGGAAGTGTAATGTATCTGCACTATAAGAAGCGTATCTGCACTATAGGAGGCATATCTGCACTATAGGAAGCGTATCTGCACTATAGGAAGCGTATCTGCACTATAGGAAGTGTATCTGCACTATAGGAAGCGTATCTGCACTATAGGAAGCGTATATGCACTATAGGAAGCGTATCTGAACTATAGGAAGCATATCTGCACTATAGGAAGTATATCTGCACTATAGGAAGTGTATCTGCACTATAGGGAGCGTATCTGCACTATAGGGAGCGTATCTGCACTATAGGAAGTGTATCTGCACTATAGGAAGCGTATCTGCACTATAGGAAGTATATCTGCACTATAGGAAGTGTCTGCACTATAGGAAGCATATCTGCACTATAGGAAGTATATCTGCACTATAGGAAGTGTATCTGCACTATAGGAAGTGTAATGTATCTGCACTATAGGAAGTATATCTGCACTATAGGAAGTATATCTGCTCTATAGGAAGTGTCTGCACTATAAGAAGCGTATCTGCACTATAGGAAGTGTATCTGCACTATAGGAAGTATGTCTGCACTATAGGGAGCGTATCTGCACTATAGGAAGTGTATCTGCACTATAGGAAGCGTATCTGCACTATAGGAAGTATATCTGCACTATAGGAAGTGTCTGCACTATAGGAAGCATATCTGCACTATAGGAAGTATATCTGCACTATAGGAAGTGTATCTGCACTATAGGAAGTGTAATGTATCTGCACTATAGGAAGTATATCTGCACTATAGGAAGTATATCTGCTCTATAGGAAGTGTCTGCACTATAAGAAGCGTATCTGCACTATAGGAAGTGTATCTGCACTATAGGAAGTATATCTGCTCTATAGGAAGTGTCTGCACTATAAGAAGCGTATCTGCACTATAGGAAGTGTATCTGCACTATAGGAAGTGTATCTGCACTATAGGAACCGTGTCTGCACTATAGGGAGCGTATCTGCAATATAGGAAGCGTATCTGCACTATAGGAAGTGTGATGTATCTGCACTATAGGAAGCGTTTCTGCACTATAGGAAGCGTAGCTGCACTATAGGAAGTGTATCTGCACTATAGTAAGTGTAAGGCTCTGCTAGGTGCAGCTGCAGAACCTGCAGAGCCTCCTGCGCTCTGCACTAAGTACATCTGGCGTTCCCTGCTATGATATTGTGGCTGCGATGTTTCCTCGCACGGTCGCTGTCAGTGCGCGAGTCACATAGGACAACGCTATAAAAAAACTTCCGCTCTGGTCCTGGACGTTTCATTGAAATTACTGATGTGAGGAGGCAGCTGCTAATATACATATACACAACACATACACAATACACACATACTAATATCACGCAGTCAGCACATACACAATACACACAAAATAATATCACACAGTCAGCACATACACAATACACACATAATAATATGGATTCAGTATGAAATCCCGGCGGTCGTATCTGCACTATAGGAAATATATCTGCACTATAGGAAGTGTCTGCACTATAGGAAGTGTATCTGCACTATAGGAAGTGTATCTGCACTATAGGAAGCGTATCTGCACTATAGGAAGCGTTTATGCACTATAGGAAGTGTAATGTATCTGCACTATAAGAAGCGTATCTGCACTATAGAAGGCGTATCTGCACTATAGGAAGCGTATCTGCACTATAGGAAGCGTATCTGCACTATAGGAAATGTATCTGCACTATAGGAAGCGTATCTGCACTATAGGAAGCGTATCTGCACTATAGGAAGCATATCTGCACTATAGGAAGTATATCTGCACTATAGGAAGTGTATCTGCACTATAGGGAGCGTATCTGCACTATAGGGAGCGTATCTGCACTATAGGAAGTGTATCTGCACTATAGGAAGCGTATCTGCACTATAGGAAGTATATCTGCACTATAGGAAGTGTCTGCACTATAGGAAGCATATCTGCACTATAGGAAGTATATCTGCACTATAGGAAGTGTATCTGCACTATAGGAAGTGTAATGTATCTGCACTATAGGAAGTATATCTGCACTATAGGAAGTATACCTGCTCTATAGGAAGTGTCTGCACTATAAGAAGCGTATCTGCACTATAGGAAGTGTATCTGCACTATAGGAAGTATATCTGCTCTATAGGAAGTGTCTGCACTATAAGAAGCGTATCTGCACTATAGGAAGTGTATCTGCACTATAGGAAGTGTATCTGCACAGTAGGAACCGTGTCTGCACTATAGGAAGCGTATCTGCACTATAGGAAGCGTATCTGCACTATAGGAAGTTTGATGTATCTGCACTATAGGAAGCGTTTCTGCACTATAGGAAGCGTAGCTGCACTATAGGAAGTGTATCTGCACTATAGTAAGTGTAATGTATCTGCACTATAGTAAGCATATGTGCACTATAGGAAGCGTATCTGCACTATAGGAAGTGTATCTGCACTATAGGAAGCGTATCTGCACTATAGGAAGTGTAATATATCTGCACTATAGGAAGCGTATCTGCACTATAGGAAGTGTAATGTATCTGCACTATAGGAAGCGTATCTGCACTATAGGAACCGTGCCTGCACTATAGGAAGCGTATCTGCACTATAGGAAGTGTATCTGCACTATAGGAAGCGTATCTGCACTATAGGAAGTGTAATATATCTGCACTATAGGAAGCGTATCTGCACTATAGGAAGTGTAATGTATCTGCACTATAGGAAGTGTAATGTATCTGCACTATAGGATGTGTATCTGCACTATAGGAAGTGTCATGTATCTGCACTATATGAAGTATATCTGCACTATAGGAAGCGTATCTGCACTATAGGAAGTATAATGTATCTGCACTATAGGAAGTGTATCTGCACTATAGGAAGTGTATCTACACTATAGGAAGCGTATCTGCACTATAGGAAGCGT
This sequence comes from Crinia signifera, assembly GCF_055691185.1. Lineage (NCBI taxonomy): Eukaryota > Metazoa > Chordata > Amphibia > Anura > Myobatrachidae > Crinia > Crinia signifera. Next base: position 329,120,873 of record NC_139221.1, read on the forward strand.
ATCTGCACTATAGGGAGTGTAATGTATCTGCACTATAGGAAGCGTATCTGCACTATAGGAAGTGTAATGTATCTGCACTATAGGAAGTGTAATGTATCTGCACTATAGGATGTGTATCTGCACTATAGGAAGTGTAATGTATCTGCACTATAGGAAGCGTATCTGCACTATAGGAAGTATAATGTATCTGCACTATAGGAAGCGTATCTGCACTAAAGGAAGTGTAATGTATCTGCACTATAGGAAGTGTAATGTATCTGCACTAAAGGATGTGTATCTGCACTATAGGTAGTGTAATGTATCTGCACTATAGGAAGTGTAATGTATCTGCACTATATGGATGTGTATCTGCACTATAGGAAGTGTAATGTATCTGCACAATAGGAAGTGTAATGTATCTGCACTATAGGAAGCGTATCTGCATTATAGGAAGCGTTTATGCACTATAGGAAGTGTAATGTATTTGCACTATAGGAAGCGTATGTGCACTATAGGAAGCGTGTCTGCACTATAGGAAGCATATCTGCACTATAGGAAGTGTAATGTATTTGCACTATAGGAAGCGTATCTGCACTATAGGAAGCGTGTCTGCGCTATAGGAAGCGTATCTGCACTATAGGAGGCGTATCTGCACTATATGAGGCGGATCTGCACTATAGGAAGTATATCTGCACTATAGGAAGTGTATCTGCACTATAGGGAGCGTATCTGCACTATAGGGAGCTTATCTGCACTATAGGAAGTGTATCTGCACTATAGGAAGCGTATCTGCACTATAGGAAGTATATCTGCACTATAGGAAGCGTATCTGCACTATAGGAACCGTGCCTGCACTATAGGAAGCGTATCTGCACTATAGGAAGTGTATCTGCACTATAGGAAGCGTATCTGCACTATAGGAAGTGTAATATATCTGCACTATAGGAAGCGTATCTGCACTATAGGAAGTGTAATGTATCTGCACTATAGGAAGTGTAATGTATCTGCACTATAGGATGTGTATCTGCACTATAGGAAGTGTCATGTATCTGCACTATATGAAGTATATCTGCACTATAGGAAGCGTATCTGCACTATAGGAAGTATAATGTATCTGCACTATAGGAAGTGTATCTGCACTATAGGAAGTGTATCTGCACTATAGGAAGTGTATCTACACTATAGGAAGCGTATCTGCACTATAAGAAGCGTATCTGCACTATAGGGAGTGTAATGTATCTGCACTATAGGAAGCGTATCTGCACTATAGGAAGTGTAATGTATCTGCATTATAGGAAGTGTAATGTATCTGCACTATAGGATGTGTATCTGCACTATAGGAAGTGTAATGTATCTGCACTATAGGAAGCGTATCTGCACTATAGGAAGTATAATGTATCTGCACTATAGGAAGCGTATCTGCACTAAAGGAAGTGTAATGTATCTGCACTATAGGAAGTGTAATGTATCTGCACTAAAGGATGTGTATCTGCACTATAGGTAGTGTAATGTATCTGCACTATAGGAAGTGTAATGTATCTGCACTATATGGATGTGTATCTGCACTATAGGAAGTGTAATGTATCTGCACTATAGGAAGTGTAATGTATCTGCACTATAGGAAGCGTATCTGTATTATAGGAAGCGTTTATGCACTATAGGATGTGTAATGTATCTGCACTATAGGAAGCGTATCTGCACTATAGGAAGCGTGTCTGCACTATAGGAAGCATATCTGCACTATAGGAAGTGTAATGTATTTGCACTATAGGAAGCGTATCTGCACTATAGGAAGCGTGTCTGCGCTATAGGAAGCGTATCTGCACTATAGGAGGCGTATCTGCACTATATGAGGCGGATCTGCACTATAGGAAGTATATCTGCACTATAGGAAGTGTATCTGCACTATAGGGAGCGTATCTGCACTATAGGGAGCGTATCTGCACTATAGGAAGTGTATCTGCACTATAGGAAGCGTATCTGCACTATAGGAAGTATATCTGCACTATAGGAAGTGTCTGCACTATAGGAAGCATATCTGCACTATAGGAAGCGTTTCTGCACTATAGGAAGCGTAGCTGCACTATAGGAAGTGTATCTGCACTATAGTAAGTGTAATGTATCTGCACTATAGGAAGCATATGTGCACTATAGGAAGCGTATCTGCACTTTCAGAAGTGTATCTGCACTATAGGAAGCGTATCTGCACTATAGGAAGTGTAATATATCTGCACTATAGGAAGCGTATCTGCACTATAGGAAGTGTAATGTATCTGCACTATAGGAAGCGTATCTGCACTGTAGGAACCGTGCCTGCACTATAGGAAGTGTATCTGCACTATAGGAAGTGTATCTGCACTATAGGAAGCGTATCTGCACTATAGGAAGTGTAACTATATCTGCACTATAGGAAGCGTAATATATCTGCACTATAGGAAGCGTATCTGCACTATAGGAAGTGTAATGTATCTGCACTATAGGAAGTGTAATGTATCTGCACTATAGGATGTGTATCTGCACTATAGGAAGTGTCATGCATCTGCACTATATGAAGTATATCTGCACTATAGGAAGCGTATCTGCACTATAGGAAGTATAATGTATCTGCACTATAGGAAGTGTATCTGCACTATAGGAAGTGTATCTACACTATAGGAAGCGTATCTGCACTATAGGAAGCGTATCTGCACTATAGGGAGTGTAATGTATCTGCACTATAGGAAGCGTATCTGCACTATAGGAAGTGTAATGTATCTGCACTATAGGAAGTGTAATGTATCTGCACTATAGGATGTGTATCTGCACTATAGGAAGTGTAATGTATCTGCACTATATGAAGTATATCTGCACTATAGAAAGTGTATCTGCACTATAGGAAGTATAATGTATCTGCACTATAGGAAGCGTATCTGCACTAAAGGAAGTGTAATGTATCTGCACTATATGAAGTGTAATGTATCTGCACTAAAGGATGTGTATCTGCACTATAGGAAGTGTAATGTATCTGCACTATAGGAAGTGTAATGTATCTGCACTATATGGATGTGTATCTGCAATATAGGAAGTGTAATGTATCTGCACTATAGGAAGTGTAATGTATCTGCACTATAGGAAGCGTATCTGCATTATAGGAAGCGTTTATGCACTATAGGATGTGTAATGTATCTGCACTATAGGAAGCGTATCTGCACTATAGGAAGCGTGTCTGCACTATAGGAAGTGTAATGTATTTGCACTATAGGAAGCGTATCTGCACTATAGGAAGCGTGTCTGCGCTATAGGAAGCGTATATGCACTATAGGAGGCGTATCTGCACTATATGAGGTGTATCTGCACTATAGGAAGCGTATCTGCACTATAGGGAGCGTTTCTGCACTATGGGAAGCGTATCTGCGCTATATGAAGCATGTCTGCACTATAGGGGCGTGTCTGCACTATAGGAAGCATATCTGCACTATAGGAAGCGTATCTGCACTATAGGAAGCGTATCTGCACTATAGGAGGCGTTTCTGCACTATAGGAAGCGTATCTGCACTATAGGAAGCGAATCTGCACTATAGGATGCGTTTATGCACTATAGGAGGCGTATCTGCACTATAGGGAGTGTAATGTGTCTGCACTATAGGAAGTGTAATGTAACTGCACTATAGGAAGTATATCTGCACTATAGGAAGCGTATCTGCACTATAGGAAGCCTGTCTGCACTATAGGAAGCGTATCTGCAATATAGGAAGCGTCAATGCACTATAGGAAGCGTATCTGCACTATAGGAAGTATAATGTATCTGCACTATAGGAAGTGTATCTGCACTATAGGAAGTGTATCTGCACTATAGGAAGTGTATCTACACTATAGGAAGCGTATCTGCACTATAAGAAGCGTATCTGCACTATAGGGAGTGTAATGTATCTGCACTATAGGAAGCGTATCTGCACTATAGGAAGTGTAATGTATCTGCATTATAGGAAGTGTAATGTATCTGCACTATAGGATGTGTATCTGCACTATAGGAAGTGTAATGTATCTGCACTATAGGAAGCGTATCTGCACTATAGGAAGTATAATGTATCTGCACTATAGGAAGCGTATCTGCACTAAAGGAAGTGTAATGTATCTGCACTATAGGAAGTGTAATGTATCTGCACTAAAGGATGTGTATCTGCACTATAGGTAGTGTAATGTATCTGCACTATAGGAAGTGTAATGTATCTGCACTATATGGATGTGTATCTGCACTATAGGAAGTGTAATGTATCTGCACTATAGGAAGTGTAATGTATCTGCACTATAGGAAGCGTATCTGCATTATAGGAAGCGTTTATGCACTATAGGATGTGTAATGTATCTGCACTATAGGAAGCGTATCTGCACTATAGGAAGCGTGTCTGCACTATAGGAAGCATATCTGCACTATAGGAAGTGTAATGTATTTGCACTATAGGAAGCGTATCTGCACTATAGGAAGCGTGTCTGCGCTATAGGAAGCGTATCTGCACTATAGGAGGCGTATCTGCACTATATGAGGCGGATCTGCACTATAGGAAGTATATCTGCACTATAGGAAGTGTATCTGCACTATAGGGAGCGTATCTGCACTATAGGGAGCGTATCTGCACTATAGGAAGTGTATCTGCACTATAGGAAGCGTATCTGCACTATAGGAAGTATATCTGCACTATAGGAAGTGTCTGCACTATAGGAAGCATATCTGCACTATAGGAAGCGTTTCTGCACTATAGGAAGCGTAGCTGCACTATAGGAAGTGTATCTGCACTATAGTAAGTGTAATGTATCTGCACTATAGGAAGCATATGTGCACTATAGGAAGCGTATCTGCACTTTCAGAAGTGTATCTGCACTATAGGAAGCGTATCTGCACTATAGGAAGTGTAATATATCTGCACTATAGGAAGCGTATCTGCACTATAGGAAGTGTAATGTATCTGCACTATAGGAAGCGTATCTGCACTGTAGGAACCGTGCCTGCACTATAGGAAGTGTATCTGCACTATAGGAAGTGTATCTGCACTATAGGAAGCGTATCTGCACTATAGGAAGTGTAACTATATCTGCACTATAGGAAGCGTAATATATCTGCACTATAGGAAGCGTATCTGCACTATAGGAAGTGTAATGTATCTGCACTATAGGAAGTGTAATGTATCTGCACTATAGGATGTGTATCTGCACTATAGGAAGTGTCATGCATCTGCACTATATGAAGTATATCTGCACTATAGGAAGCGTATCTGCACTATAGGAAGTATAATGTATCTGCACTATAGGAAGTGTATCTGCACTATAGGAAGTGTATCTACACTATAGGAAGCGTATCTGCACTATAGGAAGCGTATCTGCACTATAGGGAGTGTAATGTATCTGCACTATAGGAAGCGTATCTGCACTATAGGAAGTGTAATGTATCTGCACTATAGGAAGTGTAATGTATCTGCACTATAGGATGTGTATCTGCACTATAGGAAGTGTAATGTATCTGCACTATATGAAGTATATCTGCACTATAGAAAGTGTATCTGCACTATAGGAAGTATAATGTATCTGCACTATAGGAAGCGTATCTGCACTAAAGGAAGTGTAATGTATCTGCACTATATGAAGTGTAATGTATCTGCACTAAAGGATGTGTATCTGCACTATAGGAAGTGTAATGTATCTGCACTATAGGAAGTGTAATGTATCTGCACTATATGGATGTGTATCTGCAATATAGGAAGTGTAATGTATCTGCACTATAGGAAGTGTAATGTATCTGCACTATAGGAAGCGTATCTGCATTATAGGAAGCGTTTATGCACTATAGGATGTGTAATGTATCTGCACTATAGGAAGCGTATCTGCACTATAGGAAGCGTGTCTGCACTATAGGAAGTGTAATGTATTTGCACTATAGGAAGCGTATCTGCACTATAGGAAGCGTGTCTGCGCTATAGGAAGCGTATATGCACTATAGGAGGCGTATCTGCACTATATGAGGCGTATCTGCACTATAGGAAGCGTATCTGCACTATAGGGAGCGTTTCTGCACTATGGGAAGCGTATCTGCGCTATATGAAGCATGTCTGCACTATAGGGGCGTGTCTGCACTATAGGAAGCATATCTGCACTATAGGAAGCGTATCTGCACTATAGGAAGCGTATCTGCACTATAGGAGGCGTTTCTGCACTATAGGAAGCGTATCTGCACTATAGGAAGCGAATCTGCACTATAGGATGCGTTTATGCACTATAGGAGGCGTATCTGCACTATAGGGAGTGTAATGTGTCTGCACTATAGGAAGTGTAATGTAACTGCACTATAGGAAGTATATCTGCACTATAGGAAGCGTATCTGCACTATAGGAAGCCTGTCTGCACTATAGGAAGCGTATCTGCAATATAGGAAGCGTCAATGCACTATAGGAAGCGTATCTGCACTATAGGAAGCGTATCTGCACTATAAGATGTGTAATTGTCTGCACTATAGGAAGCGTATCTGCACTATAGGAAGCGTATCTGCACTATAGGAAGTGTATCTGCACTATAGGAAGCGTATCTGCACTATAGGAATCGTATCTGCACTATAGGAAGCGTATCTACACTATAGGAAGCATATCTGCACTATAGGAAGCATATCTGCGCTATAGGAAGTGTAATGTATCTGCACTATAGGAAGTGTATCTGCACTATAGGAAGCGTATCTGCACTATAGGAAGCGTATCTGCACTATAGGAAGCGTATCTGCACTATAGGAAGCGTATCCGCACTATAGGAAGCGTTTATGCACTGTAGGAAGTGTATCTGCACTATAGGAAGCGTATCTGCACTATGGGATGTGTATCTACACTATAGGAAGTGTAATGTATCTGCACTATAGGAAGTGTAATGTATCTGCACTATAGGAAGCGTATCTGCACTATAGGAAGCGTATCTGCACTATAGGAAGCGTTTATGCACTATAGGAGGTGTATCTGCACTATAGGAAGCGTATCTGCACTATAGGAAGCGTTTATGCACTATAGGAGGTGTATCTGCACTATAGGAAGCGTATCTGCACTATAGGAAGCATTTATGCACTATAGGAGGCGTATCTGCACTATAGGAAGTGTAATGTATCTGCACTATTGGAAGTGTAATGTATCTGCACTATAGGAAATATATCTGCACTATAGGAACCCTTTCTGCACTATAGGAAGCGTTTCTGCACTATAGGAAGCATTTATGCACTATAGGAAGCATATCTGCACTATAGGAAGCGTATCTGCACTATAGTAAGTGTAATTTTCTGCATTATAGGAAGTGTAATGTATCTACACTATAGGAAGTATATATGCACTATAGGAAGCGTATCTGCACTATAGGAAGCCTGCCTGCACTATAGGAAGCGTATCTGCACTATAGGACGCGTATCTGCACTATAGGAAGTGTAATATATCTGCACTATAGGAAGTATATCTGCACTATAGGAAGCGTATCTGCACTATAGGAAGCCTGTCTGCACTATAGGAAGCGTATCTGCACTATAGGAAGCCTGTCTGCACTATAGGAAGCGTATCTGCACTATAGGTAGTGTATCTGCACTACAGGAAGCCTTCCAGCAGCTGGTTACTGCTCCAGCTCCACACACCTGGTATGTAGTTTTATATTCTCGTTGGCAGATTGCTCTGCCTCCTGAACTCTGATCCCCTAGTGCCCAATACCATTTGGTAGGTGGGATTCTCTAGTTATTCTATTAAAATCTAAGAAACCTATTTCTGGGAACTGGAGATATCTGCAGTCAAGCAAGCAGTCCTCCCACCAGAAAATGATGAATAATGAGCCCACTCCACTATACACCCTCCTCTGCGTATTAAACATCCTCTACCACCCTGGAAGTTATGTATCAGGACCCCTTCATTCAGCCCAATGCCCCCTTCTCCCACCCCATCTCCCACCATCTGTCCAGTAAAGGGGTAATTAGTGGAAATTACTGATCCACACCCTACATGCCTATTCTATAGCGAGGCACCGTGCCCGAGGCATTGCAAGGGCAGAGAGCGATGCGGGGATGCGGGGATGCGGTGCACTTTAAACTGTGTCCATGTCGACTGTGTCAACATTCAGGTAAAAAAAAAACAGTGAAAAACCCCATGTCGACCTTTTGTTTGTCGACCATAATGCTGTAGACCAAATGATCAAAACCCGAAATGTAATAGGGTGAGAGATTCAGAGAGTCAGAGATCTGGCAATCATTTACACTGCAGAATCACACTGGTTTTGCAGTGTAAATGATTGCCGCTTTAAAACAGGGTTGCCGACCCTCCCGGAATTTGCGGGAGTCTCCCGAAAATCGGGTGCTTCCTCCCGGCCCCCGGAAGGGTGGGCAACCCTCCCGGAATCAGGGGGACCCCCACTGAGCCCCTCGATCGCGGCATTTATATGCCGCAATCCGCGGGTCTCAGGGGAGGGGGCGGAGCTAAAACGGCACAATCGTGTCGTTTTAGCCCCGCCCCCTCCATGGATATCAGTTATTTTTTGTCCATTTGTCGTAATGGGGGCGGGGCTTAATGATGTCACCGTTAAGCCCCGCCCCCAAAACTCGTAATGCAAGATTCCTCTCCGAGCTTCTCCCGGAGAGGATTTTTTGAAAGTCGGCAAGCCTGGTTTAAAATAACTGGAGACTTCTTACAAACCTCTCCCTTTCTGATTCTCTCATCCTATTACATTCACCCACTATGTCACATATGCATAATAAAAAAAAAATGCTGAAAACATGGCCTGTAGTGGGTACTCCAGCCATCTCCACTATGGCACATTTTATAGGAGTGTCTTATGAGAGTGAAACAGGAGTACTCCCACACAACAGGGTGCGCCAGATAATACGGCCACTTGGTGGCGCTGTTCTTGCAAGATTTTCCTTTTGGCTGGAAGAGCGAGCCACCTGGCGTGGATACATTACATGGGATTGACACATGGTGGAGATAAACACAGCGTCATCCCGGGAATTTAGTGTCACCTAGAAATAACAGGCGGTGTGAACGGTCAGAATAGGGCGGACGCAGCGTGGTACATACCAGCGATGAGTGACAGACTTAGATGTTTATCTTCATGCCCATGCCAGTGATATTTATCTCATGTGGCTGTGGCATGACAATCCGAGCAGTCTGCTCTGGCGTCAGTGACACCGGGGTGTAAGTAACGCGTGTGACAGAGATATATTAATGACTTTCTTACATAAAGGGCGGGCTGGCTCTGTACACAGCGATGTAGAGGTGACTCCAAATGTCATTGGTTACATGACTGTATATTTATATTACACACATATGCAGTGGCGTAACTAATAATTCTGTGCCCCCCTAAGGTAAACAAATCCCCCCCCCCCCCCCCCCCCCCCCGTGCAGCCGTTACCTCAGCCGTTACCTGTGCTGCCAGTCAGTGTAGGGGAGCTGGGGACAGTGTTCCCTCTAAGCTGTGCGCACGTGCGCGCGCACACAACTCGCCGAGCGTGCGCACAGACATTACAACAGAGCGCACAAAGCAGCAGTGGTCCCTTTTTGCAGTTGTGGACTCAATGAATATGTGTTTCACCCATTAACTACATTGTGTGCTGTGTTTTGAATGTTTAAATGTTTAATATCATTTTGAAGTAAAGTTAACACAAATGCTGAACGTCATTTTCCAGTTATATATAAGTGACGCACAAAAATTTAAATTTCCTTCCAGAGTTGCACAGCCAACATCTTTTGCTACACACAGACTTCATAAAATTAGAGGGAACATTGGCGGAGGGGAGCCGGGGTGCGGGGGGTGTTGTGCGGCGGCAGGGGGGGGGTTTACCTCCTGCCGCATCCGACCATGTGCTCCTGGTCCCGGTTCTCCCGGCTGCTGCTGCTAGTACTGAGAAGTGACAATTGGAAAATGGCTGCCCCGATACAACAGACGAAAAACTGTCTGCAGTATGGGGGCAGCCATTTTCCGAGTGTCTCTTTTTGTATTAGCAGCGCTGCAGCAGTAGCCGGGAGAGCTGGGACCCGGCACAGGCGCTGGCAGCAGAACTTGGCAGTGAGTAACTAATAATAGTCCCGCAGCCCCCCCCGGCACCCACACCCCCTCAGTGCCTCCCCGCCACCGCGGGGGCTGCGGGCCTATAGTTACACCACTGCACATATGTCATGTATGTCTGGGACACTGTGATATATGAACATCTCCTCGCCTTCTATCATACTGGCATCTCTATGTAACTAAGGGGCAGATGTATTAAGCTTTGCGAAGAGATAAACTTGAGATAAAGTGGAGATAAATTGGAAAGAGATAACGCACCAGCCAATCAGCTTCCAACTGTCATGTTTCAAACACAGCTGATTGGCTGGTGCGTTATCTCCTTTCAATTTATCTCCACTTTATCTCAAGTTTATCTCTTCGCCAAGCTTAATACATCTGCCCCTAAACCCTGTGTGACATTTGCACATTCCCAGAAGAGAACGGGTGTGTTGTTTTGTTGACATTCATAATGACAACGGGGGAGATTCTCTAAATAAGAAATGTTGTAAAAACCCCGTTATCGGGGTTTTTACCGCATTTTGGGATGCTCTAAGCATCCCCCGCCGGGTTAACGATGCCCCATAGAAGCCAATGGGCTTCTACCGCATCCCTCCGCCGCCGCGCAACGACCCCCCGACGCCCTGCACGGACCCCCCGCCGCCCCGCATCGCTCCCCCCTCACCTGTGTCCAGGCAGCACAGCGCAGTGCTGCCCGGACCTGTGACCTCCTCCCTGCACTGATCCTCTTCCTGGTGCAGGGAGGAGGAGAGCCCAGCGCAGCAGCAGCAGTGCCGGGTGTGTGAGGGAGGGGGGAGCCGCCGGGACCTGCTGGGACCCGGCGACTCTCACCACAAAGGACAGCTCTTACCGCAAGCGCTGTCCTTTGCTATAATTATCGCATATGTTACAACATATGCGATAATTATAATTGCGAAGGGGGGCGGAGATTCTTAGAGAATCTCCTCCAACATGAGAACCTGGACTGCTGGAGGGCCAAAACGAGGATTCAGGACACAGGGTCATGCCTCTTACCTGCCAACACCAGGACCCCTACCAGCAACGCCACCCCCCTTACTCGCAACAACAGTAACCCTACCCATAACACCACTCCCCCTACCTACAACACCACTCCCATTACCTACAACACCACTCCCATTACCTACAGCACCACTCCCATTACCTACAGCACCACTCCCCCTACCTACAACACCACTCCCATTACCTACAGCACCACTCCCCCTACCTACAACACCACTCCCATTACCTACAGCACCACTCCCCCTTACTCGCAACAACAGTAACCCTACCTACTGTATAACACCACTCCCCCTACCCACAACACCATGCTCTCTACATGCAATACCATTCCCCCTACCTGCAGAACCACTCGGCTCAAAAAACAGTAAAGAAAAACAACCTGTCGACATAACCCATGTCGACCTAACGATATGTCGACCTAAACAACTGTCGACATGGTCCTATGTCGACCTAGACACCTGTCAATCTTCCAAACCAAAATGATATTGAGCGCTGATTAGATTTATTCTGTACTGCAGCTGCACCAAAAAGGGGGATTACCTAAACCCCTTTGATAAGATCAAATAGACAAGAAAAAAAAAGAAATATGGAGCAGCGCTGTACTGAATAATAGAAAATTTATTTAAAATATAAAATATAACAATAATGTGGCCAACATTAGACAAACAGGACTTACAACATATAGATGGTTAGTCCAATTCTCATCCCTTAGGACCTGGTTAGTGGTTAATAGCATGCATGAAAGGTAATTAGTGGTATTTGTAGCGGAAATATTATAGTAACAGTCCCAACACTTGTTGTGCACATACAAGGTTTTTAGGCTTTATACTTATGGTATTCAGGCTTGTGAACAGTGGTGGGGTATATCAGGCTGTAGATACCGCGATGTTCTCCGACCGATGTTTCGTTCGATTAGACGGTCATATCTGAGAATTGATCGTTGGTGGTGTCTAGTGGTAGCCACATAGGTTCCCCTTCGTTCCTCTACGCGTTTCTCCGCCTCAAGATACTTATCAGCGGCTTCCTCAGGAGTGGTTTACCTGTCAATCTTCACCTATGTCGACCTAGACACCTATCGCCCTTCCCCCCTGTCGACCCAACAGTGTCGACCTAATGACTGTCGACCTAAGTGTGGTGGATAAAACGATCGATACCCCTGTATCCCTCCCCAGCACACCACATGGTACTGAGCAGAGTGTGCTGAGCTGGGGAGAGAGGCTGTGCTGTTTCTCCCCGCTGCCTGGCTCCCTGCAACAGGGGAGTGAGGAGCCGGACCCTCCAGCAGACCTGCGCCTGGGTAAAAAGTACCGCCCCCCCCCACCCCAGAATACAGCGCTGCATGTGTTTTTAAGCCCGCCCGCCGCCTTCACTGCCACCCGCACCCTTCGCAAGGCGAATTGCCCAGCCACATCAGCAGCCAACGCCTATGGGTATCAGTGCCCAGCCACATCAGCAGCCAACGCCTATGGGTATCAGTGCCCAGCCACATCAGCAGCCAACGCCTATGGGTATCAGTGCCCAGCCACATCAGCAGCCAACGCCTATGGGTATCAGTGCCCAGCCACATCAGCAGCCAACGCCTATGGGTATCAGAGTGCCCAACGACATCAGCAGCCAACGCCTATGGGTATCAGTGCCCAGCCACATCAGCAGCCAACGCCTATGGGTATCAGAGTGCCCAACGACATCAGCAGCCAACGCCTATAGGTATCAGTGCCCAGCCACATCAGCAGCCAACGCCTATGGGTATCAGTGCTCAGCCACATCAGCAGCCAACGCCTATGGGTATCAGTGCCCAGCCACATCAGCAGCCAACGCATATGGGTATCAGAGTGCCCAGCCACATCAGCAGCCAATGCCTATGGGTATCAGAGTGCCCAGCCACATCAGCAGCCAACGCCTATGGGTATCAGTGCCCAGCCACATCAGCAGCCAACGCCTATGGGTATCAGTGCCCAGCCACATCAGCAGCCAACGCCTATGGGTATCAGTGCCCAGCCACATCAGCAGCCAACGCCTATGGGTATCAGAGTGCCCAACGACATCAGCAGCCAACGCCTATGGGTATCAGTGCCCAGCCACATCAGCAGCCAACGCCTGTGGGTATCAGTGCCCAGCCACATCAGCAGCCAACGCCTATGGGTATCAGTGCCCAGCCACATCAGCAGCCAACGCATATGGGTATCAGAGTGCCCAGCCACATCAGCAGCCAACGCCTATGGGTATCAGAGTGCCCAGCCACATCAGCAGCCAACGCCTATGGGTATCAGTGCCCAGCCACATCAGCAGCCAACGCCTATGGGTATCAGTGCCCAGCCACATCAGCAGCCAACGCCTATGGGTATCAGTGCCCAACCACATCAGCAGCCAATGCCTATGGGTATCAGTGCCCAGCCACATCAGCAGCCAACGCCTATGGGTATCAGTGCCCAGCCACATCAGCAGCCAACGCATATGGGTATCAGAGTGCCCAGCCACATCAGCAGCCAACGCCTATGGGTATCAGAGTGCCCAGCCACATCAGCAGCCAACGCCTATGGGTATCAGTGCCCAGCCACATCAGCAGCCAACGCCTATAGGTATCAGTGCCCAGCCACATCAGCAGCCAACGCCTATGGGTATCAGTGCCCAGCCACATCAGCAGCCAACGCCTATGGGTATCAGAGTGCCCAGCCACATCAGCAGCCAACGCCTATGGGTATCAGTGCCCAGCCACATCAGCAGCCAACGCCTATGGGTATCAGTGCCCAGCCACATCAGCAGCCAACGCCTATGGGTATCAGTGCCCAGCCACATCAGCAGCCAACGGCTATGGGTATCAGTGCCCAGCCACATCTGCAACTAATGCCTATGGATATCAGAGTGCCCAGCCACATCAGCAGCCAACGCCTATGGGTATCAGTGCCCAGCTACATCAGCAGCCAACGCCTATGGGTATCAGTGCCCAGCCACATCAGCAGCCAACGCCTATGGGTATCAGTGCCCAGCCACATCAGCAGCCAACGCCTATGGGTATCAGTGCCCAGCCACATCAGCAGCCAACGCCTATGGGTATCAGTGCCCAGCCACATCAGCAGCCAACGCCTATGGGTATCAGTGCCCAGCCACATCAGCAGCCAACGCCTATGGGTATCAGTGCCCAGCCACATCAGCAGCCAACGCCTATGGGTATCAGTGCCCAGCCACATCAGCAGCCAACGCCTATGGGTATCAGTGCCCAGCCACATCAGCAGCCAAGGCCTATAGGTATCAGTGACCAGCCACATCAGCAGCCAACTCCTATGGGTATCAGTGCCCAGCCACATCAGCAGCCAATGCCTATGGGTATCAGTGCCCAGCCACATCAGCAGCCAATGCCTATGGGTATCAGTGCCCAGCCACATCAGCAGCCAACGCCGATGGGTATCAAAGTGCCCAGACACATCAGGAGCCAACTCCTATGGGTATCAGTGCCCAGCCACATCAGCAGCCAACGCCCATGGGTATCAGAGTGCCCAGACACATCAGCAGCCAATGCCTATGGGTATCAGTGCCCAGCCACATCAGCAGCCAACGCCTATGGGTATCAGTGCCCAGCCACATCAGCAGCCAACGCCTATGGGTATCAGTGCCCAGCCACATCAGCAGCCAACGCCTATGGGTATCAGTGCCCAGCCACATCAGCAGCCAATGCATATGGGTATCAGAGTGCCCAGCCACATCAGCAGCCAACGCCTATGGGTATCAGTGCCCAGCCACATCAGCAGCCAACGCCTATGGGTATCAGTGCCCAGCCACATCAGCAGCCAACGCCTATGGGTATCAGGGCCCAGCCACATCAGCAGCCAACGCCTATGGGTATCAGTGCCCAGCCACATCAGCAGCCAACGCCGATGGGTATCAGAGTGCCCAGACACATCAGCAGCCAACTCCTATGGGTATCAGTGCCCAGCCACATCAGCAGCCAATGCCTATGGGTATCAGAGTGCCCAGACACATCAGCAGCCAACGCCTATGGGTATCAGTGCCCAGTCACATCAGCAGCCAACGCCTATGGGTATCAGTGCCCAGACACATCAGCAGTCAACGCCTATGGGTATCAGTGCCCAGACACATCTGCAACCAACACCTATGGGTATCAGAGTGCCAAGCCACATCAGCAGCCAACGCCTATGGGTATCAGTGCCCAGCCACATCAGCAGCCAACGCCTATGGGTATCAGTGCCCAGCCACATCAGCAGCCAACGGCTATGGGTATCAGTGCCCAGCCACATCTGCAACCAACGCCTATGGGTATCAGAGTGCCCAGCCACATCAGCAGCCAACGCCTATGGTATCAGTGTCCAGCCACATCAGCAGCCAACGCCTATGGGTATCAGTGCCCAGACACATCTGCAACCAACGCCTATGAGTATCAGAGTGCCCAGCCACATCAGCAGCCAACGCCTATGGGTATCAGTGCCCAGCCACATCAGCAGCCAATGCCTATGGGTATCAGTGCCCAGCCACATCAGCAGCCAACGCCTATGGGTATCAGTGCCCAGTCACATCAGCAGCCAACGCCTATGGGTATCAGTGCCCAGACACATCAGCAGTCAACGCCTATGGGTATAAGAGTGCCCAGCCACATCAGCAGCCAACGCCTATGGGTATCAGTGCCCAGCCACATCAGCAGCCAACGCCAATGGGTATCAGTGCCCAGCCACATCAGCAGCCAACGCCTATGGGTATCAGTGCCCAGCCACATCAGCAGCCAACGCCTATGGGTATCAGTGCCCAGACACATCAGCAGCCAACGCCTATGGGTATCAGTGCCCAGACACATCAGCAGCCAACGCCTATGGGTATCAGTGCCCAGACACATCAGCAGCCAACGCCTATGGGTATCAGTGCCCAGCCCCATCAGCAGCCAATGCCTATGGGTATCAGTGCCCAGCCCCATCAGCAGCCAATGCCTATGGGTATCAGTGCCCAGCCACATCAGCAGCCAACGCCTATGGGTATCAGTGCCCAGCCACATCAGCAGCTCGGCACTCAATAAATCCAGACTGCAGCAGACAGCATAATCGATGTAAGATCTCTGAACCTGATAAAGCTGCCATACAGGGAATACAAACAGCGGGGTATAGTGATCACAGCCACACAATGTGATGGGGGATGGATCGCTCCATCCCCCCTCCCCTGGATCCACCTATGGTGGGGTATTAATGCAATGTACAGGGGGGGTATTAATGTAATGTGGTGGTTGATACGGTTATGCAATACAGCTATTAATGTCAGGGTTGCTGGGAGCTATTTATGTGTTTTGGTGCAGCATAGCAACAACATGTGATTTACATACATATAGACACAAGCACATTCCTCCCTGTATAATGTATAGGTATAATTACTGGCAGGAAAGATCTTGTAGCTAGGCTTTGTGCTATGTGACAGCGCCAATGTACGACATTGGTAAAAGCAGAGAGGAAGCTCTGGGGTGATCTGATCATACAGTCGCAGTTCCTTCCAGATCATTTGCTTTGTGCTTTCATACAAGTAACCCAGACAGTGGTGCAAGTGGTGGGAAGTGCTGCGCTTCTCCCACCCCTCAGGCGGCTGCTGAGAGGTGTAGGAGAGGGCAGAGCAGTGCCACAGACTTCCCCCATCCCTCCAGCACCTCCGCCGCTGCCACTGAGAGACTAGAAGAGTGGAGCGCAGCGCCGTATGCTTTCCTCACCCCTCCAGCGGCTCTCGGCCAATTCAATTGCAGTGTGGCTCCTGAACCAATCAGGGCTTGCGTACAAGCAGCCGCAGTGATTGGCTGCCTGACCACGAGCTTCGATAGGCTCATGAATCTGCACCATATTTGAAATGGCCGAGAGCTGCCAGAGGGGTGAGGGAAGCCTGCGGAGCTGCGCAGCCTGGGGTTGGGGCCCAGGAGTCACTACCAGCGGGACCTGCACATGACAGTGCTGCTGTTTGGGGAGAGGGGCAGAGGCGGGCTGGGCCGGGGGGCAGGGTGCCATGTGCCCCCTGGGCCACTTTATCAATAAGTGCTGCAGGGCAGTACGGGACGACTGGTGGTCCAGTGAGTACAGTAGCCCCAGGCTCCTACTGTCAGCACTCAGCAGTGCTGGCCGCGGCTCTAAGAACATGGCCGCCGTCCTCCTGCTCCTGCATTCCTACGCAGCACCTGCACCAAGCATTACTACGCAGCATCTGCACCGAGCATTCCTACACAGCATCTGCACCAAGCATTCCTACGCAGCACCTGCACCGAGCATTCCTACGCAGCATCTGCACCGAGCATTCCTACGCAGCATCTGCACCGAGCATTCCTACGCAGCATCTGCACCGAGCATTCCTACGCAGCATCTGCACCGAGCATTCCTACACAGCACCTGCACCGAGCATTCCTACCCAGCATCTGTTACTGAGCATTCTTACGCAGCACCTGCACCGAGCATTCCTACACAGCATCTGCACCGAGCATTCCTACACGGCATCTGCACCGAGCATTCCTACGCAGCATCTGCACCAAGCATTCCTACGCAGCACCTGCACCGAGCATTCCTACGCAGCAAGCATTCCTACAAAGCACCTGCACCGAGCATTTCTACGCAGCATCTGCACCGAGCATTCCTACACAGCATCTGCACCGAGCATTCCTACACAGCATCTGCACCGAGCATTCCTACACAGCATCTGCACCGAGCATTTCTACACAGTATCTGCATCGAGCATTCCTACACAGCATCTGCACCGAGCATTCCTACGCAGCACCTGCACCGAGCATTCCTACGCAGCAAGCATTCCTACAAAGCACCTGCACCGAGCATTTCTACGCAGCATCTGCACCGAGCATTCCTACACAGCATCTGCACCGAGCATTCCTACACAGCATCTGCACCGAGCATTCCTACACAGCATCTGCACCGAGCATTTCTACACAGCATCTGCACTGAGCATTCCTACGCAGTATCTGCATCGAGCATTCCTACACAGCATCTGCACCGAGCATTCCTACGCAGCACCTGCACCGAGCATTCCTACGCAGCATCTGCACCGAGCATTCCTACGCAGCATCTGTTACTGAGCATTCCTACGCAGCATCTGCACCGAGCATTCCTGCGCAGCATCTGCACCGAGCATTCCTACGTAGCATCTGCACCGAGCATTCCTACGCAGCACCTGCACCGAGCATTCCTACGCAGCATCTGCACCGAGCATTCCTACGCAGCATCTCCACCGAACATTCCTACACAGCATCTGCACCGAGCATTCCTACGCAGCATCTGCACCGAGCATTCCTACGCAGCATCTGCACCGAGCATTCCTACGCAGCATCTGCACCAAGCATTCCTACAAAGCATCTGCACCGAGCATTCCTGCGCAGCATCTGTTACTGAGCATTCCTACAAAGCATCTGCACCGAGCATTCCTACGCAGCACCTGCACCGAGCATTCCTACGCAGCATCTGCACCGAGCATTCCTACGCAGCATCTGTTACTGAGCATTCCTACGCAGCATCTGCACTGAGCATTCCTACACAGCATCTGCACAGAGCATTCCTACACAGCATCTGCACAGAGCATTCCTACGCAGCACCTGCACCGAGCATTCCTACGCAGCATCTGCACCGAGCATTCCTACGCAGCATCTGCACAGAGCATTCCTACGCAGCATCTGCACCGAGCATTCCTACGCAGCATCTGCACCGAGCATTCCTACGCAGCATCTGCACCGAGCATTCCTACGCAGCATCTGCACCGAACATTCCTACGCAGCATCTGCACCGAGCATTCCTACCCAGCATTTGCACCGAGCATTCCTACACAGCTACTTCACCGAGCATTCCAACCCAGCATCTGCACTGAGCATTCCTACAAAGCATCTGCACCAAGCATTCCTACAAAGCATCTGCACCAAGCATTCCTGCGCAGCATCTGCACTGAGCATTCCTACACAGCATCTGCACTGAGCATTCCTACACAGCATCTGCACAGAGCCTTCCTACGCAGCATCTGCACCGAGCATTCCTACGCAGCATCTGCACCGAGCATTCCTACGCAGCATCTGCACCGAGCATTCCTACGCAGCATCTGCACCGAGCATTCCTACGCAGCATCTGCACCGAGCATTCCTACCCAGCATTTGCACCGAGCATTCCTACACAGCTACTTCACCGAGCATTCCAACCCAGCATCTGTACCGAGCATTCCTACAAAGCATCTGCACCAAGCATTCCTACAAAGCATCTGCACCGAGCATTCCTACGCAGCATCTGCACTGAGCATTCCTACGCAGCATCTGCACCGAGCATTCCTACGCAGCACCTGCACCGAGCATTCCTACGCAGCATCTGCACCAAGCATTCCTACACAGCATCTGCACCGAGCATTCCTACGCAGCACCTGCACCGAGCATTCCTACGCAGCATCTGCACCAAGCATTCCAACCCAGCATCTGCACCGAGCATTCCTACAAAGCATCTGCACCAAGCATTCCTACGCAGCACCTGCACCGAACATTCCTACGCAGCATCTGCACCGAGCATTCCTACAAAGCATCAGCACCAAGCATTCCTATGCAGCACCTGCACCGAGCATTCCTACGCAGCATCTGTTACTGAGCATTTCTACAAAGCATCTGCACCGAGCATTCCTACGCAGCACCTGCACCGAGCATTCCTACAAAGCATCAGCACCAAGCATTCCTACGCAGCACCTGCACCGAGCATTCCTACGCAGCATCTGTTACTGAGCATTTCTACAAAGCATCTGCACCGAGCATTCCTACGCAGCACCTGCACCGAGCATTCCTACGCAGCATCTGCACTGAGCATTCCTACGCAGCACCTGCTCCGAGCATTCCTACGCAGCATCTGCACCGAGCATTCCTGCGCAGCACCTGCACCAAGCATTCCTACGCAGCACCTGCACCGAGCATTCCTACGCATCACCTGCACCGAGCATTCCTACGCAGCACCTGCACCGAGCATTCCTACGCAGCACCTGCACCGAGCATTCCTACGCAGCACCTGCACCGAGCATTCCTACGCAGCATCTGCTCCGAGCATTCCTACACAGCATCTGCACCGAGCATTCCTACGCAGCATCTGCACCGAGCATTCCTACGCAGCATCTGCACCGAGCATTCCTACGCAGCATCTGCACCGAGCATTCCTACGCAGCATCTGCACCGAGCATTCCTACGCAGCATCTGCACCGAACATTCCTACGCAGCATCTGCACCGAGCATTCCTACGCAGCATCTGCACCGAGCATTCCTACACAGCTACTTCACCGAGCATTCCAACCCAGCATCTGCACCGAGCATTCCTACAAAGCATCTGCACCAAGCATTCCTACAAAGCATCTGCACCGAGCATTCCTACGCAGCATCTGCACCGAGCATTCCTACGCAGCATCTGCCCCGAGCATTCCTACGCAGCACCTGCACCGAGCATTCCTACGCAGCATCTGCACCAAGCATTCCAACCCAGCATCTGCACCGAGCATTCCTACAAAGCATCTGCACCAAGCATTCCTACGCAGCACCTGCACCGAACATTCCTACGCAGCATCTGCACCGAGCATTCCTACAAAGCATCAGCACCAAGCATTCCTATGCAGCACCTGCACCGAGCATTCCTACGCAGCATCTGTTACTGAGCATTTCTACAAAGCATCTGCACCGAGCATTCCTACGCAGCACCTGTACCGAGCATTCCTACAAAGCATCAGCACCAAGCATTCCTATGCAGCACCTGCACCGAGCATTCCTACGCAGCATCTGTTACTGAGCATTTCTACAAAGCATCTGCACCGAGCATTCCTACGCAGCACCTGTACCGAGCATTCCTACAAAGCATCAGCACCAAGCATTCCTACGCAGCACCTGCACCGAGCATTCCTACGCAGCATCTGTTACTGAGCATTTCTACAAAGCATCTGCACCGAGCATTCCTACGCAGCACCTGCACCGAGCATTCCTACGCAGCATCTGCACCGAGCATTCCTACGCAGCACCTGCTCCGAGCATTCCTACGCAGCATCTGCACCGAGCATTCCTGCGCAGCATCTGCACCGAGCATTCCTACGCAGCACCTGCTCCGAGCATTCCTACGCAGCATCTGCACCGAGCATTCCTACGCAGCACCTGCACCGAGCATTCCTACGCAGCATCTGCACCCAGCACTCCTACGCAGCATCTGCACCGAGCATTCCTACGCAGCATCTGCACCGAGCATTCCTACGCAGCATCTGCACCGAGCATTCCTACGCAGCATCTGCACCGAGCATTCCTACGCAGCATCTGCACCCAGCATTCCTACGCAGCATCTGCACCGAGCATTCCTACGCAGCACCTGCACCGAGCATTCCTACGCAGCACCTGCACCGAACATTCCTACGCAGCATCTGCACCCAGCACTCCTACGCAGCATCTGCACCGAGCATTCCTACCGAGCATTCCTAGGCAGCCCCCCCCCTCAGCACCCCACACCCCACCAACGGCTGGGCTCCTAGAGGTAGGGAAAGAGATCAGGTCCACGAGCCAATCAGATCAACTCTAAAAGACTTGTAAACATTCTAGAGTAACATTTCCTTTCTCATTGGTGCGTGTTCTCTTGTGTTTCCTCCTCCTTACTCTCGCTGTGTCACGTATCGCTGCCGCTTGTATATACTCATAACAGCGCTCATCTCATCCCCAGCAGGTCAACATGACATGTTCTTACCTTACATCCCAGCGCGCCATGCGAGGGGCCGCGGGACACTTATACCGTATCCATGCCAACCTTGTGACCATGTGCTCCTAATCCATGGCAACCCTCTTCATGTGTGGTGGCCCTTTTGTCTGTCGACCTAATGACCTATAACCAACGCATGGAGGTGGATAATGATGACGTGTAAGGTGGGGAGAGTGATAATGATAACACTGTAACATGGTGGGGAGGGGGATAATGATGACACTGGGGGGGATAATGATGACACTGGGAGGATAATGATGACGTGTAACGTGGGGGAGTGATGATGGTGACACTGTAACATGGTGGGAGGAGGATAATGATGACACTGTAACATGGTGGGGAGGGGGATAATGATGACACTGGGAGGATAATGGTGACGTGTAACGTGGGGGAGTGATGATGACGACACTGTAACATGGTGGGAGGGGGATAATGACAACACTGTAACATGGTGGGAGGGGGATAATGATAACACTGTAACATGGTGGGAGGAGGATAATGATGACACTGGGAGGATAATGATGATGTGTAACGTGGGGGAGTGATGATGATGACACTGTAACATGGTGGGAGGAGGATAATGATGACACTGTAACATGGTGGGGAGGGGGATAATGATGACACTGGGAGGATAATGATGACACTGGGAGGATAATGATGACGTGTAACTGCAGGTGGGGCAGATGTTACTTGTGCAGAGAGAATTAGATTTGGGTGGGGTCTTACTTCAAAGTGAGATCTATATTGCAGTGTAAAAATAAAGCAGTCAGTATTTTCCCTTCACAGAAACAAAATAACTCACCCAAATCTAAGTATCTCTGCACAAGTTACATCTGCCCCACCTGCAGTGCACATGGTTTTGTCCATCTAAGAAGGATTTTGTCAGAAAGAATTAACCAAAATAAGGCCCATTGAGAGGAGGATAATGATGACACTGGGAGGAGGATAATGACGACACTGTAACATGGTTGGGAGGGGGATAATGATGACACTGGGAGGGGGATAATGATGACACTGGGAGGGGGATAATGATGACACTGGGAGGAGGATAATGATGACACTGGGGGGGGGAATAATGATGACACTGGGAGGAGGATAATGATGACACTGTAACATGGTGGGAGGGGGATAATGGTGACACTGAGAGGAGGATAATGATGACACTAGGAGGAGGATAATGATGACACTGGGTGGGGATAATGATGACACTGAGAGGAGGATAATGATGACACTGTGAGGGGGATAATGATGACACTAGGAGGAGGATAATGATGACACTGGGTGGGGATAATGATGACACTGAGAGGAGGATAATGATGACACTGGGAGGAGGATAATGATGACACTGGGTGGAGGATAATGATGACACTGGGAGGGGGATAATGATGACACTGGGAGGAGGATAATGATGACACTGGGAGGGGGATAATGATGACACTGGGAGGGGGATAATGATGACACTGAGAGGAGGATAATGATGACACTGGAAGGAGGATAATGATGACACTGGGGGGATAATGATGACACTGGGGGGATAATGATAACAATGTAACATGGTGGGGAGGGGGTTAATGATGACACTGAGAGGAGGATAATGATGACACTGGGAGGGGGATAATGATGACACTGAGAGGAGGATAATGATGACATTGGGAGGGGGATAATGATGACACTGAGAGGAGGATAACGATGACACTGAGAGGAGGATAATGATGACATTGGGAGGGGGATAATGATGACATTGAGAGAAGGATAATGATGACACTGGGAGGGGGGTAATGATGACACTGAGAGGAGGATAATGATGACACTGGGGGGGAGGAAAATGACGACACTGTAACATGGTGGGGAGGGGGATAATGATTACACTGAGAGGAGGATAATGATGACACTGGGGGGGGGTGATAATGATGACACTGTAACATGGTGGGGAGGGGGATAATGATGACACTGAGAGGAGGATAATGATGACACTGGGAGGGGGATAATGATGACACTGGGGGGGATAATGATGACACTGGGAGGAGGATAATGATGACACTGTCACATGGTGGGGAGGGGGATAATGATGACATTGAGAAGAGGATAATGATGACACTGGGGGGGGGATAATGATGACACTGGGAGGAGGATAGTGATGACACTGGGGGGATAATGATGACACTGGGAGGGGGATAATGATGACACTGAGAGGAGGATAATGATGACACTGGGAGGGGGATAATGATGACACTGGGAGGAGGATAATGATGACACTGGGGGGGATAATGATGACACTGAGAGGAGGATAATGATGACACTGAGAGGAGGATAATGATGACACTGGGAGGGGGATAATGATGACACTGAGAGGAGGATAATGATGACACTGGGGGGAGGATAATGACGACACTGTAACATGGTGGGAGGAGGATAATGATGACACTGGGGGGGGGGATAATGATGACACTGTAACATGGTGGGGAGGGGGATAATGATGACACTGAGAGGAGGATAATGATGACACTGGGAGGGGGATAATGATGACACTGGGGGGGGATAATGATGACACTGGGAGGAGGATAATGATGACACTGTAACATGGTGGGGAGGGGGATAATGATGACATTGAGATGAGGATAATGATGACACTGGGGGGGAGTATGATGACACTGGGAGGAGGATAGTGATGACACTGGGGGGATAATGATGACACTGGGAGGGGGATAATGATGACACTGAGAGGAGGATAATGATGACACTGGGAGGGGGATAATGATGACACTGGGAGGAGGATAATGATGACACTGGGGGGGGTAATGATGACACTGGGTGGAGGATAATGATGACACTGGGAGGGGGATAATGATGACACTGTGAGGAGGATAATGATGACACTGGGAGCGGGATAATGATGACACTGTAACATGGTGGGGAGGGGGATAATGATGACACTGAGAGGAGGATAATGATGACACTGGGAGGGGGATAATGATGACACTGGGAGGGGGATAATGATGACACTGGGAGGGGGATAATGATGACACTGGGAGGGGGATAATGATGACACTGAGAGGAGGATAATGATGACACTGGGAGGAGGATAATGATGACACTGGGAGGGGAATAATGATGACACTGGGAGGGGGATAATGATGACACTGAGAGGAGGATAATGTTGACACTGAGAGGAGGATAATGATGACACTGGGGGGGATAATGATGACACTGGGGGGATAATGATGACACTTGAAGGGGGATAATGATGACACTGGGAGGGGGATAATGATGACACTGAGAGGAGGATAATGATGACACTGGGGGGATAATGATGACACTGAGAGGGGGATAATGATGACATTGAGAGGAGGATAATGATGACACTGGGAGGGGGATAATGACGACACTGTAACATGGTGCGAGGGGGATAATGATGACACTGAGAGGAGGATAATGATGACACTGGGGGGGGATAATGATGACACTGAGAGGAGGATAATGATAACACTGGGAGGAGGATAATGATGACACTGGGAGGGGGATAATGATGACACTGAGAGGAGGATAATGATGACACTGGGGGGGGGGATAATGATGACACTGGGAGGAGGATAATGATGACACTGTAACATGGTGGGGAGGGGGATAATGATGACATTGAGAGGAGGATAATGATGACACTGGGGGGGAGTATGATGACACTGGGAGGAGGATAGTGATGACACTGGGGGGATAATGATGACACTGGGAGGGGGATAATGATGACACTGGGAGGAGGATAATGATGAAACTGGGAGGGGGATAATGATGACACTGGGAGGAGGATAATGATGACACTGGGAGGGGGATAATGATGACACTGTAACATGGTGGGGAGGGGGATAATGATGACACTGAGAGGAGGATAATGATGACACTGGGAGGGGGATAATGATGACACTGGGAGGGGGATAATGATGACACTGGGAGGAGGATAATGATGACACTGGGAGGGGGATAATGATGACACTGGGAGGAGGATAATGATGACACTGGGGGGGGGATAATGATGACTCTGAGAGGATGATAATGATGACACTGGGAGGAGGATAATGATGACACTGAGAGGAGGATAATGATGACACTGGGAGGGGGATAATGATGACACTGGGAGGGGGATAATGATGACACCGAGAGGAGGATAATGATGACACTGGGGGGATAATGATGACACTTGAAGGGGGATAATGATGACACTGGGAGGGGGATAATGATGACACTGAGAGGAGGATAATGATGACACTGGGGGGATAATGATGACACTGAGAGGGGGATAATGATGACATTGAGAGGAGGATAATGATGACACTGGGAGGGGGATAATGATGACAATGGAACATGGTGGGAGGGGGATAATGATGACACTGAGAGGAGGATAATGATGACACTGGGAGGGGGATAATGATGACACTGGGAGGAGGATAATGATAACACTGTAACATGGTGGGGAGGGGGATAATGATGACACTGAGAGGAGGATAATGATGACACTGGGAGGGGGATAATGATGACACTGAGACGAGGATAATGATGACACTGGGGGGGATAATGATGACACTGGGAGGAGGAGGATAATGATGACACTGGGAGGAGGATAATGATAACACTGTAACATGGTGGAGAGGGGGATAATGATGACACTGGGAGGGGGATAATGATGACACTGAGAGGGGGAATAATGATGACACTGGGAGGGGGATAATGATGACACTGGGAGGAGGATAATGACGACACTGTAACATGGTGGGAGGGGGATAATGATGACACTGGGAGGGGGATAATAATGACACTGAGAGGAGGATAATTATGACACTGGGAGGGGATAATGATGACACTGAGAGGAGGATAATGATGACACTGGGGGGATAATGATGACACTGGGGGGGGACAATGATGACACTGGGAGGAGGATAATGATGACACTGGGAGGGGGATAAGGATGACACTGAGAGGAGGATAATGATGACACTGGGAGGAGGATAATGATGACACTGGGTGGAGGATAATGATGACACTGTAACATCAGGAGGAGGGGGATAATGGTGACGATGTACGGGACTCCTCCCCCTCAGCAGCAGGGTGTAATGATGGAGCCCCTGACTCGCTCTGTGGTGGGGTGAGGCGGTGACGGGAGGGGGAGGGACTGTGACGGTCTCGCTCCCGTTGCTGGGATATTCTTCTGACCGCGTGTAGAGGGTGTGACCGTAGGGGGAGGATCCCCGGCTCTGACCCCGCCCCACTCCCACTGGCGGTGCCCGGGTCAGACGAGGACAGACCTGTGCTCTCTCTGGCCCTGGTCACGTGACGGCCGCACGCTTTGCAGGAGGCCACGCCCACTCCGGGTTGTTGACGAGTAGGCGGGGCTCAGGCACGTAGAGGGGCGGGCATTCGCTCGTTGCGGCGTGGTGTTCTGTCTGCCTGTATTGCGGTGGGAGTGGTCACAGGCGGGGAGACTGCTGGAGGGGCGTGACTGGCGAGGGCGGAGTCTCCGGTGAGAGGCGGGCCCCCGGTAGTGAAGGCGGAGGTATAGGAGCGCAGCAGCAGGACGCTGAGAGAGCGGGAGGAGAGCCGGCGGTGTGCGGGGTGAGTGACCGGGGAGTGCATCCTCCATCATCCCCTGACAGCAGGGAGCGCCGCGCACATACATGACACATACGTGATCTCCAGCCAGCACAAAGGCCGCCGCCGCCGGGAACATTATACCGGGCATCATCCGCCTTCCCGGGGACACACACACACACACACACACACTGTGCACTATATAGCACACATATATAAACATCACACATACACACTGTGCAATACATACATAGCAAATACATACATAGCGCACACACACACACACACACACACACACACACACTGCAATATACATATATACGTAGAAAACATACATACAAAGCACACACTGCAATATATACATACATACATACATACATAGCACACACTGCAATATATACATACATACATACATACATACATAGCACACACAATACATAGTATCCCCACCACTCCACTGTGTTTATATATACAGCAATCACCAGTCTCCCTGGCTCTGGCCTGACTCTGCCAGTAGTGCACAGTGTGTGTGCAGTGTGTCCTCTGGCAGTATTACACAGTGTGTGTCCTCTGGCAGTATTACACAGTGTGTGTCCTCTGGCAGTATTACACAGTGTGTGTCCTCTGGCAGTATTACACAGTGTGTGCAGTGTGTCCTCTGGCAGTATTACACAGTGTGTGTGTGCAGTGTGTCCTCTGGCAGTATTACACAGTGTGTGTGTGCAGTGTGTCCTCTGGCAGTATTACACAGTGTGTGTGTGTGTGCAGTGTGTCCTCTGGCAGTATTACATAGTGTGTGGGTAGTGTGTCCTCTGGCAGTATTACACAGTGTGTATATTGTCTGCAGTGTGTCCTCAGGCCGTAGTGCAGTGTGTGTATGTGTGCAATATTTCCGTGTCTCCCCTGGCTCTGGCAGTAGTTCACAGGGATGTGTGTATGTGTAGTGTCTCTTCTGGCAGTAGTGCCCAGGGCTGTGTGTGTGTGTAGTGTCTCCTCTGGCAGTAGTGCCCAGGGCTGTGTGTGTGTGTAGTGCCCAGGGCTGTGTGTGTGTGTGTGTGTAGTGTCTCCTCTGGCAGTAGTGCCCAGGGCTGTGTGTGTAGTGTCTCCTCTGGCAGTAGTGCCCAGGGCTGTGTGTGTGTGTGTGTAGTGTCTTCTCTGGCAGTAGTGGCCAGGGCTGTGTGTATGTGTAGTGTCTCCTCTGGCAGTAGTGGCCAGGGCTGTGTGTATGTGTAGTGTCTCCTCTGGCAGTAGTGGCCAGGGCTGTGTGTATGTGTAGTGTCTCCTCTGGCAGTAGTGGCCAGGGCTGTGTGTATGTGTAGTGTCTCCTCTGGCAGTAGTGGCCAGGGCTGTGTGTATGTGTAGTGTCTCCTCTGGCAGTAGTGGCCAGGGCTGTGTGTATGTGTAGTGTCTCCTCTGGCAGTAGTGGCCAGGGCTGTGTGTATGTGTAGTGTCTCCTCTGGCAGTAGTGGCCAGGGCTGTGTGTATGTGTAGTGTCTTCTCTGGCAGTAGTGGCCAGGGCTGTGTGTATGTGTAGTGTCTCCTCTGGCAGTAGTGGCCAGGGCTGT
The DNA here is from genome assembly GCF_055691185.1 of Crinia signifera. Taxonomy (NCBI): domain Eukaryota; kingdom Metazoa; phylum Chordata; class Amphibia; order Anura; family Myobatrachidae; genus Crinia; species Crinia signifera. The sequence continues at coordinate 329,149,758 of NC_139221.1, forward strand.
GTGTATGTGTAGTGTCTCCTCTGGCAGTAGTGGCCAGGGCTGTGTGTATGTGTAGTGTCTCCTCTGGCAGTAGTGGCCAGGGCTGTGTGTATGTGTAGTGTCTCCTCTGGCAGTAGTGGCCAGGGCTGTGTGTATGTGTAGTGTCTCCTCTGGCAGTAGTGGCCAGGGCTGTGTGTATGTGTAGTGTCTCCTCTGGCAGTAGTGGCCAGGGCTGTGTGTATGTGTAGTGTCTCCTCTGGCAGTAGTGGCCAGGGCTGTGTGTATGTGTAGTGTCTCCTCTGGCAGTAGTGGCCAGGGCTGTGTGTATGTGTAGTGTCTCCCCTGGCAGTAGTGGCCAGGGCTGTGTGTATGTGTAGTGTCTCCCCTGGCAGTAGTGGCCAGGGCTGTGTGTATGTGTAGTGTCTCCCCTGGCAGTAGTGCCCAGGGCTGTGTGTATGTGTAGTGTCTCCCCTGGCAGTAGTGCCCAGGGCTGTGTGTATGTGTAGTGTCTCCCCTGGCAGTAGTGCCCAGGGCTGTGTGTATGTGTAGTGTCTCCCCTGGCAGTAGTGCCCAGGGCTGTGTGTATGTGTAGTGTCTCCCCTGGCAGTAGTGCCCAGGGCTGTGTGTATGTGTAGTGTCTCCCCTGGCTCTGGCAGTAGTGCACAGGGCTGTGTGTGAGGATTACAGAGATGGTTTCTCCCCCACAACAATGGCCTCCAGTCCCCCCATCTACTGAAATGCTGCCTCTGTCATAATGTGTGGGCTGAGCCGGTGACTGAGGGAATGGGAACCAGAGTTGCCCAGGTGGCTAGTAGGAGATATCTGCTGGTTACTTTGTATATAAGTGCGCTGCTACTTCCTGCTGTAATGTCACATTGTCTCCATCCTCATGGTAACACCGCACTTCCACTCATATTTACCAAGTCTCTGCATTTACTCTGTGATGGGATTTCTGTGTTTTTATATTTTTGGTGTTTTTTGTTGTTGGAAGTAGTAATATCTGGTTGCGGCCGCAGCGCTGCACGGCTCCTCCAAGCGTTTCTTTTCCTTGGTGCTTTCCTTCTAGAACGTTGTCTTGTTGTGACCCCAAACACTTCCCAGCAGGTACCAGCCCAGTAATAACAAGGTGCGGCGGTCTGGTAAATGCCCAGTGCCCGTACAGTTACTGTATCCTGCAACTGGTCCGCTTCCAGTTCTAGCCTGTGCCATGCAGATGTGCCGACTGTCTGCCAGGTGCTGGCATTAATGTGGTTTGGCTTTTAAATAAAGGAACTTTCCCATTCACTTTGCACCACCTGTTATGACCTTTGGGACCACCTGTTATGCCCGCATGGGTCTTGCGCAGGATTACTGCAACAGGGTGGAAACGCTAATGTTAGCTGATGTCTCGTTACTCCGCGACCTGGGGCATTTGTGCTTTGCCAGTCTGTAATGTCTTGTCCTGAGATGGCTGTTGGAAGTGGGAGCAGTGGTTAGAGTGCTCCTTTAGCCCGGCTGTATGGAAATGTGCCGGCAGTGTGTAGTCAGCATGGGGTTACCTGCAGCTAATGGTGGAGCGTGTACCATTATTTTTTTTATATATAGGACCTTATTCTGGTTGACAAACAATTGACCCTTTGCTTCCAAACGCTGGAAAATGGACAAAAGCAGTCCTCTGCATAAATGTATAAGGTACTTGTTTAGTTTCACGGCGGCAGCGCGCGCCGCTCTAGCTATGAATCTTGGCAGCTTGCCGGACTGCCTTAAGCTACGTTATCAGCGTAGCGCCTGTTAGACTCCTGGCAGCTTCTGTAAGGTACGTTATCAGTGTCCTACGCTGACTCCGCGGCAGCCCAGCGCTGCTACTCCTAAGCTCCTGTCAAGCCTAGTGAGCGCCTCTCGCACAGCGCTGGCGCCCACATGATATCCTGTCCTCTGTGGAGAGGGGATCATGCGGGCCCCGGCGGAGAGGCGCAACATCTGTGTGATACGTAGGAGACACTCCTACCTCTGACCTCTCCGTAGCTATTGCTCAGATGTTTGAATGTGTTCCTGAAACACACCCACTATCCACAGCAGCCCGAAGCGTGGCGAGCGCATCCGTTAGGCGTCCTCCCAACCTTTTCATACCCCCACCATCCATATTGGCGTGGAGTTGATTTTATGTAGTGTGGCGAGCCACCGAGCCCACGCTATATAAAATCAACTCCACGCCGACATGGATGGTGGGGGTGTGAAAAGGTCGTGAGGGAGGCGTACCGCGTCCAATCGCGGGGCTAGCTGTGCCCAACATGGCTCATTCATTGTGCATGATATGCAATTGCGTCCGCACCCCCTTTTTGGACAGGAGAGGAACGCGCTGCTCAGAGCAGGAGCGTCTCATTTCTGGAGTGTTTGAGACGCTCCTACGTCTATCACAGACGTTGCGCCTCTCCGCCGGGGCCCGCATGATCCCCTCTCCACAGAGGACATGATATCATGCGGTGCCAGCGCTGTGTGAGAGGCTTGACAGGAGCTTTGGAGTAGCAGCGGTGGGCTGCCGCGGTGTCGGCATAGGACACTGATGACGTACCTTAAGGGCCCCTTAAGGAGCCCACACACGCACCGTTCCCGGCGTGCGTTGTGGGCTTAACTAGCACACACAGCATTGCATTGTATGCCTTGTGCATACGATGTGCATGCGATGCGATGCTAGAAAAAGCTAGTACAAAAAGTATGTGCAGCACATACTTTTTGTACTGTGCGATGAGATGCCGCGGGAGCGCGCACCCCATCGCATCGCACCGCCGGCATCGGTGCGTGTGTGGGCTCCATTACACTTGTGAGAATCATAATCACCTCCGTGGACAGGTGTGTGTGTGTGTGTGTGTGTGTGTGTGTGTGTGTGTGTGTGGTCGGTCGGTCACCGGCTTCCCTGCCACTGTCAGTGGTGCTCACACTCAGCATTTCCCCCTGAGCCGCTAATCATTATATTTGTGTAATAACTATACATTAGCGGAGGCCGCAACCTCATTCCCCCAATGCCAGCAGCGTCTGTCTGCCGTCATGTGCTGTTTAGTGTAATGAAATGATGGGCTTGGGTGATTATACGCTGCGGACATGATCCGTCTCGCCCTGTTCCTTCTGTGTCTGTTAATTAGCATCGGCGCGTGCAGCACAGGACGTGTTAGTGTTGGGATAACTGCGGGGTGATGCGTCCACTTATATGGAAGATTCGGCGTTCACCTGGCTGTACTAGGTGACATACCTTTCCTCCAAACTGAGGGGCACCCTCGTGGGCTGCAGGAGTCCAGAATTACACATTGCAGAGGTGGTAGTGAGTGCGCTGATATCTGGCGGCACAGTGGAAGAAGTGGAATGCCCCGCTTCACAGGTGACCGTGCCAAGAACCACTATCTGGTGTGCCAACTACACACTGCCATATCGCGTGAATCTGTACCCGCGTTTATTCGTTGTTTGTTACCATGTAATAATGTAGCGGTTACACACCTGCTTGTACATATACCTGTAATAATTCTGCGCAGACTTCTGTCCTTGGAGTTACTGAGCGTTTGAAGTTATAAATAGTGATTACGTCAAAGGTTCTACGGGTGATTTTGTTTTGCAAATGTCCTTGGATCCTGTTTACAGCAGTCCATCTGGACTATGGCGGAACGGTGGGAAATGTATTTTTACCTTTGTGACGCTGGACATACTGTGCTTCTTGGAAGGGTGCGCTTTTGTGTAACCCCATGGCTGCCCTTTGCATGGGTGGTGAGGGGGTGCGTAGTCATGTGGCTTCATAGCCTATTGAAAGAACTGTTTTGGATTTGCATGATCTGGATGGAAATAAGCCATTAACCACATCTGCACGGTTCCAGTAACACGGGCGCTATACAAAGCAGGACGGGGGCCGATTTAGTTTATGTATGCAAACTGCAGACCAACATAAGTGTGATGTGTTTGTATACCATTCGCTGACGCTGGTGTAGCAGGGCATGCTGTGACTTGTAGTGCCCAGCCGCTCGTTTACCGCGTCCAGTCAACGCCCGTCAGATACGCCCCATGCTGTTTGTTTTGTAATAAGTGAAAACCTATCTCTTCCTCGCACCTTAATTATCTTGCGGATCTCCTAACCCTGACGGCGACCTCAGCAGGCCCGGGAATCTGCGTTCCTTGTACAGAGGCAGCTGTCCCTGTCACTCCAGGTCCTGTCTGCGCTGGACTCTTCCCAAGTGTTGGACCTCCTAGAACACTTGGAGCCTAGCCTTTACATGGCCGGGGTCAATGCTGGAAAGGGCATGTTCACTGGTAAAATTAGTTCTTGTGGGTGACAGTGTGTTCGCTCGCAAGGAACATTCCTGAGCTAGCAATTTGCAGGTTTATAAATGTGCCTGCTGGCCGGATGGGGTAACTGGGAGTCAGTGCCACCGGTACCAGCTGTGACTGTGTTCCAGGTACATGCAGGGCCTGCTATGGGGTGGAGGGAGAGCAGATGGGTGGACATGGAGTTGCCGCGAAGATCAGCAGACCGCCATCTTGGCTTGATGTATAGAGGGTGTTTGCTGCTGGTGGCCATAAATAACCGACATATACCCCAAAGACGCAGCGTGGGATCATCTGCAGGAGGGTTGGCCGGTGTTTTCCCACCGCTGAGCCCAGTGATAGTGCATCCAATGACTCGGGCACAGGCACCGGTGTGCCCAGGAAAGGGTCTGACAAGCACTTGTTTTCTGATGCACTGGCTGCAGCCGTCCCCAAATGCCCACAGTCTGTCCATCAGTCTGCGGCTTGGGTGGTGTTAAATCTGGCTATACGGTGTTCCCTGACATAGTCTTGCGGACACCCTGGGGTTTATTCACAAATATGGAGATCTATGGAAGATGGGATGTTGCTATAGGCAACCAATTCGATTATAGGGCTCATCTAGAACTGGGGTAGCCAACTCCAGTCCTCGAGAGCTACCAACGGTTCATGTTTTCCAGATCTCATCACAGAATCACAAGTGAAGTACTTAGCTCCACCTGTGGATAATTTAAATGTGTTAGTGAGTAATGAGTGCACCTGTGCAGCAGCTGGGCTGTCTGGAAAATGTGAACTGTTGGTAGCGCTCGAGGACTGGAGTTGGCTACCACTGATCTAGAAGGTGTCAAATAAAAATTAGATTTTGATTGTTCGCCCATAGCAACATCCCCTCTTAAATAGAATACCAATCTTTAGTAAATATACCTCTGTGTCTGATGTCCCCCTTTTTTTGTGACCAAGTTAAGCTGTGTACACACGCAATTAGTGTTCATTCTAGCACCTGCTATCTTTGAAAATCCATGCAGTTCCTCTTCCCTGCCTGGAGTGTCACTGTCTGCTTTAGTGCTTCTAGCACAGTGTAGTCTGTATATCAGCACTAATATGCAAACCTTAACTGTGCTAGAAACACCACAGCAGACAGTGACTCCCCAGGCAGGGAACAGGAACGGCATGGGTTTTCAAAGCTAGCGGGTGCTAGAATGAACACGAACTATTCGATTTGGTCACTGAGCGATTTTGGCTTAAAATCGCTCATCAATATATTGCTCAGTGTACCGGTTTCATTAGTGACCAGCAATTTTGGCTGAAAATTGCAAGCTATTCTATCTCTACCTCATTTTGATTAGAAATCGCTGGTGCATTGGTGTAGTCAGGTGCAGCACGGTGTACTGAGGCTGGATGTATGCGGTATATCACGCTGCACGGTGTGCTGATCCTGGATGTATGAGGTATATCATGCTGCAAGGTGTGCTGAGGCTGGATGTATGAGGTATATCACGCTGCACGGTGTACTGAGGCTGGATGTATGAGGTATAGCACGGTGTACTGAGGCTGGATGTATGAGGTATATCACGCTGCACGGTGTACTGAGGCTGGATGTATGAGGTATATCACGCTGCACGGTGTACTGAGGCTGGATGTATGAGGTATATCACGCTGCACGGTGTACGGAGGCTGGATGTATGAGGTATAGCACGGTGTACTGAGGCTGGATGTATGAGGTATATCACGCTGCACGGTGTACTGAGGCTGGATGTATGAGGTATATCACGCTGCATGGTGTACTGAGGCTGGATGTATGAGGTATATCACGCTGCACGGTGTACTGAGGCTGGATGTATGAGGTATATCACGCTGCATAGTGTACTGAGGCTGGATGTATGAGGTATATCACGCTGCATGGTGTACTGAGGCTGGATGTATGAGGTATATCACGCTGCACGGTGTACTGAGGCTGGATGTATGAGGTATATCACGCTGCACGGTGCACTGAGGCTGGATGTATGAGGTATATCACACTGCACGGTGTACTGAGGCTGGATGTATGAGGTATATCACGCTGGATGTAGGAGGTATATCACACTGCACGGTGTACTGAGGCTGGATGTATGAGGTATATCACGCTGCACGGTGTACTGAGGCTGGATGTATGAGGTATATCACGCTGCATAGTGTACTGAGGCTGGATGTATGAGGTATATCACGCTGCACGGTGTACTGAGGCTTGATGTATGAGGTATATCACGCTGCACGGTGTACGGAGGCTGGATGTATGAGGTATATCACGCTGCACGGTGTACTGAGGCTGGATGTATGAGGTATATCACGCTGCACGGTGTACTGAGGCTTGATGTATGAGGTATATCACGCTGCATGGTGTACTGAGGCTGGATGTGTGAGGTATATCACGCTGCACGGTGTACTGAGGCTGGGTGTATGAGGTATATCACGCTGCATGGTGTTCTGAGGCTGGATGTATGAGGTATATCACTCTGCATGGTGTACTGAGGCTGGATGTGTGAGGTATATCATGCTGCACGGTGTACTGAGGCTGGATGTATGAGGTATATCACGCTGCACGGTGTACTGAGGCTGGATGTATGAGGTATATCACGCTGCACGGTGTACTGAGGCTGGATGTATGAGGTATATCACGCTGCATGGTGTATTGAGGCTGGATGTATGAGGTATATCACGCTGCACGGTGTACTGAGGCTGGATGTATGAGGTATATCACGCTGCACGGTGTACTGAGGCTGGATGTATGAGGTATATCACGCTGCACGGTGTACTGAGGCTGGATGTATGAGGTATAGCACGCTGCACGGTGTACTGAGGCTGGATGTATGAGGTATAGCACGCTGCACGGTGTACTGAGGCTGGATGTATGAGGTATAGCACGCTGCACAGTGTACTGAGGCTGGATGTATGAGGTATATCACGCTGCACGGTGTACTGAGGCTGGATGTATGAGGTATATCACGCTGCATGGTGTACTGAGGATGGATGTATGAAGTATATCACGCTGCACGGTGTACTGAGGATGGATGTATGAGGTATATCACGCTGCATGGTGTACTGAGGATGGATGTATGAGGTATATCACGCTGCACGGTGTACTGAGGCTGGATGTATGAGGTATATCACGCTGCATGGTGTACTGAGGCTGGATGTATGAGGTATATCACACTGCACGGTGTACTGAGGCTGGATGTATGAGGTATATCACGCTGCACGGTGTACTGAGGCTGGGTGTATGAGGTATATCACGCTGCACGGTGTACTGAGGCTGGATGTATGAGGTATAGCACGCTGCACGGTGTACTGAGGCTGGATGTATGAGGTATAGCACGCTGCATGGTGTACTGAGGCTGGATGTATGAGGTATATCACGCTGCATGGTGTACTGAGGTTGGATGTATGAGGTATATCACGCTGCACGGTGTACTGAGGCTGGATGTATGAGGTATATCACACTGCATGGTGTACTGAGGCTGGATGTATGAGGTATATCACACTGCGTTGTACATACAGATGGAGCTGGCAAGCGGCTCACTCGCACGTCCCTCTCCTCAAGGTGGTGGTTCTGGCAAATGGACGGCGCATGGCTATAGAATCGCCAGAAGCGGCTGTAATGAGCGACTCCATCTGTAGGACGCTGTATGTCTCCCGTGCGGTTACACAGTTTGTACCTGGTGAGAATCTCTCGCCCGCTTAGAATGCAGAGGCTTGTTACCACGGCGTAGGGTACGTCACTTTGCCCCTATTGATGCCATTGGTCCGCGGTACTCTTGAGTCCTTCTCTCTCCCAGTGTAACATTGTTTGTTGGGCATAGTTACAGCAGTGGGCCGTCCGCCGGCCCTTCGTGGAATGCAGGCCAGTGTTCCGCCGACAGGGCTGAATAGGGCACTCAGCCGACAGCGCCTCACTGCTGTAATTCCCTCTACATCCTCACCAGATACATGGAATGCTTTGAAGTCCCCCCTCACCCCCTCCATTCAGAGGCTGCCGGGGCGGAGGGAACCCGATCTGTGCGATCCCGAGCAGCGCTACACTTGCACCACTTTGTGTTCACACTCTCTCTGTCCTCGCAGGATTTATTATCTTATTACTATATATATATATTTATGCCAAGTATAAGGCTTCCAGGTTATGTTATTGGCTGTGTAGTAACCGAGCGTGCTGGAAATATACCTATAGCAACGTGTCTGTCCTATCCAGCACTGGAATACTGTCGCAATGTCAGGGAGTAGGTCCACACTGGACATGGCTAAGGCCGCATTGTCGACAATCAAAAGGTCAACATGTCGATATTCCCATTGTCGACCTAATGCTTGTGTTGACCGTCTGACCCGGTTGACCTAATATATGTCGACCTTTATAGTGTACTGTATAGTTTTGACCCTATGACCTATATATATCCCATCACTTGTCACGCACAATCTATAAAATGCTAGGTTGCTATGGGCAACCTTTCTGCCTGTCCCATTTAGAAGGCTTGATCAATCTCCTCCTTTTGTCTCTGCTAACCTGACGAAAGCCGCCCAGTGTGTACGGCCCGGCGGTGATCGGTGCTGCGCGCTCCCGCATCATCGCCAGTATTATCAGCAGATGAGCGGCTTTGGGGACGGCTGTCGTCTGTCTCACGCTGACAGCGCTGGGCAGGAGGAAAGCCACTCAGTGTGTACGGCCCGGCGGTGATCGGTGCTGCGCGCTCCCGCAGGATCACCAGTATTACCAGCAGATGAGCGGCTTTGGAGACTGCTGTCGTCTGTCTCACGCTGACAGCGCTGGGCAGGAGGAAAGCCGCCCAGTGTGTACGGCCCGGCGGTGATCGGTGCTGCGCGCTCCCGCAGGATCACCAGTATTACCAGCAGATGAGCGGCTTTGGGGACGGCTGTCGTCAGTCTCACGCTGACAGCGCTGGGCAGGAGGAAAGCCACTCGGTGGCCCTTATTCAGATCTGATCGCAGTACAAATTTGTTCTCAAAATGGGCAAAACCATGTGCACTGCAGGTGGGGCAGATGTAACCTTAGTGCAAATCAGATTTGAAAAAGGGCAAGTATGTATGCACTGAGTGGCTTTCCCCCCACCTACACACGCTGGGCATGGTCTTCAGCAGCCTGATGCCTGCCCCCCCATCCCTCCTCGTTCCACTAGTTTGGCTACCCCCCTCCCCTACAATCTGCTCCCAACTCTCCTCTTTTTTCTTTTTTTTTTTTCAAACCCAACAGTTGGGAGCTGTGGACAGGACAGGACCTGATTGGCTGCCGCAACAATTATCGTATATCTTGTGCACAATCTAACCCCCACACACAGTGACACTAGAACACAGATTCTCAAACTCGGCCCTCAGGACCCCACACAGTGCATGTCTTGCAGGTCTCCTCACAGAATCACAAGTGAAATACTTGGCTCCACCTGTGGATCTTTTAAAATGTGTCAGTGAGTAATGAGTGCACCAGCGGGGTGGCCTGGAATGCGTGAACAGTGGGGCGTTCTGAGGACCGAGTTTCAGAACCCCTGCCTTAGAACATTTACCCCTAACTGTCTGCATTATTGGGCATGCCTCGTGTGGCGTTCCAGAGCTCCCTGCTGCGACATATTAGGAGAAAGCATTCCTTGTTATGTAACGTAGGAGAGACTCCGGGGTCCCTGGGAACTCTCCCGTCTGCGTGTTTGGCAGCAGAAGGTTTTGTGGTTCACACAGGAACATGGAGCGACTCCTGGGCTGTCCTGTGTCTCATTCCCCGGGTCAGGTGGGCGGCATCAGGCGGCTGGAGAACCCTGCTCTCTGTTCATTCCTCCAGCTGCTGGGGTTGCTGCAAAAGGTCGGAGTCCCTCAAAGCAAGAGGTTCGGGGGGGGGGGGGGGGGGGACCTTTGTGCAAGTTATTACAGGATAAATAAATGCAGCAAAGCAGAAGGTGGGTATGTATAGGGATGTATAGGTATGTATAGGGATGCTCCGCCAGTGCAGCCGCTATCGCTCTCCTGTCCACTTCTTCATACTGTTGTTTTGTTTGCTTCCTGGAAAGATTTGCAGAGGGGACTATGCGCTGCTAACTGCCACTCCTGAGTCTTCCAAACTGTTAATGCATTTGAGGCCCAAATGCCATGGACAGGGAGTACTCACATGGGCGCCTGTCCCTGGTAGCTCTGATCAAAGCTGTATCCTAGCTCAGATCGAAATTGTAGACTCTGTAGGCTACATGCAAAAGCAGCCAGTATTTACCCTGCATGCAAAACCCATCTGCAGCCCTGGAATAGCAACACGTGTACTTCTCACAACCACTGAATCCCCCCTGTACGTTTAGGCCTTATTACGTATTTGACACTGGCATTGCCAGGCAGCCACCCTCGTTCATTCAGCATCTGCTGGGGCACCTGTTGGGCAGTCTGCCGCTGCTGTAGCCTTTGGATCTTCCATGGCTTGGCCGTTGTGCTTTGGTTTCACCACCATTGGGCTGCAGGAGGTTTGAGTCCTATCTGGCGACTGAATGCACTAAATCTGGGGGTCCCCCAACCTCTGATGCGGCTCTTGGCCTCCTAGGAAGTAATACTCTGCCAGCCGCTATCTACAGCACACCGTTGTCCTACGGGGCGACTTACCTGTTCTAAGTCCACAGCTATAACAAGCCATGTTTTCTGAAGGCTCCGATCTCGCCATTCTTTCCCAGCACACTCAGATCGCTGGTGTCTCTAGGAATGCAGAATACGCTTTTGCTGCGTTACACATACGCCGTCCAGCCTTCTACACGGGTGTGACACGCTAAAGTCCTGCAGAGTCATCAATATACAGATGGGACCTGTCCCATGCCAGGCTCTCTGCTCTCCAGGCCTCTATACAGGGACTATACAGAGCATTCCTGCGCTTCGCTGGTGCTCGCCTCTTGCCAGATTCCTCAGAGTGGGAGCCAGCAATGCCCTGGCTACTGCCCAATGCAGGGTCTCTGGATTGTCCTGTAATCCGGATGGCTGGCACTGCCTCAAGCCGGGCGCATTGTAGAGTGTACACGTCAGGAATGGCTGAGGACTTGGCATCTATAGCACGGGAACCCGGACTGGTATATGTCAGACAGGTCCCCAGCAGCACAGAGTATATCGGGAGATGAGCGATGTGTCAGTGAGGACAGTGACATGATGTGAGGAGGGGGAACGGAGGCAGCAGGAAGCCACAGACTGAGAGTTATATAGTGGGAGGAGCAGGGTCCCCAGCAGCACAGAGTATATCAGGAGATGAGGGATGTGTCAGTGAGGACAGGGCTGCATGTGACAGGGGAAGTGACATGATGTGAGGAGGGGAATGGAGGCAGCAGGAAGCCACAGACTGAGAGTTATATAGTAGGAGGAGCAGGGTGCCCAGCAGCACAGAGTATATCAGGAGATGAGTGATGTGTCAATGAGGACAGGGCTGCATGTGACAGGGGCAGTGACATGATGTGAGGGGAGGAATGGGGGCAGCAGGAAGCCACAGACTGAGAGTTATATAGTAGGAGGAGCAGGGTGCCCAGCAGCACAGAGTATATCAGGAGATGAGTGATGTGTCAGTGAGGACAGGGCTGCATGTGACATGATATGAGAAGGGGGATGGGGGCAGCAGGAGCCACAGGCTGAGGGTTATATAGTGGAAGGAGCACGTTCCCCAGCAGCACAGAATCAGTACCTTTTGCACATGAGTAAAGCTAACACCACTTTGTTTGTACAGTGCTCTTTGTACCTGTTGGACGAGGCACAGCAGGCGGGTGAACGGCCCTGTGTAGCTGTGTGAAGCCCTGACGCCTTCTGATCGCTATAACTAATTATTCTGCCTCTCACATTGTGTTCCCGCTGCATCCATCTCACAGGAACATGACGGCAGATGATGAATAAAGCTCTGGCCCGGTGGTTATGCAAATCCCCGTGTGTTCCAGCACAGACTCGTGTTCTCTCGGCATCTCCTTCCCCCTCAGCTGACATGAGATTTTTGGTTTCTTTGCCTTCTGAGCATGTTCCTGGTGGGTGAAGTACAGGACAGGATCTCATCTGTGCTCGGCCGTATCCCATGACCCCTGTGTGCCCTACGTCTGGAGTGACGCGAGCGGCGGCCCCTTGGGCGCACTCAGCCTCTCATGCAACAAACCACTCTCATACCATGTTGGCATCTTGGAGGACTCTGATACGAGAATAGCGTTTTATTATTTAGATTTATAAGGTCCCCGTGCAGCATAAACAAGGATTTGGCCGCGGGATGGATGAGAGCGTGGGGCCCAGAGACGTGGCACATGCCCGGTGCTGGCCCGGGTCCGTGTATTGTCACAGCCTGATACAAATCTGTTTGCAGTGGAGACGGCGATGTCGTAGGCTTAGTCCACATTCATAAAGTGCGGTTACATTGCGGTGTCTCGCCAGCGCACTCTGATAGGCTGGTCGTCCTACGTTACCGTTATATAGAATTATTACAGTCTATGACCCATCTCGTGTTCTGCGATTTCCTCGTTATAATAATCGGATGTTACAATTTCACCCAAGTTTCGGGGTGTCCGGATGGCTGGATATCTCGCCAATGGTATCTAGGTCAGCGGTCAATACTACTATTGGCTGAAAGGAAATAGGTAGACGCATGAAAAGTCTACATGATTCATGTTGACATTGACAAACGGTCAACACAAATTTTTCATGATTTCTTATTTAAAACGGACTTGTCCTTACTATACGATCTAAGTGGGAATATATAGTAGTCTGAAAGCACATCGATGAACCGCGCCCAAAGCATGGCGACCGGACGCTGTACGCAAATACAATGTCTATGTCAACAGACACCCCAAAAAAACTGAAGAGCTTGTGTCTACCATTTCCATGTCGACAATTTGGCAATGTGAACCTAGACTGAGTTTTCGTGTTTTTTTTTTTTTTTTTTTTTTTTTTTTTTTTTTTCTTTAGCCAACTTGTGCCGACAGGCGGTTTCATACCCCACCATGCACTAGGATGTGGAGAAAAAATCATGCCGACCTTCCCATTGTTGACCTAATGCGTGTGTCGACCTTCCGACCCTGTCAACTTAAACCCAGTCTACCTTTTAATGGTCGAGCTTCATAGTGTTGTCCCTATGATCCATTCCCGTATTTGCTACAGATAATTGTTACGTGATGACGCACGCGCTGTACTCCCATAGTAGCGCTGTGTACATCATGGTGTCGCATTAATAGCTGCGCGTGTGATCGGAGCTTCCTGCCCTCCCATAGTAGCGCTGTGTCCATCATGGTGTCGCATTAATAGCTGCGCGTGTGATCGGAGCTTCCTGCCCTCCCATAGTAGCGCTGTGTCCATCATGGTGTCGCATTAATAGCTGCGCGTGTGATCGGGGCTTCCTGCCCTCCCATAGTAGCGCTGTGTCCATCATGGTGTCGCATTAATAGCTGCGCGTGTGATCGGAGCTTCCTCCCCTCCCATAGTAGCGCTGTGTCCATCATGGTGTCGCATTAATAGCTGCGCGTGTGATCGGAGCTTCCTGCCCTCCCATAGTAGCGCTGTGTCCATCATGGTGTCGCATTAATAGCTGCGCGTGTGATCGGGGCTTCCTCCCCTCCCATAGTAGCGCTGTGTCCATCATGGTGTCGCATTAATAGCTGCGCGTGTGATCGGAGCTTCCTCCCCTCCCATAGTAGCGCTGTGTCCATCATGGTGTCGCATTAATAGCTGCGCGTGTGATCGGAGCTTCCTGCCCTCCCATAGTAGCGCTGTGTCCATCATGGTGTCGCATTAATAGCTGCGCGTGTGATCGGGGCTTCCTGCCCTCCCATAGTAGCGCTGTGTCCATCATGGTGTCGCATTAATAGCTGCGCGTGTGATCGGAGCTTCCTCCCCTCCCATAGTAGCGCTGTGTCCATCATGGTGTCGCATTAATAGCTGCGCGTGTGATCAGAGCTTCCTGTCCTCCCATAGTAGCGCTGTGTCCATCATGGTGTCGCATTAATAGCTGCGCGTGTGATCGGGGCTTCCTCCCCTCCCATAGTAGCGCTGTGTCCATCATGGTGTCGCATTAATAGCTGCGCGTGTGATCGGAGCTTCCTGTACTCCCATAGTAACGCTGTGTCCATCATGGTGTCGCATTAATAGCTGCGCGTGTGATCGGAGCTTCCTGCCCTCCCATAGTAGCGCTGTGTCCATCATGGTGTCGCATTAATAGCTGCGCGTGTGATCGGAGCTTCCTCCCCTCCCATAGTAGCGCTGTGTCCATCATGGTGTCGCATTAATAGCTGCGCGTGTGATCGGAGCTTCCTGCCCTCCCATAGTAGCGCTGTGTCCATCATGGTGTCGCATTAATAGCTGCGCGTGTGATCGGAGCTTCCTCCCCTCCCATAGTAGCGCTGTGTCCATCATGGTGTCGCATTAATAGCTGTGCGTGTGATCGGAGCTTCCTGTACTCCCATAGTAGCGCTGTGTCCATCATGGTGTCGCATTAATAGCTGCGCGTGTGATCGGAGCTTCCTGCCCTCCCATAGTAGCGCTGTGTCCATCATGGTGTCGCATTAATAGCTGCGCGTGTGATCGGAGCTTCCTGCCCTCCCATAGTAGCGCTGTGTCCATCATGGTGTCGCATTAATGGCTGCGCGTGTGATCGGAGCTTCCTGCCCTCCCATAGTAGCGCTGTGTCCATCATGGTGTCGCATTAATAGCTGCGCGTGTGATCGGAGCTTCCTGTTCTCCCATAGTAGCGCTGTGTCCATCATGGTGTCGCATTAATAGCTGCGCGTGTGATCGGAGCTTCCTGCCCTCCCATAGTAGCGCTGTGTCCATCATGGTGTCGCATTAATAGCTGCGCGTGTGATCGGAGCTTCCTGCCCTCCCATAGTAGCGCTGTGTCCATCATGGTGTCGCATTAATGGCTGCGCGTGTGATCGGAGCTTCCTGCCCTCCCATAGTAGCGCTGTGTCCATCATGGTGTCGCATTAATAGCTGCGCGTGTGATCGGAGCTTCCTGCCCTCCCATAGTAGCGCTGTGTCCATCATGGTGTCGCATTAATAGCTGTGCGTGTGATCGGAGCTTCCTGCCCTCCCATAGTAGCGCTGTGTCCATCATGGTGTCGCATTAATAGCTGTGCGTGTGATCGGAGCTTCCTGCCCTCCCATAGTAGCGCTGTGTCCATCATGGTGTCGCATTAATAGCTGCGCGTGTGATCGGAGCTTCCTGCCCTCCCATAGTAACGCTGTGTCCATCATGGTGTCGCATTAATAGCTGCGCGTGTGATCAGAGCTTCCTGCCCTCCCATAGTAGCGCTGTGTCCATCATGGTGTCGCATTAATAGCTGCGCGTGTGATCGGAGCTTCCTCCCCTCCCATAGTAGCGCTGTGTCCATCATGGTGTCGCATTAATAGCTGCGCGTGTGATCGGAGCTTCCTGCCCTCCCATAGTAGCGCTGTGTCCATCATGGTGTCGCATTAATAGCTGCGCGTGTGATCGGAGCTTCCTGTACTCCCATAGTAGCGCTGTGTCCATCATGGTGTCGCATTAATAGCTGTGCGTGTGATCGGAGCTTCCTGCCCTCCCATAGTAGCGCTGTGTCCATCATGGTGTCGCATTAATAGCTGCGCGTGTGATCGGAGCTTCCTGTACTCCCATAGTAGCGCTGTGTCCATCATGGTGTTGCATTAATAGCTGCGCGTGTGATCGGAGCTTCCTGCCCTCCCATAGTAGCGCTGTGTCCATCATGGTGTCGCATTAATAGCTGTGCGTGTGATCGGAGCTTCCTGCCCTCCCATAGTAGCGCTGTGTCCATCATGGTGTCGCATTAATAGCTGCGCGTGTGATCGGAGCTTCCTGCCCTCCCATAGTAGCGCTGTGTCCATCATGGTGTCGCAGTAATAGCTGCGCGTGTGATCGGAGATTCCTGCCCTCCCATAGTAGCGCTGTGTCCCTCATGGTGTCGCATTAATAGCTGCGCGTGTGATCGGAGCTTCCTGCCCTCCCATAGTAGCGCTGTGTCCATCATGGTGTCGCAGTAATAGCTGCGCGTGTGATCGGAGCTTCCTGTTCTCCCATAGTAACGCTGTGTCCATCATGGTGTCGCATTAATAGCTGCGCGTGTGATCGGAGCTTCCTCCCCTCCCATAGTAGCGCTGTGTCCATCATGGTGTCGCATTAATAGCTGCGCGTGTGATCGGAGCTTCCTGTACTCCCATAGTAGCGCTGTGTCCATCATGGTGTCGCATTAATAGCTGCGCGTGTGATCGGAGCTTCCTGCCCTCCCATAGTAGCGCTGTGTCCATCATGGTGTCGCATTAATAGCTGTGCGTGTGATCGGAGCTTCCTGCCCTCCCATAGTAGCGCTGTGTCCATCATGGTGTCGCATTAATAGCTGCGCGTGTGATCGGAGCTTCCTGCCCTCCCATAGTAGCGCTGTGTCCATCATGGTGTCGCATTAATGGCTGCGCGTGTGATCGGAGCTTCCTGCCCTCCCATAGTAGCGCTGTGTCCATCATGGTGTCGCATTAATAGCTGCGCGTGTGATCGGAGCTTCCTGCCCTCCCATAGTAGCGCTGTGTCCATCATGGTGTCGCATTAATGGCTGCGCGTGTGATCGGAGCTTCCTGCCCTCCCATAGTAGCGCTGTGTCCATCATGGTGTCGCATTAATAGCTGCGCGTGTGATCGGAGCTTCCTCCCCTCCCATAGTAGCGCTGTGTCCATCATGGTGTCGCTTTAATAGCTGCGCGTGTGATCGGAGCTTCCTGCCCTCCCATAGTAGCGCTGTGTCCATCATGGTGTCGCATTAATAGCTGTGCGTGTGATCGGAGCTTCCTGCCCTCCCATAGTAGCGCTGTGTCCATCATGGTGTCGCATTAATAGCTGCGCGTGTGATCGGAGCTTCCTGTACTCCCATAGTAGCGCTGTGTCCATCATGGTGTTGCATTAATAGCTGCGCGTGTGATCGGAGCTTCCTGCCCTCCCATAGTAGCGCTGTGTCCATCATGGTGTCGCATTAATAGCTGTGCGTGTGATCGGAGCTTCCTGCCCTCCCATAGTAGCGCTGTGTCCATCATGGTGTCGCATTAATAGCTGCGCGTGTGATCGGAGCTTCCTGCCCTCCCATAGTAGCGCTGTGTCCATCATGGTGTCGCAGTAATAGCTGCGCGTGTGATCGGAGATTCCTGCCCTCCCATAGTAGCGCTGTGTCCCTCATGGTGTCGCATTAATAGCTGCGCGTGTGATCGGAGCTTCCTGTACTCCCATAGTAGCGCTGTGTCCATCATGGTGTCGCATTAATAGCTGTGCGTGTGATCGGAGCTTCCTGCCCTCCCATAGTAGCGCTGTGTCCATCATGGTGTCGCATTAATAGCTGCGCGTGTGATCGGAGCTTCCTGTACTCCCATAGTAGCGCTGTGTCCATCATGGTGTCGCATTAATAGCTGCGCGTGTGATCGGAGCTTCCTGCCCTCCCATAGTAGCGCTGTGTCCATCATGGTGTCGCATTAATAGCTGTGCGTGTGATCGGAGCTTCCTGCCCTCCCATAGTAGCGCTGTGTCCATCATGGTGTCGCATTAATAGCTGCGCGTGTGATCGGAGCTTCCTGCCCTCCCATAGTAGCGCTGTGTCCATCATGGTGTCGCAGTAATAGCTGCGCGTGTGATCGGAGATTCCTGCTCTCCCATAGTAGCGCTGTGTCCATCATGGTGTCGCAGTAATAGCTGCGCGTGTGATCGGAGCTTCCTGCCCTCCCATAGTAGCGCTGTGTCCATCATGGTGTCGCAGTAATAGCTGCGCGTGTGATCGGAGCTTCCTGCCCTCCCATAGTAGCGCTGTGTCCATCATGGTGTCGCATTAATAGCTGCGCGTGTGATCGGAGCTTCCTGCCCTCCCATAGTAGCGCTGTGTCCATCATGGTGTCGCATTAATAGCTGCGCGTGTGATCGGAGCTTCCTGCCCTCCCATAGTAGCGCTGTGTCCATCATGGTATCGCATTAATAGCTGCGCGTGTGATCGGAGCTTCCTGCCCTCCCATAGTAGCGCTGTGTCCCTCATGGTGTCGCATTAATAGCTCCGCGTGTGATCGGAGCTTCCTGCCCTCCCATAGTAGCGCTGTGTCCCTCATGGTGTCGCATTAATAGCTGCGCGTGTGATCGGAGCTTCCTGCCCTCCCATAGTAGCGCTGTGTCCCTCATGGTGTCGCATTAATAGCTGCGCGTGTGATCGGAGCTTCCTGCCCTCCCATAGTAGCGCTGTGTCCCTCATGGTGTCGCATTAATAGCTGCGCGTGTGATCGGAGCTTCCTGCCCTCCCATAGTAGCGCTGTGTCCATCATGGTGTCGCATTAATAGCTGCGCGTGTGATCGGAGCTTCCTGCCCTCCCATAGTAGCGCTGTGTCCATCATGGTGTCGCATTAATAGCTGCGCGTGTGATCGGAGCTTCCTGCCCTCCCATAGTAGCGCTGTGTCCATCATGGTGTCGCATTAATAGCTGCGTGTGTGATCGGAGCTTCCTGCCCTCCCATAGTAGCGCTGTGTCCCTCATGGTGTCGCATTAATAGCTGCGCGTGTGATCGGAGCTTCCTGCCCTCCCATAGTAGCGCTGTGTCCATCATGGTGTCGCATTAATAGCTGCGCGTGTGATCGGAGCTTCCTGCCCTCCCATAGTAGCGCTGTGTCCATCATGGTGTCGCATTAATAGCTGTGCGTGTGATCGGAGCTTCCTGCCCTCCCATAGTAGCGCTGTGTCCATCATGGTGTCGCATTAATAGCTGCGTGTGTGATCGGAGCTTCCTGCCCTCCCATAGTAGCGCTGTGTCCCTCATGGTGTCGCATTAATAGCTGCGCGTGTGATCGGAGCTTCCTGCCCTCCCATAGTAGCGCTGTGTCCATCATGGTGTCGCATTAATAGCTGCGCGTGTGATCGGAGCTTCCTGCCCTCCCATAGTAGCGCTGTGTCCATCATGGTGTCGCATTAATAACTGTGCGTGTGATCGGAGCTTCCTGCCCTCCCATAGTAGCGCTGTGTCCATCATGGTGTCGCATTAATAGCTGCGCGTGTGATCGGAGCTTCCTGCCCTCCCATAGTAGCGCTGTGTCCATCATGGTGTCGCAGTAATAGCTGCGCGTGTGATCGGAGATTCCTGCCCTCCCATAGTAGCGCTGTGTCCCTCATGGTGTCGCATTAATAGCTGCGCGTGTGATCGGAGCTTCCTGCCCTCCCATAGTAGCGCTGTGTCCATCATGGTGTCGCAGTAATAGCTGTGCGTGTGATCGGAGCTTCCTGTTCTCCCATAGTAACGCTGTGTCCATCATGGTGTCGCATTAATAGCTGCGCGTGTGATCGGAGCTTCCTGCCCTCCCATAGTAGCGCTGTGTCCATCATGGTGTCGCATTAATAGCTGCGCGTGTGATCGGAGCTTCCTGCCCTCCCATAGTAGCGCTGTGTCCATCATGGTGTCGCAGTAATAGCTGCGCGTGTGATCGGAGATTCCTGCTCTCCCATAGTAGCGCTGTGTCCATCATGGTGTCGCATTAATAGCTGCGCGTGTGATCGGAGCTTCCTGCCCTCCCATAGTAGCGCTGTGTCCATCATGGTGTCGCAGTAATAGCTGCGCGTGTGATCGGAGCTTCCTGCCCTCCCATAGTAGCGCTGTGTCCATCATGGTGTCGCATTAATAGCTGCGCGTGTGATCGGAGCTTCCTGCCCTCCCATAGTAGCGCTGTGTCCATCATGGTGTCGCATTAATAGCTGCGCGTGTGATCGGAGCTTCCTGCCCTCCCATAGTAGCGCTGTGTCCATCATGGTGTCGCATTAATAGCTGCGCGTGTGATCGGAGCTTCCTGCCCTCCCATAGTAGCGCTGTGTCCCTCATGGTGTCGCATTAATAGCTGCGCGTGTGATCGGAGCTTCCTGCCCTCCCATAGTAGCGCTGTGTCCATCATGGTGTCGCATTAATAGCTGCGCGTGTGATCGGAGCTTCCTGCCCTCCCATAGTAGCGCTGTGTCCATCATGGTGTCGCATTAATAGCTGCGCGTGTGATCGGAGCTTCCTGCCCTCCCATAGTAGCGCTGTGTCCATCATGGTGTCGCATTAATAGCTGCGCGTGTGATCGGAGCTTCCTGCCCTCCCATAGTAGCGCTGTGTCCATCATGGTGTCGCATTAATAGCTGCGCGTGTGATCGGAGCTTCCTGCCCCTCCCATAGTAGCGCTGTGTCCATCATGGTGTCGCATTAATAGCTGCGCGTGTGATCGGAGCTTCCTGCCCTCCCATAGTAGCGCTGTGTCCATCATGGTGTCGCATTAATAGCTGCGCGTGTGATCGGAGCTTCCTGCCCTCCCATAGTAGCGCTGTGTCCATCATGGTGTCGCATTAATAGCTGCGCGTGTGATCGGAGCTTCCTGCCCTCCCATAGTAGCGCTGTGTCCATCATGGTGTCGCATTAATAGCTGCGCGTGTGATCGGAGCTTCCTGCCCTCCCATAGTAGCGCTGTGTCCATCATGGTGTCGCATTAATAGCTGCGCGTGTGATCGGAGCTTCCTGCCCTCCCATAGTAGCGCTGTGTCCATCATGGTATCGCATTAATAGCTGCGCGTGTGATCGGAGCTTCCTGCCCTCCCATAGTAGCGCTGTGTCCCTCATGGTGTCGCATTAATAGCTCCGCGTGTGATCGGAGCTTCCTGCCCTCCCATAGTAGCGCTGTGTCCCTCATGGTGTCGCATTAATAGCTGCGCGTGTGATCGGAGCTTCCTGCCCTCCCATAGTAGCGCTGTGTCCCTCATGGTGTCGCATTAATAGCTGCGCGTGTGATCGGAGCTTCCTGCCCTCCCATAGTAGCGCTGTGTCCCTCATGGTGTCGCATTAATAGCTGCGCGTGTGATCGGAGCTTCCTGCCCTCCCATAGTAGCGCTGTGTCCATCATGGTGTCGCATTAATAGCTGCGCGTGTGATCGGAGCTTCCTGCCCTCCCATAGTAGCGCTGTGTCCATCATGGTGTCGCATTAATAGCTGCGCGTGTGATCGGAGCTTCCTGCCCTCCCATAGTAGCGCTGTGTCCATCATGGTGTCGCATTAATAGCTGCGTGTGTGATCGGAGCTTCCTGCCCTCCCATAGTAGCGCTGTGTCCATCATGGTGTCGCATTAATAGCTGCGCGTGTGATCGGAGCTTCCTGCCCTCCCATAGTAGCGCTGTGTCCATCATGGTGTCGCATTAATAGCTGCGCGTGTGATCGGAGCTTCCTGCCCTCCCATAGTAGCGCTGTGTCCATCATGGTGTCGCATTAATAGCTGCGCGTGTGATCGGAGCTTCCTGCCCCTCCCATAGTAGCGCTGTGTCCATCATGGTGTCGCATTAATAGCTGCGCGTGTGATCGGAGCTTCCTGCCCTCCCATAGTAGCGCTGTGTCCATCATGGTGTCGCATTAATAGCTGCGCGTGTGATCGGAGCTTCCTGCCCTCCCATAGTAGCGCTGTGTCCATCATGGTGTCGCATTAATAGCTGCGCGTGTGATCGGAGCTTCCTGCCCTCCCATAGTAGCGCTGTGTCCATCATGGTGTCGCATTAATAGCTGCGCGTGTGATCGGAGCTTCCTGCCCTCCTATAGTAGCGCTGTGTCCATCATGGTGTCTCATTAATAGCTGCGCGTGTGATCGGAGCTTCCTGCCCTCCCATAGTAGCGCTGTGTCCATCATGGTGTCGCATTAATAGCTGCGCGTGTGATCGGAGCTTCCTGCCCTCTCATAGTAGCGCTGTGTCCATCATGGTGTCGCATTAATAGCTGCGCGTGTGATCGGAGCTTCCTGCCCTCCCATAGTAGCGCTGTGTCCATCATGGTGTCTCGTTAATAGCTGCGCGCGGGATCGGAGCTTCCTGCCCTCCCATAGTAGCTGCGCGTGTGATCGGAGCTTCCTGCCCTCCCATAGTAGCGCTGTGTCCATCATGGTGTCGCATTAATAGCTGCGCTTGTGATCGGAGATTCCTGCTCTCCCATAGTAGCGCTGTGTCCATCATGGTGTCGCATTAATAGCTGCGCGCGGGATCGGAGCTTCCTGCCCTCCCATAGTAGCGCTGTGTACATAATGGTGTCGCATTAATAGCTGCGCGTGTGATCGGAGCTTCCTGCCCTCCCATAGTAGCGCTGTGTCCATCATGGTGTCGCATTAATAGCTGCGCGTGTGATCGGAGCTTCCTGCCCTCCCATAGTAGCGCTGTGTCCATCATGGTGTCGCATTAATAGCTGCGCGTGTGATCGGAGCTTCCTGCCCTCCCATAAGTAGCGCTGTGTCCATCATGGTGTTGCATTAATAGCTGCGCGTGTGATCGGAGCTTCCTGCCCTCCCATAAGTAGCGCTGTGTCCATCATGGTGTCGCATTAATAGCTGCGCGTGTGATCGGAGCTTCCTGCCCTCCCATAAGTTATCGCTGTGTCCATCATGGTGTCGCATTAATAGCTGCGCGTGTGATCGGAGCTTCCTGCCCTCCCATAGTAGCGCTGTGTCCATCATGGTGTCGCATTAATAGCTGCGCGTGTGATCGGAGCTTCCTCCCCTCCCATAGTAGCGCTGTGTCCATCATGGTGTCGCATTAATAGCTGCGCGTGTGATCGGAGCTTCCTCCCCTCCCATAGTAGCGCTGTGTCATCATGGTGTCGCATTAATAGCTGCGCGTGTGATCGGAGCTTCCTCCCCTCCCATAGTAGCGCTGTGTCCATCATGGTGTCGCATTAATAGCTGCGCGTGTGATCGGAGCTTCCTGCCCTCCCATAAGTAGCGCTGTGTCCATCATGGTGTCGCATTAATAGCTGCACGTGTGATCGGAGCTTCCTGCCCTCCCATAGTAGCGCTGTGTCCATCATGGTGTCGAATTAATAGCTGCACGTGTGATCGGAGCTTCCTGCCCTCCCATAAGTAGCGCTGTTTCCATCATGGTGTCGCATTAATAGCTGCGCGTGTGATCGGAGCTTCCTGCCCTCCCATAAGTAGCGCTGTGTCCATCATGGTGTCGCATTAATAGCTGTGCGTGTGATCGGAGCTTCCTGTTCTCCCATAGTAGCGCTGTGTCCATCATGGTGTCGCATTAATAGCTGCGCGTGTGATCGGAGCTTACTGCCCTCCCATAGTAGCGCAGTGTCCATCATGGTGTCGCATTAATAGCTGCGCGTGTGATCGGAGCTTCCTGCCCTCCCATAGTAGCGCTGTGTCCATCATGGTGTCGCATTAATAGCTGCGCGCGTGATCGGAGCTTCCTGCCCTCCCATAGTAGCGCTGTGTCATCATGGTGTCGCAGTAATAGCTGCGCGTGTGATCGGAGCTTCCTCCCCTCCCATAGTAGCGCAGTGTCCATCATGGTGTCGCATTAATAGCTGCGCGTGTGATCGGAGCTCCCTCCCCTCCCATAGTAGCGCTGTGTCCATCATGGTGTCGCATTAATAGCTGCGCGTGTGATGGGAGCTTCCTGCCCTCCCATAGTAGCGCAGTGTCCATCATGGTGTCGCATTAATAGCTGCGCGTGTGATCGGAGCTTCCTGCCCTCCCATAGTAGCGCTGTGTCCATCATGGTGTCGCATTAATAGCTGCGCGTGTGATCGGAGATTCCTGCCCTCCCATAGTAGCGCTGTGTCCATCATGGTGTCGCATTAATAGCTGCGCGTGTGATCGGAGCTTCCTGCCCTCCCATAGTAGCGCTGTGTCCATCATGGTGTCGCATTAATAGCTGCGCGTGTGATCGGAGCTTCCTGCCCTCCCATAGTAGCGCTGTGTCCATCATGGTGTCGCATTAATAGCTGCGCGTGTGATCGGAGCTTCCTGCCCTCCCATAGTAGCGCTGTGTCCATCATGGTGTCGCATTAATAGCTGCGCGTGTGATCGGAGCTTCCTGTTCTCCCATAGTAACGCTGTGTCCATCATGGTGTCGCATTAATAGCTGCGCGTGTGATCGGAGCTTCCTGCCCTCCCATAGTAGCGCTGTGTACATCATGGTGTCGCATTAATAGCTGCGCGTGTGATCGGAGCTTCCTGCACTCCCATAGTAGCGCTGTGTCCATCATGGTGTCGCAGTAATAGCTGCGCATGTGATCGGAGCTTCCTGTACTCCCATGGTGTCGCATTAATAGCTGCGCGTGTGATCGGAGCTTCCTGCCCTCCCATAGTAGCGATGTGTCCATCATGGTGTCGCATTAATAGCTGCGCGCGTGATCGGAGCTTCCTGCCC
This sequence comes from Crinia signifera, assembly GCF_055691185.1. Classification (NCBI taxonomy): domain Eukaryota; kingdom Metazoa; phylum Chordata; class Amphibia; order Anura; family Myobatrachidae; genus Crinia; species Crinia signifera. The sequence continues at coordinate 329,174,162 of NC_139221.1, forward strand.
TCCCATAGTAGCGCTGTGTACATCATGGTGTCGCATTAATAGCTGCGCGTGTGATCGGAGCTTCCTGCCCTCCCATAGTAGCGCTGTGTCCATCATGGTGTCGCATTAATAGCTGGGCGTGTGATCGGAGCTTCCTGCCCTCCCATAGTAGCGCTGTGTCCATCATGGTGTCGCATTAATAGCTGCGCGTGTGATCGGAGCTTCCTGCCCTCCCATAGTAGCGATGTGTCCATCATGGTGTCGCATTAATAGCTGCGCGTGTGATCGGAGCTTCCTCCCCTCCCATAGTAGCGCTGTGTCCATCATGGTGTCGCATTAATAGCTGCGCGTGTGATCGGAGCTTCCTGCCCTCCCATAGTAGCGCTGTGTCCATCATGGTGTCGCATTAATAGCTGCGCGTGTGATCGGAGCTTCCTCCCCTCCCATAGTAGCGCTGTGTCCATCATGGTGTCGCATTAATAGCTGCGCGTGTTATCGGAGCTTCCTCCCCTCCCATAGTAGCGCTGTGTCCATCATGGTGTCGCATTAATAGCTGCGCGTGTGATCGGAGCTTCCTCCCCTCCCATAGTAGCGCTGTGTCATCATGGTGTCGCATTAATAGCTGCGCGTGTGATCGGAGCTTCCTGTTCTCCCATAGTAGCGCTGTGTCCATCATGGTGTCGCATTAATAGCTGCGCGTGTGATCGGAGCTTCCTGCCCTCCCATAGTAACGCTGTGTCCATCATGGTGTCGCATTAATAGCTGTGCGTGTGATTGGAGCTTACTGCCCTCCCATAGTAGCGCAGTGTCCATCATGGTTTCGCATTAATAGCTGCGCGTGTGATCGGAGCTTCCTGCCCTCCCATAGTAGCGCTGTGTCCATCATGGTGTCGCATTAATAGCTGCGCGCGTGATCGGAGCTTCCTGCCCTCCCATAGTAGCGCTGTGTCATCATGGTGTCGCAGTAATAGCTGCGCGTGTGATCGGAGCTTCCTCCCCTCCCATAGTAGCGCAGTGTCCATCATGGTGTCGCATTAATAGCTGCGCGTGTGATCGGAGCTTCCTCCCCTCCCATAGTAGCGCTGTGTCCATCATGGTGTCGCATTAATAGCTGCGCGCGTGATGGGAGCTTCCTGCCCTCCCATAGTAGCGCAGTGTCCATCATGGTGTCGCATTAATAGCTGCGCGTGTGATCGGAGCTTCCTGCCCTCCCATAGTAGCGCTGTGTCCATCATGGTGTCGCATTAATAGCTGCGCGTGTGATCGGAGATTCCTGCTCTCCCATAGTAGCGCTGTGTCCATCATGGTGTCGCATTAATAGCTGCGCGTGTGATCGGAGCTTACTGCCCTCCCATAGTAGCGCAGTGTCCATCATGGTGTCGCATTAATAGCTGCGCGTGTGATCGGAGCTTCCTGCCCTCCCATAGTAGCGCTGTGTCCATCATGGTGTCGCATTAATAGCTGCGCGCGTGATCGGAGCTTCCTGCCCTCCCATAGTAGCGCTGTGTCATCATGGTGTCGCAGTAATAGCTGCGCGTGTGATCGGAGCTTCCTCCCCTCCCATAGTAGCGCAGTGTCCATCATGGTGTCGCATTAATAGCTGCGCGTGTGATCGGAGCTTCCTCCCCTCCCATAGTAGCGCTGTGTCCATCATGGTGTCGCATTAATAGCTGCGCGTGTGATGGGAGCTTCCTGCCCTCCCATAGTAGCGCAGTGTCCATCATGGTGTCGCATTAATAGCTGCGCGTGTGATCGGAGCTTCCTGCCCTCCCATAGTAGCGCTGTGTCCATCATGGTGTCGCATTAATAGCTGCGCGTGTGATCGGAGATTCCTGCCCTCCCATAGTAGCGCTGTGTCCATCATGGTGTCGCATTAATAGCTGCGCGTGTGATCGGAGCTTCCTGCCCTCCCATAGTAGCGCTGTGTCCATCATGGTGTCGCATTAATAGCTGCGCGTGTGATCGGAGCTTCCTGCCCTCCCATAGTAGCGCTGTGTCCATCATGGTGTCGCATTAATAGCTGCGCGTGTGATCGGAGCTTCCTGCCCTCCCATAGTAGCGCTGTGTCCATCATGGTGTCGCATTAATAGCTGCGCGTGTGATCGGAGCTTCCTGTTCTCCCATAGTAACGCTGTGTCCATCATGGTGTCGCATTAATAGCTGCGCGTGTGATCGGAGCTTCCTGCCCTCCCATAGTAGCGCTGTGTACATCATGGTGTCGCATTAATAGCTGCGCGTGTGATCGGAGCTTCCTGCCCTCCCATAGTAGCGCTGTGTCCATCATGGTGTCGCAGTAATAGCTGCGCATGTGATCGGAGCTTCCTGTACTCCCATGGTGTCGCATTAATAGCTGCGCGTGTGATCGGAGCTTCCTGCCCTCCCATAGTAGCGATGTGTCCATCATGGTGTCGCATTAATAGCTGCGCGTGTGATCGGAGCTTCCTGCCCTCCCATAGTAGCGCTGTGTCCATCATGGTGTCGCATTAATAGCTGGGCGTGTGATCGGAGCTTCCTGCCCTCCCATAGTAGCGCTGTGTCCATCATGGTGTCGCATTAATAGCTGCGCGTGTGATCGGAGCTTCCTGCCCTCCCATAGTAGCGATGTGTCCATCATGGTGTCGCATTAATAGCTGCGCGTGTGATCGGAGCTTCCTCCCCTCCCATAGTAGCGCTGTGTCCATCATGGTGTCGCATTAATAGCTGCGCGTGTGATCGGAGCTTCCTGCCCTCCCATAGTAGCGCTGTGTCCATCATGGTGTCGCATTAATAGCTGCGCGTGTGATCGGAGCTTCCTCCCCTCCCATAGTAGCGCTGTGTCCATCATGGTGTCGCATTAATAGCTGCGCGTGTGATCGGAGCTTCCTCCCCTCCCATAGTAGCGCTGTGTCCATCATGGTGTCGCATTAATAGCTGCGCGTGTGATCGGAGCTTCCTCCCCTCCCATAGTAGCGCTGTGTCATCATGGTGTCGCATTAATAGCTGCGCGTGTGATCGGAGCTTCCTGTTCTCCCATAGTAGCGCTGTGTCCATCATGGTGTCGCATTAATAGCTGCGCGTGTGATCGGAGCTTCCTGCCCTCCCATAGTAACGCTGTGTCCATCATGGTGTCGCATTAATAGCTGTGCGTGTGATCGGAGCTTCCTGTTCTCCCATAGTAGCGCTGTGTCCATCATGGTGTCGCATTAATAGCTGCGCGTGTGATTGGAGCTTACTGCCCTCCCATAGTAGCGCAGTGTCCATCATGGTTTCGCATTAATAGCTGCGCGTGTGATCGGAGCTTCCTGCCCTCCCATAGTAGCGCTGTGTCCATCATGGTGTCGCATTAATAGCTGCGCGCGTGATAAGAGCTTCCTGCCCTCCCATAGTAGCGCTGTGTCCATCATGGTGTCGCATTAATAGCTGCGCGCGTGATCGGAGCTTCCTCCCCTCCCATAGTAGCGCAGTGTCCATCATGGTGTCGCATTAATAGCTGCGCGTGTGATCGGAGCTTCCTGCCCTCCCATAGTAGCGCTGTGTCCATCATGGTGTCGCATTAATAGCTGGGCGTGTGATCGGAGCTTCCTGCCCTCCCATAGTAGCGCTGTGTCCATCATGGTGTCGCATTAATAGCTGCGCGTGTGATCGGAGCTTCCTCCCCTCCCATAGTAGCGCTGTGTCCATCATGGTGTCGCATTAATAGCTGCGCGTGTGATCGGAGCTTCCTCCCCTCCCATAGTAGCGCTGTGTCATCATGGTGTCGCATTAATAGCTGCGCGTGTGATCGGAGCTTCCTGTTCTCCCATAGTAGCGCTGTGTCCATCATGGTGTCGCATTAATAGCTGCGCGTGTGATCGGAGCTTCCTGCCCTCCCATAGTAACGCTGTGTCCATCATGGTGTCGCATTAATAGCTGCGCGTGTGATTGGAGCTTACTGCCCTCCCATAGTAGCGCAGTGTCCATCATGGTTTCGCATTAATAGCTGCGCGTGTGATCGGAGCTTCCTGCCCTCCCATAGTAGCGCTGTGTCCATCATGGTGTCGCATTAATAGCTGCGCGCGTGATCGGAGCTTCCTGCCCTCCCATAGTAGTGCTGTGTCCAGCATGGTGTCGCATTAATAGCTGCGCGTGTGATCGGAGCTTCCTGCCCTCCCATAGTAGTGCTGTGTCCATCATGGTGTCGCATTAATAGCTGCGCGTGTGATCGGAGCTTCCTGCCCTCCCATAGTAGCGCTGTGTCCATCATGGTGTCGCATTAATAGCTGCGCGTGTGATCGGAGCTTCCTGCCCTCCCATAGTAGCGCTGTGTCCATCATGGTGTCGCATTAATAGCTGCGCGTGTGATCGGAGCTTCCTCCCCTCCCATAGTAGCGCTGTGTCCATCATGGTGTCGCATTAATAGCTGCGCGTGTGATCGGAGCTTCCTCCCCTCCCATAGAAGCGCTGTGTCCATCATGGTGTCGCATTAATAGCTGCGCGTGTGATCGGAGCTTCCTGCACTCCCATAGTAGCGCTGTGTCCATCATGGTTTCGCATTAATAGCTGCGCGTGTGATCGGAGCTTCCTCCCCTCCCATAGTAGCGCTGTGTCCATCATGGTGTCGCATTAATAGCTGCGCGTGTGATCGGAGCTTCCTGCCCTCCCATAGTAGCGCTGTGTCCATCATGGTGTCGCATTAATAGCTGCGCGTGTGATCGGAGCTTCCTGCCCTCCCATAGTAGCGCTGTGTCCATCATGGTGTCGCATTAATAGCTGCGCGTGTGATCGGAGCTTCCTGCCCTCCCATAGTAGCGCTGTGTCCATCATGGTGTCGCATTAATAGCTGCGCGTGTGATCGGAGCTTCCTGCCCTCCCATAGTAGCGCTGTGTCCATCATGGTGTCGCATTAATAGCTGCGCGTGTGATCGGAGCTTCCTGCCTCTATCGGGCGTTCTCGGTCCTTAATTTCCACTTTTGGCTTTCTTTCCCGTTCTCCAACTTTTCCCTCTTCTCATCCAATATTTACACACACCGGAAGGAGGTTCCTCTGTTCCCCTTCCTGGTGCGCGGCCAGCCAGTAAAGCCGGGTGGTCCGCTGATTAAAACCTGCTTTTCCACACATTCTTGACAGGCACAACAATGAGTCTCTGTGGAGGTTTTTAATTGAACGTGCTCCCCGGCTGACGTGATTCTTGCGCACAAGTCCAGGCTCGTACACAGGGCAGCGCTGAGGTCTGGTTACTGCTCTCTCCTCGCAGAAATCCTGCTGCCGCAGCCGACTGGTGCCTGTAATGAACGGTTACACCTATGTGACGATACAGATGTGTCCACGTACATCCAGCCTCCTTTTCCCTTAAATGTAACTCCGTGCCTCTTATTTTGTTAAATAGCGACTTATTTACAAAAAGGCATGAACAGGGTGCACAAGTAGCTTCTACTGACTAATCTGATATGCAGCGTACCTATATTCTGGATGTGATGGTGGATAGGATATGCAGCGTGCCTATAGTCTGGATGGGATATGCAGCATGCTTATATTCTGGATGTGCCGGTGGATGGTATATGCAGCGTGCCTATATTCTATATGTGATGGCGGATGGATATGCAGTGTGCCTATATTCTGTATGTGACGGCGGATGGGATATGCAACGTGCCTATATTCTGTATGTGACGGCGGATGGGATATGTAGTGTGCCTATATTCTATATGTGACGGCGGATGGATATGCAGCATGCCTATATTATGTGTGTGACGGCGGATGGGATATGCAGCGTGCCTATATTCTGGATATGACGGCGGATGGGATATGCAGCGTGCCTATATTCTGTATGTGATGATGGGATATACAGTGTGCCTATATTCTGGATATGACGGTGGATGGGATATGCAGCGTGCCTATATTCTGTATGTGACGGTGGATGGGATATGCAGCGTGCCTATATTCTGTATGTGACGGTGGATGGGATATGCAGCGTGCCTATATTCTGGATATGACGGTGGATGGGATATGCAGCGTGCCTATATTCTGTTTGTGACGGCGGATGGGATATGCAGCGTGCCTATATTCGGTTTGTGACGGCGGATGGGATATGCAGCGTGCCTATATTCTGGATGTGACGGCGGATGGGATATGCAGCGTGCCTATATTCTGTATGTGACGGCGGATGGGATATGCAGCGTGCCTATATTCTGTTTGTGACGGCAGATGGGATATGCAGCGTGCTTATATTCTGTATGTGACGGTGGATGGGATATGCAGCGTGCCTATATTCTGTATGTGACGGTGGATGCATTTGCATACAGAACGCTACGTTTTCAGCTTTCCAGGAAAACACTGTAACGTTCCATTTCTTAGGCATATACAGCGACAGAAGCCTCTTTTGGGGGAATAACATGTATCCTAGGTTATGGGGTTAAATGAAGGTGGATCCTCGTGTCTGCCGCAGACTATAATCCATTCCCAATCCCTCGCTTTCACACTTCCCGTGACCTGTAATACGAGTGACGATCGCCAAGTATACAGCGTATCATTGCCAGGAAACTTATCCTCCAGCATGTACGTTGTGATAGCCATAACAGGGTCCAGCTGTACCACGGTTGTGTCGTGACTTTCCCATGTGGAAGCCCCCCCTCCCTTATTTGTGAGGGGGGGGGGGGGGGCATTGACATCACTAATTGAACACAGACAGGGATGTGAAGGGGCAGGAAATGCCTGGAGTCCTCGCTGCGTTGCAGTGCGCTCTGCAGAAGTCCAGTGTCAGTCGCAGGGAAGGAATCGCGCGCTCTGCTAGTCTGGCGATCGTGCGCCCGCAGATATCTTCTGGTACTTCTATTCCAGTTTTAATTTGGTTCTTTCGCTCTTTAATAACCTAAAACTATGGTCTTTGTAATGAGCAGCCGCTGACCTGCGGTGAACCCGGGCATCTGACCCGTAGGGGTGCAGAAATGTGTGGGTGGTGCCTGAGAGATGGATATGAGTCATTCGGTCCACCACTGAAGGTTGGCACATGAAATGGGTTTACAAGCCTAAGGTCGACACAAGCATTCAGGTCGACATGGGTTTTTAATTTATTTTTTCTATGTCCCGAATGTCGACATGGGCACTGTATCTGTGTACTGCGTCTCCTCGCGTGGCTCGGGCACGGTGCGTCGCTGCCAGTGGCACACTATATTCTATTCTCCCTCTATGCCACCTCATGTTTTTCACGTTTTCCCAACCCTTTAATTTATTACGCACGCTATGATTGGTAATAGTAACCGAACCTGAAGTGCGCCACGCGTCTACTGGCCATGGTCCCCGAACGCAAAATATACATTCTTTTGATCCTACCAGCATTGTATACCTGTCGGCAATATGGTGTCGACCACTTCACTGTGTATGTGGACGGTGTAGATCTTCCATACCACATGCGTATAAAGTCATTTTCCATAATGTAGTCCTGGGCTCGCCAGTGCGTGCATTGGGCTGATTACATCGGGTTATGGCGGTTCCTGTAATGGACGTGTCAAATGTAAATACTTTTGATGCTGAGCAAAGTGGAATCGCCAAAGTAGACGCGCCGTAAAACACTGATGCCCCTCGTTTACTAGCGTTTGCTAGTGCTCCGGTCCAGGTCTGCGGCTGGGAGAGCAGAGCGTGCCGATGGTGGAGCGCCGTGCCGGAGCTTTCTCCCAGCAGCACTTATTTATTTATTTGTCTTCCCCCTGGAAGACGGACGGATCACGCTCTGAGGCAGGAAAACCTCTGACGTCTGCAGCCTCCCAGCTGCTGATAGGAGGGGAATCCCAGGGAAAGGGGCTCTCGGAGCTGACGGACAGTCGTCCTCCAGCAGCAGGGGTGCAGCTACACAGCGTGAGTACACCGTCTCTGTGTCGGTCTGTGCGCTGTATACTGATATTATTATGATCATGCTGCCGACGTCACATTGCAATCCTATCGCTTTATGGGGTCATCCTGTTAATGCAGAAACCTTAATGAGTGATTTAAAATCCAATGCAAATTACTGGTGGCTTATGTAGTCTACAGCAAATGCCGGCTTGTGCGTGTCGGCTGGTGCTCATTGCGCCTGTGTCACGGCGATGCCCAGATGTGGGTATCGCTGCTGCAGGTTATCCACCAGCTGTCCGGTCCCCAGACCATGATATATTCTAGAGGTAGCAACGGCTGCTGTTGTACTACAAATCCCAGCACGCCCTGCTGCTGTTTTGCTGTTAAGGCATGCTGAGATGAGTAGTTCCTTTCTATAGACCAGTACGAAGCCATTCCCCTGGGTAATGTAATGTATGGACCACTGACCGGAATAATGGTCCGTGTGTGACGGTCACTCACAGCCTTATGTGTGCACACAGGAAGTCCCTCTGTTGTCCCTATGGCGCGCCACTCCTTCTCTGATTGGTCCGTAGGTCACGCTTATTGCTGCAGGTGTTACCATGACTTGGTAGAGATTCCAGTCGTTTTAAACAGGAGACCTGACAGTGTTGCCTGTAGCAACCAGATGTGCTAGATAAATGACAGCTAGAATGGTAGATTCTATGGGCAACTCACTCTCTTCCTCTTGGGGAAGGCTGGGTAAATCTCCCCCTCTGGTATGTCAGGGCTGCTGAATGTGTAAAATGTGGGTATTTTGTTACGACCACTTATGCAGATGAGAAACGCGTTTATACACAGTGCGACTCCTTTCTTTTTTCGACCACCCAACTTCCAGTCAGAAATCGATGGCGCGGGACAGCGGGTGGCCTTTGTGGCATAGTTCTGTAATGGGCAATATTTTTCCTACAGCTGTCAGGTGATCACCTCCTGGCGGATTGCAGACCGCATTGGGGGGGGGGTGGGATACTAGCCCTGCGCTACAAGTGAACAGCCGTGCTCGATGCAGGTCACCGGCAACCCTGCCACCATCCAGCTGAAACGCTTGCAATGTATTATCCGCCAAATACAAAGTCTTGTGTGTGTGTGATCTGTCGCTGTCCTGTATAACCTCCCCGTCCCCTCATTTCTGTGGTGGGAAGCCATTACTGTGAAGGCTGCGGGTTGTGTGATTTGCCTCTGTCCTGGATAACTCCCCGTCACCTCATTTTTGTGGTGGGAAGCCATTACTGTGAAGGCTGCGGGTTGTGTGATCTCCCGCTGTCCTGGATAAACTCCCCGTCCCCTCATTTCTGTGGTGGGAAGCCATTACTGTGAAGGCTGCGGGTTGTGTGAACTGCCGCTGTCCTGGATAACTCCCCGTCCCGCCATTACTGTGAAGGCTGCGGGTTGTGTGATCTGTCGCTGTCCTGGATAACTCCCCGTCCCCCTCATTTCTGTGGTGGGTAGCCATTACTGCGAAGGCCCTGGGTTGTGTGATCTGTCGCTGCCCTGGATAACTTCCCCGTCCCCTCACTTCTGTGGTGGGAAGCCATTACTGTGAAGGCTGCGGGTTGTGTGATCTGTTGCTGTCCTGGATAACTCCCCCGTCCCCTCATTTCTGTGGTGGGAAGCCATTACTGTGAAGGCTGCGGGTTGTGTGATCTGCCGCTGTCCTGGATAACTCCCCCGTCCCCTCATTTCGGTGGTGGGAAGCCATTACTGTGAAGGCTGGGAGTTGTGTGATTTGTCGCTGTCCTGGATAACTCCCCATCCCCCTCATTTCTGTGGTGGGAAGCCATTACTGCGAAGGCTGCGGGTTGTGTGATCTCCCGCTGTCCTGGATAACTCCCCGTCCCCTCATTTCTGTGGTGGGTAGCCATTACTGTGAAGGCTGCGGGTTGTGTGATCTGTTGCTGTCCTGGATAACTCCCCGTCCCCTCATTTCTGTGGTGGGAAGCCATTACTGTGAAGGCTGAGAGTTGTGTGATCTGTCGCTGTCCTGGATAACTCCCCATCCCCCTCATTTCTGTGGTGGGAAGCCATTACTGTGAAGGCTGAGAGTTGTGTGATCTGTCGCTGTCCTGGATAACTCCCCATCCCCCTCATTTCTGTGGTGGGAAGCCATTACTGTGAAGGCTGAGAGTTGTGTGATCTGTCGCTGTCCTGGATAACTCCCCATCCCCCTCATTTCTGTGGTGGGTAGCCATTACTGTGAAGGCTGCGGGTTGGGGTGGAAGATGGTTTAGTATTCGTTTCCGCAGACTTCCGTTCCCCAGCTCAAATCGCCTTGTAACCGGCGGCTGCCATTTACCATATAAAGCAGAACCACAATACGTGAGCAGTGGACTCTGGTTCGAGAAGTGAAAAATGTGCCCCAGTTCCTTCCCGGACAGGGCCTTCCCTGGGTCCACAAAGCCGGCTGTGCTGACGGAAGGGGATCATCAATATGTTGTGCAAACCCTGTTCTAGGCCACATAGTATATAGTCATTAGGGTGGCCCTATTAAGGCCGACACCTGGTAAGGTTAAATGGGTCGGAAGGTTGACACAAGTATTGGATTGACAATGGGTAGGTCGACAGTGAAAGGTTGACATGAGTTTTTCCCCTGTGTGTTGCAGTGCGTGCTGGAATACTGATTATATACGTGGGGAAATCCACCAATGACTATCACAGTTCTTTGTACATGAGGTTTCTGCCGAGATCCAGAATGTGTTTCCCGGTTACCGCCGGCCAGAGGCCCAGACACGTCGCGCCCTGCTGTCCTCAGGTGACTCCGCCAGAGGTCATGCAGCCTGAACTGCGCAGAAGACGCTGGACGTTACGGGAAAGGGCTCTTAATCCCTCCAGGAAATGGGACTCGTCAGAGATTGCAGAAAATACAGCAACGTTCTTCTGTGCTATTACGGCTGCGGGATAACGAGTTTGATACTGTTACTAAACGGTCATGTAAAAAAAATGTTTTGCAAAATGCTTAAATCCTCTGATTGGAGCAGGCGGCTGATTGTTGGGGTTCAGGATTATCATTGGGGCTCACAATTGCTCGATTTGAGAACAGGGGAAATGTTTTGCGTCTCCCCCTCACCTTTAATTTCAATAAATATTTGCCTTTTTTTGGCAAATCTGATAACCATGATGGTCATGGTCTGTCCTTTATTATCGGCGCCATGCTAATGGGCGCGTCGGCGCTGGTTCTGCGGTCCGGGTGATGCCGCTGTCCTGGCTGTCCTGCAGAAGCTTCTCCCCTTTAGCTGAACGCTGGTAAATATTATTTGTTTACTGTGCGCCTCTGTAGCGTTATCTAAAGTGTTTACTGTTGATGGCGTGGGAGCTAATCGTGGCCCCCTGGGCATTGTGGGTGCCTGGGGGCCCCGCTACGAGTGTCTGTTGGAATCTGCTGGAAGCGGGAGGATGGTCACGGGACATGTCCCATTAGGTCGGATGTAATATGATAACGAGGATGTTCGCCAGTGAATAATAATTACTATGCTGCTGCATTATGGTGTCTAAAACGTAATGCTAAAATGACGGGATGATCAGCTGGGGGGTCATTGGTTGGGTGCAATGCGTAGTGATATCTGGTATCCTGGTAGAGGGGCTTTTTGTACCCCCATAGACCAATCCTCTGCACCCATTGACACAAATCACTATTTAGCCTGCGGGTTCTCTAGTGGCACACTGTGTTACTTGTCCAGTAACCTGCATACCCAGTATTGTCCGTCCTACCCTAGGCATAATCTGCACCGCTGCATAGGTGGTGGGCATACACTGACAGCAGCACAAGACGCCCCCCCTAGTCTTCTCCCCCCGGGGTACACCGTCATCTTATCCCTCGCCGGGTCGTAGGGGGCAGCAGTTTCATGGGGTTCAGTCTGATTCCTGACCATTCAAAATACCGACGTTCGTTATGTCAACATGGTCGAAATGCCGACATAATGTTGACATGTCAAAAAGTCGACAATATATTTTTTTTTTTTGGGTGGGGGGTGCATAATGAATGACTCTCCAAGTTCGGTTTGCTTCGGGCACTATTCTAACGTAAGGGCTGTGCTTGGATCGGTGTAAAAGAAAAAAATCACAAAAAATTCATGTGAACTTTTTTTAAATGTCGTCCTTTTTAAACATGTTTGTGTTCACCGCCGCAGGTAGTGAAAACCCAATCACATGCCACACCTTCCTGGGCTGCTTGTGGGGGATCAGATGGCCATACACTATACATCGCAGTAGTGTATGGCCAGCTTAAGGTTAGCACTGAACATTGTACTTTAGCAGCTGGAAATTGATTAACAGTTTGGCCACCCATGCTTTGCTGAATCGCTCTGTGTGGGTTCATGCATCTGGCCTGTGCGGTCACAGCAGCTTAAATGACTGTAGGATATCCTTATATCCAGTGAGATCTCATGTGGACAAACACTGAGTGGGGAGGGATCCCGGTGATTCGGCTCTGTGACCATGCGTTTAATCTGCATGTTCTATACAGTAAATAAAAACGGAGGACCGGTGAGAAGCGCATGGTCCGTTTGCCCCCTTTAAGCTGGGAACGTTTCGTTCTGTGTTCCTTTTATTTAAATCAGCGCTCGGATAATCCCTAGAACTGCGCAGCGGTTGCCCGTAGCGATCGATGTATCCGTAAACAATCACAGTCAGTATACATTACCTGTACACTTATACACAGTATAATTCTGTCCCCGCACAGGAACACGCCGGTCAGTACACGGTAACCTCTTGTGTGGGTGAGCGGAGCTAAAATTACTCTTTCTTGGCAGCATGATCTGCAGAACGAGTTTGTGTGTGTGTGTGTGTGTGTGTGCGCTCTTATATTAGGCAGGCGGAGGAGACTGTCCATCTCCTAAGTGATCCTTCTCTAGAGATGGGCTGTACGCTGCAAGAGCGCAATTCTTCATCTACGTAACTCTTGCGCGGTGAAAATACTGGGTGACCCCTGAGACTGCAGGTGAGCTGTAATGTCTATTACTGACTCGCGTTGGTTCTACAGTAGCCTTTGCTGACGGAAAGCTGCCGACGTGACATTACTTGTGCTGTGCCCACACGGTTACATTGTGCGTCTCTGTATAATATATATATATTTGGCTTTTTGTTTGCTGTTCTAATACAGACCTGGCATGTAGACCCCAGGGACAATGTATTCTGCTTGTGCTGTGTATTGTGCGTCCTTCTTTCATTGCACAAGTTCTCCTGAGCTTACGTTTTCTGGGAAGCTATGAATATTCATGGTATTAATGAGCTCATACAGGTGACACCTCTCCATCCGCGGCCCCAAATCCTTCCTACGTGGTCAGGTGTATGTCTTGTAACACTTGTTTATAATGCCTGCTGACAGATAATCCCTGATACCTGTTCCTCGTTCTTTTTCTTTTTACTTATTTCAATTATTAAGGGTAGAGTGCACCTTTTTTAGTAGTTGGAGTTACAGGCCCAGCAAGTTCAAACCAGGATAAAATGTTATGTCTTGTAGGTAATGGTTTGCCAACTGGGCCTAGCCCCTGGTCCCAATATTATTCCAACCATGGTAGGGGGTACTTCTGGTAGAGTGCTGCGGAAGTGGGGAACCTTCTGTAGGTTGACTAAGTTTGGCCCCAAGATTCAAATGTTTTGGGGCTAACGCAAGGAAATCTTGTAGGTTGCGGACAATGGCAACCTGTGGTGGTTGATCTGTACAATTTAGGAGAGGGAAGATAAAGAGTTGAGGCCGGGAGCTTGGCCTGGCTTTCTGACCAGGAGACTTTGTTGGATTCCAAATCACTGTTGGCTGCGTTAAACAAACAATTTTCAGCGAACTTTGCCTTACAAATCAATGTGTGAGGATGAAACAAGAAAAACGCGATGGTTCAGAATCTTGAGCGGCTACCTTCTCTCCAATCACTTGAAGTAATTGCCCTTTGTCCAAGTTCAAGCGTCTGACCTCGTGTTTGGAATATCTAGATCCTCTTATGACCCTTTCTTCTCCTTGATGTAGGCGCATGTATGTTTACGGTCTGCGGTTCGACAACATCTCTGTGGTGTTGAGGTCAGGGCTTTTGCTAGGTCCTTCCAAATTTGTGATGCTTTTATTTAATGCAATTGGTAGTAGATTTTGGGGAGGTGAGTTACAGCCTATACCCTGCTGCATACAGTTTAATCCAAAAAAAAAATATTTTTTGCTGGACCTCTCTTCCTCATGGTTATCTCTAGTTTAGCTTGGTTTAAACCATTGCCTGTTGAGTTCATGTGTTGTGAAGCATCTGTAAAGCGGGTGGCCCTTCCAGCGTGGTATTGGCATTGTGTTGTTTTGCCAGCATTGTGTTAGTCATGAAGACCAAACCCCCTCCACCTTGGTCCCCTATATCCAGAAGACAGCATTGTGGAGGTCTTTCTTGGTACAGATGCCACCATGATTGCTTAAGGCCCTAAGCCAGTGGTTCCCAAACTGTGAGCCGTGGCTCCCTGGGGTGCCTCGGGACACATACAGGGGTGCCCTTGGTTGGTGGTCCAGGACCAACTCAAATAATTAATGGTTAGTTATTAATGAGCAAAACCAGTGCTGGTGGCTGCCAATCATAGAATGTGTACAAACAGAAGCAAATCCTGCCCTTTACTACATTACTGACCCTAAGATTTTCATATAAACCCAATCTAAATTACATTTTTTTGGCCTAGGGGTGCCGTGAAAAAATTCTGATACTCTAGGGTGCCGTGATTCAAAAAAGATTGGGAACCCCTGCCCTAAGCTATACTCTTATATTGACCTTGTTGACCAAGATCCATAGCTCCGTCGTGCATGTAAATGTTGGCCTCCTTGTGACCATACTGGGGGTTTTGCGGTGACTTTGGGACCTCCGCTCTTGCACAAATTGGCGGCTGTGTTCAGCGTTCTACGTTTAGGTCTCTCCTGCAGACAAGTGAACTTTAAAGCGGTTTAGTACTAGGCTGTCGCCCTTTCCAGCTGGCCTGGTAACAAATGAGATCCTCGAGGAAGTCCTTCATTCACTGGTATATCTTGTTAGCCCAAACCCAAATGCCACCCCCAGTGAAAGCCATAGGTCCTGCCTTTATATAATGTTGGAAGTTTTTTCCATGAGGTCACCTGGCTGGAATTACCTTTCACTGACCTGGACGCACGATACATAACTGTAGAGGACATGGTCTGGTGTCACACCGTGAGATTGGGTTAGGACTACTGTAGGACCGGATGGGAAGTGAGGGTACTTAGTTACATGGCACTTGATGCCAATGTACATTTAGGGAATCCCTTGAACACTCTTGCAAATGCTCCTTTATGCCACAGCCACTGCCGCCAGTAACCGCGTTCTTGGACACGTACATTGTACATGTTCGTTGAATCGAGTTCTGGAACCTGATACAAAGTAATTGTCACTTTCATAAATGAAAACATGATTAGTGCTTCCATGGCAACGAGCACGCTGTTGTCACGGAGCGCTGTGGGATGATTTCTCTAGTGGGATCTGCTCGGCACTTGGTCTCCTGTTCACTTGGCTCCTGAGATTGATCGCAACTTATGTAACTGATCTTCAGGTGGTTCTGGTGGCCAGGGTCTAGGGTTTTGGTGGGGTGCGTTGTCTGGAGACAATATTTATTTTTAATGTGTTTTTATTGGGCCTATACAGATACAGATTGTTTAGGCGCAGGTATAATGTGACGGTCTAACCACTGCCATGGTGAAGCACTAGGGTCAGGAGTGATGGAGAATTAGGGGAGGGAGGAAATGGAGGGGAGGGGAGGGGGGCAGGGCGGCTGTCACATGGTCAGTAAATGAGGTTATACACTGTATAATAGTGATGTTGCCAGTGAGGGTACTATATGTGTATATATCAATTAACGCCGCTCCGGGGAACCACCACCCCCCCTCCCTCCCTCCCCCTTCCTGGCCAAGCCCATGTACAGGGCAGCAAATGGATGGAGAAATCATTAGGTTATTTAAGGATGGATCATTAGGTTGACACACAGGAAGGGTTGACACGTCTAGTTCCACACCATCATTAGGTTGACATGGGGTTTTTCACTTCTCTTTTTTTTTGCCCCGAAATTTCGACACCGTCGACCTGGACACTGAAACGTAGCACCGCGCCCCCTTGCATGGCACTCTGCGCTCGCCATGCTTCTCCTGTGCCTGGTAAAAGTAACCTATATGCGTGTCGGCACAAAAAAAGTAAAAAACCCCATGTCGACCTAATGCTTGTGTCGATATTCAGTCATGTCGACCTTATGTTTGTAGTGACCATATCCCAGTGATTTTGCCTCCTCCTGCCCGTCGCTCACAGCCGCCACGTAACCCAGGAGTCCCTAAGCAGCCGCTGACTTAATGCGCCCACCCCGAACAGGCAGGGGTACATCTGCATTCACTGGGGCCCACCCAGTGGTTTTATAGTTTCAGGTACATTTTTGTGGGCACACCCGTGAAATGCCGGGGGTCAACACCGCATTCCCCCCCCCCTGTCAATAAAACGGCATACGGCCAGGGAAGGCTACCCTTTGTGTGGTCCATACGCAAGACACACCGCACATGTGCACAGCGTACCATGCGCGGTTTATCGATGGTCGGGCGGGCTGCGAATTTGCAGCCCTCCGAACGGGTCTGAATCGGGCCCCTAGTTTGGGAACCACTGGCCGTAGCGTTCTGGGTCAAAGCCTACCCTTACTGTCGCACGGTTATCCAGTGAGCGCTACGGTCTTGGTTAGACCCAGCTGTGGTGGCGTGTGTGTGCCCGCTTCTCCTGGCTAGAGGAACATATGGGTGTCGGTTTGTCGCTGTGCAGGCCCCTTCTGTGGATTATCTCTGCTCCGCGTGCGACTGATATCCACCATAAAGGGGTCCGCGGAATCTTCTATACCTTAATTGGGCTTTAAACCAATAACTTGGGACCAAAAGCGGAGTTACCACCCGTTACCCAATCCAACCCGATGTAACCACTCAACCAGGCGTCCGAGGGCATCTGCATCCTATTTGGGTTTGTTTAGGGATTAGCGCTTCTTATGCCAGGCTGCATTGTTGCAGTTGGCGCATAGGAAGTGCAGCTAGAACCTGGCGCACATGTTACTGGATGCAATAAGATGATTTGGTGGGCATGACGGGTGTTCCAGGCTATGCAGTTACAGGAATGCATGTTGGTTACTCCCGGTGTGATAAATAAGAGCTGCCCAGGGCACACAGCAGCCGGCAGGGTCTGGTTACAGCTGGACCTGGTGGCCGGTGACCCCCCTCCTGCTCCGTCCAGCAGGGCTTCCTCTGACTCTGTGCACGGCCACAGGAATTCCTGAGCATGGAGTCCTGGCCCCAGAATACAATAGAGGCCGCATTCCTGCCTTACTATGCTGCATTCCAGATGTATGAATAAGTTATCTATGAGGCCGGGGACAGCACAGCCTGAGTCACACAATCCTGCAAGGAACCTGGATGTACAGAGGAGGCGGAGGAGGAAGAAAAGCGTATTTGTGCAGGGATTACTTGCCCTAAGAGCATTACACGTACATCTGAGTGTGACATTAGCTGCTCAGCATTGTCAGTATCATGTGGTCGGGGAGGCAGCTGAGACCAGTTCCCTGCAGGGTATTAGACACTGCTCCAAAATATTCCCTCACTCCCAAGCTGCAGCGTGCACGGACTACAGGGGGTTCCCAGCTTCCACACCGACAGGTATAAGGTGGGGGTGCCAGGGCTTCAGCTTGTCTTTATTGGGGTACCTTCATCAGCGTGGAGGGATGGGTTACCGGTAGGAGGAGAGGAAGGAGAAGGGAGGAGGTGTGTGTGTGTGTGTGTGTGTGTGTGTGTGTGTGTGTGTGTATCTTACACAGTCCTGTCACTAGTGTCCGGTGCTTACATCGCCTGCTCCCTCTGTCCTGTCGCTAGTGTCTGGTGCTTACACAGTCTGCTCCCTCTGTCCTGTCGCTAGTGTCCGGTGCTTACACCGCCTGCGCCCTCTGTCCTGTCGCTAGTGTCCGGTGCTTACACCGCCTGCGCCCTCTGTCCTGTCGCTAGTGTCCGGTGCTTACACCGCCTGCGCCCTCTGTCCTGTCGCTAGTGTCCGGTACTTACACCGCCTGCGCCCTCTGTCCTGTCGCTAGTGTCCGGTGCCTGCGCCCACTGTCCTGTCGCTGGTGTCCGGTGCTTACACCGCCTGCGCCCACTGTCCTGTCGCTGGTGTCCGGTACTTACACCGCCTGCGCCCTCTGTCCTGTCGCTAGTGTCCGGTGCCTGCGCCCACTGTCCTGTCGCTGGTGTCCGGTGCTTACACCGCCTGCGCCCACTGTCCTGTCGCTGGTGTCCGGTACTTACACCGCCTGCGCCCTCTGTCCTGTCGCTAGTGTCCGGTGCCTGCGCCCACTGTCCTGTCGCTGGTGTCCGGTGCTTACACCGCCTGCGCCCACTGTCCTGTCGCTGGTGTCCGGTACTTACACCGCCTGCGCCCTCTGTCCTGTCGCTAGTGTCCGGTGCCTGCGCCCACTGTCCTGTCGCTGGTGTCCGGTGCTTACACCGCCTGCGCCCACTGTCCTGTCGCTGGTGTCCGGTGCTTACACCGCCTGCGCCCTCTGTCCTGTCGCTAGTGTCCGGTACTTACACCGCCTGCGCCCTCTGTCCTGTCGCTAGTGTCCGGTACTTACACCGCCTGCGCCCTCTGTCCTGTCGCTAGTGTCCGGTACTTACACCGCCTGCGCCTTCTGTCCTGTCGCTAGTGTCCGGTACTTACACCGCCTGCGTCCTCTGTCCTGTCGCTAGTGTCCGGTACTTACACCGCCTGCGCCCTCTGTCCTGTCGCTAGTGTCCGGTGCCTACGCCCACTGTCCTGTCGCTAGTGTCCGGTACCTACACCGCCTACGCCCACTGTCCTGTCGCTAGTGTCCCGCTTATACGGCATTAAGATTTTATTGTTAATATTTTTTATTTCACTCTGCCAACAAGCCAATGTCACCCAGGAGCTGGTTTATATGCCACCATATGTACTCATACCTGCGCTGCATGGTAATTCTATAAAGCCGTATGGACAATGCCATCCATTCCCCTCTCACCTTTCCTGTGCTTATTGTCTCTCCTCTGTATACGTCTGTTCTGTGACACTAACGTAATCTGCTGCGGAGCTGTGTATATCGCAGCAGATTCCGTTACAGCATCTTATATAGCGCAGCAGATTCCGTTAGTGTCTTATATAGCGCAGCAGATTCCGTTAGTGTCTTATATAGCGCAGCAGATTCCGTTAGTGTCTTATATAGCGCAGCAGATTCCGTTACAGTGTCTTATATAGCGCAGCAGATTCCATTACAGCGTCTTTTATAGCGCAGCAGATTCCGTTACAGCGTCTTATATAGCGCAGCAGATTCCGTTAGTGTCTTATATAGCGCAGCAGATTCCGTTAGTGTCTTATATAGCGCAGCAGATTCCGTTAGTGTCTTATATAGCGCAGCAGATTCCGTTACAGCGTCTTTTATAGCGCAGCAGATTCCGTTACAGCGTCTTATATAGCGCAGCAGATTCCGTTACAGCGTCTTATATAGCGCAGCAGATTCCGTTACAGCGTCTTATATAGCGCAGCAGATTCCATTGCGCTTTACAATTGTAGACTGTGATGGAACAAACTGGGTAACAACAGACTGACTTGGAGGTAGGAGGGCCCTGCTGCAAGCTTAGTCTTACTGTATAGCCTCATGTGTTATATCAGCATTGTGCATTTCCTTGTGTCATATTAGTACTGTATGGCCTCATGTTAGGTCAGTACAGTACACACTATGGCCTCATGTTAGGTCAGTACAGTACACACTATGTCATGTCGGTACGGTACACACAGTGTTATGGTTGTGTTGGCGCTATTCCAGAACACAAAACCTTCGCATCTAATTACACCCAATCTGTACAGTCCACAAATAACCTCACATACTCTGTCACACTCCCATCCCCTGACCCCCGGCCCGCATTGCTGGGTCACCGTATTGTACAAACCACGGGACACCCTGTAATCCGCCTCGTGTTGTGCGATACCTGGGCAACTCCCCTCCGGAATTTGTCTGTGTGTATTCCGGAGCGATCTCTGTGTGTGTGTGTATCCTTGCCTGGTTGCTGTGTGTGGTTCTGTGTGTGTGTGTCTCGGAGCAGTGGCTGTGTGTTTGTGTGTGTGTACTGTATCTTGGATTAGTTGCAGTGTGTGTTTGTATCTCAGAGCAGTGTATGTGTGTGTGTGTGTGTGTGTTTCTCGGAGCAGTGTATGTGTGCGTATATCAGAGCAGTGTGTGTGTGTCGCAGTGTGTGTTTGTTACATAGTTACATAGTAGGTAAGGCTGAAAAGACTTGCGTCCATCTAGTTCAACCTGGTATAGATATCCATAACGTGTGTGTGTCTCCGGAGCTGTGTGTGTGTATCGCAGTGTATGTGTGTGTATATCAGAGCAGTGTGTGTGTGTGTGTGTCTCGGAGCAGTGGCTGTGTGTGGGTCTCTGTGTGTGTGTGTGTACTGTATCTTGGATTAGTTGCAGCAGTGTATGTGTGTGTATCAGAGCTGTGTGTGTATATCAGAGCAGTGTGTGTGTGTCGGAGCAGTGTCTGTGTGTGTGTGTGTCCCAGTGTATAGAGACACATTGCTGTTCTGCAGACAAAGGCATTTCCAGTACAGAGGAATCTTTCCCTTCCCAGTAATCCTCTTATCTCCGTGTACAGAGCGCTCAGCGCCCGGTGCCGGCTGTAACACAACTAATAATGTTCTCCTGGGTGAGTGTCGCATCTCTGCCCTCAGCTCCCTGACTGACGTGTGCCACCTGATTCCCCAGCGAGTCGCTGCCCGGAGGCCTGCGTCTGCCGGTGGTGTACCCTGTGTTGTCCGCTTCCAGCCGCAGGGCTCTGCGTGGCCCTATTCTCGTACGGCCTCCTGTCCGACTCTGTGTTCTGCACATGTTTGTATATGTCCTGCTCAACCTTCTGACGCTTGACACAACTTTATACACACACGCCTGTACATTGGGGACACTACGCTGGCGTACTCTGATTTGTTTGGAGGGGAACCTCAAGCTGCTTCTGCCCCTCTGCCTGTCCTTTCTCTGCAGATGCCATGCTAGTGCCCCAGCCTCTTGTCACCCCAATGTGAAAACCCAACACTTCCCTGTAAAATAACACTGTGCACTTTGACTGCCCTGCTGGGTCCGCCGGATCCCGAGATCAGAGGACGGCGGCTCATTCCCCAGCTTGCTGTATCTGTCCTGCTAATAATAGCCAGGCGTATGACTCTTCCTGTCCAGGATGATAGAATACCCTTGGCTGGTGTCCAGCAATTGTTCGTCAGTCACCCCCTTGTCAGTCCATGGCCATGTGCTTGTTGCCTCTAACCCCAGGCCCACATGTGATCAATACCCGGCTAATTTTAGGAACGCTGACGGGACGGTGTTCTGGTGCTGAGAAGCTGGTAAACACCTCTGACGTCTGCTGCAAAGTTTAAGGGCTGGGCAGATGTTTGCTGCACAGAGCCGCATTGCTCCGCGTAACCTACACGCGGTCATCATGCACAATACACAGAATATATATGTGCATTGTAATGGTGCTATGTCAGGGTGGTTCCTTTTTGCATATGTGTGTTTTTAACCCTTTCTTTGCCCTTCCTTCTGGAGTCAGGGGTCCTGCTGCGGTGGATTCCACTGTAGATATTTCTATTAGTTCATACCAGTGATCACTGAGGTCCCAATGGGACTGTTTATAGCCGACATGTCCAAACTATAAGTCCCAGCATGCCTTGCCACTGTCTTGCTATTAGGGAATGCTAAAACTGTCAGGGCATGCTGGGATGTTTCACAACAGCTGGAGGGCCACAGTTTGGACATGCCTGGTTTATAGGGTTGTACACGAGCCCTAAAGCCAGAAGGAATGCTAAAGCAATTGTGTTTAGTAAAAGTTGCATGAAGGCGCGAACAAAGCGGCTATATATTTATTACCTGACACCTGTGTTTGCTTTTCCCCTTTGCAGTTGTGAATACTGAGATATATGGAGCTGCTGAGACACACCTTTGAATATTGCCGGGCACAGCACCGCCTCTCCGCATGAGATACACGCCTTAGCGGACCCTCAGGAGCCGGGTTGCTATCAGGGCGGACCACCATTAGAGCCCTCTGCGCGCGGATCTACTTGAGCAAGAGACTCTTCTGTCCGCGGAACGCCGCTCTCCTGCAGCAGTCCACCCCGGCTGTAAAATTCACAGTCTACCCAGATGGGGTAACGTGATTGGTCCAACCGGATCACCGCCCTCGCGCCTGAGCCACCAGGACTCGCACTTACAAATACATATATATTTTTTTTCTACTGTAAAGAGGGAGGCGCTGAGGCCGCTGGAAGGAGGAAGCCGCGGATGGCATAAAGTTGGATACTGTACACCGCTGCGCCTTGGACACGCGTGGCCCATCAGTTTGTTATCGTGTGGTTTTTTTGGGGGGGGATTTTTTTTTTTTTTTTGTCGTAACTTGCACAATATTTGTGTTGACATTTTTTGTACATTTTTAGCTCCACGTTTGTATCTTTGCGGTATCATCATGGCGCGGATCAATCGCCCAGCTCCGGTGGAAGTTTGCTATAAAAACATGCGGTTCTTGATCACTCATAACCCCACCAATGCTACACTGAATACCTTCATCGAGGTGAGTGCGGCTCTTGTATACTGACCATGGTTCTAGAGTCTGTCCTAAAGGTTAGTGGCTTAAAGTGACTTTTGAAGCCCCATCCCATTTCTTACGCTCTGCAATCCAGAAATCCCCATAAAATCCTCATAAAATCCTATTTCAGAGTTCTCAAAGGTTAGAGAGAGGAAGGAGGGCCCTGCTCGAAAGGTCAGTCTCCCGGGCGATGGCGGTTATGTGTGGTCAGTGTAAGTGATGGTAATCTGGTGCAATGACCATCCAGTAAGGGTGAGAACATGGCCCCGGAATTGTTAAGGACCTGGGAAAGTCCTGGTGTGTGAGGGTGGGAGTTCCTCGGAGAGCTTGCAGCTCCCACTGGTTGTGAGTGTGGAGGAGCGATGCAGATATTGGGGAGGACGGTGTAAGCTGGGGAGATACATGGAGACCAGCAAAGATCTGGATGTTGGTGCGGTTTAGTGGTTTGCTTTCTGCAGAGGACTGTATGAGAAATTACGTGAGATGATGAACTCCTCTAGAGGAATAATATACTGTATTTCTCCATGCAGGGGATGGTGGCGGCAGGTGAGGAGGGGGGATGGCGGCGGAAGGAAGGGAGGGCACTTCGGAAGGTGAGGAGAAGCTAGTAGGGATTGCAGGAGGAGGGAAGGAGAAGCAGAGGGCAGGAGGAGCAGGTGGGTATTGCGGGAGGGGAGGAGGAGCAGATTGCTGAAGGGGAGGAGGAGCAGGTAGGGAGGAGGAGCAGATTGGAGAAGGGGAGGAGTGGGGATTGTGGGAGGGAAAGAGGAGCGGGTTGGGATTGCGGGAGGTGGGGAGATTGCGGGAGGGGAGGAGGAGCAGGTGAGGATTGTGGGCTAAATGAATAAAGGGTACTTGTTTCCTAGCACTGCCACAATCGCGGGCATCGTGTACCTTTAAGTTAAGGTACACGATGCCCGCGATGGACCCGATTTCCTTTGAAATCAGGTCCATTTTGCCGGCAAAGGAAAAATCGCGGGCATCGCGTCGGTCGGGACCATTAACATTGGCACCGACGCGATGCCCCCGATTTTGCCATAGGCTTCAATGTTAAAATATTTTTTAACATTGAAATCGGGAGCATCGCGTCGGTCTTGTGCCATTATAATGGCACAAGATGAGATGGACTTGATTAAGTCCATTTTACATAGCAAACAATGTGAAATGGGCCAATATGACCCATTTCACATTATATATGGCCCTGTCGTTACCCCACGATTGACGCGAACCCGAAGCGTGGCGAGCGCAGTGGTGCGTGTCCTCCGACCTTTTCATTCCCCTACTATCCACGTCGGCGTGGAATTGAGAATATAAAGTGTGGCGAGCGCAGCGAGGGGACGCGTATACCTTTGAAGTTATACACGTCCCCTCGTGGGGCTCGCAATGCTTCGGGCTCGGTGGCTTGCTGCGCTCGCCACACTTTATATTCTCAACTCCACGCCGACGTGGATAGTAGGGGAATGAAAAGGTCGGAGGACGCGCACTGCCGTCCCTCGCGGGCTCGCTGCGCTCTCCACGCTTCGGGTTGGCGTCAATCGTGGGGTGGGGTTTACGGTATAAAATTGGGGGTCTAGGGAATATTTTACATTGAATCCAATGTAAAATCGGGTCCCAGGGACCCTATTCACATTTGATTCAATTATCGACCAACGCGATTTTTCCGACACGACCACCCCGATGGAAATCGGTGTGGCCGTGCTAGGAAACAAGTACCGAATAAAGTGCCAGCGGATGCGGGACAGGAAATGAACCCAATGGTGCTCAGGGAAGACACTGCCCATACCCATCTTGTACCTCATGTAGGACGGAAGATCTGGGGCAGACGTGGTTTGAGGTAGCTGGGTGGAGAAGAGGGGTAACTACGATACACTTGGGGTTAGAGTTGGGAAGGACGTTTGCCTATTGGTAGAATGCCAGCACCACTGGTGCAATATTTAACTAAATTGCAATGAACTGATTTGGCTGTATTTTATATTTATACTAAAAGATCAGTCGCTGGGGGCGGCGCCGGCATTTTCAACGGATATTTTGAGGATCACTGAGCAACGTTGGTGCTCAAAGGGTTAAAAGGTTTCCTGCGAGTAGATGAGCATTTGTCCTTTTTGGGGTTAAATGTTGACTTTACCTGCTAGTTGGGACTGGAATCCTGATGAGATCCCCTGAGGTGACGGTCACAGCGGGTCTGGACACCCCCGGTAGGGTTACATACAGGTTCTCGCCCTTACTGGTGATCTGCGTGGCATGGGGGTAATCCCTCCTACAGCCGTTCCAGGATGCTTTCCCCTTCCCAGGACTAACACAGAAGATCTCCTGACGGGATGCTTTGTAGAATTTGCTGAAGGGCATAGCAGCTTAATTCATAGTTTGTTTGCAAATCCTATATTAAAGGTCACCTTTCACCTACATCCGCCTGTCACAGCTAAGGATGCAGTCTATCCAATCCCCTAGGAGCTGCTGTTTTCTTATTGGTCGGTACCCACAACATGCCAGCTTTCCTGCCCGCTGCTGTCACTGAGATGAACGGCCTGCGTTCTCCTAATGCCAGCAGAAAACCTGCACCTGCCCAAATACGCCCATGTCCGTCGCTCATACCTCTCCTCGGAGCATTTATCATGTGTGTGCAGCTCGGCTCTTGGCAGACGTGGTCCGGAACTATTTCTGTGCAGCCTGCGTAAACTGGCACGGCCTACAATCCCCCAGCAATATTTAAAGGATTTTTTTTTATTATCATTCCAAATTCAGATTTACTTTATTGGATGTTTGGGAACCTAAACGGATGAGGGCTAAAAATAAATTGGATTTGGATCGCACAAAGAGTTCAAATTATCCAACCCCGTCCGCATTTCAGACCATTAATCTTGCAGTGTTTACGGTTCCTATTAACCCCTTAGGGGGCAGCTTAGACTGCAGAGATGGAGAACGTTGCAGGGATAGAGGACTGCTCTGTTCAGACCACGGCGCAGAAAATGTGTAAGCGGACTGATTAACCGTCAAAATAGCGCCCTTTCTGGTTTCTGCGGCTGGGCTTGTAGGGAAGGGATCTAGCGTCTTGCCAATATAGAACCTTTTCGTTTTTGCATGACAGCAAATTGTTTCCAGATCAGGGTTCCGGTCACAACCCTCCAGCAATAAACAGGTTAACCGCAGCCCTATGGAACGAGAGAGCAATTTGCGTGTGTTCTCTGTGAATGCAAATTTCCAGGTCTGATCTCGTATCTGTATTTTCCATAGAATAGGTGGCGGTTCTCTACCCTATATAGATCAGGAGTCTGCGATCTCGCTAATATGTTATGTCCAAAATAAACGTGTGACCGGTGAGGTGCCATCTGGTGTAGGGGGGGGGGGGGGGTCCTAATACCGGCAGCCCTACTCGACGTATAATGGCAGGAAACTTACAATTATTAGGGCAAAAATGTTTCACCCATTTATTGCAGTCTGCTGATGTCATTTCCATTCTTGTGCATTCCCCTTCCCCCCCAGGATCTGAAGAAGTACGGGGCCACCACCGTGGTCAGAGTCTGCGAAGTTACCTACGATAAGACTCCCCTGGAAAAAGACGGCATCACTGTCATGGTAAGTGGCCGACTTCTGTCCGGTCTGTTATGTAACGCTATAAGAATGTAAAAGAGCATGTTAGAAAAGTAACAAATCGGGCCCTTGGTGACCCCGTTGTCCGTGTTATCCCCCTGTGCTAGTAAGTACACCATGTAGTTACAGGTGCATTGTTTGCCTTCCCTTCCTCAAATCCCTGTATCTCCTAGAGTCCTTCTGTTAATCTAATAGAGCTGAGCTAATCCTGTCACAATGGCTTGCAGACGTGACCCAGTGACAAAAGGTAGTTTACAGTGTTGGGGGAGGGGATTAGGCGGTCCTCGGGTTCAGGCTGGGCCTTTAGAAGGCCTCGTAGTCCTTGCAGCCCCTATAGTAAGCTTAGGTGGGTCACGTTAATCTACGAAGTGTCTTCCTATGACGATGCCTGGCCACCAGCGCCAGTCCTGATTTGTCATGCTGCCCCTTTGCCCTAGTGGCTCTGTCTAGATGGGGGATTGGGGATCCCAGGAGCTGTCTGTAATCCCCTCATTGCTGTTCTACCCTGTGACGTGTGTTCTGCTAGGCATGCGCCATTCGCACATTGAATATTCCGACCCTGCTTCATTGGCCGGCGCTGATGACGAGGAGAGCGAAGTTGCTGCATCACCCACACCCTGATCTCCCCGCTCAGTGGCTGCAGCTGATGAGGCGTCGCACGCACCCTGATCTCCCCGCTCAGTGGCTGCAGCTGATGAGGCGTCGCACGCACCCTGATCTCCCCGCTCAGTGGCTGCAGCTGATGAGGCGTCGCACGCACCCTGATCTCCCCGCTCAGTGGCTGCAGCTGATGAGGCGTCGCACGCACCCTGATCTCCCCGCTCAGTGGCTGCAGCTGATGAGGCGTCGCACGCACCCTGATCTCCCCGCTCAGTGGCGGCAGCTGATGAGGCGTCGCACGCACCCTGATCTCCCCGCTCAGTGGCGGCAGCTGATGAGGCGTCGCACGCACCCTGATCTCCCCGCTCAGTGGCTGCAGCTGATGAGGCTTCGCACGCACCCTGATCTCCCCGCTCAGTGGCTGCAGCTGATGAGGCGTCGCACGCACCCTGATCTCCCCTCTCAGTGGCTGCAGCTGATGAGGCGTCGCACGCACCCTGATCTCCCCTCTCAGTGGCTGCAGCTGATGAGGCGTCGCACGCACCCTGATCTCCCCTCTCAGTGGCTGCAGCTGATGAGGCGTCGCACGCACCCTGATCTCCCCGCTCAGTGGCTGCAGCTGATGAGGCGTCGCACGCACCCTGATCTCCCCGCTCAGTGGCGGCAGCTGATGAGGCGTCGCACGCACCCTGATCTCCCCGCTCAGTGGCGGCAGCTGATGAGGCGTCGCACGCACCCTGATCTCCCCGCTCAGTGGCGGCAGCTGATGAGGCGTCGCACGCACCCTGATCTCCCCGCTCAGTGGCGGCAGCTGATGAGGCGTCGCACGCACCCTGATCTCCCCGCTCAGTGGCTGCAGCTGATGAGGCTTCGCACGCACCCTGATCTCCCCGCTCAGTGGCTGCAGCTGATGAGGCGTCGCACGCACCCTGATCTCCCCTCTCAGTGGCTGCAGCTGATGAGGCGTCGCACGCACCCTGATCTCCCCTCTCAGTGGCTGCAGCTGATGAGGCGTCGCACGCACCCTGATCTCCCCGCTCAGTGGCTGCAGCTGATGAGGCGTCGCACGCACCCTGATCTCCCCGCTCAGTGGCTGCAGCTGATGAGGCGTCGCACGCACCCTGATCTCCCCGCTCAGTGGCTGCAGCTGATGAGGCGTCGCACGCACCCTGATCTCCCCGCTCAGTGGCGGCAGCTGATGAGGCGTCGCACGCACCCTGATCTCCCCGCTCAGTGGCTGCAGCTGATGAGGCGTCGCACGCACCCTGATCTCCCCGCTCAGTGGCTGCAGCTGATGAGGCGTCGCACGCACCCTGGTCTCCCCGCTCAGTGGCTGCAGCTGATGAGGCGTCTCACGCACCCTGGTCTCCCCGCTCAGTGGCTGCAGCTGATGAGGCGTCGCACGCACCCTGATCTCCCCGCTCAGTGGCTGCAGCTGATGAGGCGTCGCACGCACCCTGATCTCCCCGCTCAGTGGCTGCAGCTGATGAGGCGTCGCACGCACCCTGGTCTCCCCGCTCAGTGGCTGCAGCTGATGAGGCGTCGCACGCACCCTGGTCTCCCCGCTCAGTGGCTGCAGCTGATGAGGCGTCGCACGCACCCTGATCTCCCCGCTCAGTGGCTGCAGCTGATGAGGCGTCGCACGCACCCTGATCTCCTCCCCGCTCAGTGGCTGCAGCTGATGAGGCGTCGCACGCACCCTGATCTCCCCGCTCAGTGGCGGCAGCTGATGAGGCGTCGCACGCACCCTGATCTCCCCGCTCAGTGGCTGCAGCTGATGAGGCGTCGCACGCACCCTGATCTCCCCGCTCAGTGGCTGCAGCTGATGAGGCGTCGCACGCACCCTGATCTCCCCGCTCAGTGGCTGCAGCTGATGAGGCGTCGCACGCACCCTGATCTCCCCGCTCAGTGGCTGCATGTTTATGTCACACTATAAATAGCGCTGTGCTATATCTGTCCCTATAACCAGGGCGTCTGCAGCATCCATGCCGAGGAATAATCTTTCTCCTGCGCCGTGTTGGTCTGTGCGAACGGCTGGGGGGGGGTCCTAATCCATGGTCACCGAGGAGTATTAAACTATAACATTGCTACCTGCACCCTCTCCTCCTATACTTGTCCAACAGTGGCCCCTCCTTGAGCGTAAGCTCTTACGAGCAGGTCCCCCCCCCCCCCCCCCTCAATGGTCCTTGTGCTGCCGGGCGTGTTGACGTCACGTAATTGCATATCTGTGAGTTTGGCTGTAAGCGTGTTTTATGCGTGTGTCCTCTCCCGTGTGCGGCACGATGTAAACACAAGATAATTATCACGGTAATTTGGCTGCCCGTGTGTGTTACAATTCTTGTTAATCTGGTTGCTCGACATCTGTGCCCGTCAGCCAGCTGGCGGCACGTCTGCAGACACTTTAATCTGTCCTGCTCCTGTTTACACAGATAAGTGTACAATGAGCCGTGTGTGTGCCCAGAGGCTGACACAATTAGTTACCGGCCTCCCCGCGGCTATCTGACCTCCATATAGAAGTGTGTGATGTGCCACTGTGACTCCTCGTTATCACTGTGTGCCCAGAGGCTGACACAATGAGTTACCGGCCTCCCCGCTGCTATCTGACCTCCGTATAGAAGTGTGTGACCTGCCACTGTGACTCCTCGTTATCACTGTGTGCCCAGAGGCTGACACAATGAGTTACCGGCCTCCCCGCGGCTATCTGACCTCTGTATATAGAAGTGTGTGACCTGCCGCTGTGACTCCTCGTTATCACTGTGTGCCCAGAGGCTGACACAATGAGTTACCGGCCTCCCCGCGGCCATCTGACCTCCGTATATAGAAGTGTGTGACCTGCCGCTGTGACTCCTCGTTATCACTGTGTGCCCAGAGGCTGACACAATGAGTTACCGGCCTCCCCGCGGCTATCTGACCTCCGTATAGAAGTGTGTGACCTGCCGCTGTGACTCCTCGTTATCATTGTGTGCCCAGAGGCTGACACACTGAGTCACCGGCCTCCCCGCGGCCATCTGACCTCCGTATAGAAGTGTGTGACCTGCCGCTGTGACTCCTCGTTATCACTGTGTGCCCAGAGGCTGACACAATGAGTTACCGGCCTCCCCGCGGCTATCTGACCTCCGTATAAAAGTGTGTGACCTGCTGCTGTGACTCCTCGTTATCACTGTGTGCCCAGAGGCTGACACAATGAGTTACCGGCCTCCCCGCGGCTATCTGACCTCCGTATAGAAGTGTGTGACCTGCCGCTGTGACTCCTCGTTATCACTGTGTGCCCAGAGGCTGACACAATGAGTCACCGGCCTCCCCGCGGCTATCTGACCTCCGTATAGAAGTGTGTGACCTGCCGCTGTGACTCCTCGTTATCACTGTGTACCCAGAGGCTGACACAATGAGTTACCGGCCTCCCCGCGGCTATCTGACCTCCGTATAGAAGTGTGTGACGTGCCGCTGTTACTCCTTGTTATCACTGTGTGCCCAGAGGCTGACACAATGAGTTACCGGCCTCCCCGCGGCTATCTGACCTCCGTATAGAAGTGTGTGACCTGCCGCTGTGACTCCTCGTTATCACTGTGTGCCCAGAGGCTGACACAATGAGTCACCGGCCTCCCCGCGGCCATCTGACCTCCGTATAGAAGTGTGTCACCTGCCGCTGTGACTCCTCGTTATCACTGTGTGCTCAGAGGCTGACACAATGAGTTACCGGCCTCCCCGCGGCTATCTGACCTCCGTATAGAAGTGTGTGACCTGCCGCTGTGACTCCTCGTTATCACTGTGTGCCCAGAGGCTGACACAATGAGTTACCGGCCTCCCCGCGGCTATCTGACCTCCGTATATAGAAGTGTGTGACCTGCCGCTGTGACTCCTCGTTATCACTGTGTGCCCAGAAGCTGACACAATGAGTTACCGGCCTCCCCGCGGCTATCTGACCTCCGTATATAGAAGTGTGTGACCTGCCGCTGTGACTCCTCGTTATCACTGTGTGCCCAGAGGCTGACACAATGAGTTACCGGCCTCTCCGCGGCTATCTGACCTCCGTATATAGAAGTGTGTGACCTGCCGCTGTGACTCCTCGTTATCACTGTGTGCCCAGAGGCTGACACAATGAGTTACCGGCCTCCCCGCGGCCATCTGACCTCCGTATAGAAGTGTGTGACCTGCCGCTGTGACTCCTCGTTATCACTGTGTGCCCAGAGGCTGACACAATGAGTCACCGGCCTCCCCGCGGCCATCTGACCTCCGTATAGAAGTGTGTGACCTGCCGCTGTGACTCCTCGTTATCACTGTGTGCCCAGAGGCTGACACAATGAGTTACCGGCCTCCCCGCGGCCATCTGACCTCCGTATAGAAGTGTGTGACCTGCCGCTGTGACTCCTCGTTATCACTGTGTGCCCAGAGGCTGACACAATGAGTTACCGGCCTCCCCGCGGCCATCTGACCTCCGTATAGAAGTGTGTGACCTGCCGCTGTGACTCCTCGTTATCACTGTGTGCCCAGAGGCTGACACAATGAGTCACCGGCCTCCCCGCGGCTATCTGACCTCCGTATAGAAGTGTGTGACCTGCCGCTGTGACTCCTCGTTATCACTGTGTGCCCAGAGGCTGACACAATGAGTCACCGGCCTCCCCGCGGCTATCTGACCTCCGTATAGAAGTGTGTGACCTGCCGCTGTGACTCCTCGTTATCACTTAGTGCCCAGAGGCTGACACAATGAGTCACCGGCCTCCCCGCGGCTATCTGACCTCCGTATAGAAGTGTGTGACCTGCCGCTGTGACTCCTCGTTATCACTGTGTGCCCAGAGGCTGACACAATGAGTCACCGGCCTCCCCGCGGCCATCTGACCTCCGTATAGAAGTGTGTGACCTGCCGATGTGACTCCTCGTTATCACTGTGTGCCCAGAGGCTGACACAATGAGTCACCACCGGCCTCCCCGCGGCCATCTGACCTCCGTATAGAAGTGTGTGACCTGCCGCTGTGACTCCTCGTTATCACTGTGTGCCCTGAGGCTGACACAATGGGGAAAATTTACTAAAGGAAATTTGTAAAAAAAAAAAGGGGTGTATTTGTATCCAGAAATACACTTATTTTTGACATTAACTATCCCGAAAATACGTCAATTCGTATTCGTATTTATGTGCTATCAATACGAATACGAATTGCCGTATTTTCGGAATAGTAAATGTAAAAAATAAGTGTATTTCTGGATACAAATACACCAATTTTTTACAAATTTCCTTTAGTAAATTTCCCCCAATGAGTTACCGGCCTCCCCGCGGCTATCTGACCTCCGTATAGAAGTGTGTGACCTGCCGCTGTGACTCCTCGTTATCACTGTGTGCCCAGAGGCTGACACAATGAGTCACTGGCCTCCCCGCGGCTATCTGACCTCCGTATAGAAGTGTGTGACCTGCCGCTGTGACTCCTCGTTATCACTGTGTGCCCAGAGGCTGACACAATGAGTCACCGGCCTCCCCGCGGCTATCTGACCTCCGTATAGAAGTGTGTGACCTGCCGCTGTGACTCCTCGTTATCACTGTGTGCCCAGAGGCTGACACAATGAGTTACCGGCCTCCCTGCGGCTATCTGACCTCCGTATAGAAGTGTGTGACCTGCCGCTGTGACTCCTCGTTATCACTGTGTGCCCAGAGGCTGACACAATGAGTTACTGGCCTCCCCGCTGCCATCTGACCTCCGTATAGAAGTGTGTGACCTGCCGCTGTGACTCCTCATTATCACTGTGTGCCCAGAGGCTGACACAATGAGTTACCGGCCTCCCCGCTGCCATCTGACCTCCGTATATAGAAGTGTGTGACCTGCCGCTGTGACTCCTCATTATCACTGTGTGCCCAGAGGCTGACACAATGAGTCACCGGCCTCCCCGCGGCTATCTGACCTCCGTATAGAAGTGTGTGACCTGCCGCTGTGACTCCTCGTTATCACTGTGTGCCCAGAGGCTGACACAATGAGTTACTGGCCTCCCCGCGGCTATCTGACCTCCGTATAGAAGTGTGTGACCTGCCGCTGTGACTCCTCGTTATCACTGTGTGCCCAGAGGCTGACACAATGAGTTACCGGCCTCCCCGCTGCCATCTGACCTCCGTATAGAAGTGTGTGACCTGCCGCTGTGACTCCACGTTATCACTGTGTGCCCAGAGGCTGACACAATAAGTTACCGGCCTCCCCGCGGCTATCTGACCTCCGTATATAGAAGTTTGTGACCTGCCGCTGTGACTCCTCGTTATCACTGTGTGCCCAGAGGCTGACACAATGAGTTACTGGCCTCCCCGCGGCTATCTGACCTCCGTATATAGAAGTGTGTGACCTGCCGCTGTGACTCCTCGTTATCACTGTGTGCCCAGAGGCTGACACAATGAGTTACTGGCCTCCCCGCGGCTATCTGACCTCCGTATATAGAAGTGTGTGACCTGCCGCTGTGACTCCTCGTTATCACTGTGTGCCCAGAGGCTGACACAATGAGTTACTGGCCTCCCCGCGGCTATCTGACCTCCGTATATAGAAGTGTGTGACCTGCCGCTGTGACTCCTCGTTATCACTGTGTGCCCAGAGGCTGACACAATGAGTTACCGGCCTCCCCGCGGCTATCTGACCTCCGTATATAGAAGTGTGTGACCTGCCGCTGTGACTCCTCGTTATCACTGTGTGCCCAGAGGCTGACACAATGAGTTACCGGCCTCTCCGCGGCTATCTGACCTCCGTATAGAAGTGTGTGACCTGCCGCTGTGACTCCTCGTTATCACTGTGTGCCCAGAGGCTGAAACAATGAGTTACCGGCCTCCCCGCGGCTATCTGACCTCCGTATAGAAGTGTGTGACCTGCCGCTGTGACTCCTCGTTATCACTGTGTGCCCGGAGGCTGACACAATGAGTCACCGGCCTCCCTGCGGCTATCTGACCTCCGTATAGACGTGTGTGACCTGCCGCTGTGACTCCTCGTTATCATTGTGTGCCCAGAGGCTGACACAATGAGTCACCGGCCTCCCCGCGGCTATCTGACCTCCGTATAGAAGTGTGTGACCTGCCGCTGTGACTCCTCGTTATCACTGTGTGCCCAGAGGCTGACACAATGAGTCACCGGCCTCCCCGCGGCTATCTGACCTCCGTATAGAAGTGTGTGACCTGCCGCTGTGACTCCTCGTTATCACTGTGTGCCCAGAGGCTGACACAATGAGTTACCGGCCTCCCCGCGGCTATCTGACCTCCGTATAGAAGTGTGTGACCTGCCGCTGTGACTCCTCGTTATCACTGTGTGCCCAGAGGCTGACACAATGAGTCACCGGCCTCCCCGCGGCTATCTGACCTCCGTATAGAAGTGTGTGACCTGCCGCTGTGACTCCTCGTTATCATTGTGTGCCCAGAGGCTGACACAATGAGTCACCGGCCTCCCCGCGGCTATCTGACCTCCGTATAGAAGTGTGTGACCTGCCGCTGTGACTCCTCGTTATCACTGTGTACCCAGAGGCTGACACAATGAGTTACCGGCCTCCCCGCGGCTATCTGACCTCCGTATAGAAGTGTGTGACCTGCCGCTGTGACTCCTCGTTATCACTGTGTGCCCAGAGGCTGACACAATGAGTTACCGGCCTCCCCGCGGCTATCTGACCTCCGTATAGAAGTGTGTGACCTGCCGCTGTGACTCCTCGTTATCACTGTGTACCCAGAGGCTGACACAATGAGTTACCGGCCTCCCCGCGGCTATCTGACCTCCGTATAGAAGTGTGTGACCTGCCGCTGTGACTCCTCGTTATCACTGTGTGCCCAGAGGCTGACACAATGAGTTACTGGCCTCCCCGCTGCCATCTGACCTCCGTATAGAAGTGTGTGACCTGCCGCTGTGACTCCTCGTTATCACTGTGTGCCCAGAGGCTGACACAATGAGTTACCGGCCTCCCCGCTGCCATCTGACCTCCGTATATAGCAGTGTGTGACCTGCCGCTGTGACTCCTCGTTATCACTGTGTGCCCAGAGGCTGACACAATGAGTCACCGGCCTCCCCGCGGCTATCTGACCTCCGTATAGAAGTGTGTGACCTGCCGCTGTGTCTCCTCATTATCACTGTGTGCCCAGAGGCTGACACAATGAGTTACCGGCCTCCCCGCGGCCATCTGACCTCCGTATAGAAGTGTGTGACCTGCCGCTGTGACTCCTCGTTATCACTGTGTGCCCAGAGGCTGACACAATGAGTTACCGGCCTCCCCGCGGCTATCTGACCTCCGTATAGAAGTGTGTGACCTGCCGCTGTGACTCCTCGTTATCACTGTGTGCCCAGAGGCTGACACAATGAGTCACCGGCCTCCCCGCGGCTATCTGACCTCCGTATAGAAGTGTGTGACCTGCCGCTGTGACTCCTCGTTATCACTGTGTACCCAGAGGCTGACACAATGAGTTACCGGCCTCCCCGCGGCTATCTGACCTCCGTATAGAAGTGTGTGACGTGCCGCTGTTACTCCTTGTTATCACTGTGTGCCCAGAGGCTGACACAATGAGTTACCGGCCTCCCCGCGGCTATCTGACCTCCGTATAGAAGTGTGTGACCTGCCGCTGTGACTCCTCGTTATCACTGTGTGCCCAGAGGCTGACACAATGAGTCACCGGCCTCCCCGCGGCCATCTGACCTCCGTATAGAAGTGTGTCACCTGCCGCTGTGACTCCTCGTTATCACTGTGTGCTCAGAGGCTGACACAATGAGTTACCGGCCTCCCCGCGGCTATCTGACCTCCGTATAGAAGTGTGTGACCTGCCGCTGTGACTCCTCGTTATCACTGTGTGCCCAGAGGCTGACACAATGAGTTACCGGCCTCCCCGCGGCTATCTGACCTCCGTATATAGAAGTGTGTGACCTGCCGCTGTGACTCCTCGTTATCACTGTGTGCCCAGAAGCTGACACAATGAGTTACCGGCCTCCCCGCGGCTATCTGACCTCCGTATATAGAAGTGTGTGACCTGCCGCTGTGACTCCTCGTTATCACTGTGTGCCCAGAGGCTGACACAATGAGTTACCGGCCTCTCCGCGGCTATCTGACCTCCGTATATAGAAGTGTGTGACCTGCCGCTGTGACTCCTCGTTATCACTGTGTGCCCAGAGGCTGACACAATGAGTTACCGGCCTCCCCGCGGCCATCTGACCTCCGTATAGAAGTGTGTGACCTGCCGCTGTGACTCCTCGTTATCACTGTGTGCCCAGAGGCTGACACAATGAGTCACCGGCCTCCCCGCGGCCATCTGACCTCCGTATAGAAGTGTGTGACCTGCCGCTGTGACTCCTCGTTATCACTGTGTGCCCAGAGGCTGACACAATGAGTTACCGGCCTCCCCGCGGCCATCTGACCTCCGTATAGAAGTGTGTGACCTGCCGCTGTGACTCCTCGTTATCACTGTGTGCCCAGAGGCTGACACAATGAGTCACCGGCCTCCCCGCGGCTATCTGACCTCCGTATAGAAGTGTGTGACCTGCCGCTGTGACTCCTCGTTATCACTGTGTGCCCAGAGGCTGACACAATGAGTCACCGGCCTCCCCGCGGCTATCTGACCTCCGTATAGAAGTGTGTGACCTGCCGCTGTGACTCCTCGTTATCACTTAGTGCCCAGAGGCTGACACAATGAGTCACCGGCCTCCCCGCGGCTATCTGACCTCCGTATAGAAGTGTGTGACCTGCCGCTGTGACTCCTCGTTATCACTGTGTGCCCAGAGGCTGACACAATGAGTCACCGGCCTCCCCGCGGCCATCTGACCTCCGTATAGAAGTGTGTGACCTGCCGATGTGACTCCTCGTTATCACTGTGTGCCCAGAGGCTGACACAATGAGTCACCACCGGCCTCCCCGCGGCCATCTGACCTCCGTATAGAAGTGTGTGACCTGCCGCTGTGACTCCTCGTTATCACTGTGTGCCCTGAGGCTGACACAATGGGGAAAATTTACTAAAGGAAATTTGTAAAAAAAAAAAGGGGTGTATTTGTATCCAGAAATACACTTATTTTTGACATTAACTATCCCGAAAATACGTCAATTCGTATTCGTATTTATGTGCTATCAATACGAATACGAATTGCCGTATTTTCGGAATAGTAAATGTAAAAAATAAGTGTATTTCTGGATACAAATACACCAATTTTTTACAAATTTCCTTTAGTAAATTTCCCCCAATGAGTTACCGGCCTCCCCGCGGCTATCTGACCTCCGTATAGAAGTGTGTGACCTGCCGCTGTGACTCCTCGTTATCACTGTGTGCCCAGAGGCTGACACAATGAGTCACTGGCCTCCCCGCGGCTATCTGACCTCCGTATAGAAGTGTGTGACCTGCCGCTGTGACTCCTCGTTATCACTGTGTGCCCAGAGGCTGACACAATGAGTCACCGGCCTCCCCGCGGCTATCTGACCTCCGTATAGAAGTGTGTGACCTGCCGCTGTGACTCCTCGTTATCACTGTGTGCCCAGAGGCTGACACAATGAGTTACCGGCCTCCCTGCGGCTATCTGACCTCCGTATAGAAGTGTGTGACCTGCCGCTGTGACTCCTCGTTATCACTGTGTGCCCAGAGGCTGACACAATGAGTTACTGGCCTCCCCGCTGCCATCTGACCTCCGTATAGAAGTGTGTGACCTGCCGCTGTGACTCCTCATTATCACTGTGTGCCCAGAGGCTGACACAATGAGTTACCGGCCTCCCCGCTGCCATCTGACCTCCGTATATAGAAGTGTGTGACCTGCCGCTGTGACTCCTCATTATCACTGTGTGCCCAGAGGCTGACACAATGAGTCACCGGCCTCCCCGCGGCTATCTGACCTCCGTATAGAAGTGTGTGACCTGCCGCTGTGACTCCTCGTTATCACTGTGTGCCCAGAGGCTGACACAATGAGTTACTGGCCTCCCCGCGGCTATCTGACCTCCGTATAGAAGTGTGTGACCTGCCGCTGTGACTCCTCGTTATCACTGTGTGCCCAGAGGCTGACACAATGAGTTACCGGCCTCCCCGCTGCCATCTGACCTCCGTATAGAAGTGTGTGACCTGCCGCTGTGACTCCACGTTATCACTGTGTGCCCAGAGGCTGACACAATAAGTTACCGGCCTCCCCGCGGCTATCTGACCTCCGTATATAGAAGTTTGTGACCTGCCGCTGTGACTCCTCGTTATCACTGTGTGCCCAGAGGCTGACACAATGAGTTACTGGCCTCCCCGCGGCTATCTGACCTCCGTATATAGAAGTGTGTGACCTGCCGCTGTGACTCCTCGTTATCACTGTGTGCCCAGAGGCTGACACAATGAGTTACTGGCCTCCCCGCGGCTATCTGACCTCCGTATATAGAAGTGTGTGACCTGCCGCTGTGACTCCTCGTTATCACTGTGTGCCCAGAGGCTGACACAATGAGTTACTGGCCTCCCCGCGGCTATCTGACCTCCGTATATAGAAGTGTGTGACCTGCCGCTGTGACTCCTCGTTATCACTGTGTGCCCAGAGGCTGACACAATGAGTTACCGGCCTCCCCGCGGCTATCTGACCTCCGTATATAGAAGTGTGTGACCTGCCGCTGTGACTCCTCGTTATCACTGTGTGCCCAGAGGCTGACACAATGAGTTACCGGCCTCTCCGCGGCTATCTGACCTCCGTATAGAAGTGTGTGACCTGCCGCTGTGACTCCTCGTTATCACTGTGTGCCCAGAGGCTGAAACAATGAGTTACCGGCCTCCCCGCGGCTATCTGACCTCCGTATAGAAGTGTGTGACCTGCCGCTGTGACTCCTCGTTATCACTGTGTGCCCGGAGGCTGACACAATGAGTCACCGGCCTCCCTGCGGCTATCTGACCTCCGTATAGACGTGTGTGACCTGCCGCTGTGACTCCTCGTTATCATTGTGTGCCCAGAGGCTGACACAATGAGTCACCGGCCTCCCCGCGGCTATCTGACCTCCGTATAGAAGTGTGTGACCTGCCGCTGTGACTCCTCGTTATCACTGTGTGCCCAGAGGCTGACACAATGAGTCACCGGCCTCCCCGCGGCTATCTGACCTCCGTATAGAAGTGTGTGACCTGCCGCTGTGACTCCTCGTTATCACTGTGTGCCCAGAGGCTGACACAATGAGTTACCGGCCTCCCCGCGGCTATCTGACCTCCGTATAGAAGTGTGTGACCTGCCGCTGTGACTCCTCGTTATCACTGTGTGCCCAGAGGCTGACACAATGAGTCACCGGCCTCCCCGCGGCTATCTGACCTCCGTATAGAAGTGTGTGACCTGCCGCTGTGACTCCTCGTTATCATTGTGTGCCCAGAGGCTGACACAATGAGTCACCGGCCTCCCCGCGGCTATCTGACCTCCGTATAGAAGTGTGTGACCTGCCGCTGTGACTCCTCGTTATCACTGTGTACCCAGAGGCTGACACAATGAGTTACCGGCCTCCCCGCGGCTATCTGACCTCCGTATAGAAGTGTGTGACCTGCCGCTGTGACTCCTCGTTATCACTGTGTGCCCAGAGGCTGACACAATGAGTTACCGGCCTCCCCGCGGCTATCTGACCTCCGTATAGAAGTGTGTGACCTGCCGCTGTGACTCCTCGTTATCACTGTGTACCCAGAGGCTGACACAATGAGTTACCGGCCTCCCCGCGGCCATCTGACCTCCGTATAGAAGTGTGTGACCTGCCGCTGTGACTCCTCGTTATCACTGTGTGCCCAGAGGCTGACACAATGAGTTACCGGCCTCCCCGCGGCTATCTGACCTCCGTATAGAAGTGTGTGACCTGCCGCTGTGACTCCTCGTTATCACTGTGTGCCCAGAGGCTGACACAATGAGTTACTGGCCTCCCCGCTGCCATCTGACCTCCGTATAGAAGTGTGTGACCTGCCGCTGTGACTCCTCGTTATCACTGTGTGCCCAGAGGCTGACACAATGAGTTACCGGCCTCCCCGCTGCCATCTGACCTCCGTATATAGCAGTGTGTGACCTGCCGCTGTGACTCCTCGTTATCACTGTGTGCCCAGAGGCTGACACAATGAGTCACCGGCCTCCCCGCGGCTATCTGACCTCCGTATAGAAGTGTGTGACCTGCCGCTGTGTCTCCTCATTATCACTGTGTGCCAAGGGCTCGTTACCTCATAGCGGAGAGATGTGTATGGGGCCACGGTATATCGCTCACCTAGGGGCCTGTACCGGGTTATACCCGTGTTCTGTGCCCTCACGCTGGCGGACATGCCTAGAATCATTGGCTCGACCACTGAAGGTCGACATGGTAGACACATGAAATAGGTCGACAGTCAAATAGTTGACATGGGCTTTTCACACTTTTTTTTTTTTCTTGTCCCAAAAGTTGACATGGTCACTGTATCGGTGCACCGCATGCCCCGCGACGGCTCGCTGCGCTCACCATGGTCTGGGCACTCTCTGGGCATTCTCCCTCTAAGCCCTAGTGGGTGGTAGGGCACGAAATACCGCCTGTCGGATCAAAAAGTGAAAAACCCATGTTGACCTTCCCATCGTTGACCTAATGCTTGTGTCGACCTTAGTCATGTCGTCCTATTTTCTACGTCGACCTTCAGTAGTCGACCCAATGTATGCCGACCCAACGAGCGTGTCCTCTGTATGGGCCATATTGTACATGCAGATCTATAAATATCAGTGACGACATTAAATATCGCCCTCTGCCTCTCTCTCTCTCCTCCCCTCTCAGGATTGGCCGTTTGATGACGGAGCGCCACCGCCCACCAAAATCGTAGATGATTGGTTAAACTTGCTGAAAGCTAGATTCTGTGAGGACCCCGGCTGCTGTGTGGCTGTGCACTGCGTGGCTGGACTGGGCAGGTAAGTGGCACACTGGGGTATATAGAAATGTCATTCGTCTGCCCTGGGGCCGATCTCTTACCAGAGGTGAGCAGGGAATTTCCAAACCTCTCACCGGAGGCCGGGAGGAATGGCGCCCTGGGAGGGGTTTCCTATTCCCTCACATTAATAAACCAGTAATAAGGAATAAACGGCTTGGCGTCCCCTGTGAGATCTTCCGGGCCGCGGCGTGATCGGCCTCTGTCGGGTGCGGTTCTCGGGCCGGCTGCCAGCACAGCTGGAGATGACGTTAAGCAGAGTACGCAAGGTCAGGACCAGCCCTTGGAGATCGCAGGACGGGTTTATCTATTACTGTAATGTAGGGGAACTTCCTGGGGCGTTGGGATGCGTTTCTAGGAATCCATAGGACAATGACAGAGAGTTCTAGTTCTGTGTTTGCTGTATGTTCGATCATACAGGATAAAATCAGCATTATCCATGTGAGGAATAAGCTGCGCTGGGCAGTACAGTATATACAGTAGTGTATACGTGGTCACCATGCCACTAGTGCTGGTAGTTCTGCAATCCCTATAGTCTGATGGGGGCACATTCCCTGGAGGTCTGAGGTTAGTCCAGCAGGTCTCCCAGTGGTTCTGGTATAAAGGGCCGTCGGTGTCAAGGTCATAGCAGCCGCCGAGTGACTCCTGGGTCACAGCGACCGTAAGTAACCATCCAATGATCTTTCCTCTGTTCAGCCGCGTGTGACTAGATGTGTACCCGTACACA
This sequence comes from Crinia signifera, assembly GCF_055691185.1. NCBI lineage: Eukaryota > Metazoa > Chordata > Amphibia > Anura > Myobatrachidae > Crinia > Crinia signifera. The sequence continues at coordinate 329,215,311 of NC_139221.1, forward strand.
CCTGTTCTCAGCCCTGCACAGGAGCGCGGACAGTGGGAGGGGAGAGGTGCATTTGGTGGGGTGGCGCTAACCTGGACACACGCAGCACAGCACACACGACTTAATCAGGCCCCTGTGTTAGCAACAAAGAGTCAGATTGTTAAGCGACACAGCCAAAATAAAATTGCCTGTTGGGTGCTTGTGGTCCTAGACACAAATTACTTTTCTAATTAACTAACTAACCGAGACTGCACCAGCGCTGGCTGAAATATTCTGAAAAAATGAAGACTACAATAGAAACGGTATATTTTACAATAAACAGATTTAATTTATTAAAAAATATATATTTGGAATTCCATATTAAACAAATACAAATGCACTTAAAAGACATTTAGAATGAATATACTGCCGATAATACTACCATACGGATGTGGTGGTCTGGGCTGTGATCTCTGCAATGTTCCCAATTGCAGCGGATAATTACCAGATGGACAATGTCCCGAAAGCAGCAATCAGTTGTGAGGAATGGAAGGATGCCGATTCTTCTGGAGTTGGGTGTAGGGTAGCCTGGATGACTGTGCAGGTCTGTCCCCGCCTCGGATAGGCTGGGCTAGGCTTGTTTGGGGGAACTGGTGTGGACATATACCCCCCCCCCCCCCCCCATTTGGTGGTACAATTAGTATTCTCAGTTTTCTCAGTGTGAATGGCTAAACCAATGGCTAGAATTGCCATTTACCATTCGCACTCGGAGAAAGTGGTAACGCATGTCGTTTAGTAACTATGTAATGAGAACACGTTCTAATTCATTTATAGATCTATAGTATTCTATGAGTTAAACTCCTTAATTGAATGTACCTTGTATATTGGCCTTTCAGCAAATATTAGGGGGCTGCAAAAATTTTGGGGATGTAATTTTTTTTCTTTATATTCCAATCTTTGTTTTTCGTGTGGCATCCCCGGACCTGTGTGCTGTCACGCACGATCGTAGAAGGCGGCTTATTACGGGTTTAGTTGTGCCGGTCTATAAGTGGATCGGGGCTAATTGGGTAGCCCGGGGCGAGGTAATTAGCCATAGCAAATTACCACGGCTAATAGGATAAAGCCCTATGTGGCCTAAATTTCTACGCAAATCGACATGGACACCGTATCCGTGTACTGCGTCCCCTCGCATGGCTCTCTCATACCCTACCATCCTAGTGGATGGTAGGGTATGAAATAATGTATTTTGACCTTCATAGCTTATCTCCCAGGGGCAGGAGTGGGCGGTGCTAGGTGCAGGAGTGGGCGGTGCTAGGTGCAGGAGTGGGCGGTGCTGGGTGCAGGAGTGGGCGGTGCTCTATGTAAATGCTGAGCTACTTGGCGAGTGTCTCCCTAAGCAGGTAGGAGCAGTACATAGTATATAGATCACACAGAATCCTTCTCCCACTATGGTAATAATATTGTGTTGTCTTCTGTTATATAAGATTGGCCGCTCTGTATGGGATCTATGCTAAGCCGCGTGTGTCGCTATTACACTTGTGAGCTACTAGCCAAACCGCCTGCCCTGGTATTAATCCGTAACACGTCTAGTATTGGCCTAATTCGCTGCGTCTACCATCAGTTACCCATCAGTAGCTTCTCCTCATTTATACAATCCATATCACTGGTTTATTAATTAGTTAATTGAAATGATAAATCATCATTAAACAGGAGCAAATTGCTTTTAGTCTGTTTTTTGTGTGTTTTTTTTATTTATTTTGGTTTCCATTTTCTGATCTCTTTCTTTATTGCTCTGGTTCTGTGAGTGGTATTTTGGGGACAGCGACAGTAACTATTATACAGCATACCGTACGCTGTTATTTTATATCTTCATTAGTGTCTAGGGCACAAATACGGAATGATCTAATTTGCTACAATCCAGTGCGATATTGTGGTATCGCCACCATGACCGCTAGGGTCGGTGTATTGGAAGCTCTCTGCCCTGTATGCAGAGGAGGCCTCATCCCAACAGAGCGGTAACATATTTAGTAATAGCCTTTTGATATAATGATACATTTATTTTGTTTTGGATTTGTGACCTACAGAGGTGTCGGGATGGGTACATTCCCACGCAGATCTAGCAGGTGGCCCGTGCGCTGTACCATACTAGCCCTCATTAAGCCGAGGATCGAATTGTGCGCAGATATTTGATATAGCTCAACTGCTAATTGGCCCAGCAATTTGGGGCCCGTTTATCAATGAGTGACATAACTCCCTGCATATGATAAATGCTGCTGCAGCCAATCAGCTTCCGGCTGTCCTGCTACAAACCCATGACTGAACGCATGACCGTTACAGAGGAGAGCTGATTGGATGGAGCATAGTTTGTCATACGCAATGAGTTTTACGTGCAGGATTTAGGGTCCTGCTCTGAAAGATTGCCGGAACCTTTTTGGAATTTAATTTCCATGTTGGTCTTGAGTTTGGGATTTTCTCAGCGCTCAGAATCGATTCCTAGCTGTTCCCTTATGGTCTCCTGTATTGCTGCAGCTGTGACATTGTATTTAATGACTGAGAAATGGCTGTGAATTAGTATCCTCCGCATGCTGTGACGTGCCTGCCGCACCCCGTACGGTAATCCGTACTGTTGCCACCGTGGCGATCTGTGTTCTGACCTGCTGTTTTTGTTTTTAATCAGGGCACCGGTCCTAGTCGCTTTGGCTCTTATTGAGAGCGGGATGAAATACGAAGACGCCATTCAGTTCATACGTCAGTAAGTTTTCTGTGTCCCTTATTCAGCTCTACACCGTCTCTGCTGGGGGTATACGTAATCCGCATTATCTGTGGTTCACACTCCAGCTGTTGGACTACACATCCCAGCATGCTCTGCGTCAGATTTAGCATGGACAAAATAGCAAAACTGAAGCAGAGCATGCTGGGATGTGTAGTTTAAAACATCTGGAGTGTCAAGGTTAGTCATCAAGGGTCTAGGGCAGGCCTGGCCAAACTACAAATCCCATCATGCCTTGCCACAGTTTTGCTATAAGGGAGGGTTAAAACTGTGGCAAGGCATGCTGGGATTTGTAGTTTCACAACATCTGGAAAGCCACAGGTTGGCCTGTCCTGGTCTAGGGCCTATGCGGCTTCCAATCCATAATGCTTTGTCCGGTAGGGTTGGTGCAGAATTAATGACCATTTATAGAGATCTGCGATACGGGAAGTATATACATGCGCGCCACCTGTGTATCCTGCCACATGGGTAATGGGTCTAGCAGTCTGTGCTCGCATGGTAAAATGGCAGAAGACGGGGGCTCATCCAGACGTACACACATCAATCTGTGGGGAATGCAGCGTCTGACACCCAAGGCAGCACTATGAGATGTCACCCCGGTATTCTCCTCATACTGGGGGCTCATCCAGACGTACACGCATCAATCTGCGGGGAACACACAGTCAGGCACACAGGAATGCAGCGTCTGACACCCGAGGCAGCACTATGAGATGTCACCCCGGTATTCTCATACTGGGGGCTCATCCAGACGTACACGCATCAATCTGCGGGGAACACACAGTCAGGCACACAGGAATGCAGTGTCTGACACCCGAGGCAGCACTATGAGATGTCACCCCGGTATTCTCATACTGGGGGCTCATCCAGACGTACACGCAGTCAGGCACACAGGAAAACTGCATCTGACACCCGCGGCAGCACTGTCAGCACTTTGTAGTTTTTTGAGTCCACCCCGGTGTAGAACGCAGCTAACGGCCGCTTTGTTTGACTTGCAGAAAGCGCAGGGGCGCCATCAACAGCAAGCAGTTGACGTACTTGGAAAAATACCGGCCAAAGCAGAGACTACGGTTCAAAGACCCTCACAATCACAAGAGCAAGTGCTGCGTCATGTAACCGCCAAAGCCTCACCCTCACGCCAGCCTCGGTCTGTACCTAGGAGCCACGCCAACCTCTGTCTGTACCTAGGAGCCACGCCAGCCGGTTCCACAGGAACCACGTTCCTGTCTCTTGTGAAGGATATTTTACATTTGCATTTTACATAAGTACAATTTTTCCCCCCTCTTTATGGTTTCCTCAGCGTGGGGGGTGTAGCACCTATACAGGTGGGTCAGGTTTGGTTACTGGGGGGGGGGGGGGGGGGGGGAGAGTGTAGGTCAAATATTGTATGCTATGGACTATGGGCTACACCCTTTTCCCTCCGTAATTACTAAGAATGGTAGAATCCCATGTGGCGGACTCATGCGGACTAGAGTTCTGGTACACTATATGTTTTCCGTTCGCTTAATGCGTCTCCCTCCGCCCTTATTTTGCACGATCACTGCGCCAATGGTGGCACGCAGTTGTCCGCACCATTGTAACAACGAACATGCAAGCCTTATTGTACAGCCTCTAACCTCACCGGGCAACAGTAAAATCCCGTCCCGTGTTACATAATGACGTTGTGGAGGAGCGCAGCCAGGCCCTGTGCGGGTTTGCCCCCCCCCCCCTTCTCTCTCAAACAACATCTGGTTTCCCACGTACATTTCTAGAGGATTTCCGGCAAAATATTGCAGAATGTTCAGCTAGAACAGAGTCTCTGGCCTCTTTTCCCATTCTGTGCAAGCTGACGGAACGCTTACTGGTACACCGTTCCGATCAGGGTGGGGGGGGTGGGGGGGGGGGGGTCCTTGGTCGCCTTGCAGTCTGTACGGGGTCTGCTGACTTACACGGCGATCTCCTGTGAGCACAAAAAAAACCATGAAGATTGTGACTCGTACAAATGTCTGTTACATCTTTTATTGCTGTCCACAGATTTCCTTATGACTGTATGTATGTAATCCAGGGGAATTGTAACGTAAGTGTGCTTTCTGGTGGTGGTTCCATAGCCCCAAATCTGCAGAACCTGATCAAATCTACCTCTCTCTGCGGAGGGCGCGTTGGAACGGCCACATCAGCCCCCGCCGCAGTCAGCAGCGGCGTTATATATAGTATGAATGTTATGACAGGCGGATGCTGAATTTCGTACTTTTATTTTTTATTTTTATTATTATTCTTATATATATCATTGAAAACAAATTTAAATTAAACATTTCCGGTTTGAAGCCTTATTTAACAGAACCACTTTTTTACGTAATATGTATGACGCAAGACGGTGGCGTGACCGGACATGGGCGCTAGTTTTTTGGATTAATTGCGGAAACCGCCGTGCCGCGCCGTAGATCGCTCATTAACACATTCACGCTAAGTGTAGGTTCACGAATTCTGAATAGAATAGAAGGCACTGGAATTTGTTACAGTAACAACAACAAAAAAACATTTATATCGGGGTGTTTTTAATTAGCGCTTTCTTATTGATGCCGTGTGTTCAAAGTTCCACGGGCCCCTGAAACGCGCGACGTGGAACGAATTTGCTGCTATTGTAACCTGTAATAAAGCGTTTTCCCCGTGTTACAGCATTGTCGCGCAGTTCTTGAGATACCTTGATAGGAAATTTGTATCTGGACCAGTTACCGATTTACGCCCTGAAACGCGAGTGAATCATGAATGCAAGTGGCTCGCATGCTGTTTATGTAGTAGCTGGCGAACACGCTCCTTAGCATAGTGGGGGGGGTTAATTCATTTTGTGTTTGTTTAGAAGTTACATTGAGGTGTACTTGCTTCCTCTATAGTCTTATCGTTGGCGTGTAAATCACAGAGTGGTGCAAAATCTTAATCCTTTTAGGAAAGGAAGCATCATTTTTCCTGACTGGCGCCTGGTGTGTTGCGGCGCTGTAAGCCGAGGGCGAAGTCACGGCAGTAATTTAATGTCGCGCACGCACTATCCGTTCAGGTATACTTACTATATACATGCGCCGTTCTCCACCGTGATGCATTATGATCATGTTGTGTTGTTTTGAATGGGCTCACGCACACTACACTTCTGGGGCAACGTCGCCCGTATGTCTCCACTTGTAACCGGTTTTTGCTATACCGTTAAATGATGACCCCATAACCCTAAGGCTGCCATTATTTTATTATAGAACAAGATGCGATGTGTCTTGGATTTATTACTTTCACTTCCCGGCCTTGGCAGATAACCCACGCGCGGGGCATGTCCTGCGTTGTAGGCCGGAATCATTTGGCGAGTTGCCGGTGCCCTATTTGGGTGACCTTTGGCCGTACGGTTGAAGGGCCAGGATTGCAATCTAAAAGTTCACTTGTCAGCCTGAAATGGTGAAGTCCCAGTGCCGACGCTACATTGTGACATGACACCAGTACTCCCGGCCCTGTTCTGTACCGCACGCTCCTTAGTAATACCCCGTGTGTGTGTGTGTACAGGCGGCTCTCTACAATGTATTGTATTTAGCAATGCGGCTCCTGGTAACATTGTATCCCAGGTAACGCCAGCGCTAGGGGCTCTCCCTGATTTGTCGGCTGCTCCTGGTAACATTGTATCCCAGGTAACGCCAGCGCTAGGGGCTCTCCCTGATTGGTCGGCTGCTCCTGGTAACATTGTATCCCAGGTAACGCCAGCGCTAGGGGCTCTCCCTGATTGGTCAGCTGCTCCTGGTAACATTGTATCCCAGATAACGCCAGCGCTAGGGGCTCTCCCTGATTGGTCGGCTGCTCCTGGTAACATTGTATCCCAGATAACGCCAGCGCTTGGGGCTCTCCCTGATTGGTTGGCTGCTCCTGGTAACATTGTATCCCAGATAACGCCAGCGCTAGGGGCTCTCCCTGATTTGTCAGCTGCTCCTGGTAACATTGTATCCCAGGTAACGCCAGCGCTAGGGGCTCTCCCTGATTGGTCAGCTGCTCCTGGTAACATTGTATCCCAGGAAACGCCAGCGCTAGGGGCTCTCCCTGATTGGTCAGCTGCTTCTGGTAACATTGTATCCCAGGTAACGCCAGCGCTAGGGGCTCTCCCTGATTGGTCAGCTGCTCCTGGTAACATTGTATCCCAGATAACGCCAGCACTAGGGGCTCTCCCTGATTGGTCAGCTGCTCCTGGTAACATTGTATCCCAGGTAACGCCAGCGCTAGGGGCTCTCCCTGATTGGTCAGCTGCTCCTGGTAACATTGTATCCCAGGTAACGTCAGCACTAGGGGCTCTCCCTGATTGGTTGGCTGCTCCTGGTAACATTGCATCCCAGATAACGCCAGCGCTGGGGGCTCTCCCTGATTGGTCGGCTGCTCCTGGTAACATTGCATCCCAGATAACGCCAGCGCTGGGGGCTCTCCCTGATTGGTCGGCTGCTCCTGGTAACATTGTATCCCGGGTAACGCCAGCGCTGGGGGCTCTCCCTGATTTTTCGGTTCCTTGTTGACCTCCTCCTTGCACAGATCAGGACAGTCCCTGCTTGTGTTGAGCACGCTCTCCTAACTTCCAGTCCTGCAGCATTGCGTCAGGCTGCGGCCAGGGCCAGATGTCACTTGTACACAGATATATAATGTATTGACTTTAATGATAATAAATGAGTATTCCAGTGTTTTGAGAGCATTTACCCCACTCTCTTCCATTAGGTCTATAGCTTCCAGTCTGTCCGTCCGTCTTCCCCGTTACCCCCTCTTTGGTTAGCGCACCCATATCTAGACGTCCTCAGTGACATCCCGAGTAGGAGAATAAGATGAAGCCTTTGTCATTGGCTGGTGCATGGTCTCCTCGATGTGCACTGCGGGGGGTATGGCTGTCTGCTTCCATGTCACTGGTATCATGTAGGACTGATGCACCCGTGGGTGAATTCACTGGACCTGTCGAGGTGCTTTCCAGGATCCAGGTAACTGAAAACCAAAGAGCTTGCACTTCGTTCCGAGTGCATCTCTCAGCCCACTTTTACAGATGGAATTGGCACCTATTTATCCTCCCATCCACTAGTCCGATCAAGGTTTTTTGGCAGATGTGCAGCATTGGACAGTCTTCTAGGTAACGCGTTCCCACTGGAAAAACTCCTCTGTGCCTTTTAATTTGTACTCCACCAAAACTCAGGTACTGGAATTCTCTCAGCTATTCTAGAGGATATGTAAGAATCCAGCATTTTGTTAGTTTTATAATGGCAGTCCAATCTGAGGGGGGGGGGGGGGGGGGTCACGGTCCGCCTGACCATCATTTGAATTGTTTTTCCTCCTCTAGAGCCGGGCGGATTAACCAGCTTGGTGCCAGAGCAGTTCTGGTTTGGACAACAAATCTTCCCTCATTGCATTTCATTTTTACTTCTACTTTCTGTCCCCATCCGAAAAGCTCTCGCCCCCCCACGTCTTCATAGCATTTCTCTTCTGGTGCTCTGGACCGTCGAATGTCCTACCTGAAATAATACCGCACTCTTCGCTGTTGCCTTCTAGCTGACTCAGGCAATAAGCTGTTGTAGAACCATAAGTCCCAGCAGGCCAAAAGCTGGAACTTGTAATACTGCAGTCCCTCGCATCGGCCGCTTCTCCTTTTTGAGTTATTAGAGAGAGGTTCCTACACAAACCCCTTTTATTAATAATTATTGTTCTAACAATGTATTATGTAGAAGTCCAGTGTCATTGGTGTACAGTTGTCATTGGGGTTATACAGTAATATGTAAATTAGGGAGGAGACAGATTCATTCGCCATCTAGCAGCATAAAAATACCTGCTTGATCTCTGTAGAAGACACAGAATTTGTTACAAGCTTCCATTTCCATTGCCCCCAGTTAGATGCGGCCCTTTTTTGTATATCTTAATAAGGGTTATATCTGGGGATGAGGCTGCTACGATTGTAATACCCAACGTGCTGCAATATCTCCACCTACTGTATGGTCAGCGTCCTCAATGTATCCGGCCATGTACAGTACTGTCTGTCATGCCACACCGCTGTCTTCCCACGTCCTGGCGGTCCTATCCGAACCACGCTAACGTGCTCAGGGCTGTTTCCGACCACTGGCCGTCCATGTGTGCGGTCAAGTTATCAAAGTGGTTTAGTTATGGGTAACGGTCGTTAAGTTATGATAAAATACAAAGTTCCAATTACCTGGGGTGTGCGGGATGAAAAATGTGCAGCACAGCCAACTCGTCGCTGCAGTCAGTCACGTGACGCCGACGTGTTGCGTTTTGTAAGTTGGTGAATGTGACCCGAAACTGCGTTTACATTAATTAGGTGGGAATTTATTTATTTCAAATGTAAGATCTAAAGGAAATGTCATTTGCGTTAATTAATGCACATATCCCCCAGCTTGGGGTTTGATGTATTCTTACTTTGTTTCCCACCTTCCGCGAGTTCTCGGATATCGGAATGTGTTCTCACGGGACCCAGTCAATGGGTATCATTGTCCGTTTCCTGGAATAGTTAATCTTCCTAAGCCTCCGCCTCATACGTGGCTGTGTAATCTCACAGACGTCCAGTTAAAGGGCTTTACCAAACCTATTCCCATAACTTTAGTGTTTGCCCTTTCTGTGGTTCCAAGTTTACGAATAGGGAAAAAAAAAATCAGCGACATTTGATGTGGGACAGACGAAAACAGAAAGAATTGTGGTGCGCTCATCTCCTGTTTAGTGCGGGTGATCAGTCCGTACTGGTGATGTGCCATCAGAACAGATGAGTCTATTTGTACGCTGCTAATAGTTGCTTTCACAACCTTGTCCGTTTTTTTTACCTTGCACCCTACCGCGCCCCCACAGCAGTAATTTGGGCGGCGCTGCACTCCTGTAATAGGCGTTGGCGCCATGCTCTGCAGGTAATCAAATTTCCCCAGATAAATGAGAATTTTATTGCAAAACTGTTAGTACATATTGAATAGTTTTGTTGGGTTTGGGGGAGGGGGGTTGGATTGTCCCGTAATACTGATCCTGTGTGTGGCGTAATTGCTAAACCTATAATCTGAATATTTAAATGTTTGGTTGTTAAAATGAAGAACGGATCCTGTTGTAGCAAACCTGTCAATTGCATGAGTCACGTTCTAGGTTCTCTCACCCCCTCTTGTACAAGCGGAGGATAAATCTATAGTATTAGGCTTACTGTGGCAACGTAAACATCTGTTGGGGTCTGTTTTATATGGGGTCCGGTCAACTATTGTGTTGTTGAGTCTCCGGGACGGCTGTACTCTATACCCGTCAGTAAATGTTAGCCGTTAGGAAGGAGCAAACTCCTCCTTTTACTGAAAATAACCATCTGGACATGTAATTTAATCTTTGCCTCGTTTAAAAGTGTTTCTGGTTAAATCAGCCACATGATCAGTTGGCTAGTCTGGGCACTAGGGGGCGGTGTCCCCGTCAGTCTGTGTTAATGTTTAGTTGCAACTTGAACAAGTCAACGACCAGACAGCTCTTAATCATTGGTGGCAACAGAGAGAGATAAAGTCCCCAGTGCTCTAGGCCAATTGTGAGAATGAAATCCTGTATCGGCCAATGGTCCGAAGTAATAGTTTGGATGTAAGGAGAGGGAACGAGCGTCACATTGCGGGATGAGTGCGCCCATTATCTCCTGTCCTGCACCGTATCAAAGGGTTTTTCTTACCGCGGCCCCCTCTCTCCCCTTCTCCTCGCTGCTCTGATCCAGTTCCCCCTGCTTAACAACGGAGAATAATCTTCAGGAGGGGGATGAAAGAATGTTAAGTAGACTGACATGTGTGAAACCTTAGCCATGTCATCAGGATATCCTATATGTAGCCGGGCCCCCGGAGATGAAAGGTGGAGTATTTTTAGCCTTCTGACTGGGGCGGCGTGTTTATTGCGCCAATCAGTCGTAGACTTTATTACATACAACCACGCATATCTACGGCAGAGCGCTTCCTGCTCCGTTAGTTAGGCCTAATCTGTCTTCGCTATTATGCCTGGGAAGCCATGCTGGGGTTTGTAGTACAACAGTTTGTCGAGCCTTTAGTTTGCCTAAGGTGCAGCCTAAAGGTTTGCGCGGGAGCGCCGCCTAAGTCACCCAGGTGCGCCGCTTCTCTCTAATGTCTCGCACAATACGGTAACTTTACAAAACCCAGGGCGGCAGGAGTCCCCATGCTATGTGGGTCCCGCGATCCAATGGCGTCGTACTTGCGAAAACAAACTGACAGTCACTTACTCCTCCCCCCCCCCCCCCCCCCTCTCTTTTTTTTTTTTTTTTTTTTTTTGTCTGAGCCATTACTGAAATTTGACAGTCACTTTTGATTATGCAAATGAGATTACTAACTTTTGTATTGTATGTTGTCTTATGTACAGTTTTTGTTACCACGTTTTGTGTTTTTATTACATGCTTAAATAAAAGATAAATGTTTGTAAAAAAAAAAATGAAATAAAAATAAAGTAGACTCACAATTTTCTACATATTGCGCGTGTATGTGTGGTTTATTTATTTTACTATATAATAACATTATACACCAGTTATTTATATAGCGCACACATATTCCGCAGCGCTGTACAGAGACTATTATTACCAGTTATTATATAGCGCACACATATTCCGCAGCGCTGTACAGAGATTATTATTACCAGTTATTTATATAGCGCACACATATTCCGCAGCGCCGTACAGAGACTATTATTACCAGTTATTATATAGCGCACACATATTCCGCAGCGCTGTACAGAGACTATTATTACCAGTTATTTATATAGCGCACACATATTCCGCAGCGCCGTACAGAGACTATTATTACCAGTTATATAGCGCACACATATTCCGCAGCGCTGCACAGAGACTATTATTACCAGTTATTATATATCGCACACATATTCCACAGCGCTGTACAGAGACTATTATTACCAGTTATTATATAGCGCACACATATTCCGCAGCGCTGCACAGAGACTATTACCAATTATTATATAGCGCACACATATTCCGCAGCGCTGTACAGAGACTATTATTACCAGTTATTATATATCGCACACATAATCCACAGCGCTGTACAGAGACTATTATTACCAGTTATTATATAGCGCACACATATTCCACAGCGCTGTACAGAGACTATTATTACCAGTTATTATATAGCGCACACATATTCCGCAGCGCTGCACAGAGACTATTACCAATTATTATATAGCGCCCACATATTCCGCAGCGCTGTACAGAGACTATTATTACTAGTTATTATATAGCGCCCACATATTCCGCAGCGCTGTACAGAGACTATTATTACTAGTTATTATATAGCGCACACATATTCCGCAGCACTGTACAGAGACTATTATTACCAGTTATTATATATCGCACACATATTCCGCAGCGCTGTACAGAGAATATTATTACCAGTTATTATATAGCGCACACATATTCCACAGCGCTGTACAGAGACTATTACCAGTTATTATATAGCGCACATATTCCGCTGCGCTGTACAGAGAATATTATTACCAGTTATTTATATAGCACACACATATTCCACAGCGCTGTACAGCGAATATTACCAGTTATTATATAGCACACACATATTCCACAGCGCTGTACAGAGACTATTATTACCAGTTATTTATATAGCGCACACATACTCCGCAGCGCTGTACAGAGACTTTTATTACCAGTTATTATATAGCGCACACATATTCCGCAGTGCTGTACAGAGACTATTATTACCAGTTATTATATAGCGCACACATATTCCGCAGTGCTGTACAGAGATTATTATTACCAGTTATTATATAGCGCACACATATTCTGCAGCGCTGTACAGAGAATACTATTACCAGTTATTATATAGCGCACACATATTCCGCAGCGATGTACAGAGACTATTATTACCAGTTATTATATAGTGCACACATATTCCGCAGCGCTGTACAGAGAATATTGTTACCAGTTATTATATAGCGCACACATATTCTGCAGCGCTGTACAGAGAATATTACCAGTTATTATATAGCGCACATAATCCGCAGCGCTCTACAGAGACTATTACCAGTTATTATATAGCGCACACATATTCCGCAGCGCCGTACAGAGACTATTATTACCAGTTATTATATAGCGCACACATATTCCGCAGCGCCGTACAGAGACTATTATTACCAGTTATATAGCGCACACATATTCCGCAGCGCTGCACAGAGACTATTATTACCAGTTATTATATATCGCACACATATTCCACAGCGCTGTACAGAGACTATTATTACCAGTTATTATATAGCGCACACATATTCCGCAGCGCTGCACAGAGACTATTTCCAATTATTATATAGCGCACACATATTCCGCAGCGCTGTACAGAGACTATTATTACCAGTTATTATATATCGCACACATAATCCACAGCGCTGTACAGAGACTATTATTACCAGTTATTATATAGCGCACACATATTCCGCAGCGCTGCACAGAGACTATTACCAATTATTATATAGCGCCCACATATTCCGCAGCGCTGTACAGAGACTATTATTACTAGTTATTATATAGCGCCCACATATTCCGCAGCGCTGTACAGAGACTATTATTACTAGTTATTATATAGCGCACACATATTCCGCAGCGCTGTACAGAGACTATTATTACCAGTTATTATATATCGCACACATATTCCGCAGCGCTGTACAGAGAATATTATTACCAGTTATTATATAGCGCACACATATTCCACAGCGCTGTACAGAGACTATTACCAGTTATTATATAGCGCACATATTCCGCAGCGCTGTACAGAGAATATTATTACCAGTTATTTATATAGCACACACATATTCCACAGCGCTGTACAGAGAATATTACCAGTTATTATATAGCACACACATATTCCACAGCGCTGTACAGAGACTATTATTACCAGTTATTTATATAGCGCACACATACTCCGCAGCGCTGTACAGAGAATATTATTACCAGTTATTATATAGTGCACACACATTCCGCAGCGCTGTACAGAGAATATTATTACCAGTTATTATATAGCGCACACATATTCCACAGCGCTGTACAGAGAATATTATTACCAGTTATTATATAGCGCACACATATTCCACAGCGCTGTACAGAGAATATTATTACCAGTTATTATATAGCGCACACATTCCCCAGCGCTGTACAGAGACTATTATTACCAGTTATATAGCGCACACATACTCCGCAGTGCTGTACAGAGAATATTACCAGTTATTATATAGCGCACACATATTCTGCAGCGCTGTACAGAGACTATTATTACCAGGTATTTATATAGTGCACACATATTCCGCAGCGCTGTGCAGAGAATATTAATTGGTAATAATAGTCTCTGTTCAGCACTGTGGAATATGTGTGCGCTATATAAATAATTGGTAATAATAGTCTCTGTACAGCGCTGCAGAATATGTGTGCGCTATATAAATAACTGGTAATAATAGTCTGTACAGCACTGCAGAATGTGTGCACTATATAATTGGTAATAATCTCTGTACAGCGCTGCGGAATATGTGTGCGCTATATAAATAACTGGTAATAATACTCTCTGTACAGCGCTGCGGAATATGTGTGCGCTTTATAATAACTGGTAATAATACTCTCTGTACAGCGCTGTGGAATATGTGTTCCATATAGAATAACTGGTAGTAATAGTCTCTGTACAGCGCTGTGGAATATGTGTGCGCTATATAATAACATAATAATAGTCTCTGTACAGCGCTGTGTAATATGTGTGCGCTATATAATAACGTAATAATATTCTCTGTACAGCGCTGCAGAATATGTGTGCGCTATATAATAACTGGTAATAATAGTCTCTGTACAGCGCTGCGGAATATGTGTGCGCTATAAAAATAACTGGTAATATTCTCTGTACAGCGCTGCGGAATATGTGTGTGCTATATAATAACTGGTAATAGTCTCTGTACAGCGCTGCGGAATATGTGTGTGCTATATAAATAACTGGTAATAATACTGTGTACAGCGCTGTGGAATGTGTGTTCCATATATAATAACTGGTAATAATAGTCTGTACAGCGCTGCGGAATATGTGTGCACTATATAATAACTGGTAATAATAGTCTGTACAGCGCTGCGGAATATGTGTGCGCTATATAATAACTGGTAATAATATTCTCTGTACAGTGCTGCGGAATATGTGTGCGCTATATAATAACTGGTAATAATAGTCTCTGTACAGCGCTGCGGAATATGTGTGCGCTATATAATAACTGGTAATAATAGTCTCTGTACAGCGCTGCGGAATATGTGTGCGCTATATAATAACTGGTAATAATAGTCTCTGTACAGCGCTGTGGAATATGTGTGCGCCATATAATAACTGGTAATAATCTCTGTACAGCGCTGCGGAATATGTGTGCGCTATATAATAACTGGTAATAATATTCTCTGTACAGCGCTGCGGAATGTGTGCGCTATATTAATAACTGGTAATAATAGTCCCTGTACAGCACTGCGGAATATGTGTGCGCTATATAATAACTGGTAATAATATTCTCTGTACAGCGCTGCGGAATATGTGTGCGCTATATTAATAACTGGTAATAATAGTCCCTGTACAGCACTGCGGAATATGTGTGCGCTATATAAATAACTGGTAATAATATTCTCTGTACAGCGCTGCGGAATATGTGTGCGCTATATAATAACTGGTAATAATAATCTCTGTACAGCGCTGCAGAATATGTGTGCGCTATATAATAACTGGTAATAATAGTCCCTGTACAGCACTGCGGAATATGTGTGCGCTATATAATAACTGGTAATAGTCTCTGTACAGCGCTGCAGTATATGTGTGCGCTATATAATAACTGGTAATAATATTCTCTGTACAGCGCTGTGGAATATGTGTGCGCTATATAATAACTGGTAATAATAGTCTCTGTACAGCGCTGCGGAATATGTGTGCGCTATATAATAACTGGTAATAATAATCTCTGTACAGCGCTGCGGAATATGTGTGCGCTATATAATAACTGGTAATAATAGTCCCTGTACAGCACTGCGGAATATGTGTGCGCTATATAATAACTGGTAATAAATAAATTATCTCCAAAAAATAATGAAGGGACATCACTAAACCTTTCCCATCCTTAATACAATTATTTATTATAAATATTCCAGACATTATGCGATTGGTTAGTTGCTCTGGCAGAGGTGTCCTAGGATGCTGTACTACATACTGTGCCAGTGTCTGGTGGTAAGGGGGCACCCACAGATTCTATAAGGGAAGGTTGGCATATGGGGCATGGTGTTAGATTCAATAAGTGATGAATAAAAATTGTTCAGGCTTCCCCGGCCCCATTCCCAGGGAATCGGTACATCTGTCAGAATGAACTTAGGTCTACAGTCATTAGGTCGACTGGCTGGAAGGTCGACCTGATTTAAGGTCGAATTTGCATAAAGGTCGACATGAGGAAGGTCGACTGGTCATAAGGTCGACATGGGTTTTTCACTGGTTTTTATCCGAATGTCGACACAGTTGGCAATGAGAATCGGACCCTCGCATCGCTCGCTTCGCTTGCGATGCTTCGGGTACGGTGGCTTGCTTCACTCACCACAGCTTTAATAACCTCCTCCACGCCCTAGTGGATGGCAGGGCATGAAATACCTCCTGTCGGCACATGTCGGCTCAAAAAACAGTGAAAAACCCCATGTCGACCTTATGACCAGTCGGCCATCCTCATGTGGACCTTTATGCAAATTCGACCTTAAGTCATGTCGACCTTGGCCCATGTCGACCTTAAGTCAGGTCGACCTTCCTGCCAGTCGACCTAGTGGGGTCGAACTAATGACTGTAGACCTAAGTTCATTCTAATAGATGACCGCTTCCCAGTACCAGCAGAAAAAATATATACTGTGCAGAACCAAGCTTGGCCAGGAGATGGCGCCTCTTCTCCATCCCATCATTGCCAGTTAGCGATACTGGCTCACTAAAGTCTTCAATTCACACTCACAAAAATGTTATATACTGTAGATCAGGATCAGGGTTGTTATTATTATTATTATTGTTTATTTATATGGCGCCACAAAGGTTCTGCAGCGCCGAACAATACATAAATGAGTAATAAAACATAACGAATTACAGCACAGTGCATTTGGGACAAGTACATGGTAAATATGGATAGTTGCATCAGGGGTCAGGACACTGAAGCAATCATCAGGGTGGCAGAGATGTATATATTCTAATACCCCTTTCACACTGTTGCTCTTAACCGATATATTGCCGATTTTTTAGCCTTTACAAATAACCGGTATTTGCAAGTGGGTAAAAAGCAGAGTCCTACACGGTTCAGAGACGTTTTTATGCAGTGTGAACATCTCTAAACCGGTATATAGGACTCGGGCAGAAGCTATGAGAGCCAGAGCCGAATTTCCCATTAGGCACGTGAGGCACCGGCCTAGGGGCGGCACATGTTTGGGGGCGGCACTTGGATGCCTGTGATAGTACTTTCAGCCCAAAATGTACCAATAACTGCAAAATATCCACTGTACTGTATCATATTCCATCTTAAATAGAGTGTAAATGGATAGGACATGCAGATACTGCCCCTATAAACTGTCCTACTTAGTAAACATTATTGTTGTGCCTAGGGGCGCCCTCCTCCCTAAATCCGCCCCTGATGAGAGCGCAGTGCATATGTAATGAGCGGCTCATTACATATGCACTGCGCTGTCTTATAGCTACTGTCTGTCCCGCTTTCCAACTGCAAACCTGCTTGAGACCCGGTATTTATGTGCAGTGTAAACGGGGTTTAAAACGGTAATATACCATTTCAAAATACCGGGTCTCAAACGTTTAGGCAATGGGAAAGCACCATAAGAAAAGCACATGAGGAGAAAGGGCCCCCCGGCCCTGCTTGTGAGAGCTTACATTTTAAAGGGGAGGGTTAGACAGACGGGTGACACAGAAGGGGAGGGTTAGACAGACGGGTGACACAGAAGGGGAGGGTTAGACAGACGGGTGACACAGAAGGGGAGGGTTAGACAGACGGGTGACACAGAAGGGGAGGGTTAGACAGACGGGTGACACAGAAGGGGAGGGTTAGACAGACGGGTGACACAGAAGGGGAGGGTTAGACAGACGGGTGACACAGAAGGGGAAGCACTGAGCATAAATAGTTAGGATGAAAGATGGTTCGGTTTTATGTGGGAGGGTGAGAAGATGATCAGCTCAGGCTTCGATATTTTGGAATTTTACTAAGAATACGAATACGGTTTTTTGGTATTAATACGAATGCAGACGACTGTTATAGCCGTATGCAAATCCGAATTCCGGAGGGGAATTTACAAAGCAGTCAATTACAACTGCTTTGTATTTGCCGATGGCGTTGGAATTCGTATATACGGCCGCTAAATACGAAATCGTATAGGCAGCCTGCACGGATCAGTCATATCCGTCATTTCAGTCAGATCCGTCATATCAGTCAGATCCGTGCAGGCTGCAATGTAAAAATAAATTTAAAAAACTTAGTAATATAGTGGATGCCGAACAAAGAGGAACCGATCTACGCCGGAGGAGCCTTGGAAGTATAATTTCCTCCACAGGTACCTCTATGGATTTCTTCAGGACGGATGGACGGCGACCAGTCAGGAGAATAATGTTTTGGCCGCGCGACCTTATGTAATAAGTGTCCCCCGGCTGTGACATTACCCTGCTGGCTGGTTGGGCCTGGTGCTTTTTTAAAAATACGGTCCTCTGTATTTTGGGAACCAGGACTGGCCCCTGGGCCTGGTACTGGTTTTAATAAATAAGGGGAACCTCGATTTAAAACCAGGATCGGCTCTTGAGCCTGGGGCTGGTTATAGCCATGGGGGGGGGGGGGACCCCCACAGCGTTTTTTTTTTATTTCTCTATTTTTTTTATTACACTGAAGCCTGCACGGATATGACTGATCCGTGCAGCTTCTGCCAAATACGCCTGGAAAATGAAGTGTATTTTCCTGGCGTATTTGGCCAGCAATAAGCGGCCATTTACCACTAATTAGTGGCCTAATTTTCAGTAAATTAGGAATCACTATTCTTTTGAATGGGGATTCATATTCTGTCGATGGCGAATGTGCCATGAACACGAATATGAATTTACATATTTTCAGGATAGTAAATCCCGAAAACACGAATTCGTAAATAATAGGTGTATTTTTGTATACCTATACACCTATTTTTTACAATTTTAACTGTAAATTTCCCCCTTTAAGTCTAAAAAAAAACGCTGGGTCATCCAAGAATAGATAGGAGAGAGACAGTTGGAGATATGAGTGAGGATAGAGGGCGAGAGAGGAGCGGTAGATTTCTGTGTGGCATAATGTGTTATGTCTAGGCCACCAGTATACAGCCCTGTCCTCACTGACACATCACTCATCTCCTGATATACTCTGTGCAGCTGGGGACCCTGCTCCTCCCACTATATAACTGTCAACCTGTGTCTTCCTGCTGCCCCCATTCCCCTCCTCACATCATATCACTGCCCCTGTCACATGCAGCCCTGTCCTCACCGACACATCACTCATCTCCTGATATACTCTGTGCTGCTGGGGATCCTGCTCCTCCCACTATATAACTCTCAACCTGTGTCTTCCTGCTGCCCCCATTCCCCTCCTCACATCATGTCCCTGTCACATGCAGCCCTGTCCTCACTGACACATCCCTCATCTCCTGATATACTCTGTGCTGCTGGGGGACCCTGCTCCTCCCACTATATAACACTCAGTCTGTGGCTTCCTGCTGCCCCCATTCCCCTCCTCACATCATGTCACTGCTCCTGTCACATGCAGCCCTGTCCTCACATACACATCACTCATCTCCTGATATACTCTGTGCTGCTGGAGACCCTGCTCCTCCCACTATATAACTCTCAGTCTGTGGCTTCCTGCTGCCTCCATTCCCCTCCTCACTTCATGTCACTGCTCCTGTCACATGCAGCCCTGTCCTCACTGACACATCACTCATCTCCTGATATACTCTGTGCTGCTGGGGACCCTGCTCCTCCCAATATATAACTCTCAGTCTGTGGATTCCTGCTGCCACCATTCCCCTCCTCACATCATGTCACTGCCCCTGTCACATGCAGCCCTGTCCTCACTGACACATCACTCATTCCTGATATACTCTGTGCTGCTGGGGACCCTGCTCCTCCCACTATATCACTCTCAGTCTGTGGCTTCCTACTGCCTCCATTCCCCTCCTCACATCATGTCATTACTCCTGTCACAGGCAGCCCTGTCCTCACTGACACATCACTCATCTCCTGATATACTCTGTGCTGGTGAGGACCCTGCTCCTCCCACTATATAACTCTCAGTCTGTGGCTTCCTGCTGCCTCCATTCCCCTCCTCACATCATGTCACTGCTCCTGTCACATGCAGCCCTGTCCTCACTGACACATCACTCATCTCCTGATATGCTCTGTGCTGCTTGGGACCCTGCTCCTCCCACTATATAACTCTGTCTGTGGCTTGCTGCTGCCCCCATTCCCCTCCTCATATCATAGAATTTGACGGCAGATAAGAACCACTTGGCCCATCTAGTCTGCCCCTGTCACTGTCCCTGTCACATGCAGCCTTGTCCACACTGACACATGACATCTCCTGATATACTCTGTGCTGCTGGGGACCCTGCTCCTCCCACTATATAACTCTCAGTCTGTGGCTTCCTGCTGCCTCCATTCCCCTCCTCACATCATGTCACTGCCCCTGTCACATGCAGCCCTGTCCTGACTGACACATCACTCATCTCCTGATATGCTCTGTGCTGCTTGGGACCCTGCTCCTCCCACTATATAACTCTGTCTGTGGCTTCCTGCTGCCTCCATTCCCCTCCTCATATCATGTCACTGTCCCTGTCACATGCAGCCTTGTCCACACTGACACATGACATCTCCTGATATACTCTGTGCTGCTGGGGACCCTGCTCCTCCCACTATATAACTCTCAGTCTGTGGCTTCCTGCTGCCCCCATTCCCCTCCTCACATCATGTCACTGCCCCTGTCACATGCAGCCCTGTCCTCAATGACACATCACTCATCTCCTGATATACTCTGTGCTGCTGGGGACCCTGCTCCTCCCACTATATAACTCTCAGTCTGTGGCTTCCTGCTGCCTCCATTCCCCTCCTCACATCATGCCACTGCCCCTGTCACATGCAGCCCTGTCCTCACTGACACATCCCTCATCTCCTGATATACTCTGTGCTGCTGGGGACCCTGCTCCTCCCACTATATAACTCTCAGTCTGTGGCTTCCTGCTGCCTCCATTCCCCTCCTCACATCATGTCACTGCCCCTGTCACATGCAGCCCTGTCCTCACTGACACATCACTCATCTCCTGATATACTCTGTGCTGCTGGGGACCCTGCTCCTCCCACTATATAACTCTCAGTCTGTGGCTTCCTGCTGCCTCCATTCCCCTCCTCACATCATGTCACTGCCCCTGTCACATGCAGCCCTGTCCTCACTGACACATCACTCATCTCCTGATATACTCTGTGCTGCTGGAGACCCTGCTCCTCCCACTATATAACTGTCAGTCTGCGGCTTCCTGCTGCCTCCATTCCCCTCCTCACATCATGTCACTATCCCTGTCACATGCAGCCCTGTCCTCACTGACACATCCCTCATCCCCTGATATACTCTGTGCTGCTGGGGACCCTGCTCCTCCCACTATATAACTCTCAGTCTGCGACTTCCTGCTGGCTCCATTCCCCTCCTCACATCATGTCACTGCCCCTGTCACATGCAGCCCTGTCCTCACTGACACATCACTCATCTCCTGATATACTCTGTGCTGCTGGGGACCCTGCTCCTCCCACTATATAACTCTCAGTCTGTGGCTTCCTGCTGCCTCCATTCCCCTCCTCACATCATGTCAATGCCCCTGTCACATGCAGCCCTGTCCTCACTGACACATCACTCATCTCCTGATATACTCTGTGCTGCTGGGGACCCTGCTCCTCCCACTATATAACTCTCAGTCTGTGGCTTCCTGCTGCCTCCATTCCCCTCCTCACATCATGTCAATGCCCCTGTCACATGCAGCCCTGTCCTCACTGACACATCCCTCATCTCCTGATATACTCTGTGCTGCTGGGGACCCTGCTCCTCCCACTATATAACTCTCAGTCTGTGGCTTCCTGCTGCCTCCATTCCCCTCCTCACATCATGTCACTGCCCCTGTCACATGCAGCCCTGTCCTCACTGACACATCCCTCATCTCCTGATATACTCTGTGCTGCTGGGGACCCTGCTCCTCCCACTATATAACTCTCAGTCTGTGGCTTCCTGCTGCCTCCATTCCCCTCCTCACATCATGTCACTGCCCCTGTCACTGTCACATGCAGCCCTGTCCTCACTGACACATCCCTCATCTCCTGATATACTCTGTGCTGCTGGGGACCCTGCTCCTCCCACTATATAACTCTCAGTCTGTGGCTTCCTGCTGCCTCCATTCCCCTCCTCACATCATGTCACTGCCCCTGTCACATGCCGCCCTGTCTTCACTGACACATCCCTCATCTCCTGATATGCTCTGTGCTGCTGGGGACCCTGCTCCTCCCACTATATAACTCTCAGTCTGTGGCTTCCTGCTGCCTCCATTCCCCTCCTCACATCATGTCACTGCCCCTGTCACATGCCGCCCTGTCCTCACTGACACATCCCTCATCTCCTGATATGCTCTGTGCTGCTGGGGACCCTGCTCCTCCCACTATATAACTCTCAGTCTGTGGCCAGTTTGCCGCAATTTGCATGCTATTCCATCCTTGCACACCCCCACTATTCAAGTCAGCCCAAAGCGTGGCGAGCGGTACGCGTCCTCCCGACCTGTTAATACCCCCACTACCCACGTCGGGTTGGAGTTCATTTTATAAAGTGTGGCGAGTGCAGCGTGGCGAGCCCCGTGAGGGGACACGGAATACAGGTCAAGTAATCCGTCCCCTCGCGGGGCTCACTTTGCTCGCCACGCTTCGGGATTGTTTTCCGCAGGGCTCGCCACACTTTATAGATATCAACTCCACGCCGACGTGGATAGTGGGAGTATGAATAAGTCAGGAGGACGCGTACCACATCTGATCGCCACGCTTTGGGCTGACTTGGATAGTGGGGGTGTGCAAGGATGGAATAGCATGCAAATTGTGTCAAATCGCATGCAAATCGGCCGCGATATCGCATGCAATTTTTTTTGCATGCGATTTCGTGGGCTCAATGATAATACACATGTCAACACTGATTAGCTGTGCTCTGGGCGCTGGTTATATTACATACATAGAGCAGTACATTGTAGCCAATAGGAATGACGTGAGTAGGTGTGTAACAGAGAGAAGTGAGTACATAGCGGCATGGGTCAGTCACTGTAGGTGTGTAACAGAGAGAAGTGAGTACATAGCGGCATGGGTCAGTCACTGTAGGTGTGTAACAGAGAGAAGTGAGTACATAGCGGCATGGGTCAGTCACTGTAGGTGTGTAACAGAGAGAAGTGAGTACATAGCGGCATGGGTCAGTCACTGTAGGTGTGGAACAGAGAGAAGTGAGTACATAGCGGCATGGGTCAGTCACTGTAGGTGTGGAACAGAGAGAAGTGAGTACATAGCGGCATGGGTCAGTCACTGTAGGTGTGGAACAGAGAGAAGTGAGTACATAGCGGCATGGGTCAGTCACTGTAGGTGTGGAACAGAGAGAAGTGAGTACATAGCGGCATGGGTCAGTCACTGTAGGTGTGGAACAGAGAGAAGTGAGTACATAGCGGCATGGGTCAGTCACTGTAGGTGTGGAACAGAGAGAAGTGAGTACATAGCGGCATGGGTCAGTCACTGTAGGTGTGGAACAGAGAGAAGTGAGTACATAGCGGCATGGGTCAGTCACTGTAGGTGTGTAACAGAGAGAAGTGAGTACATAGCGGCATGGGTCAGTCACTGTAGGTGTGTAACAGAGAGAAGTGAGTACATAGCGGCATGGGTCAGTCACTGTAGGTGTGTAACAGAGAGAAGTGAGTACATAGCGGCATGGGTCAGTCACTGTAGGTGTGTAACAGAGAGAAGTGAGTACATAGCGGCATGGGTCAGTCACTGTAGGTGTGGAACAGAGAGAAGTGAGTACATAGCGGCATGGGTCAGTCACTGTAGGTGTGGAACAGAGAGAAGTGAGTACATAGCGGCATGGGTCAGTCACTGTAGGTGTGGAACAGAGAGAAGTGAGTACATAGCGGCATGGGTCAGTCACTGTAGGTGTGGAACAGAGAGAAGTGAGTACATAGTGGTGCGGGTCAGTCACTGTAGGTGTGTATACCAGATAAGTGAGCACATTGCGGTACCATACCTCCCAACATTACCCTCTCCAGGAGGACACAATGCTCTGTTCCTGGGCTTCCCTGGTAATGTAGGATTGCCAGCACCTGTGGTGACACCTTTCTTATCAGTTACCTAGCTCCCCACAGGTGCTGGCAATCCTACATTATCCATACCTCCCAGCATGCCCCTCTCCAGGAGGACACAATGCTCTGTTCCTGGGCTTCCCTGGTAATGTATGATTGCCAGCACCTGTGGTGACACCTTTCTTTACAGTAACCTAACTCCCCACAGGTGATGGCAATCATACATTATCCATACCTCCCAGCATGCCCCTCTCCAGGAGGACACAATGCTCTGCTCCTGGACTTTCCTCTTAATGTATGATTGCCATCACCTGTTTCACGCAGGTTAATTGATTAGAACGGTGCTTCTACACAGGTGACAGCAATTATTAATTAAGGGAGAGGTCTAGAAACAGAGCAATGTGTCCCTCCTGGAGAGGATTATGTTGGGATGTATGGTCACAGAGTGAGTCACTGTAGGGGTGTAAGTTGTTAGTGCAGGCTGACAACTTGCCCAATGTTTCAGGTGATATAATTATTGGCACTGACCCCGGCACACGCCTGTTCAGCCCCATGTGGGGTCCTGCGTGGCTGACGCCTTGCCCCATGTTACAGGTGAGGTAATTATTGGCACTGACCCCGGCACACACCTGTACAGCCCCATGTGGGGTCCTGCGTGGCTGACGCCTTGCCCCATGTTACAGGTGAGGTAATTATTGGCACTGACCCCGGCACACACCTGTACAGCCCCATGTGGGGTCCTGCGTGGCTGACGCCTTGCCCCATGTTACAGGTGAGGTAATTAGTGGCACTGACCCCGGCACACACCTGTACAGCCCCATGTGGGGTCCTGCGTGGCTGACGCCTTGCCCCATGTTACAGGTGAGGTAATTATTGGCACTGACCCCGGCACACGCCTGTACAGCCCCATGTGGGGTCCTGAGTGGCTGACGCCTTGCTCCATGTTACAGGTGAGGTAATTAGTGGCACTGACCCCGGCACACACCTGTACAGCCCCATGTGGGGTCCTGCGTGGCTGACCCCTTGCCCCATGTTACAGGTGAGGTAAATATTGGCACTGACCCCGGCACACACCTGTACAGCCCCATGTGGGGTCCTGCGTGGCTGACGCCTTGCCCCATGTTACAGGTGTGGTAATTATTGGCACTGACCCCGGCACACACCTGTACAGCCCCTTGTGGGGTCCTGCGTGGCTTACGCCTTGCCCCATGTTACAGGTGAGGTAATTATTGGCACTGACCCCGGCACACACCTGTACAGCCCCATGTGGGGTCCTGCGTGGCTGACGCCTTGCCCCATGTTACCGGTGATGTAATTAGTGGCACTGACCCCGGCACACACCTCTATAGCCCCATGTGGGGTCCTGCATGGCTGACGCCTTGCCCCATGTTACAGGTGAGGTAATTAGTGGCACTGACCCTGGCACACACCTGTACAGCCCCATGTGGGGTCCTGCATGGCTGACGCCTTGCCCCATGTTACAGGTGAGGTAATTATTGGCACTGACCCCGGCACACACCTGTACAGCCCCATGTGGGGCCCTGCGTGGCTGACGCCTTGCCCCATGTTACAGGTGAGGTAATTATTGGCACTGACCCCGGCACACGCCTGTACAGCCCCATGTGGGGTCCTGCGTGGCTGACACCTTGCCCCATGTTACAGGTGAGGTAATTATTGGCACTGACCCCGGCACACGCCTGTACAGCCCCATGTGGGGTCCTGCTTGGACCCTTTCTGGCCACTGTGCTCAACCTGTTTAAACACCTGTGCTGGCCCAAGTGTTAACACCTGTGCTCACACCTGTACAGGCACCTGTGTTCCAACTGTGCTAACACCTGTACTCCACCTGTGCTGGCACGCATGCTACTGGCACCTGTGCTCCACCAGTGCTGGCCCCTTTGCTCCACCTCTACTAACACCTGTGCTGGCATATGTGTTAACACTTGTGATTCCCCCAGTGCTGGCATCTGTGCTGGCACCTATACTAACTGTGCACGACCTGTATTGGCACCTGTGCTCCACCGGTGCCAGTACCTGTGCCAGTACCTGTGCCAACACCGGTGCTTAACCTATACCATACTTGCCTACCTGACCCTCTCCATGCGGGAGAAAAATGCTCTGTTTCTGGACTTCCCTGGTAATGTATGATTGCCATCACCTGTGGTGAAACACCTTTACCTAGCTCCCCACAGGTGCTGGCAATCCTACATTACCAGGGAATTCCAGGAACAGAGCATTGTCTCCCGCATGGAGAGGGTCAGGTAGGCAAGTATGACCTGTACTAACACCTGTGCTCAACCTGTATTGACACCTGTGCTCCACCTATACTAAAGCAGCCCTGCCCATACACGCTGCGATGCGGGCTGTGCGTTCTGTGCTTTGAGGTGCGCGCTCCCGCGGCACCTCATCGCACAGTACAAAAAGTATGTGCTGCACATACGTTCTGTACTTAGTTTTCATCACATTGCATTCACAGGCAATGCAATGTGATCCGTGCTAATTAAGCACGGAAAGCACGCCCGTATTGGGACGTGTATGGGCGGCATTAGCACTGGTGGAGCACAGGTGTTTAACACCTTATGCTCAACCTGTACTAACACCTGTGCTCAACCATGAGTGGATTGTTTTATCGACGTTAGGTCGATACCATTGGGTCGACAGGTGTCTAGGTCGACATGGGTGAAGGTCGACAGGTGTCTAGGTCAACATAGCGTTAGGTCGGAAGGTCGACATGGTTTTTTTACTCTTTTTTTTACCCGAATGTCGACACAGTCGACATGGACACAGTTGGGAGTCAACCGCAGCCCCTCACATCGCCCGCTCTGCTGGCGATGCTTCGGGCACAGTGCCTCGCTCCACTCGGCACACTATTTTATTCTCCCACCACACACTAGTGGATGGTAGGGCATGAAATACCACCTGTCGGCACATGTCGGCTCAAAAAACAGTTAAAAAAACATGTCGACCTGTCGACCTAACCTATGTTGACATGAACCCATGTCAACCTTGTCCCATGTCGACCTTGCCACCTGTCGACCTTCACCCCTGTCAACCTAGACACCTGTCGACCTTCCCACCTGTCGACCCAACGGTGTCGACCTAATGACTGTCGACCTAAGTGTTGTCTATAATACGTCCGTATCCCGCTCAACCTGTATTGATACCTGAGCTTGACCTCTACTAACACCTGTACTCCACCTCTCCTGGCACCTGCGCTCAACCTGTGCTAACACCTGTGCTCCCCCCATGCTGGCACCTGTGCTAACACCTGTACTCCACCAGTGCTGGGACCTGTGCTCCCCCCATGCTGGCACCTGCGCTCAACCTGTGCTAACACCTGTACTCCACCAGTGCTAACACCTGTGCTCCCCCCATGCTGGCACCTGTGCTTCACCTGTGCTACCACCTGTACTCCATCAGTGCTAACACCTGTGCTCCCCCCATGCTGGCACCTGTGCTTCACCTGTGCTAGCACCTGTATTCCACCAGTGCCGGGACCTGTGCTCCCCCCATGCTGGCACCTGTGCTAACACCTGTACTCCACCAGTGCCTGGAACTGTGCTCCCCCATTCTGGCACCTGTGCTCCACCAGTGCTAACACCTGTGCTCCCCCCATGCTGGCACCTGTGTTTCACCATTCCCACACAACCCTCATTCCCCACACGTGGATCGGATGGCACTGCCACACATGGGTGAAATCTGCCACTGTTATGCTCACTGGTGGGCACCACTATACGGATGACCGCTGATGCAGAAACTCTTTGTTCCTTGGAATATATTGGCTATCAGTAAATGCACGGAGAGCACCGGTCCCCACCCCACCATGACACAAAGCCGTTCCATAACGAGATTACACACACATAATAAATCCATGTGCGATAAGGTGCAGCCAGCACAATGTCCACACATAACAGTATTGTGCTGTGACAGGTCTGTATACCTGTATCACCTGAGCATTGGTGTGTTATCATCATTACTCCTGTCACACAGCGCTCTGTGGCCTGACACCCGCACACACCTTTATGTACAGAGATATCTATCTGCGCTGTTACTCATTACCCAGCATGCTCCAGGCTCTACTCTATAGATGTGCCTTCAGGGCAATGTCACCCCGGACTGATACCAATGTCAGTGTATGACGCAGTGGGCATCATTCAGACCTGCACAAATTCGCAGCCCTGACACTGTACGCTGTGCGGATGTACAGGGTCCCCTTGCGAATGGCCCATGTGAAGGCTAGCCCTCAAAGGCCACTGACTGACAGACGCTGGGGTGTTTGAGGGTGGCATTTTCCAGTAGTGCCCCGAAAAAAATACAGGCATTCCCCGGCCTTTGGGAGGGAGGGTCACTGTTGTCAGCAGCGGCCTCCTTCTCCCCGCGGCCTTCACAGCGCTGAGTAAGTCTAGACGCAAACGTATTCTGAGCCATACGCGGGGGGCGGGGGGAGCATTTACCTACTCACTGGCCTCCGAATACTTGCAGAAATCAGGCCAATTGACACAGCCACAGTACACGTACAAGGTTGCAGATGAAGCGAGTGACCTGGGAATCCTACCAGGGTCAGACCGGGAATGACCCGGGTAAGGGTGCGGTGGAAACAGACGGCACCTGGGTTTTCTTACCCAGAAAGCACTGAGAACACTGATTGGAGCTTCTGAGGTACTATTGTGACCTCATCGGTCACACTATCGGTTACGCCATCTCCCCCACCATGGACCCCTGCACTCTGGCAGGCATTGGGTGATTCTCCATCTGACCATGGGGTTCTGCACCTTTAGATACAGGTACAGTGAGAAACACACCAGTAACACACCCGGGCAGGGCCGGCCTTAGGCATAGGCAAACTAGGCAATTGCCTAGGGCATTTGGAATGCCAAGGGGCATCAGCAGCTTCTGCTGATTAAAATGATATGCAGCATGCCTATATTCTGTGTGTGAGTGAGGCTGTATCTGCATATGAAGTAGTGTATTCATGGAAATCACTGTAACATAGCATTCCGTATGCAGGTACAGCCACAGTCGCACACAGAATATAGGCATGCCGCATATCATTATAATCATCGGAAGCTCCTTGTGTGTGCGGTTCATAACAATGCAAATAAGATGAATTTTTAACAAAAAAGGCACCCAACGTTAGCAGAACTGGCCAGGAGCTGCATGGCCTATTGAGGAAAGATGTATGAGGAAACATCTGTATCCAAGCAGAGGCAGAGGTCACAGTGTTAGCGGCTGTGCAAGTGCTTTCTGCGGGTGGGTTGGTTGTGCAATAGTGTTCGGCATATGTGTAAGGGGCATTATGTGTGTCATGTATAAATGCATTAATAATGTGCGACATATGTGTAACAGGCATTATGTGTGTCATGTGTATAAGGGCATTAATAAAGGTTGGCATAATGTGTAAGGGGCATTATGTGTGTCATGTATAAACACATTATTAATGTGCGACATATGTGTAAGGGGCATTATGTGTGTCATTATGTGTATGAAGGGCATTAATAAAGGTTGGCATAATGTGTAAGGGGCATTATGGTTATAAGGACATTAATAATGTGTGTCATGTGTAAGGGGCATTACTGTGTGGTATTATCAGGGGTGCCGAGAGAAAGGGGTAGGGGGTACAAATTACCCAGGCCAAAGTCTGATCGAAGGGCCCAGTGGGGGCCCCGGGCCCCTTCCCCTTAAGTGACAGCAGCAGCTGCAGCTTTTCTCCTCTGCCCAACACACACTGCTTTGTGCTGGGTTGCAGTGTGGCCATGGAGGTGCTTAAAATACAATATTTTCTCAGGATTTTTTTCTAAGGGTATAATGTGAATAATGTGAGGAGTAATGTACATAAGGTAAAGTGGTACTACTGTGTGATGTAATGTGAATAAGGGACACCATCGCATGATATAATGTGAATAAAGTTGCACTACTGTGTGGCATAATTTGAATTGGGGGTACTATTGTGTGGCCATGCCCCTTCCCAGCAAGAACACACCCCTGTTTGGGCTGCGCACCAAATGTGTGCGCTGTTTCTATTTAAAATATTGCGGGTAGGGGAACCAAAATGATGACTGCTATGATGAGGGTTGGTGGTGCTGGGAAAGGGGAGCAGGGTCAGAGGCGGAACTAGTGGCGGTGCTAGGGGGCACCAGCCAAAATCTTGCCTAGGGAGTCATTTAGGATAGGGCCGGCTCTGCACCCGGGGGTGTAGCCAGCAGGCAGGTGGGCAGGTGGGCAGTTGGGGGGGGGGGGGGGCTTGGTGGCATAATCACATCATCTTGGCTCCGCCCCCACTATAAAGTGCAGAGAGGCACCCCCTCGCGGCCCCAGCTTGTGCTTTGCTGTAAGAAGCTGAGAGGGGAGTCTGTTACCCGTTTATAACGCCCAGCAACCCTCCTTTTAACCCGGAAAGGTCACAGCACAGTGACCCGGGTTAATCCCAGGTTATGTTTGCGCTGTGAGTGGGGTATTATTGGTCACAACTTGTTACTTTTGTCCCCCCCCCCCCCCCCCAAACGCTGTTACAAACCATCTTTTGGTATAATTTTTTACTAAAGTTATTTTTTCTTCTTTTTTTCTCTAAGTTTATTTATTTCTAATATTTTCTTTTATAGCAGAAGATTCAGTTTTACTGACAACTGGAAACAGTGATACAACAAACCAGACAATCAGCAGCAGGGGAACTACACACACCCCACCGTTCTACCCACCCGACAGTCACCTGAGAACCTGCACAATGTGGCTCGCGGGTCAGTGAAGTCCTGTTAAACAGGTTGGGTCTAGCATAGACGCCCCTTGTGCTAAACAATACGGGCCGCACCTCCCCCTCCGCCTTGTCCCCTCACTACCACCAGTGATGTCACTGTAATTACATGACAACAGGCGAGTGACTTCAGTACAAGCCAGACTTGGCTATTTAAGTTCCAGGGTGATTATAGGCTGTATGCGGTGCGTGAAGTGTACGATGCTATCCATGGGCGCGGAATGCTCATCACTACGGGTGTGTCCAGCTCTTACTTACCAACTTTGTCGTTAGGGACATGGGCGACAGGGAGGTGGGTGGATTGGGGGCCCTACCATCGCATCACAATGGCTCCACCCCTCGCAGTACAGCGCTGTAAACAGTGTCGGATTAAGGATTGGGGGCCATATCAATAAAAGTGATATAATGGCGGTTATAAAAATAGTTTAGAAGATTGTACATGATAGATACATACACGATTGGAGGGGATGCCGCAGGTCAAAAGAGCAATACTGGCATTCCGATACGGGGAATCCCGACATCCTAACTCACTGCCCTGACACTCCTAACCCGAACTGCCTAAAACTAACCCTCCCCCTCAGCCCAACGTTACCCTTCCCACTAGTGACTAGCCCTCGTACCCTGCTGCCTAACCCCCACTCAACCTAACTCTTCGAGACCCCAAATACTAGCAGCTCCTGATGGGCTGCCGGTCCGCGATCTCGGCCGGTGCCATATCTGAAATGCTGCTGTCTTCATCTGTACATGGCTGCTCCTGGTGCGCTAGATAAAGCCAAAACTACCTCCATCGTCGTCCCCTCGGGTCCCCTCCTGTCCCTATAGTACGTAGTATAGTATAGTTGGCTTTGGCCCGAGGACCTTGTATAAAAAGTGTCCCCAGGCTGTGGCATGACACCACTGGCTGTTTGAGCCCGATGCTCTTTCAGAAATACAGGGAACCCCTACTCCTTAGACCCCCGTATTATGGGAACCAGGACCGGGCCAAGAACCTGGTGCTGGTTATAGAATTACCAGGGGACCCCATTTTATCTCCCCCCCCCTGTATTTCTGCAACCAGGACTAGCTCAGTGAGCCTGGGGCTGGTTATAGAATTACCGGGGGACCCCATTTTATCTTTCCCCCCTGTATTTCTGCAACCAGGACTAGCTCAGTGAGCCTGGGGCTGGTTATAGAATTACAGGGGGACCCCATTTTATCTTTCTTGTATTTCTGCAACCAGGACTGGCTCAGTGAGCCTGGGGCTGGTTATAGCGGGGATGGGGGAGGGGGCGGATCTGACTGATATATATAGTGCTATCGTTTCTTTGAGTGAGTACCCCAAATCGGTATCTTTCCTAGGGCCACCGCACAGAGCTGACCCCAATAGGTTCCACCTCCGCACAGCGCTGACCCCTATAGGTTCCACCTCCGCACAGCGCTGACCCCTATAGGTTCCACCTCCGCACAGCGCTGACCCCTATAGGTTCCACCTCCGCACAGCGCTGACCCCTATAGGTTCCACCTCCGCACAGCGCTGACCCCTATAGGTTCCACCTCCGCACAGCGCTGACCCCTATAGGTTCCTCCTCCGCACAGTGCTGACCCCTATAGGTTCCACCTCCGCACAGCGCTGACCCCTATAGGTTCCGCCTCCGCACAACGCTGACCCCAATAGGTTCTGCCTCTGCACAGCGCTGACCCCTATAGGTTCTGCCTCCGCACAGTGCTGACCCCTATAGGTTCCGCCACCGCACAGTGCTGACCCCTATGGGTTCTGCCTCCACACAGCGCTGACCCCTATAGGTTCCGCCACCGCACAGCGCTATCCCCTATAGGTTTCGCCTCTGCACAGTGCTGACCCCTATAGGTTCTGCCTCCACACAGCGCTGACCCCTATAGGTTCTGCCTCCGCACAGCGCTGACCCCTATAGGTTCCGCCACCGCACATCGATGACCCCTATAGGTTCTGCCTCTGCACAGCACTGACCCCTATAAGTTCTGCCACGCACAGTGCTGACCCCTATAGGTTCTGCCATGGCACAGCGCTGACCCCTATAGGTTCTGCCCCCCGCACAGCGCTGGCCCCTATATGTTCCGCCACCGCACAGTGATGACCCCCTATAGGTTCTGCCACAGCACAGCGCTGACCCCTATAGGTTCTGCCACCGCACAGCGCTGACCCCTATAGGTTCTGCCACCGCACAGCGCTGACCCCTATAGGTTCTGCCTCTGCACAGTGATTACCCCTATAGGTTCTGCCTCCGCACAGTGCTGACCCCTATAGGTTCCGTCTCCGCACATCGATGACCCCTATAGGTTCTGCCTCTGCACAGCGCTGACCCCTATAAGTTCTGCCAGGGCACAGCGCTGACCCCTATAGGTTCTGCCACCGCACAGCGCTGACCCCTATAGGTTCTGCCACCGCACAGCGCTGACCCCTATAGGTTCTGCCTCTGCACAGCGATTACCCCTATAGGTTCTGCCTCCGCACACCGCTGACCCCTATAGGTTCCGCCTCCGCACAGCGCTATCCCCTATAGGTTTCGCCTCTGCACAGTGCTGACCCCTATAGGTTCTGCCTCCGCACAGTGCTGACCCCTATAGGTTCTGCCTCTGCACAGCACTGACCCCTATAGGTTTGGCCTCTGCACAGCGCTGACCCCTATAGGTTCTGCCTCCGCACAGCACTGACCCCTATAGGTTCCGCCTCCGCACAGCGCTATCCCCTATAGGTTTCGCCTCTGCACAGTGCTGACCCCTATAGGTTCTGCCTCCGCACAGTGCTGACCCCTATAGGTTCTGCCTCCGCACAGCGCTGACCCCTATAGGTTTAGCCTCTGCACAGCGCTGACCCCTATAGGTTTAGCCTCTGCACAGCGCTGACCCCTATAGGTTCTGCCTCCGCACAGCGCTGACCCCTATAGGTTCTGCAACCACACAGCACTGACCTATAGGTTCTGAAAGGAGCCCGTCCCTGCGATGCACTCAGCCGGAAGCTGGGGGTCTGCGCACTGCCCCACTGATGCCGGGGCAGTGCGGTTCTGCCTCTGCACAGCACTGACCCCTATAAGTTCTGCCACGCACAGTGCTGACCCCTATAGGTTCTGCCATGGCACAGCGCTGACCCCTATAGGTTCTGCCCCCCGCACAGCGCTGGCCCCTATATGTTCCGCCACCGCACAGTGATGACCCCCTATAGGTTCTGCCACAGCACAGCGCTGACCCCTATAGGTTCTGCCACCGCACAGCGCTGACCCCTATAGGTTCTGCCACCGCACAGCGCTGACCCCTATAGGTTCTGCCTCTGCACAGTGATTACCCCTATAGGTTCTGCCTCCGCACAGTGCTGACCCCTATAGGTTCCGTCTCCGCACATCGATGACCCCTATAGGTTCTGCCTCTGCACAGCGCTTACCCCTATAAGTTCTGCCAGGGCACAGCGCTGACCCCTATAGGTTCTGCCACCGCACAGCGCTGACCCCTATAGGTTCTGCCACAGCACAGCGCTGACCCCTATAGGTTCTGCCACCGCACAGCGCTGACCCCTATAGGTTCTGCCTCTGCACAGCGATTACCCCTATAGGTTCTGCCTCCGCACACCGATGACCCCTATAGGTTCCGCCTCCGCACAGCGCTATCCCCTATAGGTTTCGCCTCTGCACAGTGCTGACCCCTATAGGTTCTGCCTCCGCACAGTGCTGACCCCTATAGGTTCTGCCTCCGCACAGCACTGACCCCTATAGGTTTGGCCTCTGCACAGCGCTGACCCCTATAGGTTCTGCCTCCGCACAGCACTGACCCCTATAGGTTCCGCCTCCGCACAGCGCTATCCCCTATAGGTTTCGCCTCTGCACAGTGCTGACCCCTATAGGTTCTGCCTCCGCACAGTGCTGACCCCTATAGGTTCTGCCTCCGCACAGCGCTGACCCCTATAGGTTTAGCCTCTGCACAGCGCTGACCCCTATAGGTTCTGCCTCCGCACAGCGCTGACCCCTATAGGTTCTGCAACCACACAGCACTGACCCCTATAGGTTCTGCCTCCGCACAGCGCTGACCCCTATAGGTTCTGCCACCGCACAGCGGTTACCCCTATAGGTTCTGCCACCGCACAGCGCTTACCCCTATAGGTTCTGAAAGGAGCCCGTCCCTGCGATGCACTCAGCCGGAAGCTGGGGGTCTGCGCACTGCCCCACTGATGCCGGGGCAGTGCGGTGTGTAGCCATAAGCTATAATGGACTATCGCCATAGCAGAATGGCGATAGCCCAGGGATGCAAAGATACATCGGGCAACTTTGCATCCCCCCATAGAAACCTTTGGGGGAGGTGGCCATGGCAGGTGGGATCGCAGCGGGGATCAGTCCTCCTTTGGTACATCATAGTGATACTTAATATTTGCGGCTAATTTTGGGGATTAAGCTTGAAATATTCTTTGATAAATGTGGCGCTGCATCTGTGGCAGATTTTACCGGGGGGGGGGGAGGGGGGGGGGCTGCTGCCCTGGAGCCGATAGGTTTCTGTGCAGGGTAAATACTGGCTGCTTTATTCTTACAATGCAATTAAGGTTTCAGTTTGAGCACACCCCACCCAAATCTAAAGTTGCCCACACATTTTCCCGATTTGGGCACGATGTGTCTGACATCCTATCCAATCTGATGCGCGGTCCCGTACATATCGGGTCAGAGTCAGTGGTTGGACAGGCTGCGCAGCCGTCAGTAGCACATCGTGGGTGCAATACAGTATATATCGCATCCGATCCCCGAGTGGGGAAGCGCTGTGCTGAAGAGACGCTCTCACCGCTCTGCAGATGGCGGTGGACGGCAGTAGAATTGTAAAAAAAATACACCATTCAAAAGAATTGGTGGACGCTGATTGGCTGAGAGAGGTCTCTCCCGAGCTCAGCGCTCTCTACAAGTTACATCTGCCCCACCTGCAGTGCAGCATGGTTTTGCTCATTTTGAGAACATATTTTCCCTGCGATCAGGTCTGAATTACCCCACTGTTTGTGCCTTTGGACTTGCACCAGCCGTATTAGTAAGTAAATGCTGCTTGTGTACGGGGTGAATAATTAACAGCAAACGGAGTTAGTAGCGGATTCCGGATACGGCAGAGTTGGTAAATATTAGCAGCGTTCAGTAGCCGCTAATCGCCTGCCTGATTAATGAGGTACATGCGCCATGGTGATCGCCTCTCAGCCACGGGCAGTGCGTGCGGTCTGCAGAATACTACATGTACTGGGTATAGCTGTGTATAGTAATGAGATTGTCACAGTATCATTCGCAGTTATACCAGAGTTATACCAGAGCAGAACATTCCACTAGAATCACTGCTACAGAAGTCTATGTACTTGGTTACCCTCCACCTCATGCCCATGCTCTCCGTATATCCAGCACACAACTTACTGACCTCTGTACCTGGATAGTGCTATGCTGGGAATCCCATCTCCTAACCAGTCATTACTGGCCTTATTGCCTGTTATATTATTATTATACACATCTGTCGATATTATTGCTATACCAATGCTATATTAACTGTTGCCCACTGCGGATCCGGACCTGCCCCCACCGTCCGGGAGACTAGGTAATATAGTGACACCTGTACTTATTACCATGTTACTGTCATATTATCTGATGATCATTAGTCAGTATTGGAGGGGAGTTCTGCTCTATCATTATATCTGCAGAAATCTCAGCATCCTGTCACTGTACCTGCACTGTTTCCATTACTATTATCAACTGCCATGTTACAGGCTGTGGGGTCTATGTACTAAGCCTTGGAGAGACATAAAGTACCAGCTCCTAACTGTCATGTTACAGGCCCTGGGGTCTATGTACTAAGCCTTGGAGAGACATAAAGTACCAGCTCCTAACTGTCATGTTACAGGCCCTGTGGTCTATGTACTAAGCCTTGGAGAGACATAAAGAACCAGCTCCTAACTGTCATGTTACTCTAAGGGCTGAGCAGAGCAGTGGGAAATAGACGCTGTGTGCATGCGAGGGGTTCTAATAGTATGTGGAGCAGAAGACATTATGGGTAGAACATCTGGGGGCACTGATGGCATGGGAAGAGGACCTAGGGGAACTGATGGCATGGGAAGAGGACCTAGGGAACTGATGGCATATGAAGAGGTTCCAGGGGCACTGATGGCACGAGAAAAGGGTTTGGGGGCACTGATTGCACATAAAGAGCATCTGGGGGCACTGATGGCATGGGGAAAAGATCCGGGGGCACTGATGTCACAGGAAGAGCATCCGGGGGCACTAATGGCATGTAAAGTTCATCCAGGGGCACTCATGGTGGCATGTGAAGAGTATTCGGGGGCACTGGTGGCATGGGAAGAGCATCTTGGGGCACTGATGGCAAGGGAAGAGGATTTGGGGGCACTAATAGCATGTGACAAGGATCTGGGGGCACTGATGGCAGGGGAAGAGTATCCGGGGCACTGATGACATAGGAAGAGCACCTGAGGGCACTGATGGCATGTAAAGAGGATCCATGGGCACTGCTGGCATAGGAAGAGGATCTTGGGGCACTGATAGCATGGGAAGAGCATCTGGGGGCACTCATGGCATGGGAAGATGACTTGGGGGTGATGATGGCATGTAAAGGGTGTGAGGAGAATGATCAGTAGCAAGTCGGGCGCCATAAATGTGATTTTATTTGTGGTAAGAAAATGACCTGATATATATATATATATATATAGAGAGAGAGAGAGAAGAGGGTTTGTTTGGCACTCTCGGCTAATGTCAGGTCACGGACCGTGGTGCCTCCACACAGAGTTAATAATAGCGGCGATATTCTCCCAGGGCGAACTTGTAGGAAAAAATGAGTGGCACTCTCCGGATTTTGCAAATAAAGTTTTTTAGTGCAAAGGAGTTAGTATAACATAGTCGTCAATGTTTCAAGGCCTCAGCCTTTTCGTCGTATATATAGCGGGATGGGGCGGACCGGCACTCAGTCCCAGATACTTGTACTGCTCCGGTGCCTTCCAATACAGGGTAGGTAGCTAGAAGAACACAGCGGCGGCACTCGGAGACTCGTGAAAAAAATCAACTTTATAAAACCATCAAGCAGGTGCAAACAAAGACCGACGTTTCGGGGGGAAGCCCCGTTTTCAAGGTGCAGAAGTGACTTCTGCACCTTGAAAACGGGGCTTCCCCCCGAAACGTCGGTCTTTGTTTGCACCTGCTTGATGGTTTTATAAAGTTGATTTTTTTCACGAGTCTCCGAGTGCCGCCGCTGTGTTCTTCTAGCTATATATATATATATATATATATATATATATATATATATATATATATAGAGGTAGAGGTGTAGGCCTGGCACTCCTCCAGCAGTACAGGTAACCCAGGTGCCTTCAGGAACAGAAGTACAGGATAGTGAAGAGACAACAGCGGCACTCTGGGGATTTTTTGAAAAAATATATTTTCAGCAAAAAAAGGCTTCCAACGTTTCGGGGTATGTGACACCCCTTTGTCAAGGTTATACGTGCACGTATAACCTTGACAAAGGGGTGTCACATACCCCGAAACGTTGGAAGCCTTTTTTTGCTGAAAATATATTTTTTCAAAAAATCCCCAGAGTGCCGCTGTTGTCTCTTCACTATCCTATATATAAATATATATATATATATATATATATATGCCTCCCTGGACACGCCCCTTTTCAGAAATTTGCCAATAAAAAAAAGTGTACGCTGACTGTGGTTCTAATTATGTCACCTGTGCTTAAGCATGGATATCCTTGAGGACCAAGATGAGTTCCACTGCCCAAGCTGACCATCTGCCACCCTCCCACATCACCTCCTACTTCACCAGGGACTTCTGCAAAAGAGTTCTGTGATGCAAGTAGCTACCCTGTGCCCCAGCTCCATGCACAACAAGGGAGGAGGATGCATGGAGGTGCCACAGGTTAGGGGAGGCATTGCAAGGTAAGTATGCTCATCTGAACCTTGACGACATTCCCTCCATTGGGATTCCAGTGTCATTATTCTGAGGGTCACCTAACCCCCGACTTTAGAAGAGCGTGTCCATCACGGAACTTTGTCACCAGCCACAAAAGAAATGCCCCATCTCCAGGCCCAACCAGTGAGTACGGGGTTTGGCGTGTGACAATACCTTATCCTGGTGGTTTTATCCGGCATAACACAAAGCATTTCGGTGTCTAGCCTTGTATGGCCTCTGCATTGGTGGCAGCACTTGCTTACATCATCAGATCATGTGATGTCACAACACGCCAGGTAGGTGACAGGCACCACCCTGTACTGTATGTGGTGAGTAAGCAGCGTCTCAGTGTAAGGCACATGGGCATAGATTTACCAAAGAATCAGAAAAGCGTTGCCCGTAGCAACCAGTTTCAAATGTATCTCAGAAAATGATAGAAAGAAACCGATGATACAAGTAACACCAGCACCTTTTATTTTTAGAAGCTGTAGTAAATCTTTCCCGTGTATTACTGCGTATCGCTACAGCCCAATAAGGAAAACGTTCTCCGTTGGATTCTGATTGCGCTGAACAGCGTTTCGGCCGGATGTTGGACTCACCACCATGACTGGAACCAGCTTGGGGTGACTGCCACCACTTGCAGATTGTACGCTGGGCCAGTAAGGTTTATGATCCCCGAACCCCCATTATCCAGCCATCAGGCCACACATGAATAAACCCATCATAGAGGCCTGTATACAGTATATAGGTGCTGTCTGCTGACCATAATAACAGACTTTAATTATAGGTTGTTTGGCCTTCCCGTAACCAGTGTTTGTGACATGGAGATGCCGGTAACTATGGAAACGGAGCATCCCAGTAACGGCCCAGTGTGTATATATACAGAGACCTGAGGGCCAGGACCCCAGTGACCTCCTGTATCTCATCATGGCGGTATCCACAAGCGTCCTCCTGGTGGTGGCACTCTGCGTAGTGACAGGTAAGGACCTTCTCCGTCCCCTCAGCGCTTATGGGATATTTACTAAAGCCTTGGCCAGAGGTAAAGTACCAACCAGCGTCTGCCATCTGTCAAACACAGCCTGCGACATGACAGTTAGGTGCTGGCTAACTGATACATTATCTCTCTCCTCAGCTTAGTACATCTCACCCTATATCTCTAGACTTACAGGTCACCATTGCAGCATCCTGAATACATGACTTTATGGCATTAGCGATAGACGGCAGGGTGGGGCGGGATGCCGACAATCATCGGCAGGTTGACAATTAATAGGTAGATTAATCACTCTGTAGACACCTGAAAAAGGTCAGCATACCTTAGGTCGACACAGTCAAAAGGTCGACATGCCCTTTTCAAGTTTTTCCCCAGAACAGGGGTTTTTTAAACTTAACTATCCGCGTGGACATAGAGGGAGAATATTATGTTGTTCCCGAAGCATGGCGAGTGTCCATGTCGACGGCGTGAAAAACTCATGTCGACCTTTTCTATGTTGACCTATTGCTTGTGTTGACCTAAGCCATGTTTAACCTTTTCTCATGTGGTGAGCCATGGCCAATAGTGACTATATGACACATCCCCCCGGCGGGACAATGGTCAGGTGGCTGCCTCACATCACTGAGGTCTTGGGTTAGATGATCATGAAAGCTGTATCTGTGCAGAGTTTGTACGTTCTCTGTGCGTTTGTGTGATTCTACTCCTGGGGTACCAGAGACATTCGGCACTGGTAGTGTAACTGTAGAACTAGTGTATATGTGTCCATGTGGCAGCGAATATTGGCTTTCGCACCCTACACAGTGGGCAAGGGGCGGAGAAGGGCGGGGGCGCCGGGCAGCCTCATTACTATATGGGCGTTCTCATGGTAATGAGGCCGTGATGCGGGTGTGTGGGGCAGGCAGCTGACGTCACCGGATGCCAGCTGCCCGCGCTGTCCTCGTACAGGGCACCCGCAGTTTAGTCGCCATATAGGTGCCTCTGGACTGCGAGCGCTGGAGAAATCATTCGATAGTGGCTGACCATCGAATGATTTCACCCCGCGGCCGGAGGAGGGAGGCGGGACACAGTTTGTGTGTCACTGTGTGACGTGTTGTCCGACTCCTCCCCAGCTCCTCCTGCGGGCAGCGGCTGTGGTGCTGCCGCGTGACACCCGCCCACTCAGTGAGACGTGAGAGTGCGGCTGCCGACTCGGACGTGCCGGCGGTGGTGAACGCTCAGCGCTGTGGGCGGCATGATGATGCATCCGCATCAGTAGTATTATACGGCAGCACTGTAAGTTCGTCAGTGGGGTGGGCAGGCAGCGGGCTGTGGGCACAGGATCAGTAGTAATAATACATTATTCAGTTCAGTATACTGTAAGTTTGGCAGTGGGGTGGGGCAGGCTGTGGGCACAGTTATGTATGTTGTGACAGACTACTGAGTCTGTGATCTGATCTGTCCAGTCCAGTCTGTCTGTCCAGAGTCCATGGCCCGGCAGGCAGAGAGCCAGGCCAGCAGCACTCAGACAGCCGCAGGCTGCCTGCAGCTCACAAACCTACAGTACGGTTGCCTGTGTCTGGGCCCGGGGTCCCTCCGAGTCCCAATCATTATTTGTCCCACTGTCACTCACCCACCAGACAGTCCAGGACTCTAGTGAGAGTCCTGCGCACTCAGAGGCCCAGGTCACCTGCTGGGCGATGTGACGTCACTGTGCTCTGTCCCAGGCCCCCAGCCAATCTCCCAGGCCCAGCCAGCACCGGCTGTTCCTCTGTCACCAGTCCAGGACTCCAGGTAGTTCCCTTCTGTGTGCTCAGCGGCCCAGGGCACTTACTGGGCGGTGTCACTGTGCCCAGGCCCCCAGCTAATCTCCAAGGCCCAGCCAGCACCGGCTGTCCCACTCTCACCAGTCCAGAATTCCAGGTAGTTCCCTTCTGTGTGCCCAGCGTCCAGGTCACCTGCTGGGCAAATTCAATGTGCCCAGGCCTCCAGCCAATCTCCCAGGCCCAGCCAGCCCCAGCACAGCAGCTACTCTAAATGTACTACTGTGGTCACTGGCATTTGGCATTTGCCATCCCCCTTGGCAACGAACATTTGCCCTCCACTGTGGCAACAGGCATTTGCCCTCACCCTTGTCAATGAGCATTTGCCCTCCACCTTGGCAAAAGGCATTTGCACTCCCCCGTCGCATCGTATGAAGGCCCTGGCATCGAGCAAGAAACCCCAAGCAATTAACATGGAGGTAGGCAGTATTTATATGGCATAATATATAATAGCCATTACGGTGTGTGCTATATGTAATGGGCATTATGTTGTGTTTGGGATAACTTGTAATGGGCATTAGAGTGTGTGGCATAATGTGTAATGGGCATGTAGTATACTTATATAATGTTTGTGTTGGACGTATAATAGGCACTCTGGTGTGTTTTTGGTGCGCGCCTGTCAAAAATTGTTGAGCCCTGGCATAACGTGTAATAGGCACTATGGCATGTGGCATAATATGGATGTGTGACGTGTAATAGGCATTACGGTGTAAATTTTTGGTGCGCACCTTCGACGCGCACTGTCCATTTCGTCCCTATTTTTTTTTCAATTGTCCACTCATGGCATAACGTGTAATGGGCATCACGGTGTGTGCCATAATTTATAATGGACATCAGTGTGTGGCATAATGTTTAATAGGCATTACAGTGTGTGACGCAACGTCTAAGTGGCATTACCATGTGCAAAATCAAGAATAGATTTGAAGCAAATGTAAAAAAAACATAAACCATAAGGCGGGTTAAGGGGCGGGGCTGGGGGCGGGTCAATGGATGGGCTGTGGGTGTGTCAAGGGGTGGGTCACTGTCCGGGAATCGCTCAACACAAAGGTGGTAACCCTAGAGAGGATTGTGACACATGGAATGTACATGCGCTAATAAGCTGTGTTTTCTTTTCCAGCCTATTCCTTAACATGTTACACGTGCACCTCCCAGGGAAGCAACACTGCATGTATGACGTCCACCAACTGCACGGCCACGTCTACGTCATGTATGACCTCTGTGTTCAGTGGTGGAATAGGTAAGATCCACAATACGGGCTGTTGTTAAACACTGTTGTTCCTTTATTGGTCACTGAGAGGGTGTTACCCATGACACTGACCCCTCCAAATGTGACACTGACCCCTCTCCTGCAGCCTAATCCCCGTACCTAGTCCCCTGCAGCCTAATCCCCGTACCTAGTCCCCTGAAGCCTAACCCCCGTACCTAGGCCCCTGCAGCCTAACCCCCGTACCTAGTCCCCTGCAGCCTTAACCCCGTACCTAGGCCCCTGCAGCCTAATCCCCGTACCTAGGCCCCTGCAGCCTAATCCCCATACCTAGGCCCCTGCAGCCTAACCCCCGTACCTAGGCCCCTGCAGCCTAATCCCCGTACCTAGGCCCCTGCAGCCTAATCCCCGTACCTAGGCCCCTGCAGCCTAATCCCCGTACCTAGGCCCCTGCAGCCTAATCCCCGTACCTAGGCCCCTGCAGCCTAACCCCCGTACCTAGGCCCCTGCAGCCTAACCCCCGTACCTAGGCCCCTGCAGCCTAACCCCCGTACCTAGGCCCCTGCAGCCTAACCCCCGTACCTAGGCCCCTGCAGCCTAATCCCCGTACCTAGGCCCCTGCAGCCTAATCTCCGTACCTAGGCCCCTGCAGCCTAATCCCCGTACCTAGGCCCCTGCAGCCTAATCCCCGTACCTAGGCCCCTGCAGCCTAACCCCCGTACCTAGGCCCCTGCAGCCTAACCCCCGTACCTAGGCCCCTGCAGCCTAATCCCCGTACCTAGGCCCCTGCAGCCTAACCCCCTGCAGCCTAACCCCCGTACCTAGGCCCCTGCAGCCTAACCCCCGTACCTAGGCCCCTGCAGCCTAACCCCCGTACCTAGGCCCCTGCTGCCTAATCCCCGTACCTAGGCCCCTGCAGCCTCATCCCCGTACCTAGGCCCCTGCAGCCTATTCTTCGTACCTAGGCCCCTGCAGCCTAACCCCCGTACCTAGGCCCCTGCAGCCTAACCCCCGTACCTAGGCCCCTGCAGCCTAACCCCCGTACCTAGGCCCCTGCAGCCTAACCCCCGTACCTAGGCCCCTGCAGCCTAATCCCCGTACCTAGGCCCCTGCTGCCTAATCCCCGTACCTAGGCCCCTGCAGCCTAACCCCCGTACCTAGGCCCCTGCAGCCTAACCCCCGTACCTAGGCCCCTGCAGCCTAATCCCCGTACCTAGGCCCCTGCAGCCTAACCCCCGTACCTAGGCCCCTGCAGCCTAATCCCCGTACCTAGGCCCCTGCAGCCTAATCTCCGTACCTAGGCCCCTGCAGCCTAATCCCCGTACCTAGGCCCCTGCAGCCTAATCCCCGTACCTAGGCCCCTGCAGCCTAACCCCCGTACCTAGGCCCCTGCAGCCTAACCCCCGTACCTAGGCCCCTGCAGCCTAATCCCCGTACCTAGGCCCCTGCAGCCTAACCCCCTGCAGCCTAACCCCCGTACCTAGGCCCCTGCAGCCTAACCCCCGTACCTAGGCCCCTGCAGCCTAATCCCCGTACCTAGGCCCCTGCTGCCTAATCCCCGTACCTAGGCCCCTGCTGCCTAATCCCCGTACGTAGGCCCCTGCAGCCTAATCCCCGTACCTAGGCCCCTGCAGCCTAATCCCCGTACCTAGGCCCCTGCAGCCTAATCCCCATACCTAGGCCCCTGCAGCCTAACCCCCGTACCTAGGCCCCTGCAGCCTAACCCCCGTACCTAGGCCCCTGCTGCCTAATCC
The DNA here is from genome assembly GCF_055691185.1 of Crinia signifera. Lineage (NCBI taxonomy): Eukaryota > Metazoa > Chordata > Amphibia > Anura > Myobatrachidae > Crinia > Crinia signifera. The sequence continues at coordinate 329,259,836 of NC_139221.1, forward strand.
CCGTACCTAGGCCCCTGCTGCCTAATCCCCGTATGTAGGCCCCTGCAGCCTAATCCCCGTACCTAGGCCCCTGCAGCCTAATCCCCGTACCTAGGCCCCTGCAGCCTAATCCCCGTACCTAGGCCCCTGCAGCCTAATCCCCGTACCTAGGCCCCTGCAGCCTAATCCCCGTACCTAGGCCCCTGCAGCCTAATCCCCGTACCTAGGCCCCTGCAGCCTAATCCCTGTACCTAGGCCCCTGCAGCCGAACCTTAATCTTCCTTCTAAGTGTCTAAACCTAAGGGACTCAGTGTCCATATTGGTCAATACTCCATAGAAACTGTCCATACTGGCCCATGTACTATAGGTTGGGTGGACAAACCAACTTCTGATGGAAGTTCATAATTTCCACACAAAATGTTCCTTGAGTTTGGCTACCAGTGGCCACAAAGTCTCCATATTGGCCTATACCTTATATAAGCGATCCCTACTGTATGAGGGCATGAGTTTGGCTACCAGTGGGCACAAAGTCTCCATATTGATCCATACCTTATATAAGCGATCCCTACTGTATGAGGGCATGAGTTTGGCTACCAGTGGGCACAAAGTCTCCATATTGGCCCGTACCTTATATAAGCGATCCCTACTGTATGAGGACATGGGTTTGGCTACCAGTGGGCACAAAGTCTCCATATTGATCCATACCTTATATAAGCGATCCCTACTGTATGAGGACATGAGTTTGGCTATCACTAATAATGACTATTTTCTGTCCTGTAGGAAATCTATCTGCGTCCAGCATCACTAAGACGTGCTCAGCGGCCTGCGTAGCATCTGGATTTAACGCTGTGGTGGTCTCAACCCAAGTGACCTGCTGTAGCACCGACCTGTGTAACATCAGTGGGGCCAATAGTGTTACCTCCACCTGCACCCCCCTCGCTGTGGCCCTGGGACTCCTGTGGACTCTCCTGAATACTTTCTCTGTATAACAGCTACATTGTTACTCTCCAGACTGCAGTAAATTGCTGATCTTACTTATATTATTGTGACTTGTGTTTAATGTGTCCACCTGTGTTGCATTTCCTGCTCGGAGTAATGGTTTTGGAAAACCCTGCCCAATAATACAATAAGCAGCGAGCGATCACCCACCCAGAATGGGCAAAACTACATGGCATCACTATAGCGCATACTGTACATCCCCGCTGTCCCCAATGTTCTCAGCAGGACTGGGAGCGTGCCAGGATCTCACAGAGCGCTCATGGTGATGGCAAATCCAAACTTGGTAATGGCATCATCTGCGAGGCCACGCCACCTCTTTGGGCCACTTGGGAGTCACGCATCACAAGTTTAATGTGTTGGGAGGTATGACTACGTGGCCAAGGTGTTGGGAGGTATGACTACGTGGCCAAGGTGTTGGGAGGTATGACTACGTGGCCAAAGTATTGGGAGGTATGACTACGTGGCCATGGCCAAGGTGTTGGGAGGTGTGACTACGTGGCCAAAGTGTTGGGAGGTATGACTACGTGGCCAAGGTGTTAGGAGGTGTACTACGTGGCCAAGGTGTTGGGAGGTATGACTACGTGGCCAAGGTGTTGGGAGATATGACTATGTGGCCAAGGTGTTGGGAGGTATGACTACGTGGCCATGGCCAAGGTGTTGGGAGGTATGACTACGTGGCCAAGGTGTTGGGAGGTATGACTACGTGGCCAAGGTGTTGGGAGGTATGACTACGTGGCCAAGGTGTTGGGAGATATGACTACGTGGCCATGGTGTTGGGAGGTATGACTACGTGGCCAAGGTGTTGGGAGGTATGACTACGTGGCCAAGGTGTTGGGAGGTATGACTACGTGGCCAAGGTGTTGGGAGGTATGACTACGTGGACAAAGTATTGGGAGGTATGACTACGTGGCCAAGGTGTTGGGAGGTATGACTACGTGGCCAAGGTGTTGGGAGGTATGACTACATGGCCAAGGTGTTGGGAGGTATGACTACATGGCCAAGGTGTTGGGAGGTATGACTACATGGCCAAGGTGTTGGGAGGTATGACCAGGGCTATTTTTCAGCAGGCTCCAGCAGGAACTGAGGCCCTTATTCTAGTTCACTCTTTCTGACAAAATATTTCTTAGATGGACAAAACCATGTGCACTGCAGGTGAGGCAGGTGTTACTTGTGCAGAGATAATTAGATTTGGGTGGGGTTTTACACCTGGCTCACCTGCAGTGCACATGGTTTTGTCCATCTAAGAAATATTTTGTCAGAAAGAGTGAACTAGAATAAGGGCCTCAGTTCCTGCTGGAGCCTGCTGAAAAATAGCCCTGGGTATGACTACGTGGCCAAGGTGTTGGGAGGTATGACTACGTGGCCAAGGTGTTGGAAATATGACTACGTGGCCGAGGTGTTTGGAGGTGTGACTACGTGGCCAAGGTGTTGGGAGGTGTGCCTACGTGGCCAAGGTGTTGGGAGGTATGACTACGTGGCCAAGGTGTTCGGAGGTATGACTACGTGGCCAAGGTGTTGGGAGGTATGACTACTTGGCCAAGGTGTTGGAAATATGACTACGTGGCCGAGGTGTTTGGAGGTGTGACTACGTGGCCAGGGTGTTGGGAGGTGTGACTACGTGGCCAAGGTGTTGGGAGGTATGACTACGTGGCCAAGGTGTTGGGAGGTATGACTACGTGGCTAAGGTGTTGGGAGGTGTGACTACGTGGCCAAGGTGTTGGGAGGTATGACTACGTGGCCATGGTGTTGGGAGGTATGACTACGTGGCCATGGTGTTGGGAGGTATGACTACGTGGCCAAGGTGTTGGGAGGTGTGACTACGTGGCCAAGGTGTTGGGAGGTGTGACTACGTGGCCAAGGTGTTGGGAGGTGTGACTACGTGGCCAAGGTGTTGGGAGGTGTGACTACGTGGCCAAGGTGTTGGGAGGTGTGACTACGTGGCCAAGGTGTTGGGAGGTGTGACTACGTGGCCAAGGTGTTGGGAGGTATGACTACGTGGCCAAGGTGTTAGGAGGTGTGACTACGTGGCCAAGGTGTTGGGAGGTATGACTACGTGGCCAAGGTGTTGGGAGGTATGACTACGTGGCCATGGTGTTGGGAGGTGTGACTACGTGGCCAAGGTGTTGGGAGGTGTGACTACGTGGCCAAGGTGTTGGGAGGTGTGACTACGTGGCCAAGGTGTTGGGAGGTGTGACTACGTGGCCAAGGTGTTGGGAGGTGTGACTACGTGGCCAAGGTGTTGGGAGGTGTGACTACGTGGCCAAGGTGTTGGGAGGTGTGACTACGTGGCCAAGGTGTTGGGAGGTATGTAATGTCCAGCATCTTAGTAAATATGGGGTAATGTAATAGATTCTGGAGGAGAATTATAAAAAGGTAAAGGTATAAAGTAGAGAGATAAAGTAGCAGCCAATCCGCTCCTAACTGCCATGTTATCAACTGTGTTTGAAAAATGACTTTTATGAGCAGATTTTCTGGTGCTTTATCTCTCTCCGCTCTCTCTAAGACTTAAGGGGTGATTCATGTTGGCTTGGTAAGAAGCGGAAATCGCTGCTTACTGAGCGCTAAGAAGCCCTCGCCGCCCGACCGAACGCCCACCTCCACCCCCACCAAATCCCCTCGGTACCATGCTAGGGGATGGGTTCGCCAACACATGCGGCGGCTAGCAGGGGAAATCATTCGATGGCTGCCAACCCTAGACCATCGCCTGCCGACCATCGCCTGCCGACCATCGAATGATTTCTCATGCCATCGGAAATAAATGTCAGTCTGAACTGACTTTAATTTCCTCCGCAAATCGCCGAAGACGGGGCAGGCGCTGAAGTCATGTGATGTCAGCCGCCTACCCCCGACAGACATCGGCCCGCCTGCGTTCCCATGGTCCAGCCCCGTTTCCGGCTCTGCCCGCCCCCGGCCCTCCCTCCCCGCAACGAACGACATGGCGAGTGTGTAACTCTACAAAGCGGTTTGGTGCCGCGGTTTGTACATGCACAGAAATGCGCAAACTCGCCACCATCGGAATGGGGCAGAATTTGTCCCCTTCCAATCTGTAATGCATTAGGCCTCTGGTAGGCCCAATTCAGGCCTGATCGCTGGGCTGTGAATGTTCGGAGCCCAGCGATCAGCAGCAGCCTCCCCCGGTTATGCCCCTCGGCGGCTGTCAATCAAATGCCCCCGGCTGTCAATCACCATCGCTGACTTTGTTCACACGGGTAGCTCGTGCATGTGCACTGTGGGCCATGTGCTTGCGCAGTCGTTCAATAATCGCTCGTGCTGCTAACCTGAATCGGGCCCATAGTCCCCACGCCCTGTAAATGCTGAGGTACAGAGAATTTAATGAGCACTTTAAAAGCGTCACTACGGGAGGCATATTGGGACCTGATGGATGGATGCAGAGTCTGGATCCCAGATTGGTCCCATAAGGCATTGGCATCACCCCACACCTAATATTGCTGTCTGTGGGCTAGAACCCTTAGTACAGCCCTTTTGTGTGTCCCCCGATACGATGACATCACGTCCGGTTATGGCAACTGGAAAATGGACTTCATTATATAGACCTCATCCATACAGGACCACAATATGCTTTGGCAAAGAGCCTCAGGGCTGTTAATGTGTTGGACTGCGCTTGTCTGACAGAAGGGACATTTTCCACAGATTTCACGTGGGGGCTCTGGTATAAATCAGATGCCAGTGCCCCCAATCCACCGCTTGGTATGCGGTGGTATTGCTACGACGCTGACTGGCGGTCATCTGCTCTCTCGTGCAGTAAAGTGACATCACCTGGACATTGGCTAGTTGATGATATAGTAACAGAGCAGGAGACGGGCAGGGGACATTGACGGTGCACGGGACGGGAGCACGCATTAATAACGGTATTGGGCTGCGCTGTACGGTTTTGCCACAGTGCCGAGGTTATTGCTCTGTTTTTGCTCCGCTGCACAAGGGGGTTATTTATAGCTGATCGCTGTTGTGCAAATGCAATTGATTATCGAACAACTGCGCGTGCGTACGGATCGGAGACAATCGCGGACTTGCACAGGGCTATGCAAATGACGACAGCAGTGACCAGGCTTGAATTAGGCCCCAAACTCAGCCTTCCATGACTCCGTCACCCCGGGGGCTGATTCAGAGGTGGTTACAGTGGTGTCCGGAACTGAGCTCTCACACAGAGCAGATTGGCAAAAATATGTTACTGGTGCAATAGCTGCCATTTATATAGAAACGTAGAATGTGCACATGGACACCCTCCGGCGGCATTTCTGATCCATCAGCGCCATCCATCGCAACATCGAACCTTGTCAATCGCAACACACCCCCATCCCAAATATTCTAAGTGACTCTAATGTAACCTGTGACTGCCATTGCAAAACCATCGGGGCACATGCGCAGCGCTGTGTGCCCCAATGTTTTAACAACATTTTAGGCCCTGGGCAAAGCAATATACTGGGGCCCCTACACACCCATTCATGAGAATACATTATAGAAAATCTTTCCCCTCCTGCAGTCCTGCACCGTCTCCTCCCATGGTTCCATACAGTGGCTACAGGCAGGGAGGCTCGTAGGGATTGCTGCACTCTGATTGGAGGATAGCTCCAGACTTCTACCAATCAGAACACTGATAGCCTTTCACTGTTAGGCTGCAGACTGGGAGGGATGCTGCACTCTGATTGGAGGATAGCTCCAGACTTCTACCAATCAGCACACTGATAGCCATTCACTGTTTGGCTGCAGGCTGGGAGGGATGCTGCACACTGATTGGAGGATGGCTCCAGACTTCTACCAATCAGGAAACTGATAGCTATTCACTTTTTGGCTGCAGGTAGGTAGAGAATGCTGCACTCTGATTGGAGGTGAGAAGTTGGCACACTCTCTGAGACTGGTGGGGAAGGCTGCAGGCTCTCTGAGACTGGTGGGGTAGGTTGCAGGCTCTCTGAGACTGGTGGGGTAGGTTGCAGGCTCTCTGAGACTGGTGGAGTAGGTTGCATGCTCTCTGAGACTGGTGGGGTAGGTGTCATGCTCTCTGAGACTGGTGGGGTAGGGGGCAGGCTCTCTGAGACTGGTGGGGAAGGTGGCATGCTCTCTAAGACTGGTGGGGTAGGTTGCAGGCTCTCGAAGACTGGTGGGGTAGGTTTCATGCTCTCTAAGACTGGTGGGGTAGGTTGCAGGCTCTCTGAGACTGGTGGGGTAGGTTGCATGCTCTCTGGGACTGGTGGGGTAGGTTGCAGGCTCTCTGAGACTGGTGGGGTAGGTTGCATGCTCTCTGAGACTGGTGGGGTAGGTTGCATGCTCTCTGGGACTGGTGGGGTAGGTGTCATGCTCTCTGAGACTAGAGGGGTAGGTGTCATGCTCTCTGAGACTGGTGGGGTAGGTTGCATGCTCTCTGGGACTGGTGGGGTAACTGGCATGCTCTCTGAGACTGGTAGGGTAAGTGGCATGCTCTCTGAGACTGGTGGGGTAGGTTGCAGGCTCTCTGAGACTGGTGGAGAAGGTGGCAGGCTCTTTGAGACTGGTGAGTAGGTGTCATGCTCTCTGAGATTGGTGGGGTAGGTGGCAGGCTCTCTGAGACTGGTGGGGTGGGTTGCAGGCTCTTTAAGACTGGTGGGGTAGGTTGCAGGCTCTCTGAGACTGTTGGGGAAGGTGGCATGCTCTCTGAGATTGGTGGGGTAGGTGGCATGCTCTCTGAGACTGTTGGGGAAGGTGGCATGCTCTCTGAGACTGGTGGGGAAGGTGGCATGCTCTCTGAGACTGGTGAGTAGGTGGCATGCTCTCTGAGACTGGTGGGGTAGGTGTCATGCTCTCTGAGACTGGTGGGGTAGGTTGCAGGCTCTCTGAGACTGGTGGGGTAGGTTGCATGCTCTCTGCATGCTCTCTAAGACTGGTGGGGTAGGTTGCAGGCTCTCTGAGACTGGTGGGGTAGGTGTCATGCTCTCTGAGACTGGTGGGGTAGGTTGCAGACTCTCTGAGACTGGTGGGGTAGGTTGCAGGCTCTCTGAGACTGGTGGGGTAGGTTGCAGGCTCTCTGAGACTGGTGGGGTAGGTTGCATGCTCTCTGGGACTGGTGGGGTAGGTGTCATGCTCTCTGAGACTGGTGGGGTAGGTTGCAGGCTCTCTGAGACTGGTGGGGTAGGTTGCATGCTCTCTGAGACTGGTGGGGTAGGTTGCATGCTCTCTGGGACTGGTGGGGTAGGTGTCATGCTCTCTGAGACTGGTGAGTAGGTGGCATGCTCTCTGAGACTGGTGGGGTAGGTGTCATGCTCTCTGAGACTGGTGGGGTAGGTTGCAGGCTCTCTGAGACTGGTGGGGTAGGTGTCATGCTCTCTGAGACTGGTGGGGTAGGTTGCAGACTCTCTGAGACTGGTGGGGTAGGTTGCAGGCTCTCTGAGACTGGTGGGGTAGGTTGCATGCTCTCTGGGACTGGTGGGGTAGGTGTCATGCTCTCTGAGACTGGTGGGGTAGGTTGCAGGCTCTCTGAGACTGGTGGGGTAGGTTGCATGCTCTCTGAGACTGGTGGGGTAGGTTGCATGCTCTCTGGGACTGGTGGGGTAGGTGTCATGCTCTCTGAGACTGGTGGGGTCGGTTGCAGGCTCTCTGAGACTGGTGGGGTAGGTTGCATGCTCTCTAAGACTGGTGGGGTAGGTTGCAGGCTCTCTGAGACTGGTGGGGTAGGTGTCATGCTCTCTGAGACTGGTGGGGTAGGTTGCAGACTCTCTGAGACTGGTGGGGTAGGTGGCATGCTCTCTGAGATTGGTGAGGTAGGTTGCATGCTCTCTGAGACTGGTGGGGTAGGTTGCAGGCTCTCTGAGACTGGTGGGGTAGGTTACAGGCTCTCTGAGACTGGTGGGGTAGGTTACAGGCTCTCTGAGACTGGTGGGGTAGGTTGCAGGCTCTCTGAGACTGGTGGGGTAGGTTGCAGGCTCTCTGAGACTGGTGGGGTAGGTTGCAGGCTCTCTGAGACTGGTGGGGTAGGTTACAGGCTCTCTGAGACTGGTGGGGTAGGTTACAGGCTCTCTGAGACTGGTGGGGTAGGTTGCAGGCTCTCTGAGACTGGTGGGGTAGGTTGCAGGCTCTCTGAGACTGGTGGGGTAGGTGACATGCTCTCTGAGACTGGTGGGGTAGGTGACATGCTCCCTGAGACTGGTGGGGTAGGTTGCAGGCTCTCTGAGACTGGTGGGGTAGGTTGCAGGCTCTCTGAGACTGGTGGGGTAGGTTGCAGGCTGTCTGAGACTGGTGGGGTAGGTTGCAGGCTCTCTGGGACTGGTGGGGTAGGTTGCAGGCTCTCTGAGACTGGTGGGGTAGGTTGCAGGCTCTCTGAGACTTGTGGGGTAGGTTGCAGGCTCTCTGAGACTGGTGGGGTAGGTTGCAGGCTCTCTGAGACTGGTGGGGTAGGTTGCAGGCTCTCTGAGACTGGTGGGGTAGGTTGCAGGCTCTCTGAGACTGGTGGGGTAGGTGACATGCTCTCTGAGACTGGTGGGGTAGGTGACATGCTCTCTGAGACTGGTGGGGTAGGTTGCAGGCTCTCTGAGACTGGTGGGGTAGGTTGCAGGCTCTCTGAGACTGGTGGGGTAGGTTGCAGGCTCTCTGAGACTTGTGGGGTAGGTTGCAGGCTCTCTGAGACTGGTGGGGTAGGTTGCAGGCTCTCTGGGACTGGTGGGGTAGGTTGCAGGCTCTCTGAGACTGGTGGGGTAGGTTGCAGGCTCTCTGAGACTGGTGGGGTAGGTTGCAGGCTCTCTGAGACTGGTGGGGAAGTTGTCATGCTCTCTGAGACTGGTGGGGTAGGTTGCAGGCTCTCTGAGACTGGTGGGGTAGGTTGCAGGCTCTCTGGGACTGGTGGGGTAGGTTGCAGGCTCTCTGAGAATGGTGGGGTAGGTGACATGCTCTCTGAGACTGGTTGGGTAGGTTGCAGGCTCTCTGGGACTGGTGGGGTAGGTTGCAGGCTCTCTGGGACTGGTGGGGTAGGTTGCAGGCTCTCTGAGACTGGTGGGGTAGGTGACATGCTCTCTGAGACTGGTGGGGTAGGTTGCAGGCTCTCTGAGACTGGTGGGGTAGGTGACATGCTCTCTGGGACTGGTGGGGTAACTGGCACACTTTTCTAAAAGGAGCAGAGTAGAGAAGATGCCATTGATGGTATGGAACAGGTACATGTCCGTAGAATTTAGAACAGTATATTGCACGATACGGGAATGTCTCACTAATGCTGATGGATTCCCGGGAGAGCATAGCATTCTCCAGGCCCCGCCAATTCATGAGGATAGAGGCAGGGCCATATTTATACATCTGCCCCCCTGCAGTGCACATGGTTTTGTCCATCTAAGAAGAAAGAGTGAACCAAAATAACCCCCACAGTACCTACTAGGATGAAGAGCTCACAGCTGTCCGGAAACTGTGCGAGGTAGTGATGAGCATCATTATCCAATATTTAAAAAATGATCAAAAACCCAACCCCATACAGCGCGGTATTTCATGTATCTTGCGGGTCCATTCTGTGTCTGTAAGAAATCTTTTACAAATTAGCTTTCTCGTGTATTAATTACAGGCTGTAACCTGCTGTGGACCGGTACCTAAATCATTTTTTAGATTTATTTAAGAAAAATCTGGTGGAATTATTTTTTGGTTATAATGAAATGACGGCTACCCACCTGGGCTAATATAGGCAGTAATATGGTTTATTGTATGGTAACACTCCAAAATATATACTGACAGGTTAATTGTCTCTGACAAAGATAATTAACCCTGGACAGTCAACACTATTCCTCCAAATAATGTTATGTACAGAATCACGTCAATGACAGTAATCTCGTGTAGATACTAAGGGGGAAATTTACTAAGATGGGAGTTTTTGGGGATTCAGTCGCAAATATTAAATGATAAATGGGCCCCTGAATGTGAGTGCTCTTCCCGAATCTGCTCTCCGGGTTACGGATAAGATGTGAGGTCATTCTAATGCAGAATGCATTATCTGAGTATCTGTCCTGAGGGGGGATTTCGGAGGCAGGTATAGTATGACAGAATTAGCTGTTTCTCACCGATGTAATTCCACCAATCCAGTAGATCTTGTTCCACAAGTTTTGGATGTTATGACTCAGGAGGGGGGGGGGGGGGTCTATGTGCAAGGTTTCTGAACACCTAATTATACAGATACCTGTTAAACATTTTAAAGGACTAGAACTTAATGTCAACAGGTTTTTTTTTTAAGTGTCTACAAACATACCTTTCCCTGCCCCCCTAACCCTCCCTACCCACAAACTAACCCTATTAATTGAGGGGCCCACTGGTAAGCCTGAGACACTCCTCTGAGATACAACATTTACGCGCATCTCTTATTGACCCCCCTCCAGCCAGCACATCTTTGCTAATGTGCGTCCAAAGCAGTACTGCGGCTCTGTATGCACAAAATCATGACACATGCGTGGACAAATAAACATCGGTCATTTGCGTGCCTATCGAATTAGCGTATATCAGGCCTCACAGCTGCCCACCGCTTGGCATGAGTGCTTGGCAATGCAGACTCGGCTGCAGGGTAATACCCCAAATCTTCCCAATCTGGCCTTCAGGGCACATTACAGCACAACGTCATATGTTATCAAATCAAATCATTTATATTGTCACTATTACATTAAAAGAAACACATTAGTGAGATTCCATAAGAAAAGGAAATAAATACTCGCAGGTCACACGCTATAATTCAGACTGGAAACAACAGAAGGAAAAAAACTGTTCCGCAGCCGACTAGTGCGGCAGCCTCAACACCTGTAACGTTTCCCAGAGGGTAACAGGGAGACAAGAGAATGACAAGGGCGGCTAGAGTCTAAAATAATTTTATTAGCCCTAGTTTTACGCCTATTAGAAAAAAAGTCTGCCATCCTAGCCAAAGGTTCGACAATATTTTTTTCTGCAGCCTTAACTACTCTGTCTAAGGAACCACGGTCAGAAAACTTGGAATTCCCATACCATACTGTGATAGCATAGGTTAATAGGCTCTCAATTACGCGGCAGTAGGAATTCACAAGTATCTGCCTAGATAACCCCGCTGCCCTAAGTCTCCCCAAGAAAAACAGGCGTTGCTGAGCCTATCTAACCGCTATTGCGGTGTGCGCAGACCATGTCAGGTCTTCAGTAAAGGTAATACCTAAAAATGTTATATTACTGACCCTCTCCATGGTGGATTTCATAGGTCTTCTAAAATCTATAACCACCTCTTTTCTTTTTTTAACTATTCAAGAGTAAGTTATTAGCCTCTCGCAGGGGCTGGCTGGCAACTTTTAGCCTAGGGGGCAAGTCCAGAGCACTGGCCCATAATCTGCCAATTTTACGGCAGCCGGAATGCTTTTGCGCGCAGAAGGCGCGCAGGAAAATTAGGGGCGTGGCCTATCACAAGGGGACGTGGCCTGTACCATGATTGTATTGTCTACCTGCAGATTGCACATTTTAGCGAACCTTGTAATACCCATTACACATAAAGCCACATGCCGTAATGCCAATTACACATTATGCTGAACACCATGATGCCAGTTACACATTACACCCAAAACTGCGATGCTAATTAATACACCGCACACTGTGATGCTAATTACACATTATGCCGCACACCTTGATGCCCATTACACCCCATACTGTGATGGCAATTACCCAATGCTCTCCACACCGTAATGCCCATTACGCCCCATACCATGATGCCCATTACACCGCACAATGTGACAGATATGCCCCCACAGTGCCAGATATTCCGCCACAGTGCCAAATACACATATGCCCCCACAGTGCCAGATATGCCCCCACAGTGCCAGATATGCCCCCACAGTGCCAGATATGCCGCCACAGAGTGCCTGCCAGATATGCCGCCACAGAGTGCCTGCCAGATATGCCGCCACAGAGTGCCTGCCAGATATGCCCCCACAGAGTGCCTGCCAGATATGCCGCCACAGAGTGCCTGCCAGATATGCCCCCACAGAGTGCCAGACAGATATGCCCCAACAGAGTGCCAGAGAGATATGCCCCCACAGAGTGCCAGAGAGATATGCCCCCACAGAGTGCCAGAGAGATATGCCCCCACAGAGTGCCAGACAGATATGCCCCCACAGAGTGCCAGACAGATATGCCCCCACAGAGTGCCAGACAGATATGCCCCCACAGAGTGCCAGACAGATATGCCCCCACAGAGTGCCAGACAGATATGCCCCCACAGAGTGCCAGACAGATATGCCCCCACAGAGTGCCAGACAGATATGCCCCCGGGAGGGGGGGGAGCGCTTACCCACCAACTGGCTGCGGGCCGCGCTGGATCAGCTCCTCCAGCCCTCCTGCGCTGGCCGCGGCTTCCAGGACACGGCCGCGGCTACAGGAAAATGGCCGCCGGCCTCCTGCACTGAGGACATCCTCAGTGCAGGAGGCCGGCGGCATTTTCCTGTAGCCGCGGCCGTGTTCAGGAAGCCGCGGCCAGCGCAGAAGGGCTGGAGGAGCTGATCCAGGGCGGCCCGCAGCCAGTGGGTGGGTAAGCGGCCCGGGGGGCATATGGCACTCTGCCCCCCGGCCCAGCCCGCCCCTGGGCCCTCTCCCCATTTTATCAGTTGCTGCACCTCCGCTCTATAACCGTCCTCTTCCCCTTCACTAAGTAAACCCACTACCGTAGTATCATCCGCAAATGTAACAATGAGGTTGGACTTTGATTCTGAAAAACAATCTGAGGTATACAATGAACATACAGTAAAAAGAGACTCAAAACACTGGGGGACACCAACGTTTAAGACAAGCTCAGATGAGATAGCTGAACCCTTTCTGACTGACTGCGGACGATCAGTCAGGAAATCCAACAGCCAGTCACACATGGGAGCGTTGTAACCAATCTTTGCAATCAACACCGTAGGCACAAAAGTGTTAAAATCATTTGACCTATATGCAAATTGATAGGAGTCAAACCCCACCAGGATAACACCCTTAAGATGATCTAAAACCACTTCATAATAAGTGAAGTAAGGGCGATTGGACGGTAATCGTTTAGCCCGGATACAACTGCGGATTTGGGGATAGGAACAATTGTAGTTAACTTTAAAACATTGTGGAAAAACACGATAGAATAATGATAAATTAAAAATCCTTGTAAAAATTCCCACCAATTGATCAGCACAGGTACGTAAGACTTGCTGATCAAGGCTTTCCTGATATTATTTTGCCATAGGTACAACCGGACTGTGGGGAACCTGACCGGCGACCGCTCACAAAATGTAACTGCAGGAATCAGGTTCCCCTCCTCAAACCGTGTATAAAATGTATTAAACTCATCCACAGAAGACCTATCAGTCTTAGAAAGACCAGTGCTTGAGCCACTGTGGTTTGTAATATGCTTGATCCCATGCCACATAGATCTTGCATCTCCGGATTCCTTAAACTGGCCCTCGATTTTATCCAAGTAGGCCTTCTTAGCCAAGTGAATACCCCTCTTTAACGAGCAACAGTGTAAACTAGTCTATCTTTAGATCTGAACGCACTAGATCTCAATAGTAAACGAACCTCACTATTCACCCATGGTTTTTCATTTGGGAATAAACGTGCTCTCTTTTCCCTAGTTACACCCTCAATACAAAATGTAAGGTACACCACAACCATGGAAGCTGGTCAGTCTACATTGATGCTAGAATCATCGGTTGCCTCCTCAATTAACAGGTCCCAATCCGTATGTTCCAGATATCCCTGCAAACTCAACAAAGCCCCTTCCGGCCAAACCGTAATATTCTTAACAACTGGCCGAGACGTTTTAAACACTGAGAGATATTTGGGACCTAAAAAATTGACCCTCCCTGTAGTATATAGGCTGGGTGTCTTCCTTTGTCCAGACAAAGGGGAGGCTACAAGTGACTGTATTCCTGGAAACTGAGCTTCTCTGGCACAGCCCAATCTCTACAATCTCTACATATACAGAGAAGTGAGAGCCAGGACCCCACAGATCTCCTACATCTCACCATGGTAGCATCCACAAGTGTCCTGTTCGTGCTGGTCCTCTGCATAGGGACAGGTAAGTGTGGCCAGGAACAATGCACTCCAGTCGGATGTTAGAATGTTGGATTTTACCCCTGTAATGCTGTGCCCCTTTTACAAATCGGATACAGCTTCTGAGGGTATGTTAGCACAAGAAGCGTCCAATTTTTAAGGCCAAACGGAATGTGCGATATAGTGTAACAGGTGCCAGCAATGTGATGCTACAGTGACTGAACAGTGTAACATAAATTGGTATACAGGTGCAGTCGCAATCATTGTATGCAGCTGTGTCTGCGTAGCAAATAATGTTACACTGTTTGCTTGGAAAACACTGTAGCATAAGCAGTTACTTACAGAATATAGGCTTGCTGGGTATCATTTTAATCAGCAGAAGCTGCTTGTGTATCCAGTCGTGAATAAGATGGATTTGATTGGGGAAACATTAACAGTACATGAACTGTTTTGACAGATCAAATTATATTTTTTTATTTTTATGGTTAGAAATAATTTTTTAAATTAGCATTTGCTGTAAATGTGCTGTAATTGTGTACTTGTAAGTGAATTTAAACATTGACAAATACAACTCACCCAAACAAACCAGCTAGAATTATGGGGGTTATTCTAGTTCAGTCTTTCTGACAAAATCCTTCTTAGATGGACAAAACCCTGTGCACTGCAGGGGGGCAGATGTTACTTGTGCAGAGAGAGTTAGATTTGGGTGGGGTTTTACTTCAAAGTGAGATCTATATTGCAGTGTAAAAATAAAGCAGCCAGTATTTACCCTGCACAGAAACAAAATAACTCACCCAAATCTAACTCAAAGAATTAGATTTGGGTGAGTTATTTTGTTTCTGTGCAGGGTAAATACTGGCTGCTTTATTTTTACACTGCAATATAGATTTCACTTTGAAGTAAAACCCCACAGAAATATAATTCTCTCTGCACATGTTACATCTGCCCCACCTGCAGTGCACATGGTTTTGTCCATCTAAGAAGGATTTTGTCAGAAAGAGTGAACTAGAATAAGGTCCTATGTCCAACTACATGGGGCTGTTTGTGTCCCACTTACTAACTGGGCTTCCGACTTTTAATGACCTTGGACACTATTACATTGTCCGACTTTGCAAAATGTCAGATTCTTGCAGAAAAATGTAACATTTCACAAAGTCGGACGAAAATCGTCTCCCGTTATATCCTGGCCTTCCTCTCTCAGAGAACAGTATTGTCTGGCACACATGGGGGTTTATTTAGTAAGATGGGGGTTCTATTTCAGATAGGCTGTTGCCCCTAGCAACCAATCCCATTCTATCGGTTATCTTCTAGAAGGTGCTAAATAAATAAGTCAAATCTGAATGGTTACCCATGGCAACATCCCATCTTCAATAAAAGTTCCATCTTAATAAACTGACCCCATTGGGCACCGCTGTACAATGGGGAGCTGAGATAGAGGGAGTTATTCTGGTTGATTGGCAGCCTTTGTGAGTCCACCAGACAACGCCCGCCACATGCAGGAATGCTGGACATTCCCAAGGGCGTGTCCCCGGCCCGCTGCCCCATCACACAGTGTTGGGTGCAGGCACCTGGCGAACACCCTGCATCTGCGCAGACGCATACCATTGGTCCCCTGTGCGAACACGCGCGGGGGCCCAAATGGATTAGAATAACCCCCAGGGTGTAAGCTCTGCTGGGAACGGGACACATAACAGGGTTACATTGCAGAACATAACCTGAGACAGAACATTTCGAGGGGTCTATATGATGTCACATCTGTGATTCCGGAGAGTTTGCCCGTTCCTTTAAAGAAGTCAGTCAGATTTTTAGGATACGTTCAGTAGGCTTAGGTTAGTCTCTTGCAGTTGTGGGGCTTCATGTCTCAGGCTGCCCAGTCAGGCAGAGGTAAAGACATTCTGATGCATATCAAGAAAGAAAAAAGGAATGTCCTTTTAGGTTGGGTGCACCTATGTTTATCTAAAATCTAACTTTTAATGAGAATATATTAAAATGCTGTGAAATGTTTAAACGATACACACAGAGAATAGACACACAACGATTAAAGTAAGAAATAACAATTAATAAAATAAAGGTGGCAGACAGAATGCTCTCTTCAATTCACTTATATATCGTGGATGGATTGATGTGTGGATGTGTTGGGCACTTTCTTGTTAATTAACAAGAAAGTGCCCAACACATGTGAATTAAAAATAAAGTGCCCTACACAACCACACATCAATCCATCCACGATATATAAGTGAATTGAAGAGAGCATTCTGTCTGCCACCTTTATTTTATTAATTGTTATTTCTTACTTTAATCGTTGTGTGTCTATTCTCTGTGTGTATCTTTTAAACATTTCACAGCATTTTAATATATTCTCATTAAAAGTTAGATTTTAGATAAACATAGGTGCACCCAACCTAAAAGGACATTCCTTTTTTCTTTCTTGATGTGATATTTCTCACTGTCCTGGGGTAGCACACCTCCGCCAGGCCCATCACCATAACTTAACAGTAGTGATTGACTCCAGGGGGTCCAACAACACTTATTGAATGGTCTTGTGCGACCAATCCTTCTTGTTTTTTTCTACATTCTGATGCATAGGCGACTCCCGTCCCAGATCCTGTTTGAAGCTATTATCTCCCGCCGCCCTGCATTATAAATCAAATATCCCGCTTCTTTGGATTCGTCACCAGGGGATTCCTGGGCAATGACAGCCGCTGTGACTGTCAGCGAACCCTTGCTGGACCCTGAGCAGTGGATAATACAGTTTGCCCTGCCCCCGTGTCTTCTTATGTCAGCGCATCTGCTACTAGTGTGTGGGAGCTGAGGAATGTCGGATTAGTAATCTTTAGTTAAACACACAAAGGACAATTCATCAAAAAGTTTTGAAACGTTTTGAATGTTTATCGTTGAATTAATTTTTATCAAAAGATAATACTATTCCAAAAGTAGGCAGGTATGTCCTGATGGTATGCCGTCAACAGCTCGACGCACAATAGGTTGACGCATGAAAAATTACGATATGCATTAGGTCAACAGGGTTGGACATTCGACACAAGCATTACTTTGACAATGGCGCGGTCGACGGTCAAAAGGTCGACATGAGGTTTTCACTTTTTTTCTTTGTCCCGAATGTCGACACAGTGGATGTGGACACCGTCTTACTGTACAACATCCACTCGGCACACAATTGTATTCTCCCACCACACCGTAGTGGACGGTAGGGCTGGAAATACCGCCTGTCGGCACGTGTCAGCTCAAAAGAAGTGAAAAAACTCATGTCGGCCTTTTGACTGTCAACCTTGCCATTGCTGACCTAATGCTTGTGTCGACCTTCCAACAATGTCGATCTTAGGCATGATGACCTACTTCATGTTTCAACCTAAGCCATGTCGACCTTTATTGGTAGACCTAATGCATGTCGGCATAATAGGTGCCGACCTAATGACCATACCCGTCACATAGGAGGACACTCAGGTCAGCCAGCCACGGAACCTGTGTAATTCATTAGTGATGTGGAATAAATGAATGAATAACATGTTACACGCTAACGAGATGTGTTTGTTTTCCAGCCTTTTCCTTAACATGTTACACCTGCGACTCCCAGAGCAGTAACGCTGCATGTATGACGCCGATGAACTGCACGGCTAATAGCACGTCATGTATGACCACCTTGTCCTCTGTCGGAATAGGTGAGACCCAGTCACACAGAACAGATCTTCCTATAAATTACCTAAATACCTGACCCCCCCAATGGTATATGTATGTAACACGTTACTCACATGTATGTAATATATGTGCTGGCTGCCTTCCCCTGTGTCAGCACTGGCCTGTCGGCTGCCGAAGCACAGAAGACAGTTCAAAATTCAAATAGGGGAGCAACACCAGCCGCCACCAACTGCCATTCCAAACGGACTCACTGGCAGTTGGTGTTTGTCCCCTATTTGAATTTAGAACTGTGCTGCATCTTCCACCTCTGGTGCTGCCACCGGTCACATCTGTCGGCAAGTTAATGACACCAACTGCTCACACTCTAGGGGTGTGGATTAATAGACGGACAGTCTAGTACCTTAAACCCACACACACACACACACACTCACTCAGTGTTTAACCAAGCCGTCCCTTTCCATAGCCTAACCCTAACTACCCCCCCCCCTTACCTACCCATGTGGCGTCGATCTTTCATTGTCAATCTTTCTTCATTGATAAATATTCCCTACAGTGCACTACGCTTTGTAGAACGTTGTAATATCGTCTGTCCTGTCCCCTGCAGGAAGTCTGTCTATAGCCTCCATCTCCAAGATGTGCTCAGCGGCCTGTGTACCATCTGGATTTAACCTTGGGGTGGCCTCCAACCAAGTGACCTGCTGCAAAACCGACCTGTGTAACATCAGCGGGGCCAATAGTGTCACCTCCACCTACACCCTGATCATTGTGGCCCTGGGAATTGTCGGGACTCTCCTCCAAAGTTTCTCCATATAATGTATCATTGTAAATGAATCCTGGTACAGACACTGCCGCTTAAATAAAATGCTTCATATTCCTTGCATTATTGTGACCTGCTTCTAGTGGGAGGGCATAGGCCCAACCGGGGGTGGTTTACAGTTCCCCGGTAACCGACACCCCCCCCCCCCCCCCCCCAGGTCCGCTCTGCCATTCAAATCATGAGTACAAAAGCAGTAGGGACAGGTGTTGTAAGATTGCAGGTGGGTGACCAAGGTGTTTTTAGAAAGTTTGGTAAAAATGGCTCAGAAGAAATTAAACATATGTACAGGTACTGTATGTGTAGTGACGCACCCGGGGGGGGGGGGGGGGGGGCTGGGTATGAAGGGGGGGGGGGGGCTGGGTATGAAGGTAGTGCTATCAGTGTAGGTTAGGAGGTAGTGGGTTAGTTTGGGAGATGGGGTTAGAGCGTTAGGGATAGGCTATTAGGGCTGGGGTATTGGGAGGAAATATACTAAAATGGGATGTTGAATATATATTTTAGCTTCTAGAAGGTGCTAAAGAATAACAAGTAGAATCTGATTGGTTGCTATGGGAAACTGATCTTCAATAGAACTCCCAGTTAGTTCATTTACCCCATAGTTTAGGAGTAAGGTAATAGGGTTTTGGGATGTGATTAGGGAAAGGTATAGCCGGCTGAGGTGCGAGGCACTGACCGTGGTTGTCTTACTGGGTGATGCGGTGGGACTGGATGAAGGAGGACAGCCGGCTGAGGTGCGAGGCACTGACTGTGGTTGTCCTACTGGGTGATGCAGTGGGTCTGGATGAAGGAGGACAGCCGGCTGAGGTGCGAGGCACTGACTGTGGTTGTCCTACTGGGTGATGCGGTGGTTCTGGATGAAGGAGGACAGCCGGCTGAGGTGCGAGGCACTGACCGTGGTTGTCTTACTGGGTGATGCGGTGGGTCTGGATGAAGGAGGACAGCCAGCTGAGGTGCGAGGCACTGACCGTGGTTGTCCTACTGGGTGATGCAGTGGGTCTGGATGAAGGAGGACAGCCGGCTGAGGTGCGAGGCACTGACCGTGGTTGTCCTACTGGGTGATGCGGTAGGTCTGGATGAAGGAGGACAGCCGGCTGAGGTGCGAGGCACTGACCGTGGTTGTCCTACTGGGTGATGCAGTGGGTCTGGATGAAGGAGGACAGAAAGCTGAGGTGCGAGGCACTGACCGTGGTTGTCCTACTGGGTGATGCGGTGGGTCTGGGTGAAGGAGAATAGCCGGGTGAGGTGCGAGGCACTGACCGTGGTTGTCCTACTGGGTGATGCAGTGGGTCTGGATGAAGGAGGACAGCCGGCTGAGGTGCGAGGCACTGACCGTGGTTGTCTTACTGGGTGATGCGGTGGGTCTGGATGAAGGAGGACAGCCGGCTGAGGTGCGAGGCACTGACCGTGGTTGTCCTACTGGGTGATGCGGTGGGTCTGGATGAAGGAGGACAGCCGGCTGAGGTGCGAGGCACTGACCGTGGTTGTCCTACTGGGTGATGCAGTAGGTCTGGATGAAGGAGGACAGCCGGCTGAGGTGCGAGGCACTGACCGTGGTTGTCCTACTGGGTGATGCAGTAGGTCTGGATGAAGGAGGACAGCCAGCTGAGGTGCGAGGCACTGACCGTGGTTGTCCTACTGGGTGATGCGGTGGGTCTGGATGAAGGAGGACAGCCAGCTGAGGTGCGAGGCACTGACCGTGGTTGTCCTACTGGGTGATGCGGTGGGTCTGGGTGAAGGAGAATAGCCGGCTGAGGTGCGAGGCACTGACCGTGGTTGTCTTACTGGGTGATGCGGTGGGTCTGGGTGAAGGAGGACAGCCGACTGAGGTGCGAGGCACTGACCGTGGTTGTCCTACTGGGTGATGCGGTGGGTCTGGGTGAAGGAGGACAGCCGAATGAGGTGCGAGGCACTGACTGTGGTTGTCCTACTGGGTGATGCGGTGGGACTGGATGAAGGAGGACAGCCGGCTGGTTGTCCTACTGGGTGATGCGGACAGCGTCTATACCCGCAGCCAGGGGGGCTGGGGGCATGGCTAGAGGCTCACAGAGCCTCTGGGTCATGCCCCCATAGCGGCAAAATGGGGGCGTGGCCTCGCGGGAGAGCCGCGAGTATAGGCCACGCTCCCAAAATTAGGCCACACCTCCCGAAAATTTCGACGCGCCTGCGGCGCGCAGCAGCAGCGTCCCTCCTGCTAAGCGGCCGAAGTTGGGAGGTATGGTTTACATGTTCAAATTTATTGAAAAATAAAGAGATTATACAGAAAAAAAGTAAAATGGAGGCCGGCAACATAGGTGCTTATTGCTGCAGCCGCCATTCCCATGAATGCCCCAAATGCGGCAGACGGAATCATTGTGCAAGCTGGGGCAGGTCCAAGCCTGAAGGTGCCCACACACTCAGAGGGAGATGTCGCATAAGAATTCCCTCAAACAACCAGGGAGCTTCCATGCAATATATGACATGCGATGGGGGAAATTAGGACACGGCTGATCCCGGGTACGAATGGACAAGACCGGCATCGGCTGTATCCCGAAGAAAATACATTTTGTATATAGGACGTACAGTATTTACGGGATTAATATTTTTCCGATGGCATATCCGTCCCTATCCATTCATACACGTTTGGCGGCCCTCTTCAGGATACCCCCTGTCCGGGCTGAAGCCCAGGGCTGTCCCCGGTGCCCCACGGTGGTGGCGTTGTTAACTGATTAGATTATCGAATGACTGAGCATGCATACCATACGCATTGCGCATGCACGAGCCCAAATAGCAGCAGAAAATGCTCATGGATCATAAACGCAATGTAGCCAGAGGTTGGCGGACAGGAAGCCGGCGTTTGGGGGGTTATTGTGATTACGCCATGGCTCTGTTGTAATCACATGACTCTGGGCGTGGCTCTGTTGTAATCACATGACTCTGGGCGTGGCTGTGGTGTAAACACATGACTCTGGGCGTGGCTGTGGTGTAAACACATGACTCTGGGCGTGGCTGTGGTGTAAACACATGACTCTGGGCGTGGCTGTGGTGTAAACACATGACTCTGGGCGTGGCTGTGGTGTAAACACGTGACTCTGGGCGGCGTGGCTGTGGCGTAATCACATGACTCTGGGCGTGGCTGCGGCATAATCACATGACATTAGTTGCAGCACAGTGGAGTGAAGCAGTGAAGGGGTTAAGCTGCCTAAATCCATGTGCCAGGGGGCATTCACCTATCCCGGTATGTGTGGCTCAAAGACAATTCCTAGGTTGAGAGTCCTAGGCTGACACCAAGGGGACAACATCAGGTCTAAATTTACAAAAGGTCGACATTCACTAGGTCGAAGTGGCAATGGTCGACACATTAAAAGGTCAACATTATTTTCAAGATTTCAAGAAACAAAAACCAGTTACCATTAACTGACAAGCGATTAGGTACTGACAAGCGGAGCGAGGAGTGGCAGGTCCTATATATGAGGATCCACCTGCTCAGGTGTTGACATTGACACCAAAAAAACTGTTAAAAAGAGACATATGTCGACCTTTTCCAGTGTCAACCTTTTGCTTTTGTTGAACCTTAGCACCTACCACCTGGCTTCCCTGCATTACCATGGAATGGGATCATTGGATAGACAGCAACTAGGTCTACAACCATTAGGTCGACATGACTGAAGGTCAACATGATTGAAGGTCGACATGACTGAATGTCGACAGGGTTAGGTTGACAGGGTCATTAGGTCGACACAAGCATTAGGTCAACATCGGGAAGGTTGACAGTCAAAATGTCGACATGGGTTTTTTCACAGTTTTTTTGTCCAGAATGTTAACACAGTCGGCATGGGTACTGAGACGTAGCACCGCGTCTCCTCGCATGGCTCGATGCCATGCCCTAGTGGATGGTAGGGCATGAAACACCGCCTGTCGGAACATGCTGTTTCCCAAAAATCTGTTAAAAAACCCATGTCGACCTATTCACTTTCGACCTTCCCCATGTTGGCCTAATGCTGGTGTCGACCCAATAACCCATGTCAGCCTTCAGTCATGTTAACCTTCCTGCCTGTCGACCTTCTTGCATGTCGACAACCTAATGCCTGTAGACCTAGTGACCATATCCCATTACTGCCTTCATGTTACAGCATAATGGTTCCAGTTGATATAGGTTTACAAATATTGGTCGAGAGATGACAGGTTGACAGCACCGCTGACACACACCTATGTAAAAAGGGGCGGGCAGCGTTGCGTGAAGCTCCCAGGTTCTATGGGTGCAGCGTCACGGCAGGGTGGGCAGTCCGCACTGTCCAGGAAGCGCTGAGTGGACACTGCAGACAGCGGCGGCAGAATGTGAAAAGAAAATTCAAAACATAGGCCTGCCGCTGATTGTGCTGTGAGGTAAGTGAGATTGTGCTGTGAGGTAAGTGAGATTGTGCTGTGAGGTAAGTGAGATTATGCTGTGAGGTAAGTGAGATTATGCTGTGAGGTAAGTGAGATTGTGCAGTGAGGTAAGTGAGATTGTGCTGTAAGGTAAGTGCGATTGTGCTGTGAGGTAAGTGAGATTGTGCTGTGAGGTAAGTGAGATTGTGCTGTGAGGTAAGTGAGATTATGCTGTGAGGTAAGTGAGATTGTGCAGTGAGGTAAGTGAGATTGTGCAGTGAGGTAAGTGAGATTGTGCAGTGAGGTAAGTGAGATTGTGCTGTGAGGTAAGCGAGATTGTGCTGTGAGGTAAGTGAGATTGTGCTGTGAGGTAAGTGAGATTGTGCTGTGAGGTAAGCGAGATTGTGCAGTGAGGTAAGTGAGATTGTGCAGTGAGGTAAGTGAGATTGTGCTGTAAGGTAAGTGAGATTGTGCTGTGAGGTAAGTGAGATTGTGCTGTGAGGTAAGTAAAATTGTGCTGTGAGGTAAGTGTGATTGTGTTGTGAGGTAAGTGAGATTTTGCTGTGAGGTAAGTGAGATTATGCTGTGAGGTAAGTGTGATTGTGCTGTGAGGTAAGTGAGATTGTGCTAAGTGAGATTGTGTTGTGAGGTAAGTGAGATTGTGCTGTGAGGTAAGCGTGATTGTGATGTGAGGTAAGCGTGATTGTGATGTGAGGTAAGCGTGATTGTGATGTGAGGTAAGTGTGATTGTGCAGTAAGGTAAGTGTGACTGCTGTGAGGTAAGTGTGAATGTGATGTGAAGTGTGATTGTGCTGTGAGGTAAGTGTGACTGCTGTGAGGTAAGTGTGACTGCTGTGAGGTGTGACTGCTGTGAGGTAAGCGTGAATGTGCTGTGAGGTGTGATTGTGCTATGAGGTAAGTGTGATTGTGCTGTGAGGTAAGTGTGACTGTGCTGTGAGGTAAGTGTGACTGTGCTGTGAGGTAAGTGTGACTGTGCTGTGAGGTAAGTGTGACTGCTGGCCTGTGAGGTAAGTGTGAATGTGCTGTGAGGTAAGTGTGACTGCTGTGAGGTAAGCATGAATGTGCTGTGAGGTGTAATTGTGATGTGAGGTAAGTGTGATTGTGCTGTAAGGTACGTGTGACTGCTGTGAGGTAAGTGTGACTGCTGTGAGGTGTGATTGTGCTGTGAGGTAAGTGTGACTGCTGTGAGGTAAGCGTGATTGTGCTGCTAGGTAAGTGTGATTGTGTTGTAAGGTAAGTGTGACTGCTGTGAGGTAAGTGTGACTGTGCTGTGAGGTAAGTGTGATTGTGCTGTGAGGTAAGTGTGACTGTGCTGTGAGGTAAGCGTGATTGTGCTGTAAGGTAAGTGTGACTGCTGTGAGGTAAGTGTGACTGTGCTGTGAGGTAAGTGTGACTGTGCTGTGAGGTAAGTGTGACTGTGCTGTGAGGTAAGTGTGACTGCTGTGAGGTAAGTGTGACTGTGCTGTGAGGTAAGTGTGACTGTGCTGTGAGGTAAGTGTGACTGTGCTGTGAGGTAAGTGTGACTGTGCTGTGAGGTAAGTGTGATTGTGCTGTAAGGTAAGTGTGACTGCTGTGAGGTAAGTGTGACTGTGCTGTGAGGTAAGTGTGACTGTGCTGTGAGGTAAGTGTGACTGTGCTGTGAGGTAAGTGTGACTGCTGTGAGGTAAGTGTGACTGTGCTGTGAGGTAAGTGTGACTGTGCTGTGAGGTAAGTGTGACTGCTGTGAGGTAAGTGTGACTGTGCTGTGAGGTAAGTGTGACTGTGCTGTGATGTAAGTGTGACTGTGCTGTGATGTAAGTGTGACTGCTGTGAGGTAAGTGTGACTGCTGTGAGGTAAGTGTGACTGCTGTGAGGTAAGTGTGACTGTGCTGTGAGGTAAGTGTGACTGCTGTGAGGTAAGTGTGACTGCTGTGAGGTAAGTTGTGATTGTGCTGTGAGGTAAGTGTGATTGTGCTGTGAGGTAAGTGTGACTGCTGTGAGGTAAGTGTGACTGTGCTGTGAGGTAAGTGTGACTGCTGTGAGGTAAGTGTGACTGCTGTGAGGTAAGTGTGACTGTGCTGTGATGTAATTGTGACTGCTGTGAGGTAAGTGTGACTGCTGTGAGGTAAGTGTGACTGTGCTGTGAGGTAGTCCCCCCGGTCAGTTATAAACAAGTCACAAGAATATAATTAGCAATCTCATCATTTTAATGTTGCCTGGATACCAGGACTTCAGCCATTATACAGGGAACACCTCAGGAGTGTCCCCACGAGTCCGAGGGTCACAGTGAGCGGGGAGTAGAGGGACGTCACGCTGTTGGCCCCACTAGTGTTGCATCGGTTGTATCTGCAGCAGGACACCTGGGTGGTGTTAGACGTGGTGGGGACGCAGGCTGCAGAGCAGCTCTTAGTGATGCTGGAACCTGCAGGGAACACAGGAGACAAGAGTGAGGCGCTATCATCACTTCCTGAGGTGGGTGCACAGGGCAGCTGATCGGGGTAACCTCTCCTGGGTGTCTGCACTATGACCCGTTTCCAGATCCTGCCAGCACTGTACACCCGGGGGGGTTTCTAGTTCTTTTGGTCACCTATGCATTCGCACGGGGGACCGATGTTTGTGTCTGCAGTGTAGCTGGGGAGTAGGGGGCGGTGACTGGGGGCACAGCCCAAGGGAACGCCCAGTGTTTCATGGGTGGTCCCATGGTAATTGCTTGGTGACGTGGGGGCGGGCGGTGGGCGGGGATTGCGGTGTGCAAAGGGAGTGTGGCACTGCGCGCGGTGAGTGGCATCTGGTGGACTCGCAAGGCTGCGAAATTTGCAACATTGTGAGTCAACCACAATAAGGTCCGCAGTGCAGACTATAGCACAATGTGCCTAATTCATACTTATCTACCCTCCCAGAATGGCCGGGATGCTCCCGAAAATTGAGTCCTCCTCCCAGCCCACCGGAAGGGTGGGCAAGACTCCCGCATTTAGCGGACCCTCCGCACCGCCTTCTGCCAGTGAAATACCAGCATTCACGGCTCTTCAGGGAGGGGGCGGGCTAAAATGATGCAAGTCCAGTCATTTAGTACCACCCCCTCCCCAGGACAAACCCTGAGAGGGTACAGTGACTATGGCATCGGGGGTGAGAGGGTCCGTCCTATGTATAAGGTACAGTGACTGGGGCATTGGGGATGAGAGGGTCCGTCCTATGTATAAGATACAGTGACTGGGGCATTGGGGATGAGAGGGTCCGTCCTATGTATAAGATACAGCGACTGGGGCATCGGGGGTGAGAGGGTCCGTCCTATGTATAAGGCACAGTGACTGGGGCACCGGGGGTGAGAGGGTCCGTCCTATGTATAAGATACAGTGACTGGGGCACCGGGGGTGAGAGGGTCCGTCCTATGTATAAGATACAGTGACTGGGGCATCGGGGGTGAGAGGGTCCGTCCTATGTATAAGATACAGTGACTGGGGCATTGGGGATGAGAGGGTCCGTCCTATGTATAAGATACAGCGACTGGGGCATCGGGGGTGAGAGGGTCCGTCCTATGTATAAGATACAGCGACTGGGGCATCGGGGGTGAGAGGGTCCGTCCTATGTATAAGGCACAGTGACTGGGGCATCGGGGGTGAGAGGGTCCGTCCTATGTATAAGATACAGTGACTGGGGCATCGGGGGTGAGAGGGTCCGTCCTATGTATAAGGCACAGTGACTGGGGTATCGGGGGTGAGAGGGTCCGTCCTATGTATAAGATACAGTGACTGGGGCATCGGGGGTGAGAGGGTCCGTCCTATGTATAAGGCACAGTGACTGGGGCATCGGGGGTGAGAGGGTCCGTCCTATGTATAAGATACAGTGACTGGGGCATAGGGGGTGAGAGGGTCCGTCCTATGTATAAGATACAGTGACTGGGGCATTGGGGGTAAGAGGGTCCGTCCTATGTATAAGATACAGTGACTGGGGCATTGGGGTGAGAGGGTCTGTACTATGTATAAGGTACGCTGACTGGGGCATCGGGGGTGAGAGGGTCTGTCCTATGTATAAGATACAGTGACTGGGGTATCGGGGGTGAGAGGGTCCGTCCTATGTATAAGGTACAGTGACTGGGGCATCGGGGGTGAGAGGGTCCGTCCTATGTATAAGATACAGTGACTGGGGCATCGGGGGTGAGAGGGTCCGTCCTATGTATAAGATACAGTGACTGAGGCATCGGGGGTGAGAGTGTCCGTCCTATGTATAAGATACAGTGACTGGGGCATTGGGGGTGAGAGGGTCCGTCCTATGTATAAGATACAGTGACTGGGGCATCGGGGGTGAGAGTGTCCGTCCTATGTATAAGATACAGTGACTGGGGCACCGGGGGTGAGAGGGTCCGTACTATGTATAAGATACAGTGACTGGGGCATCGGGGGTGAGAGGGTCCGTCCTATGTATAAGATACAGTGACTGGGGCATCGGGGGTGAGAGGGTCCGTCCTATGTATAAGATACAGTGACTGGGGCATCGGGGGTGAGAGGGTCCGTCCTATGTATAAGATACAGTGACTGAGGCATCGGGGGTGAGAGTGTCCGTCCTATGTATAAGATACAGTGACTGGGGCATCGGGGGTGAGAGGGTCCGTCCTATGTATAAGATACAGTGACTGAGGCATCGGGGGTGAGAGGGTCCGTCCTATGTATAAGATACAGTGACTGGGGCATCGGGGGTGAGAGGGTCCGTCCTATGTATAAGATACAGTGACTGGGGCATAGGGGGTGAGAGGGTCCGTCCTATGTATAAGATACAGTGACTGGGGCATTGGGGGTAAGAGGGTCCGTCCTATGTATAAGATACAGTGACTGGGGCATCGGGGGTGAGAGGGTCCGTCCTATGTATAAGATACAGCGACTGGGGCATCGGGGTGAGAGGGTCCGTCCTATGTATAAGATACAGTGACTGGGGCATCGGGGTGAGAGGGTCCGTCCTATGTATAAGATACAGTGACTGGGGTATCGGGGGGTGACAAGGTCCTTCCTATGTATAAGATACAGTGACTGGGGCATCGGGGGTTATAGGGTCCGTCCTATGTATAAGATACAGTGACTGGGGCATCGGGAGGTGACAGGGTCCGTCCTATGTGTAAGATACAGTGACTGGGGCATCGGGGGTAAGAGGGTCCGTCCTATGTATAAGGTACAGCGACTGGGGCATCGGGGGTGAGAGGGTCCGTCCTATGTGTAAGATACAGTGACTGGGGCATCGGGGGTAAGAGGGTCCGTCCTATGTATAAGGTACAGCGACTGGGGCATCGGGGGTGAGAGGGTCCGTCCTATGTGTAAGATACAGTGACTGGGGCATCGGGGGTGAGAGGGTCCGTCCTATGTATAAGGTACAGCGACTGGGGCATCGGGGGTGAGAGGGTCCGTCCTATGTATAAGATACAGTGACTGGGGCATCGGGGGTGAGAGGGTCCGTCCTATGTATAAGATACAGTGACTGGGGCATCAGGGGTGAGAGGGTCCGTCCTATGTATAAGGCACAGTGACTGGGGCATCGGGGGTGAGAGGGTCCGTCCTATGTATAAGGCACAGTGACTGGGGCATCGGGGATGAGAGGGTCCGTCCTATGTATAAGATACAGTGACTGGGGCATCGGGGGTGAGAGGGTCCGTCCTATGTATAAGATACAGCGACTGGGGCACCGGGGGTGAGAGGGTCCGTCCTATGTATAAGGTACAGCGACTGGGGCATCGGGGGTGAGAGGGTCCGTCCTGTGTATAAGATACAGTGACTGGGGCATCGGGGGTGAGAGGGTCCGTCCTATGTATAAGATACAGTGACTGGGGCATCGGGGGTGAGAGGGTCCGTCCTATGTATAAGATACAGTGACTGGGGCATCGGGGGTGAGAGGATCCGTCCTATGTATAAGATACAGTGACTGGGGTATCGGGGGTGAGAGGGTCCGTCCTATGTATAAGATACAGTGACTGGGGCATCGGGGTGAGAGGGTCCTTCCTATGTATAAGATACAGCGACTGGGGCATCGGGGGTGAGAGGGTCCGTACTATGTATAAGATACAGTGACTGGGGCATCGGGGGTGAGAGGGTCCGTACTATGTATAAGATACAGTGACTGGGGCATCGGGGGTGAGAGGGTCCGTCCTATGTATAAGATACAGCGACTGGGGCATCGGGGGTGAGAGGGTCCGTACTATGTATAAGATACAGTGACTGGGGTATCGGGGGTGATAGGGTCCGTACTATGTATAAGATACAGTGACTGGGGCATCGGGGGTGAGAGGGTCCGTACTATGTATAAGATACAGTGACTGGGGCATCGGGGGTGAGAGGGTCCGTCCTATGTATAAGGCACAGTGACTGGGGCATTGGGGATGAGAGGGTCCGTCCTATGTATAAGATACAGTGACTGGGGCATCGGGGGTGAGAGGGTCCGTCCTATGTATAAGATACAGTGACTGGGGCATTGGGGGTGAGAGGGTCCGTCCTATGTATAAGATACAGTGACTGGGGCATCGGGGATGAGAGGGTCCGTCCTATGTATAAGGTACAGTGACTGGGGCATTGGGGGTGAGAGGGTCCGTCCTATGTATAAGATACAGTGACTGGGGCATTGGGGATGAGAGGGTCTGTCCTATGTATAAGATACAGTGACTGGGGCACCGGGGGTGAGAGGGTCCGTCCTATGTATAAGATACAGTGACTGGGGCACCGGGGGTGAGAGGGTCCGTCCTATGTATAAGATACAGTGATTGGGGCATCGGGGGTGAGAGGGTCCGTCCTATGTATAAGATACAGCGACTGGACCATCGGGGGTGAGAGGGTCCGTCCTATGTATAAGATACAGTGACTGGGGCATTGGGGATGAGAGGGTCCGTCCTATGTATAAGATACAGTGACTGGGGCATCGGGGGTGACAGGGTCCGTCCTATGTATAAGATACAGTGACTGGGGCATCGGGGGTGAGAGGGTCCGTCCTATGTATAAGGTACAGCGACTGGGGCATCGGGGGTGACAGGGTCCGTCCTATGTATAAGATACAGTGACTGGGGCATCGGGGGTGAGAGGGTCCATCCTATGTATAAGATACAGTGACTGGGGCATCGGGGGTGAGAGGGTCCGTCCTATGTATAAGGCACAGTGACTGGGGCATCGGGGGTGACAGGGTCCGTCCTATGTATAAGATACAGTGACTGGGGCATCGGGGGTGAGAGGGTCCGTCCTATGTATAAGGCACAGTGACTGTGGCATCAGGGGTGAGAGGGTCCGTCCTATGTATAAGATACAGTGACTGGGGCATCGGGGGTGAGAGGGTCCGTCCTATGTATAAGATACAGTGACTGGGGCACCGGGGGTGAGAGGGTCCGTCCTATGTATAAGATACAGCGACTGGGGCATCGGGGGTGAGAGGGTCCGTCCTATGTATAAGATACAGTGACTGGGGCATCGGGGGTGAGAGGGTCCGTCCTATGTATATGATACAGTGACTGGGGCATCGGGGGTGAGAGGGTCCGTCCTATGTATAAGATACAGTGACTGGGGCATCGGGGGTGAGAGGGTCCGTCCTATGTATAAGGTACAGTGACTGGGCCATCAGGGGTGAGAGGGTCCGTCCTATGTATAAGATACAGTGACTGGGGCATCGGGGGTGAGAGGGTCCGTCCTATGTATAAGGCACAGTGACTGGGACATCGGTGGGTGAGAGGGTCCGTCCTATGTATAAGATACAGTGACTGGGGCATCGGGGGTGAGAGGGTCCGTCCTATGTATAAGGCACAGTGACTGGGGCATCGGGGGTGAGAGGGTCCGTCCTATGTATAAGATACAGTGACTGGGACATTGGGGGTGAGAGGGTCTGTCCTATGTATAAGGCACAGTGACTGGGGCATCGGGGGTGAGAGGGTCCGTCCTATGTATAAGATACAGTGACTGGGGCATCGGGGGTGAGAGGGTCCGTCCTATGTATAAGGTACAGTGACTGGGCCATCAGGGGTGAGAGGGTCCGTCCTATGTATAAGATACAGTGACTGGGGCATCGGGGGTGAGAGGGTCCGTCCTATGTATAAGGCACAGTGACTGGGACATCGGTGGGTGAGAGGGTCCGTCCTATGTATAAGGTACAGTGACTGGGGTATCGGGGGTGAGAGGGTCTGTCCTATGTATAAGATACAGTGACTGGGGCATCGGGGGTGAGAGGGTCTGTCCTATGTATAAGATACAGTGACTGGGGCACCGGGGGTGAGAGGGTCCGTCCTATGTATAAGATACAGTGACTGGGGCATCGGGGGCGAGAGGGTCCGTCCTATGTATAAGGTACAGTGACTGGGGCATCGGGGTGAGAGGGTCCGTCCTATGTATAAGATACAGTGACTGGGGCATCGGGGGTGAGAGGGTCCGTCCTATGTATAAGATACAGTGACTGGGGCATCGGGGGTGAGAGGGTCCGTCCTATGTATAAGATACAGTGACTGGGGCACCGGGGGTGAGAGGGTCCGTCCTATGTATAAGATACAGTGACTGGACCATCGGGGGTGAGAGGGTCCGTCCTATGTATAAGGCACAGTGACTGGGGCATCGGGGGTGAGAGGGTCTGTCCTATGTATAAGATACAGTGACTGGGACATCGGGGGTGAGAGGGTCCGTCCTATGTATAAGATACAGTGACTGGGGCATCGGGGGTGAGAGTGTCCGTCCTATGTATAAGGCACAGTGACTGGGGCATCGGGGGGTGAGAGGGTCCGTCCTATGTATAAGGCACAGTGACTGGGGCATCGGGGGTGAGAGGGTCCGTCCTATGTATAAGATACAGTGACTGGGGCATCGGGGGTGAGAGGGTCCGTCCTATGTATAAGATACAGTGACTGGGGCATCGGGGGTGAGAGGGTCCGTCCTATGTATAAGATACAGTGACTGGGGCACCGGGGTGAGAGGGTCCGTCCTATGTATAAGGTACAGTGACTGGACCATCGGGGGGTTAGAGGGTCCGTCCTATGTATAAGATACAGTGACTGGGGCATCGGGGGGTGACAAGGTCCGTCCTATGTATAAGATACAGTGACTGGGGCATTCGGGTGAGAGGGTCCGTCCTATGTATAAGATACAGTGACTGGGGCATCGGGGGTGAGAGGGTCCGTCCTATGTATAAGATACAGTGACTGGACCATCGGGGTGAGAGGGTCCGTCCTATGTATAAGGTACAGTGACTGGGACATCGGGGGTAAGAGGGTCCGTCCTATGTATAAGATACAGTGACTGGGGCATCGGGGATGAGAGGGTCCGTCCTATGTATAAGATACAGTGACTGGGGCATCGGGGGTGAGAGGGTCCGTCCTATGTATAAGATACAGTGACTGAGGCATCGGGGGTGAGAGGGTCCGTACTATGTATAAGATACAGCGACTGGGGCATCGGGGGTGAGAGGGTCCGTACTATGTATAAGATACAGCGACTGGGGCATCGGGGGTGAGAGGGTCCGTCCTATGTATAAGATACAGTGACTGGGGCATCGGGGGTGAGAGGGTCCGTCCTATGTATAAGATACAGTGACTGGGGCATCGGGGGTGAGAGGGTCCGTCCTATGTATAAGATACAGTGACTGGGGCACCGGGGGTGAGAGTGTTCGTCCTATGTATAAGGCACAGTGACTGGGGCATCGGGGTGAGAGTGTCCGTCCTATGTATAAGGCACAGTGACTGTGGCATCAGGGGTGAGAGGGTCCGTCCTATGTATAAGGTACAGTGACTGGGGCACCGGGGGTGAGAGTGTTCGTCCTATGTATAAGATACAGTGACTAGGGCACCGGGGGTGAGAGGGTCCGTCCTATGTATAAGATACAGTGACTGGGGCATCGGGGGTGAGAGGGTCCGTCCTATGTATAAGATACAGTGACTGGGGCATCGGGGGTGAGAGGGTCCGTCCTATGTATAAGGCACAGTGACTGGGGCATCGGGGGTGAGAGGGTCCGTACTATGTATAAGATACAGTGACTGGGGCATCGGGGGTGAGAGGGTCCGTCCTATGTATAAGATACAGTGACTGGGGTATCGGGGGTGAGAGGGTCCGTACTATGTATAAGATACAGTGACTGGGGCATCGGGGGTGAGAGGGTCCGTCCTATGTATAAGATACAGTGACTGGGGCATCGGGGGTGAGAGGGTCCGTCCTATGTATAAGATACAGTGACTGGGGCATCGGGGTGAGAGGGTCCGTCCTATGTATAAGGCACAGTGACTGGGGCATCGGGGGTGAGAGGGTCCGTCCTATGTATAAGATACAGTGACTGAGGCATCGGGGGTGAGAGGGTCCGTCCTATGTATAAGATACAGTGACTGGGGCATCGGGGGTGAGAGGGTCCGTCCTATGTATAAGATACAGTGACTGGGGCATCGGGGGTGAGAGGGTCCGTCCTATGTATAAGATACAGTGACTGGGGCACCGTGGGTGAGAGGGTCCGTCCTATGTATAAGATACAGTGACTGGGGCATCGGGGGTGAGAGGGTCCGTCCTATGTATAAGATACAGTGACTGGGGCATCGGGGTGAGAGGGTCCGTCCTATGTATAAGGCACAGTGACTGGGGCATCGGGGGTGAGAGGGTCCGTCCTATGTATAAGATACAGTGACTGGGGCATCGGGGGTGAGAGGGTCCGTCCTATGTATAAGATACAGTGACTGGGGCATCGGGGGTGAGAGGGTCCGTCCTATGTATAAGGTACAGTGACTGGGGCACCGGGGGTGAGAGGGTCCGTCCTATGTATAAGATACAGTGACTGGGGCATCGGGGGTGAGAGGGTCCGTCCTATGTATAAGATACAGTGACTGGGGCATCGGGGGTGAGAGGGTCCGTCCTATGTATAATATACAGTGACTGGGGCATCGGGGGTGAGAGGGTCCGTCCTATGTATAAGATACAGTGACTGGGGCATCGGGGGTGAGAGGGTCCGTCCTATGTATAAGATACAGTGACTGGGGCATCGGGGGTGAGAGGGTCCGTCCTATGTATAAGATACAGTGACTGGGGCATCGGGGGTGAGAGGGTCCGTCCTATGTATAAGATACAGTGACTGGGGCATCGGGGGTGAGAGGGTCCGTCCTATGTATAAGATACAGTGACTGGGACACCGGGGATCAGAGGGTCCGTCCTATGTATAAGATACAGTGACTGGGGCATCGGGGGTGAGAGTGTCCGTCCTATGTATAAGGCACAGTGACTGGGGCATCGGGGGTGAGAGGGTCCGTCCTATGTATAAGATACAGTGACTGGGGCATCGGGGGTGAGAGGGTCCATCCTATGTATAAGATACAGTGACTGGGGCATCGGGGGGTGACAAGGTCCGTCCTATGTATAAGATACAGTGACTGGGGCATCGGGGGTGAGAGGGTCCGTCCTATGTATAAGATACAGCGACTGGGGCATCGGGGGTGAGAGGGTCCATCCTATGTATAAGATACAGTGACTGGGGCATCGGGGGGTGACAAGGTCCGTCCTATGTATAAGATACAGTGACTGGGGCATCGGGGGTGACAGGGTCCGTCCTATGTATAAGATACAGTGACTGGGGCATCGGGGGTGAGAGGGTCCGTCCTATGTATAAGGCACAGTGACTGGGGCATCGGGGGTGAGAGGGTCCGTCCTATGTATAAGATACAGCGACTGGGGCATCGGGGGTGAGAGGGTCCGTCCTATGTATAAGGCACAGTGACTGGGGCATCGGGGGTTAGAGGGTCCGTCCTATGTATAAGATACAGTGACTGGGGCATCAGGGGTGAGAGGGTCCGTCCTATGTATAAGGCACAGTGACTGGGGCATCGGGGGTGAGAGGGTCCGTCCTATGTTTAAGGCACAGTGACTGGGGCATCGGGGGGTGACAAGGTCCGTCCTATGTATAAGATCTGGTCTGTGTGACGGGAGCCGAGATTGTGGATCTCACCTGTTCCAGCAGTAAACACAGATGTCATACATGTTGTGCTATTAGTCGTGCAGTTTGTCAGCGTCATACATGCAGCGTTACTGCTCTGGGAGTCGCAGGTGTAACATGTTAAGGAAAAGGCTGGAAAACAAACACAGCTTGTTAGCATGTAACACGCATATTCCGTGTGCCATTGTCAGTGTGTTATGTATCCCTATTCCAGAGGTTCCACGCGGTCCTCTAACATTGCACGTTGTAAGTATATCTATGCTTGGCTACAGGTGACTTCATTCATGGCTCGGTTATTTTGATTCAACTATCTGTGCTGAGCCGCGGATATACAGTACATACATCCTGGCGCATTGGGATGCCTGGAGGACCACGTTTAGGAATGTCTGCTTTATCATAAAGGTGAGGTGTACAGGTGTGAGGTTCTCCAGGTGTCATTGAACTACGGGTGACATTTAATAGGACGGGATTTTGATTTTTGTTTTTGCAATTTTATCGCAATACACAGCCGCAATCGCATGTTTTCCCGAAATCGCCAACTTAATGGGATGCGAATTGCGGCAACAATCTCACTTTTTGCCGCAAATTCGCACATTCTGAAGAGGCGATTTTACAATTCATATCCAGATGTTTTCCCATTCTAAAGTATACAAATCGCCAATTTAATGGGATGCAAATTCGGGAAAACGTTACTGAAAATCACAAAGCAAATAGACCAGGATCTGACAGGCAAATGTGACAGAACCCTGCACAGATCAGTGAGATCTGTGCAGGGTTCTGTCTAAAAAAAGTGTGTTTACATTAAAATTGGAAAAAAAAAATGGCGTGGGGTTCCCCCTCCTGAGCATAACCAGCCCCGGGCTCAAAGAGACATTCCCTGTTTCATAAAATCATGGGGCAAATACAAATAGGGTTCACCCTTGATTTTATAAAACCAGCACCAGGCTCAAGGGTCAGTCCTGGTTCCCAAAACGAGTAGGGGTCCCCCATATTTCAAAAACCAGCACCAGGCTTAACCAGCCAGCAGGGTAATGCCACAGCAAAATAATTTTTAAAAAATGGCTTGGACTGGTCCTGGTTCCCAAAATACAGGGGACAAAAGGAGTAGGGGTCCCCCATATTTTGGAAACCAGCACCGGGCTCAAACAGCCATTGGGGTAATGCCACAGCCGGGGGACACTTATTATATAAACCCCGGCGGCCAAAGCATTACCTCTGTGGCTGGTCAGCCTGGGCCGGGTCCCTGGGGGAGAGGGGACCAACCCAATAAATGCCCCCGCCCCCCCCCCCCCCTCCAGGGCGACACCGGCTTGGGCTGAAGCCCGAGGCTGTCCCCGGCACCCCAGGGCAGTGGGCACCAGGCTGATAATAAAATCATTGGTGGCCGGTGGCCTTATAAATAAACATTAATCATTGGTGGTACCAGTGTTCTCCCCACCCCCAAATGTTTAATCATCGGTGGTACAGTGTGCCCCCCCCCCCCCCCTCCTGTTTTTGGCACAGTGTATAAAAAAAAATACTTACCAACTCCGGAGTCTTCCAGCGTCGCGTCCTCTCACTGCATCCATCCGATTGGAGATGGCGATCGAGACGGGTCCAGGAGACGTCTTGTTTCTGGGGTCTTCAGCGGGACTTCCAGTCGGCGTCTTCAGCGGGGCTACCGGCATGGCGTCAGCGGGAATTCCACGCTGCGTCTTCACTGACAGTTGCTCAGATGGCGCTCCCTGCACATCCCCACGCCACACATGCAGGAGATGTGCAGCAGCATCTGAACGACTGCACTGAATCATACTTGCCGACTTTTGCAAACTCCTCTCTGGGAGAAGCCCGGAGAGGAGTGAAATGGGGGCGGGAAGAGGCTTCGTTTTGGGGGCGGGCAAGGCTGACGTCACAAAGCCCCGCCCCCATGACAGAGAGCCACATCTATTTTTGGGTCCTTGGATGGGGGGAGTGGCTAAAATTAAGCAAAATGATGCGAATCGTGTCATTTTAGCCCCGCCCCGCAAAATTCAGGAGTCTATACCGCGGGGAAGGGGGGAACCAGGGCTGTGGGGAAAATGCGGGAGACTTGCCCCCCTTTCCGGGGGGGGGGGGGCGGCGGGGGGACCCGATTTGCGGGTCCATTCTGAATCTGCCCAAGATTTGGAACGGCGGGGCGCGCATGTAAATCGCTGTGTGGGCTACACACACAGCGATTTACATGTCTTTTCAGGCATTTTCTGAGTGATTTAGTAAAATCGCTCAGAAAATACCTGCAAGTGGCCCTGTGTGTGGGGCCCATTACACTACATTTCCCTCACAACATGACCTTGGACCTCTGTTTCTAATTGGATTGTATCTCTCTAATACACCTTCGGTCAGCACCGGTGCAAGGGAAACCACATTTAAAAAACCGTTAGAGGTATATACAGTAACATAAAGAAAAAGTGTAGCACCACATCTGCTTAGTAATGAAAAGACTCAGGGCGGGATGTATGAAAATACATAGCCGCCCTTCGCCGCCCCCCCCCCCCCCCCCCCGCCGCGATGCTGCCGCATATGTACTAACATATGCGGCTGGCATCGCGGTGCGGTGACGGAGGCTCCCCGCGATACCTGTACACTGGTGTGCGGGGGGGTCTCCATCACCTCCCTGCTGCCACGCTCTCCCCTCACGCCGGGGACAGCTAAGCAGGCTGTCCCCGGCGCTTCCTCCTCCCCCCTGCAGCCGGAAGGATGTCCGGCTGCGTCACTAGGGGGAGGAGAGGTTTACCTTCCAGGGTCCAGGAGGACCCTTCAGGAAGGTAAGCCAGAGGGGGGGTCGGTGAGGCGGCGGGTTTGCGTCGGCGGCCCGCGGCGGCGGGAGGCGAAAAGAAGCCCATAGGCTTCTATAGGGTATTGCCACCCAAAGGTATCGCCACCCAAAGAATAAGAAATAAAATATATACAAGCGAAAGGGAATCACATGTGATCCGCACACAGGAGTACTCAGTGCGAAATAGACAAACACTTCCTCCAACGCCTAAAGCTGCCTAGTGGTGGCGCCGGCGGGCGGCCCTGCCTTCAGTCTGCCCCACAAACATTACTCTCTAGTACAGCCCTGACTCTGACTTCTGCCTGTCCCGTCCCTCCGCTCCTAGGTTCAGTCTGTCCCAAGCTAAAGCACCAACACCCTGCTCCCAATCCCATCTGTCACCACCCTGTTCCTCTGTCCCATCTGACACCACCCACTCCATATCACCTGCCACCACCCACTCCATCCCATCTGCCACCACCCACTCCATATCACCTGCCACCACCCACTCCATATCACCTGCCACCACCCGTTCCATATCACCTGCCACCACCCACTCCATCCCATCTGTCACCACCCACTCCATATCACCTGCCACCACCCACTCCATCCCATCTGTCACCACCCACTCCATATCACCTGCCACCACCCACTCCATCCCATCTGTCACCACCCACTCCATATCACCTGCCACCACCCACTCCATCCCATCTGTCACCACCCACTCCATATCACCTGCCACCACCCACTCCATCCCATCTGTCACCACCCACTCCATATCACCTGCCACCACCCACTCCATATCACCTGCCACCACCCACTCCATATCACCTGCCACCACCCACTCCATCCCATCTGTCACCACC
Organism: Crinia signifera; assembly: GCF_055691185.1. Classification (NCBI taxonomy): domain Eukaryota; kingdom Metazoa; phylum Chordata; class Amphibia; order Anura; family Myobatrachidae; genus Crinia; species Crinia signifera. Next base: position 329,298,147 of record NC_139221.1, read on the forward strand.
CACTCCATATCACCTGCCACCACCCACTCCATCCCATCTGTCACCACCCACTCCATATCACCTGCCACCACCCACTCCATATCACCTGCCACCACCCACTCCATCCCATCTGTCACCACCCACTCCATATCACCTGCCACCACTCACTCCATATCACCTGCCACCACCCACTCCATCCCATCTGTCACCACCCACTCCATATCACCTGCCACCACTCACTCCATATCACCTGCCACCACCCACTCCATCCCATCTGACACCACCCACTCCATATCACCTGCCACCACTCACTCCATATCACCTGCCACCACCCACTCCATCCCATCTGTCACCACCCACTCCATATCACCTGTCACCACCCACTCCATATCACCTGCCACCACCCACTCCATATCACCTGTCACCACCCACTCCATATCACCTGTCACCACCCACTCCATATCACCTGTCACCACCCACTCCATATCACCTGCCACCACCCACTCCATCCCATCTGTCACCAGCCACTCCATATCACCTGCCACCACCCACTCCATATCACCTGCCACCACCCACTCCATATCACCTGCCACCACCCACTCCATATCACCGGTCACCCCCCACTCCATATCACCTGCCACCACCCACTCCATATCACCTGCCACCACCCACTCCATCCCATCTGTCACCACCCACTCCATATCACCTGCCACCACCCACTCCATCCCATCTTTCACCACCCACTCCATATCACCTGCCACCACCCACTCCATCCCATCTGTCACCACCCACTCCATATCACCTGCCACCACCCACTCCATATCACCTGTCACCACCCACTCCATATCACCTGCCACCACCCACTCCATATCACCTGTCACCACCCACTCCATATCACCTGCCACCACCCACTCCATATCACCTGCCACCACCCACTCCATCCCATCTGTCACCACCCACTCCATATCACCTGCCACCACCCACTCCATATCACCTGCCACCACCCACTCCATCCCATCTGTCACCACCCACTCCATATCACCTGCCACCACTCACTCCATATCACCTGCCACCACCCACTCCATCCCATCTGTCACCACCCACTCCATATCACCTGCCACCACTCACTCCATATCACCTGCCACCACCCACTCCATCCCATCTGACACCACCCACTCCATATCACCTGCCACCACTCACTCCATATCACCTGCCACCACCCACTCCATCCCATCTGTCACCACCCACTCCATATCACCTGTCACCACCCACTCCATATCACCTGCCACCACCCACTCCATATCACCTGTCACCACCCACTCCATATCACCTGTCACCACCCACTCCATATCACCTGTCACCACCCACTCCATATCACCTGCCACCACCCACTCCATCCCATCTGTCACCAGCCACTCAATATCACCTGCCACCACCCACTCCATATCACCTGCCACCACCCACTCCATATCACCTGCCACCACCCACTCCATATCACCGGTCACCCCCCACTCCATATCACCTGCCACCACCCACTCCATCCCATCTGTCACCAGCCACTCCATATTACCTGTCACCTCCCACTCCATATCACCTGCCACCACCCACTCCATCCCATCTGTCACCAGCCACTCCATATCACCTGCCACCACCCACTCCATATCACCTGCCACCACCCACTCCATATCACCTGCCACCACCCACTCCATATCACCTGTCACCACCCACTCCATATCACCTGCCACCACCCACTCCATCCCATCTGTCACCAGCCACTCCATATCACCTGTCACCTCCCACTCCATATCACCTGCCACCACCCACTCCATATCACCTGCCACCACCCACTCCATCCCATCTGTCACCACCCACTCCATATCACCTGCCACCACCCACTCCATCCCATCTTTCACCACCCACTCCATATCACCTGCCACCACCCACTCCATCCCATCTGTCACCACCCACTCCATATCACCTGCCACCACCCACTCCATATCACCTGTCACCACCCACTCCATATCACCTGCCACCACCCACTCCATATCACCGGTCACCCCCCACTCCATATCACCTGCCACCACCCACTCCATATCACCTGCCACCACCCACTCCATCCCATCTGTCACCACCCACTCCATATCACCTGCCACCACCCACTCCATCCCATCTTTCACCACCCACTCCATATCACCTGCCACCACCCACTCCATCCCATCTGTCACCACCCACTCCATATCACCTGCCACCACCCACTCCATATCACCTGTCACCACCCACTCCATATCACCTGCCACCACCCACTCCATATCACCTGCCACCACCCACTCCATCCCATCTGTCACCACCCACTCCATATCACCTGCCACCACCCACTCCATCCCATCTGTCACCACCCACTCCATATCACCTGCCACCACCCACTCCATATCACCTGCCACCACCCACTCCATCCCATCTGTCACCACCCACTCCATATCACCTGCCACCACCCACTCCATCCCATCTGTCACCACCCACTCCATATCACCTGCCACCACCCACTCCATATCACCTGCCACCACCCACTCCATCCCATCTGTCACCCCCCACTCCATATCACCTGCCACCACCCACTCCATCCCATCTGTCACCACCCACTCCATATCACCTGCCACCACCAACTCCATATCACCTGCCACCACCCACTCCATATCACCTGCCACCCCCCACTCCATATCACCTGCCACCACCCACTCCATCCCATCTGTCACCACCCACTCCATATCACCTGCCACCACCCACTCCATATCACCTGCCACCACCCACTCCATCCCATCTGTCACCACCCACTCCATATCACCTGCCACCACCCACTCCATATCACCTGCCACCACCCACTCCATCCCATCTGTCACCACCCACTCAATTTCATGTCACCTCCCACTCCATATCATCTGTCACCTCCCAATCCATATCATCTGTCACCTCCCACTCCATATCACCTGCCACCACCCACTCCATATCACCTGCCACCACCCACTCCATATCACCTGCCACCACTCACTCCATATCACCTGCCACCACCCACTCCATATCATCTGTCACCACCCACTCCATATCATCTGTCACCTCCCACTCCATATCATGTCACCACCCACTTCATATCATCTGTCACCTCCCACTCCATATCACCTGTCATCACCCACTCCATATTACCTGTCACCACCCTGCTCCTCTCTGTCCCACCTGCCACCACCCACTCCAGATCATCTGTCACCTCCCACTCCATATCATCTGTCACCACCCACTCCATATCATCTGTCACCTCCCACTCCATGTCACCTGTCACCACCCACTTCATCCCATCTGTCACCACCCTGCTCCTCTCTGTCCCACCTGCCACCACCCACTCCATATCATCTGTCACCACCCACTCCATATCACCTGCCAACACCCACTCCATATCATCTGTCACCTCCCACTCCATATCACCTGCCACCACCCATTCCATCCCATCTGCCACCACCCACTTCATATCACCTGCCACCACCCACTCCATCCCATCTGCCACCACCCTGCTCCTCACTGTCCCATCTGTCACCTCCCACTCCATATCACCTGCCACCACCCACTCCATATCACCTGCCACCACCCACTCCATATAATCTGTCACCTCCAACTCCATATCACCTGCCACCACCCACTCCATCACATCTGCCACCACCCAATCCATATCACCTGCCACCACACTGCTCCTAATCACATCTGCCACCATCCTGTTCCTCTCTGTCCCATCTGCCCCCACCCACTCTATATCACCTGCCCCCACCTGCTCCATCCTACCTGCCACCATCCCGCTCCATCTCATTTGTCACCACAGTGCTCCCTGCCAACCCACCTGTCACCACCCTCCACCATCCCATCTGCCACCACCCCAACCTGTCCCACCATACCTGCCAGCCACCCTTGCTCTTCTACATCCCACCTGACACCTCCCTGCTCCATTCCATCTGCCACCATCCTGCTTCGCTACCTCCTGTCTGCCCCCACCCTGCTCCCCTCCATCTCACCTGACACCTCCCTGCTCCATCTCACCTGCCCCCTCCCTGCTCCATCCCATCTGCCACCACCCTACTCTATCCCACCATACCTGCCAACCACCCTACGTCCACCCACCATTGGACGCACCATGAACCCCGCCCCAGCCCTATGGCAGATGCCGTTTCTCCATCTGAGTATGGCCTCCTGTGTGCGTCTTTGGATGCTACTTCCCAGGAACACTCACTGTCATCCACAGACCTTGCTTCCCCATTGGCGGTAATGTGGGATAGGGCCCTTACCTGTCCCTACGCAGAGGACCAGCACCAGCCGGATGCTTGTGGATGCTGCCATGGTGAGATGCAGGAGGTTAGTGGGGTCCTGGCTCTCATGGCCACTGTATATATACTGTACACACTGGGCTGTGACTGGGAAGCTCAGGCTCCAGCATTACAGTCACTTACACCCACCCCTCTGTCTCCCAATTACACAGTAACACACCCAACCTATAATTACAGCCTATTACTATTAGAGAGTTAGCTCTCAATCCTATAGAATTAAAGGCTAATGCTGCTCCTCATCTCTACGGGGGGAATTCAAAAAGTGTTTAGTGCATCGGCGGCCACTAGATGTCTGATGGAGAAATTCAGGTGTTTGTCTGTTTGTCCTCACACAACTGTTATCATGAAATGTTTAAGTCCTACGGCTGATATCCCTCGGTGTGCCAGGGTGGTGTGCCAGGGTGGGGTGCCAGGGTGGTGTGCCAGGGTGGGGTGCCAGGGTGGGGTGCCAGGGTGGGGTGCCAGGGTGGAGTGCCAGGGTGGGGTGCCAGGGTGGGGTGCCAATACAACCAGGCAGTCGCTGCTGCAGGCTAAGTAACATTCTATTGAAGATGTTATGTTGCTAGGGGCAACCAGATTATATCTTCCAGAAGGTGCTAAATAAATAAGAAGTCGCTTCTTATTGGTTGCTATGGGCAATCAGAATCTACTTCTTATTTATGTAGCACCTTCTTGAAGATAATAGATAGTATGTGATTGGTTGCCCGTAGCAAGATCTCATCTGAAATTGAACTCCCACCATAGTAAATTTCCTCCTCAGCATCTGATAGATAGTAAATGTGTAATGTATCACACTGATAGTGAGCGTGTTATGTATCACACTGATAGTGAGCGTATTATGTATCACACTGATAGTGAGCGTGTTATGTATCACACCGATAGTGAGCGTGTTATGTATCATACCGATAGTGAGCGTGTTATGTATCACACTGATAGTGAGCGTGTTATGTATCACACTGATAGTGAGCGTGTTATGTATCACACTGATAGTGAGCGTGTTATGTATCACACTGATAGTGAGCGTGTTATGTATCACACTGATAGTGAGCGTGTTATGTATCACACTGATAGTGAGCGTGTTATGTATCACACTGATAGTGAGCGTATTATGTATCACACTGATAGTGAGCGTGTTATGTATCACACTGATAGTGAGCGTGTTATGTATCACACTGATAGTGAGCGTGTTATGTATCACACTGATAGTGAGCGTGTTATGTATCACACTGATAGTGAGCGTGTTATGTATCACACTGATAGTGGGCGTGTTATGTATCACACTGATAGTGAGCGTGTTATGTATCACACTGATAGTGAGCGTGTTATGTATCACACCGATAGTGAGCGTGTTATGTATCATACTGATAGTGAGCGTGTTATGTATCACACTAATAGTCAGCGTCTTATGTATCACACTGATAGTGAACCTCTTATGTATCACACTGATAGTGACCGTCTTATGTATCACAATGATAGTGAGCGTCTTATGTACCACAATGATAGTGAGCGACTTATATATCACACTGAAAGTGAGCGTGTTATGTATCACACTGATAGTGAGCATATTATGTATCACACTGATAGTGAACCTCATGTATCACAGTAATAGTGAGCGTGTTACGTATTACACTGATAGCGAGTCTTATGTATCATACTGATAGTGAGCGTCTTATGAATCACACTTATAGTGAGCGTGTTATGTATCACACTGATAGCAAGCGAGTTATGTATCACACTGATAGTGAGGGTGTTGTGTATCACACTGATATTGAGTGTCTTCTGTATCACACTGAAAGTGGGCGAGTTATATAACACACTGATAGTGAGTGAGTTTTGTATCACACTTATAGTGAGTGTCTTATGTATCACACTGATTGTGAGCATGATATGTATCAGACTGATAGTGAGCGTGTTATGTATCAGACTGATAGTGAGCGTGTAATGGATCGCACTGATAGTGAGCGTCTTATGTATAACACTGAAAGTGAGTGAGTTGTATATCACACTGATAGTGAGTGTGTCACGTATCACATTGATAGTGAGCGTGTCACGTATCACACTGATAGTGAGAGTGTTGTGTATCACACTGATAGTGAGCATCTTATTTAACACTGATAGTGAGCGAGTTATGTATCACACTTATAATGAGCGTGTTATGTATCACAATGATAGTGAGCGTGTTATGTATCACAAGGATAGTGAGCATCTTATTTACGTGTATCACACCGATAGTGAGTATCTTACGTATCACACTGGTGCACATGTTATGATCGCGGCCGGTCCTGCTGTCACAAGTCCTTCCTGAAAACACCTGACACCTAGGAAATGGCCGGATGACACCCAGAACCGCTTGCTTCCTGTCCGTCAAACAGATGCTGGCTTGCAATTTTAAAAAAAAACAACACTTTTTTGTCACAGTTTGACATCGCACATGCATACTGTGATACGTAAGGCATGCGCAGTCATTCGATTATCGCTTGGGATCACGTCTGAATAACCCTCACATGGGTCTTCAACCTATGGCCCTCCAGATGTTGTGAAACTACATGTTCCAACATGCATTGCCACATTTTTTCCTATGAGAGCATGCCAAAACTGTCAGGGCATGCTGGGAAATGTAGTTCCACAACATCTGGAGGGCCACAGGTTGAAGACATGTGCTCTAACACAATCTTTTTCATTGCAAATTGAGGGAACGTCTCCATTACCCCCATACGGGTTTGTGGCCTATTACCACATATAGGAATAGTCAGTTGTTACGGTATCGGTTCTGTATGAATAATATTACTGGCATGTCCGCTAGTTACTGTAGGAGTGGTGAGATGACAGCGATGTGGCACGACCTCCGTGTAGGAAGCAGGATCTGTCTGATCCTTCAGAACCGGTTCCTCAGACGTCCAGGCAGGAATGAGCATTATAGAAGGAAGACTGTTTCCTGACCACACAGAGCTCGCCCAGCCGATCCCGTTCCAGATGCAGTTATACTATGGCGTATAATACAGCCAATGCCATACAGGGCCAGATATATTAAGCCTTAAAAAGAGATACACACGAGGGTAATAAAGAGTGATAAACATCCAGCCAATCACCCTGTGATACTGCACACTGCAGAGAATCACACACACACACACACACACACACACACACACACACACACACCCCCCCTCAGTCTTCTCCAGCTGGAGACGTGGTGTAACCCCCCCCCCCCCCCCCCTCAGTCTTCTCCAGCTGGAGACGTGGTGTAGAGACTTTTTCCCTTAACCCTTACAGCTACTAAGAGGAGATGGTTACCTTAAATTGTCCTACTTGAAATTGATGGCGTAATCTGTCCAATGTTATTTGAAACAGACTTTAACAATTTCATTACTGCGGATTGTCACAAATTTTCTATACCTGCTAACAGAGTGTTTATATTACACGGATTTCTGAATACACAACCTGGATATACTAGCAACAGATAGACAACAATGTTGCCACCTTTTTATTGTTACATTGTAATGAGCTCTTTCTAAAACAATGTTATACTTTCCATATTGACAGCATAATTACTGTTCTATCTATCCAGGAAGGAGACTAAATTGAGATTCTCCTACATAGTGTATTAGAGTACACATATTATGGGGGAAATTTACTAAGAATATGAATACGATATTTTGCATACTGTTTCAACCGTATGCAAATTCATGTTCCGGAGGGTAATTTACAAAACAGTCAGATACGACTGCTTTGTAACCCTCCGATGGCGTATTAATTCGTATTAGCGGCCGCATTATACGGCCACTAATATGAATTCGTACAGGCAGTCTGCACGGATCAGTCAGATCCATCATATCAGTCAGATCCATCATATCAGTCAGATCCATCATATCAGTCAGATCCGTGCAGGCTGCAAGGTGTAAAAATAAATAAATTGAAAAACAGCGGTAACCAGCACCAAGCTGAAAGAGCCAGGGCTGGTAATAAAAAATCAGGAAACCCAGCAAATAGGGGTTCCCCAATTTATTAAAAACAGCCCCAGGCTCCAGGTCCGGGGCTGGATCCTAAAATACAGGGGACAAAATGAGTAGGGGTCCCCCGTGTTTTAAGAACCAGCCCCAGGCCCAACCAGCCAGCATGGTAATGTCACAGCCGGGGGACACTTATTATATAAGGTCCTGCGGCCAAAACATTAACCCTACTGACCAGTCAGCCTGGCCAGGGGCCCTGGGGAAGTGGGGACCCCCCCAATAAAGGGGTCCTCCCCTCCAGGACGTACCTGACCAGGCTGAAGTCCTGAGCTGTGGTCACAGGGCTGATTAACTGATGTAAAAAAAATAGAATAAACTATTGTTTAATAATGTGGAACTATGAGTCCCAGCAAGCCTCCCCCGCATGCTGGGACTTGGAGAACCACAAGTCCCAGCATGCGGGGCTTTAAAGGGCCCGCTGGCACTTGTAGTTCCAAAGTATTAAAAATAGTCAAATAAACACACTGTCACATGAAAAATAAAACTTTAATACATCCAAAGCTCATACACACTGATACTTACCTATCTTGAGCCCGTAGGTAGGTCCCTGGGTTCGGGGGCTCCATGGTCCAGGATCCGAAGAAATCCATAGGGGTACCTGTGCAAGAAAATCCTACTCACCAAGATCCTCCGGTAAAGATCACATCCTCTTCTTTCCGACGTAGTCCAGGTCTTCTTAAAAAAAGAAACCCCGACTATTCTAGTCGGTACCCGCTGATGGACTGAGGAGAGACGCTGATGTTTCATCTTAAGCGCCTCTCCTCCGAATGATTCTATTGGTTGCCTAGTGGCCAATCAGGAGCTGGCTTTCTCAGGGAAGCAGGAAGCGAAACGCGTACCAGCAGCACGGCCCTGTGGGTGTACGATTGTGTGCACTATCTCTTCCAGCTCAATATATATGTATACAGCGTCTCTCATGCTTAGCCCTTTTAAGGGCTCTATTATTGTGTTTGGTTTAAACTGTCTACTTACCAGCGGTCACGCTACATCAAAGCGGGTCCCGCTGACACGCTGGTAGCTAAATTCATGTAACACCATTCCGATCATTCTAACTGGTTATATTGGGGGTTGCCGAATTTGACAGTGTTATACTACACTGACCCTGCATCATATGACCACAAAGCGATAGGTGCACCAAGCACCAAAGTGGTGGGGTTTATATAACATCGTGTTTAATATATTATCACTTATTACACTGAAAACTATATGATTGACACAGAGTATTAACACGCTGATTACCCACTAAGGTATTATACCACTTCAAGGGTACGTGCACCCTATGAATTGGATGGGTAATTACCGGCAGCCCATGCACCAGTTTTGACAAGTGCAGAAAAAAGTTACAATTTAGCTATATCGACACACCGTGTCGACACGGTTATTTAGCAAGTTAACAAACAGTTATTAGGGCATCCTATATATCTGCGTGTGTATGGCCACCTTTAGACAGTAGACACACAGATCCAGCTCTGCCAAGTGCAAGCAGCTTATTACCACAGTAACTACATATGTAACAAATGTAACAAGAGGAGGTATTTCCCACATTTGAAACAGTTACTGTTCATTTGCGACACCACATTGTAATATTATAGAGACTTATTTCAAACACATAATCAGTCCCCACACGTGCTGTTTTTAAACACGCACTACTTTCACTTTGTTTGTCATTTGTATGTTTTTTATATTTCGCAGTTTAAAAAAAAATATCCTATTAAAAGTTATTTTTTATTGGCATTTATTATTTCTTTATGGTGCACCACACCAAGGGCCTTATTCTGGTTGGTGCGGCCGGGCCGTACGCGTACGTTCCGGGGTTTTTCATGATCTGCGCATGCGTACATTCGCTAATGCGCAGGCGCAAACACAACACAATGCTTACGGACGGGTCTCTACGTGCGAAAAAACCTGTACGCGAGTGTACGGGCATTGGGGGCGGCATAGGGGCGTGATGAGGGGAGCGGCCGAAATAATGAGGGAAAATGGGCGTAAATATGGGCGTACACGGGGGTGTGCACCAAAAATGAGCGGTGCTACTACCGCACGATCGCCTAAAGCACCGTTCATTTCGGACACAAAACAGGCGGCCGCCAGCTCAGACCACCCCTACAGATACCGCATGCCAGCGTGCGCCTGGGTTTGCTAATTAACGCTGATTACTACTCAAACACATACACCTGAATGTAATAAGCAATGCTGCAGTCTATTAAGTCCAAACCATGATTTCACTATCTGCAAGCCACACACAGCACTCAAACACATTGGAAGCTTATCTTTCTATACTTCTCGACATTTAAAGGTTTGTTTAATTTAAGGTAAGAATCTTTTTAAGACCTGCTTATATATGCTAAGGTAGCTATTTGCTAAACAGTTACACACATTCACTACGTGCTTTCATAGACTTTACACAGTAGCACACTCAATCTACACAAGTCGACATGTGTCAACGTGTTCACTCTAATACAAACATAGGTTTTGTATTTATGATACAATAACATAAACCACATCTAACACCTACAAAGGATGTTTCAGCAATGTTTTAAGCCCATGCCCACTATTTTGCACACAATCTTTGTATAGTACCCAAAATACAGAACTGTACCACTATCTGATCTGCTATGAATTGGATTTGACTACACTCTGGATGTAAGATGCCACCAATCACATTATTGCACTCACAACAAAGGATTCCTACATCTGCTTATGATACTGTAAAATCATATATATTTAAAAAGTTATACATGTTTGTTCACAAGCAATTTTCTCATGTTTGGCCGATTCACACATCTTTTTTTAGGGAGGACACATATGCATTCCTACACAAATGTACCTTTTGACCCTTGTTTGTCTGCCTCACCCACTTCATGAGGAAAGCATTGTTCTGGACCTGCTTTTACCTACTACTGTAGGAGCTACCTCACCTGCACACAAACTGCTTTCTCACCTATTAAGTTGCTCTGCACATGTGCTGACACAAACTAATTAGCAGGGAAAAGTTGGATAGGAACATGGGAATGGCCATGGAGAGGGTTACACATGGGAAACTTCGACCACACTTCAACAAATGTTCAAAAATACCCTGGTCAGTAAGTACACATAAATCTAGTATTTGTTTCACACAAGAAATTACACATACAACAATTTTGGGTACTTGTTTCCTAGCACGGCCACACCGATTTACATCGGGGTGGTCGTGTCGGAAAAATCGGGTCGATCGCATCGCATGCGATGCGATCGTCGCGACCGACCGATTTTGGACCCGATTTTTTTTTTTAATGAAATGTAAATCGGGTCCCTGGGACCCGATTTTACATTGTATTCAATGTAAAAATATATCCAACCCCCCCAAATTTAACGGCGTACACCGCACCCCACGATAGACGCCAACCCGAAGCGTGGCGAGCGCAGCGAGCCCGCGAGGGGCGGCGGTGCGCGTCCTCCGACCTTTTCATTCCCCTACTATCCACGTCGGCGTGGAGTTGAGAATAGAATAGTGTGGCGAGCGCAGCGAGCCACCGAGCCCGAAGCGTGGCGAGGGGACGCGGATACCTTCACAGGTAAACGCGTCCCTTCGCGGACTTCACAGGTGTCCGCGTCGCCACGGACACCTGTGAAGCCCGCGAGGGGACGCGTATAACTGTGAAGGTATCCGCGTCCCCTCGCGGGGCTCGCTGCGCTCGCCACGCTTCGGGCTCGGTGGCTCGCTGCGCTCGCCACACTATTCTATTCTCAACTCCACGCCGACGTGGATAGTAGGGGAATGAAAAGGTCGGAGGATGCGCACCGCCGCCCCTCGCGGGCTCGCTGCGCTCGCCACGCTTCGGGTTGGCGTCTATCGTGGGGTGACGACGGGGACATCTATAATGTGAAATGGGTCATATTGGCCCATTTCACATTTTTCACATTTTTTCACTATTTCAATGTCAAAAAATATTTTAACATTGAACCCGATGGAAAAATCGGGGGCATCGCGTCGTGACCATTGTTAATGGTCCCGACCGACGCGATGCCCCCGATATTTTACCTTTCCCGGCACGATTTCAATGTTAAAATATTTTTTAACATTGAAGCCTATGGGGAAATCGCGGGCATCGCGTCGGTCGCGTCGGGACCATTGTTAACGGTCCCGACCGACGCGATGCCCCCGATATTTTATCCTAGCCGGCCAAATGGACCTGATTTCAAAGGAAATCGGGTCCATCTTATGGATCGTGTACCTTAACTAAAGGTACACGATCCATAAGATTTGTGGCCGTGCTAGGAAACAAGTACCCAATTTTGTTTTAATTGGTAAAATAAATTTATTTGCTGTTCAGCATCACAGCTTATTTGACACTTTCATGTCATAAATCAAATAAACAAATAAAATAGACACAAAAATAAAAAAACAGCCAGAACAAGAGGTTGCATATCTCCAAACATGTGTTACCCTGCAAATGCAATGGTGAAAGAAATGGGGACACCAGAATACGTACTGCAACAACCAGGGTGAATACTAAGCAAGATACACACCACCAAAAATTTATCCTGCATTTGTAGAGGTCAAAATAAGAACTTTAATGCCCATGGCACGAAAATGGATCGATGGCCAACTCAGGAAGTGGATGTCCAGTGCAATTTAAACATTTGGGGTCCAACCACAGAGGAAGTGAACCAGGTCTCATTATTTGGGCCCTTTTTTCCCCCTTTTAGATGGGGCCTTGGGGACAGGGGCCTTTGGCTCAGATGGCTTGCGGCGTCTTCCCCTAGTGGACACAGGAGGGTCAGCAGAGGTGGAAGGTTGGGGAGCAGCTTGGGGTGGGCCAGCAGATGGGGGATTGTCCCTTAGGGACCTGGCGGTGGTCAGCAGCTCCGCAAGAATGTCATTCTGGCGGCTGAGGTGTTGGCCAATGCTTTGCATGCCAGCCGCCAGAGTGTCATTCATGCGGTTGAAGGCCTCACACTGCTGCCTGTTTGTGGCCTTCCAATCCTCCAAAAATTCCCCAATCTGCTGCTGACGGAGCGCAGCATCCACCCCTTGCTGCTCGATCCTCTCCAGCATCACCATCACGCTCTCATCCCATGTCTCCTGTGGCTGGGGCTGGGGGTGTCGTCTTGGTGGAGGCTGGACCACTTGCTCCACCTGTGGCTCTGCAGAGGAAGATGCTGCCGGTTCATCCTGGGTTTCTGCTTCTGCTAGGATAATAATTGAAAACAATGTCACCATCACATACGCACTAAAAAATACCTTTCAAAATACAATGCATTACTGTGACTTACCATCAAAAGCAGCATCAAAGACCTCCGCCGGGAGCTCACTGTCCATATTGGAGATCCCCCTGACCTCGGCCACATCAATGACGTCCAAGGCGTCCTGCTCCAGGGGGGTATACTCCAAATTATCGGGCATAGGACCTCTCCCGGTGGACATGCTGTGGTTGTACCGGTCAGTCATCTTCCTCTTCAGTGTCGTTTTGAAGTCTGTCCACCTACAAGTTTAAAAATACAAATATCACCATGAGATATGTGCACCACTGTGCTAGTGAACATCATGACTACGTTACATTTCCTAGTGTGGGTGATCTTATGTTTTTTAGCCATATGTGTCCCACACACACATTAATGTCTCCATTAGGAGGCATTTCAGTGTCTCATCTCATTCATTAGGCCACTAAATGCACATACATAGATCACTATGCAGAAATGACATCATCCATGGCCAAATTATGCACCTCCACCTGTTGTGAAACTACACATTCCACCATAGCTTGACAGTGTGGTTATTATGGAGTCATTTAACTATGGGATGGCATACTGGGATGTGTAGTTTCTCACCAGCTACATGTGCACAGTTTGGTCATTCTTGTTTCAGTTGCATCATATGGAACATGTTACAACAACTCTTTCCAAAACACACTTTCTCTTGTCCCATCACATACTTCACATACTTCACATGAGCAGAACTGTGCCCATAACCTCACATCACACCAATGGTGCATGTTTCATATATCAATGTGGGTTATTAGACATGGTTGTGTTCACATGTGACATTGAAGTGTAGCACTATCTACAAACACACCTTTCTATTATTCTCAAAACATACATGTAACATATGTACACACATATGACATTATCAGGGGGACAAACACACTTGCCTTTTCTTCACCGCTAGCCAATCTCTGACCACTGGTGACACCTGGTTCACTTCCTCTGTGATCTTGTCCCAAAGCTTTCTCCTTGCACTGGCACCCGGCTTCCTGGTTGGCAATTCGATCCATTTGCGTGCTCTGGGCACTAAAATTCTTAATTCTGCCTCTACAAATGCAGGGTTTCTCTTTTTGGTGGTGGTATCCTGCTCAGTCCTCACCCTAGATGTTGCAGCTCGTTTTCTGGTGGCCCCAGTTCTCTCACCATGCACCTGCTGGGTCACACCTGTTTGGAGAGATGCAACCTCTTGTTCTGGCTGGTTGCTTGGCCCTTGTGGAGCTGGTGGAGGTTGAACAGGGGCTGTTAGTGAGGGGCCCGCTTGGTCTTGCAGGCTACTTCTCTCTTGAGCCCTCCTTCTCCGCTCCTGTTCCCTCTTCTGCAAAGCTTCAAGCAGGGATTCTGCTGTAGCTCTCTGTAGAGCGTCCTCAGCTGCGGAATCGTCTGAGTTAGACATGTTTGCAGCAATTCTGGCCTGCATCTGACTGAATATTTATATGTTAATCTCCCGCCATGAACAAGGGGGCGTATATTTTTCCCCGCAATGTAGTAGCTAATTTACGCCGATATTTCCCGCCGATAATTGCCGCTTAAATTACGCAGGTCTCAACGCACCTGATCAATCACCTGTATATGCACATACACAGGTTGTGGAGCATTGTGTGCTACATCGTGAAATGTGAGCACCTGTCATTCCAATGATGAGTGTTGTCAGCTGGTATCTGTTGGAGTTCGTGTATGCTTTGTGAGTCACATTTCAAAACATCACGTTATAATGCTTTCCTTACATATGTCATGAGTCTGAAATTGTCATACACCAACATGTTGCATTGTGACCCTTTTAGCAGCGTATTTATTAGTAGACGGTTGCGTGTATTCTTTTACGCACACTGTATATACAGTTCCTCTCTATACATTGAATGCATGCTGTTGGTTATGGTGTGTGTATATCGGAACGGTCCGCGTAAGTTTCTATTCGCATCCAGTTTGTTAATGTAAGAAGGATTAATAAAGTTAATACTAAACAAACAATTTTTTACACCAATCAGCAAGCACCAAAAGTGATATATGTACCTGCATTTAATAACTGCGCCATTGCCACTATGACTTCAACCAGGGCTAGGGCGTTTTCTACCCAGGAGCTGTTGGCCTTGGTTGAGGTCATGGACCGGCGCCTGGGGCCCAGGGGCCCATATGTGTCCAACATGGACAAGCGGCGGGCATATAATGCTGCCCGCCGGCTAATCTTCGCCCGGACCGGCGTCCACAGAAGCCTGGGCCAAGTTGAGCGGCGCTGGTCTGACCTGCGCCGGCGGCAGCCAGTGTTGCTTTCTTCACTTCGCCGCCATATTGCCCGATGTAAGTTTTTATTTACTAGTATGTCTGCGTTTTTTTGCAATGTTTTCTGTACTTTTTATAAATATGTTCCTGAGTATGTGGGTGTATAGGGGGTGTATATGGGTGTATAGGGGTGTATAGGGGGTGTATAGGGGGTGTATAGGGGGTGTATATGGGGTGTATAGGGGGTGTATAGGGGGTGTATATGGGGTGTATATGGGTGTATAGGGGGTGTATATGGGTGTATAGGGGGTGTATATGGGGTGTATAGGGGGTGTATAGGGGGTGTATAGGGGTGTATAGGAGGTGTATAGGGGGTGTATAGGGGTGTATATGGGGTGTATATGGGGTGTATAGGGGGTGTATAGGGGGTGTATAGGGGGGGGGTTAAGTAGTTGCTCAGTTTTTGGGTGTAGCATATCAATTAGTTTGCATGATAAATGTCTGAAATATAACAGCAATGATAATTTGGAAGGTTATGAGCATGACTAATGTGAATTTTTCTTTCCCCCTTTTTTATGAAACCCAATCTTCGATTTCTATGCCATCAACATGAACATTTCAGCACGGGCAAGAGCCCGCATAGAAGCCCGGGAGCAGGCAGCCCGGGACCAGGCAGCCCAGGAGCAGGCAGCCCAGGAGCAGCCAGACGAGGAGGAGGAAGAGGAGGAGGAAGAGGAGGAGGAAGAGGAGGAGACAATGGGTCAAGCTGGGGCCCACCAAATTTCGCCATCCCCTTCCCCCACCCCCTCCCCCCTCCCCAACCCCCACCCACACCCCTACCCCCACCCACACCCCTACCCCCACCCCCTCCCCAACCCCCACCCCCACCCCAACCCCCTCCCCAACCCCCACCCACACCCCTACCCCCACCCCATTTCCAACCCCCCTACACCTCTCCACCACCCACCCCCAAACCTCTCCAATCCCCACTCCAACCCACTACCAGTATCCAAAGTCCTATCCCATCCCCCTTGCTCCTGACCCCCCCAACCACCGCACACCCAACCAGCGGCGAGCAGGATGGCTCAACTAGCCGTAAGTAAATAATGTGTCTAATGTTTACCTACACATTTCTACACATAAACAATCACAACAACCACATATGTGTATCCAACATCAACATTAGTTGCAACATATCACTGCAGGGCGACCATGAGGTGTGGCCTGTCCTTCTCCAGGAACAAGGGTCCCCTTGGTGGTTTTTTGGAGTGTGGCCATGCCTCACCCCTTGAATAATTGACATAACAGTACATCCAATGAGATATCCGACATTAGTGGTGTTGTAGTTATGTGGCTCCAGGTGTTGGGTAACTCCACTTCCCAGCATGATGTGCAACATAAATTTATAGATTGTTTTGTTAATAGTGTGTGAGGCCATGCGGATGCATGCTTTACAAACATAGCTTTAGGCCTATAATTTGTACAGCAATGTCCTAAATTTAAAATAGTAAGGAGTGCTTAAGCCGCAACAATGTCATAACCCTTAAATAGCACAGCCTAATTGTGAGGTTAGAGGAGAGTCCCCCAAAACCAAACTACCAATTGGGATACAGCATACATTCATCCAAGAAGGAGTAATTTAATTAATGTTATTTACTATGTACAGTATGTGTGTGTTAACATATTATTTTTTAGTACTGTGTTTACAGCAGACCCATCTTCAATGTAGTTTAAAAATGTATGTGGCCTTCACACATAACTCACAACTTTTTATTATGTACAAATACAACAAACATTTGTGTATGTTATATATTATTTTATTTTTTTTATCCCTTCACTACAGACACTGAACAGCACCAGGAGGAGGTGGCACGGATCATGAGGGAAATATTCCTGACCCTCCTATATTTATATATTCTTTTTGGCCAACTGGAGGCCCTCATTTAATTTATTTTTATCCCCCCCCCCCCTTATTATGTTTGTTCAAAATAAAAGTTTATATTCTGTTAGAAATTGCCTGTGTTTTTAATAATAAATATGTTAGAGGGCTTGTAAGGGTAGGTACATACAGATGTGTAATGTAAGTTGTATTTGTAATTTGAGGTGAGGGGTAATGATTGATGTGTGAATGTGTGTGTTTTTGAGTAAAATAACACATAGTGAAAATGCATGAATATTTAATGTTGTTAGATTAAAACATCACACATAACATCAGGGTAGGTATACATGTTACACATTTTGGACAAACTAATTATGGACATAATTTAGTACATATACAGAAACACCAACATAACTTGATTTAAAAGTAACAGCAATATGGGGACACATAGATAGTGATTAAAATGCCACATTAGAACATAACAAATATACATGTAATGAGGGTTAAAATGTTGTTTTATTAGGGTCTTTATTAAGGTAGACAATTGAGTTAATAGAAAACAATAATTGAATAACAATTAGAATAATTAATTAATTGTCAGAATTGTAGTTGAAAGGCAAGATTTGCAGGTCCATATATGTGAAGGGTATGCCAGCGTGCACGGACGTACGCTCACTCTCACGAGCGGTGACATAAGCTGAGTTTTCTATTGAAAACAATAGGGACCCGTCCGTGCAAGCTGGCGTACGCTCAGATAGCCGCAAGAAGTCGGGGGGGAAGACGGACGAGAGACGTCCGTAAACGGTGGCGGACGCTCTGTTGTACGCCAGTTGTCGGAGTGTAAGGGCTGGGCCGTCCGTGTACGTTGGCGTACGCTCAATTGTACGCCACTCCCCTTTGACGTTGTTTCTGGCCGTACGTATGCGGCTGACTTGTGGGTGGACTTAACCCCAACGGCCGCGTACGGAGAGCGTACGTTGATTTGGAACGTACGCACGTTTGGCCGCTACGATCAGAATAACCTCCCAAGACACACTTTCTCTTCCTTTGTATAGTCTAATATATCTGTGTCAGTGGTAGCACACCCTTGATAATAATGGTCATCTGAATTCATAATAATAGGGGGTCACAACATATATTATTAATCGCAACTTTAAATCCTGTGCAGCACAATGCAGAGAATAAGCCCCGAGCCCCCCTCAGTCTGAGCAGGACATGGTGTAAGGCCCTAGTCATGTGACTACAGCACACTGCAGAGAATTAGCCCCACGCCCCCCTCAGTCTGAGCAGGACATGGTGTAAGGCCCTGGTCATGTGACTACAGCACACTGCAGAGAATCAGCCCCACGCCCCCTCAGTCTGAGCAGAACATGGTGTAAGGCCCTGGTCATGTGACTACAGCACACTGCAGAGAATCAGCCCCACGCCCCCTCAGTCTGAGCAGGACATGGTGTAAGGCCCTGGTCATGTGACTACAGCACACTGCAGAGAATCAGCCCCACGCCCCCTCAGTCTGAGCAGGACATGGTGTAATGCCCTGGTCATGTGATTACAGCACACTGCAGGGAATCAGCCCCACGCCCCCTCAGTCTGAGCAGGTCTTGGTGTAAGGCCCTGGTCATGTGACTACAGCACACTGGAGGGAATCAGCCCCACGCCCCCTCAGTCTGAGCAGGTCTTGGTGTAAGGCCCTGGTCATGTGACTACAGCACACTGCAGGGAATCAGCCCCACGCCCCCTCAGTCTGAGCAGGACATGGTGTAAGGCCCTGGTCATGTGACTACAGCACACTGCAGAGAATCAGCCCCACGCCCCCTCAGTCTGAGCAGACATGGTGTAAGGCCCTGGTCATGTGACTACAGCACACTGCAGGGAATCAGCCCCACGCCCCCTCAGCCCCTCAGTCTGAGCAGGACATGGTGTAAGGCCCTGATCATGTGACTACAGCACACTGCAAGGAATCAGCCCCACGCCCCCTCAGCCCCTCAGTCTGAGCAGGACATGGTGTAAGGCCCTGGTCATGTGACTACAGCACACTGCAAGGAATCAGCCCCACGCCCCCTCAGTCTGAGCAGGACATGGTGTAAGGCCCTGGTCATGTGACTACAGCACACTGCAGGGAATCAGCCCCACGCCCCCTCAGTCTGAGCAGGTCTTGGTGTAAGGCCCTGGTCATGTGATTACAGCACACTGCAGGGAATCAGCCCCATGCCCCCAGTCTGCTCCTGCTGGGGACATGGTGTAAGGCCCTGGTCATGTGACTACAGCACACTGCATCCCGGACACTGTTATATACAGGTATGTTATCAGTTGCTGATAATTCCTCTTTGTCCCCCGGGCACAGTATGATGTTGCTGTGTTACTATCTGATGCAGCACACTGACAATTGCCCTAAGCATTATGGGCCTGATTCGGACCTGTTTGCAAGGCAGCATATATTCAATGTCTAGTAATCAAGTAAACGGCGCCCGCCCACCGCCTGAGCAAAACAATCCCCCCCCCCCGCGTCACTCACTCATCTATGTGTCACTGATGTGTACAAAGCGGTGACTACATGTGTTTCGCTAAAATCAACGCCAAAGGATACATGCGATGTGCGCAGGAGACACTAACATCAGCACCACAGGATACATGCAATGTGCACAGGAGACACTAACATCAGCACCACAGGATACATGTGATGCGCACAGGAGACACTAACATCAGCGCCACAGGATACATGCGATGCGCACAGGAGACACTAACATCAGGGCCACAAAATACATGCAATGTGCACAGAAGACACTAGCATCAGCACCACAGGATACATGCAATGTGCAAAGGAGACACTAACATCAGCGCCACAGGATACATGCGATGTGAACAGGAGACACTAACATCAGCACCACAGGATACATGTGATGTGCACAGGAGACACTAGCATCAGCACCACAGGATACATGTGATGTGCACAGGAGACACTAACATCAGCGCCACAAAATACATGCGCTGTGCACAGGAGACACTAACATCAGTGCAACAGGATACATGCGCTGTGCACAGCAGATACTAACATCAGCGCCACAGGATATATGCGATGTGCACAGGAGACACTAACATCAGGGCCACATGAAACATGCAATGTGCACAGGAGACACTAGCATCAGCACCACAGGATACATGCAATGTGCACAGGAGACACTAGCATCAGCACCACAGGATACATGCGATGTGCACAGGAGACACTAACATCAGCGCCACAGGATACATGTGATGTGCACAGGAGACACTAACATCAGCGCCACAGGATACATGCGATGTGTACAGGAGACACTAACATCAGCGCCACAGGATACATGCGATGTGCACAGGAGACACTAACATCAGGGCCACAGGATACATGCAATGTGCACAGGAGACACTAGCATCAGCACCACAGGATACATGCGATGTGCACAGGAGACACTAACATCAGCGCCACAGGATACATGCAATGTGCACAGGAGACACTAGCATCAGCACCACAGGATACATGCGATGTGCACAGGAGACACTAACATCAGCGCCACAAGATACATGCGCTGTGCACAGAAGACACTAACATCAGCGCAACAGGATACATGCACTGTGCACAGCAGATACTAACATCAGTGTCACAGGATACATGCGATGTGCACAGCAGATACTAACATCAGCGCTACAGGATACATGCAATGTGCACAGCAAATACTAACATCAGAGCTACAGGATACATGTGATGTGCACAGGAGACACTAACATCAGCGCTACAGGATACATGTGATGTGCACATTAGACACTAACATCAGAGTCACAGGATCAATGCGATGTGCACAGAAGACATTAACATCAGCGCCACAGGACACATGCGATGTGCACAGGAGACACTAACATCAGTGCCACAGGATACATGTGATGTGCACAGCAGACACTAACATCAGTGCCACAGTATACATGCCATGTGCAAAGGAGACATGAACTTCAGCGCCACAGGATAAATGCCATGTGTGCAGTAGACACTAACATCAGTGCCCCAAGAAACATGCAATGTGTGCAGGAGACACTAACATCAGCGCCACGGGATACATGCGATGTGCGCAGGAGACACTAACCTCAGCGCCACAGGAACCTCAGCGCCATAGGATACATGCGATGTGCGCAGGAGACACTAACATCAACGTAACAAAATAAATGTAATGTGCGCAGGATTCACTAACATCAGCACCACAGGATACATGCGATGTGCGCAGGAGACACTAACATCAGCGCCACAGGATACTTGCGATGTGCGCAGGAGACACTAACATCAGCGCCACAGGATACATGCGATGTGCGCAGGAGACACTAACATCAGCGCCACAGAATACATGCGATGTGCGCAGGAGACACTAACATCAGCGCCACAGGATGCATGCGATGTGCGCAGGAGACACTAACATCAGCACCACAGGATACATGCGATGTGCACAGGAGACACTAACACTAGAGCCATAGGATACATGCAATGTGCGCAGGAGACACTAACATCAGCGCCACAGGATACATGCGATGTGCACAGAAGACACTAAGACCAGCGCCACAGGAAATATGTGATGTGCACAGGAGACACCAACATCAGCGCCACACATGTGATGTTCACAATAGACACTAATGTTAGCGTCACAGGTTACAGGCTATGTGCACAGCAGACACTAACATCAGCGTCACAGGATACATGCGATGTGCACAGCAGACACTAACATCAGAGCGACAGGATACATGCCATGTGCACAGGAGACACTAACATCAGAGGCACAGGATACATCTGATGTGCACAGGAGACACTAACATCAGCGCTACAGGATACATGCGATGTGCACAGGAGACACTAACATCAGCGCCACAGGATACATGCGATGTGCACAGGAGACACTTACATCAGCGCCACAGGATACATGCGATGTGCACAGGAGACACTAACATCAGCGCCACAGGATACATGCGATGTACACAGGAGACACTAACATCAGGGCCACAGGATACATGCAATGTGCACAGGAGACACTAGCATCAGCGCCACAGGATACATGCGATGTGCACAGGAGACACTAACATCAGCGCCACAGGATACATGCAATGTGCACAGGAGACACTAGCATCAGCGCCACAGGATACATGCGATGTGCACAGGAGACACTAACATCAGCACCACAGGATACATGCGATGTGCACAGAAGACACTAACATCAGCGCAACAGGATACATGCACTGTGCACAGCAGATACTAACATCAGTGTCACAGGATACATGCGATGTGCACAGCAGATACTAACATCAGCGCTACAGGATACATGCAATGTGCAGAGCAAATACTAACATCAGAGCTACAGGATACATGTGATGTGCACAGTAGACACTAACATCAGCGCTACAGGATACATGTGATGTGCACATTAGACACTAACATCAGAGTCACAGGATCAATGCGATGTGCACAGAAGACATTAACATCAGCGCCACAGGATACATGCGATGTGCACAGGAGACACTAACATCAGTGCCACAGGATACATGTGATGTGCACAGCAGACACTAACATCAGCGCCACAGGATACATGCCATGTGCAAAGGAGACATGAAGTTCAGCGCCACAGGATACATGCCATGTGTGCAGTAGACACTAACATCAGTGCCCCAAGATACATGCAATGTGTGCAGGAGACACTAACTTCAGCGCCACAGGAACCTCAGCGCCACAGGATACATGCGATGTGCGCAGGAGACACTAACATCAACGCCACAAAATAAATGTGATGTGCGCAGGATACACTAACATCAGCACCACAGGATACATGCGATGTGCGCAGGAGACACTAACATCAGCGCCACAGGATACATGCGATGTGCACAGGAGACACTAACACTAGAGCCATAGGATACATGCAATGTGCGCAGGAGACACTAACATCAGCGCCACAGGATACATGCGATGTGCACAGGAGACACTAAGACCAGCGCCACAGGAAATATGTGATGTGCACAGGAGACACCAACATCAGCGCCACACATGTGATGTTCACAATAGACACTAATGTTAGCGTCACAGGTTACAGGCTATGTGCACAGCAGACACTAACATCAGCGTCACAGGATACATGCGATGTGCACAGCAGACACTAACATCAGAGTGACAGGATACATGCCATGTGCAGAGGAGACACTAACATCTGCGGCACAGGATACATCTGATGTGCACAGGAGACACTAACATCAGCGCCACAGGATACATGCGATGTGCACAGGAGACACTAACATCAGTGCCACAGGATACATGCTATGTGCACAGCTGACACTAATGTCAGCTTCACAGAATACATGCAATGTTTATAACATACACTAATATCAGCGTCACATGATACATGTGATGTGCACAGGAGACACTAATATCAGCATCACATGGTCTGACATGGACATGGTGATTGCATGGTGTTGTGAGGGATAGGTTTGACTGATGGGATGGTGGTTTGAGGGATAGGTCTAACTGATGGGATTGTGGGTGATGTGAGGGATAGGTCTGACTGAGGGCATTGTGGTGTGAGGGACAGGTCTGACTGATCGGCATGTGGGTAGTGTGAGGGACAGGTCTGACTGATGGACATGTGGGTGATGTGAGGGACAGGTCTGGCTGATGGGCATGTGGGTGGTGTGAGGGACAGGTATGACTGATGGGCATGTGGGGGGTGTGAGGGACAGGTCTGGCTGATGGGCATGTGGGTGGTGTGAGGGACAGGTCTGACTGATGGACATGTGGTTGGTGTGAGGGATAGGTCTGACTGATGGACATTTGGGTGGTGTGAGGGACAGGTGTGACTGATGGGCATGTGGGTGGTGTGAGGGATAGGTCTGACTGATGGGCATGTGGTGATGTAAGGAACATGTGATGCTATATCGGAGTAACTGTCACGTGATGGAATTTTGGGGTGAGCGATGTGGGGGTGCTGTGGTCTTTATCAGGCTGTTACTTTAAGATTAGTGCAACCTGCATCTCTCCAACTACTGTAGCACTGCAAGTCCCAGCCTGTCCTGCCAAACATTGCTGATATGATTACAGAACCGTAAACGAATATTGTACACAGTGGGGGAAATTTACTAAGGCAAATACGCCTAAAAAATTTGTATTTGCATCGTAAAATACGATTTTTTTAGGCGTTTCGTATTTATGGCACATTCGGATTTGTATTTACAAATATGAATGTATACGCCATTGGGAAATACGAATAGGAATCACCAATCAAAAGAATGGTGATTCCTAATTTTCAAAAAAATACGGGACATCGGGACACCGGACCCGGGGACCTACCTACGGACTCAATTTAGGTAAGTACAGATGTAGCAGGCTACATCCTTGCAGGGGCTGGCGATTCCATCGCCAGCGCCCGCTACCACCAAGGGAGCACGCGCACGAGACGCAATGGAGCCTGCCGCGGGTCCCCACCACCTCCCCCCCTTGCCACCCTGACACCCCCCCCCCCCCCCCCCGAACCTGGCAGCATCTCCCTGAAGCGGAGACGGGCAGGGAGATGCTGCCCAGCCGCCGTGATACTGGGACACACATGCGCGTCCGAGTCCCTATCGCCGGCGCTCGCCAGTGAAAGGGATCTGGCGGGCGCCGGACAAAGATGTAGCCTGCTACATATATATCAGTATGTGTGGGCTTGGATGTAATAAAGCTTTATTTTTCATGTGTTAGTGTGTTTTTTTTTACTATTTCTATTACTGTGGAACTACAAGATGCCAGCGGGCCCTTTAAAGCCCTGCATGCTGGGACTTGTGGTTCTCCTGGTCCCAGCATGCAGGGGAGGCTTGCTGGGACTCATAGTTCCATAGTATTAGACAATAGTTTATTATGCTATATTTCACACAAAGTTCAGCCCGGTACCCAACGCCCAGGGTCACCGGGGACAGCACCAGGCTTCAGCCTGGGCAGGTAAGTTCTGGAGGGGGGGGACCCCACTCCCCCAGCCCAGTCTGACTGGTCGGTAGGGATAAATGCTTTGGCTGGGGGGACATGTATACAAAGTCTCCCCCCGGCTGTGGCATTACCCTGCTGGCTGATTGGGCCTGGGGCTGGTTCTTAAAATACGATGGACCCCTATTAGTTTTGACCCCCGTATTTTTGGGAACCAGACCAGGCCCTGGAGCCTGGGGCTGGTTTTAAAAAGTCAGCACTATTTCAGTGGTTCCCTGATTTTTTAAGACCAGCCCCGGCTTTTTGAGCCTGGTGCTGGTTACGGTGGTGGGGCGGGGAACCCCACACTGTTTTTTTGGTTTTTTTTACACACTGCAGCCTGCACGGATCAGTCCTATACGAATGGATACGCCATCAGTCGTATTTGACTGCTTTGTACATTATCTCCATTAACACAAATTTGCACACGGCTAAAACTGCCGCATTCGTTCGTATTTATTCGTAATAAGAATACGAAAAAATCGTATTGGTATTCTTAGTAAATTTCCCCCAGTGTGTGATCTGTATGTGCGTAGTGTCTGTGTAATATGATATATTCAGCTTGTAACAAGAATGATCTCTAATGTGACAACAGGGAGTTAATGTGTAACGGTCACATATGTATCAGTTGACGTGCGCAGGTCACTCACTGACACTCCTGGCATTTGTCTTCTATACAACCAGTGTTTGTGTTTGTGAGGTTAGGGGCGACAAGAACTGGGGTACTCATGGAAACAGAGATTTCCAAACACACAGAGATGTATATATATATAAGGTCTGGGTACTCCAGTATAGTATACAGCTACTGCAGATCTACTGTACTACAGGTACTACAGCTCGATGACAATGACAGCCCATATCACAAGCATCCTTCTGCTGGGCGCCGTCTGCATAGGGACAGGTAAGAGTACACCTGAGCTCAGTAATGCTCACTGGCGCGCACCTATTCTATATTAGTGGTATGCCCGGAAATTTTCCGGGACAGCCCGCTGCGGCAGCGCAGCTGAGCCCGGAAAATTTCCGGGCATACCACTCAAGGGGTTAATAGATCAAGGAAAAAGAACAGCACCAATCCAGAGATAGTTAAAATGACTTATTTACTGATAGATATAAACAATACAATTATAGTAATCACCGGCTGGTACAATATAAAAATAACAAATGCACAGAAATACTTTTAAAAAGTAATAATAGCGCTATATGGTGATAATCAACTTTCCATTAGTATGGTGAAGAGGCATTTGGGATTAATGTGTTAGTAAATCCAGTCTTAAGGTGGCCATACACACGCAGATTTATCTGCAGATCTGTCTGGTTGGAACAAAAACATGGTTATGGATGAGAGCAAATGACAGTTGACCATTTGCTTGGAAACACTGGAAAACTGACAAACTGTCACTCATCCATAACCATGTTTTTGTTCCAACCAGCCAGATCTGAAGCTAAATCTTACTAGTGTATGGGCACCTTTAGGGCCAAATGTAATAGGGTGAGAGTTTCAGAAAGTGAGAGATTTTGGGAGAGTTTTCCTATTTTTTTAAAGCAGCAATCATTTACACTGCAAAACCAGGTTGATTTTGCCATGTAATTGATGTCTGCTTTAAAAAAATGGGAAAACTCTCCCAAAATCTCTCACTTTCTGAAACTCTCACCCTATTACATTTGGCCCTCGGTGAGAAATGTCAATTTTTTTTTTAAAGCGGCAATCATTTACACTGCTAAACCAGTTTGATTTTGCAGTGTAAATGATTGCCTCTTTAAAAAAAAATGGAAATTTCTCACCAAATCTCTCACTGTCTGAATCTCTCATCCTATTAAATCTCTCCCTTTATGTCAGTCACCAAAGCTCTCTCACAGCTGTTAGGTGGTTAGTTTAAATATTATTTGCATGCCAAAAAGGTGGATAATTATTTATCAATATTTGCCAGTTCGGTGTAGATTAAGATAAGGTGCACAGTTGTGCGTTCAATTGAACTCAGGCTCGCCGTCCTCGCTCCAGCTACAGTAGTGTCCTCCGTCTAACCACGGTGACCCGGCTGCTGGTGCTTTTTCCAAAAGATGCAGCCCTTCAGGGTTCTTCCACGGGACAGTTCATGGTTGGCGGGTGGGTAGGTGGCGATGCGGTCGGTGCAGATGGCTAGGGTATCGGTCCTTTTACGCCCATAAAACACTGGGAGCTCCCATGGGTGCGGCCCCTCGCCGCCAACCCACGTCCCCACTAATTCGCAGTGCCCACTTGCACCAAGAGGCTGCACATGCGCATAAATGTTTATGCTCATGCACAGTTGCAAAGCATCGCTCCCCTGTGCGAACGCGCAGGGGAGCGAATGAATTAGAATATGGTCCTGAGGGGTAGATTTATCATTGGTGGCGTGGCGTTCGTTATGGGCACAGTGATGGGCTAAGTGAACCTGATTTTCGCCCGAATGTATTAATAGCTGCCTGCACGTTATGGGAGTGCGTTATCCCCTCCTGCCGGGGAAACGCTTCCTCCCATAACGAATGCTCTAGGCGTCCGGCGGCATCTTCTGCGCATGCGCAGGATACCTGGGTCTCGCGTTGTGTACCCGGCGCATGCGCAGTTTTCCGCTTGCTGGTCTCCGGCGTCTTCAAATTCAAACTGCGCATGCACCGGGTAATGTTCGCCGGGGGTGCTGTGTACCCATCACATGCGCAGTTTAAATTTGAAGACGCCGGAGACCAAGCAGTAGGAGAAGAGAGACCCGCAGCGCCAGAAATGAACGGCGAAAAGAGGAGAAAATCCCCCTTGCGCGCGCCCACAAATCAGCTTAGGAAATAAGGTAGGAGGCAGGAGCAGACAGTAATATAATGTCCCTGCGCTATACTGACTGCCCCACATCGCTGCACCTCAAACACCCACATCGCGGGTGTCATAGATCAGGGGAAGCATAGCGCCCTGCAATAACGCACGAAGATAGCGCATATTCCCCTGATCGATGTTTAATAAATCTACCCCAGAGTACCAAGGGGTAGATTTATTAAAGCGGCGCTCATTAGCGAGGCGAAGCAGAAGGGGACACCGACAAGATCTACTAAGATCTTGCCGCCGAAGTGGGGGAGCGCTAACTCCCCCCTCCGGCGATGTCCCCTCCAGCTGACAGCGCGTCAGTTAACACTGACGCGCTGTCTGCTTCTCCCCCGGCTGGCTCACTGCGCATGCGCGGGATCTCGCTACTCACGCGAGATCCCAGCGCAACTCAGAGCCAGCAGCAGGGACAGCGCTGTCCCTGCTGTAGGCATAGGGCATCGCCGTTTGCAGCTGTCGAAGTCGACAGCTACAGGTGGCGGAACGGTCAGCGATGCTGACCGTTCATAAATTAGGTTTGACCGCTAAGCGCAGTACTTGTAATAGTACATGCGCTATGTCCCCACCCTCCCATCGCCGCCGTTAGAACACCCGCACCGCAGGTATGATAGATTTACCCGTGCCCAGCAATAGAACAAGTAGGTGTAACTATAGCCAGATGTGACGTCGGGGGTGACAGGTGTGCTCCGCTAGGGACCGTAACAAGGCGTTCGCGCTCAGTGGTGCTGACTGGAAGCATCAGAGTGGGTTCTATGTAATTGAATGTATCGCTCATGTACAACGATGGTAACGTCCTCTGTTTCTCCCGCAGCTTTCTCCCTGCAGTGTTACACTTGTACAGCTCAGAGCAGCAACGCCAACTGCATAACAGGAACAACAAACTGCACCAGCACCGAAGGCTACTGCGAGACCTCCGTGTCCTATGTCGGCATTGGTAAGACAGGCGGAAGGGAGGGAAGGTGGGGGGTCAGCGGGGGGAGTGACGGCTATGCATAGTCATTGATAACGAGGACCTCTCTCACCTGAACATGCAGGACGAGGAAGGGGGTCATTATTGATGCGCTCATCGTTAACGATATTGAGTGTACAGACTAGGCGATATGGGGAACAATAAAGCACAGAAAGCCCTTTTTGAGCAATATTGTACAGAATATCGCCGGGTGTGTATGGGGCTTTAGTAATTAGAATGTTAGATGCTCAGTCCAGTCGCAGGCGGTTAATTCCATGTCCTCTCTTCCGTAGGTTCATTATCTACCTCCACCATCACCAAATCATGCCAAGCGGTCTGCACAGCGGTCGGCTTCAACGCTCTGGTGGCCTCGACCTCCGTTTCCTGCTGCAGCACAGATCTGTGCAACACCAGCGCCGGCGCCAACGTCAAATACAGCTTTAGCGCCATTGCCCTGGCGCTGGGATTCCTCTTCCTGAAAAGCTCCTTTGTGTGGTAACGCGTTAACCTCAGCAAGACTATGGGGCTGATTCATAGTTGTCGCTAATGCAGCTGTAGATGCGTTTTTTCCGGAGGATGTGCGAATATTCTAAATGCAACAGCCGGCGGGATTTGTACAGAGGCGCCCGCCGGAGCCCTCGCAGATGCCCGCAACCGTGTACACACTTGCAACATCGATGTTGATCCATGGAGAAACATCGACCAAAGCGTCTGCAACACACTTGAGCATTTGCGGCAACTTCCTGTTGTCTACCACAAATCGCACCCACCCTGTCAATCAATCGCAAATGAATTCTCAATGCTGGCGTAATTGCAATTCAATTGGCAAACGTGCGCATCGCGGCAAATGACGCATGCACAGATCACCGATTAACGCTCAATTGAGGAAACATCGGCATATCGTACAACTGTGAACCAGGCCATAGTGAGCTGACTGCTATTTTTGTTCCTGTATTGCACTGTGTCCACCTAATAAAGTACAGTATAACCCTTCTCATTGATTGTTCATGTATGTTATACTACACCTGATGCATTATACAAGGATGTGTTCATAGAGAAGAAAGATTATCTGTTACCGCGTTGACACACTGGTTTGAACGACGCTGTTGATTGCTGCATTGCTGTACTGCCTTGAGAATGGTCCTCAGGGACCGAAACGTCGGCAGGTCTTCTTCCTTTTTGACTGAATAAATCGATTGGGACACTGATCCCGGGTGACTACTTCTTAAGAAGTCTGGTGAGTGCTGTTTTCCCCATTGGGGAGTTCTCTGTGTATATATATATATATATATATATATATATATATATATATATGGTACTTATGTATTATCTGGGCTCCCATGTTAAATGCACCCCATTTTTTCATACCCCTACTATCCAACTACGCATGGAGTTGATTTTATATAGTGTGGCGAGCGCAGCGAGCCACCGTGCCCGAAGCGTGGCGAGCGCAACGAGCCCCGCAAGGGGACGCGGTCTCATAAGAAAAACGGGAGCCTAGATATTACATAAGTACCATATATATATATATATATATATATATATATATATATATATATATAGCCATTACTAACATCCATAAACCTAGGTCAGGTTATTAAGATCACACAAGGCCTTTTGTCTGCTAGTGTGTGCTCATCCATAGCGTGCTGCTGCTGATAATAGCTGTAAGGGTAAGAATTTTTGTGAGTAATCTTTCTTTAGCTAAACACATTTGTTTAATTAGAGTATCTGGTGTCCATACTGATTTGGCTACTGCTATAATGGGATGGAAAACAGCACATCCAATAAATATAGGTAGCGCCTACAATATGCAGACAGTCCAGTGTTCACAATAAAATAATTAATCACACAGAAATCCTACTTACACGCTTACTGATGAATTCACACAAGGTCAAATTGCATTTGGAATTTATTGCACACACAATCTCCCCGATTCTAGTTTTCCAAAGGAGGTAAGAATTTATTGGTTTGAGATCTGTGTTATTGGCGGCTTCTCTTCTGCCGGTACCTAGAGATGACATCATCTCCACGCGCCAGGAAAGTGGCTCTCCATAGCGTGTTATTAGGACCCAGTCGAATGACCACAGATACATGTTCACACTGCCCCTTAACCCAGGTCCTTTCTAGGACCAACCCTGCTTGCTACATGGTTTGGATACCAGGGTCTCTGGACCATGCAGAGGCAGATTGGCCAATGACCTTACATGGAAGATTCCTGTGAGGTCGACGCACCTATGAGGCCATCTGCCCAGAGTTTTGGCCCTGTCCCCCTCCTGTCTCCCACACAAACAACCTTTGCTGGTTCACAGACCAACTCTGCAAATACTCACCTTAGCCTGGCGCCAATCTATATCCATTGTGGGGCCGCCAGACTGCCAAGTGTATTAAACCCAACGGCCTCCATACGGGTGTAGTGATGAATGAATCCCGCCTATTTTGGTGTTGTCCCGCCTACATTTCCTTTGGTGCCGTCCACTTATAGGAATGTTTCCAGAGCCACTGTTAGTTCCCAATCTGCCCCTGGGACCGGGTTATTTTGTGGGGGCCCCTTCACACTAAGCTGCGACCCGGCCAGTGGAAGGGGTATCAGTAAGTAATCAGGCAGATGAAAATGTAAGGGGTATTTGTAAGGTCCCCAATGGATGGATATTTACATTTACCATCCCAGAGGTGGAGGTCGGATCTTTCTATTGTAGGTTGCCACATTTGCATACAATGCTGGAATTGGGTGAAAAGGGCCAAAATTGTATAAGTGTATGGGCACCTTTGTACTGGGTACACACAATATGATTCATGCGGCTGCCGATAGGTAACTATATCGGTGGTGCCGTGGTAGAACGATATTAAGCGCATACCGGACGATATCGTTTACGATAGTGATATCACTAGCCCCCCCATTAATGACCCGCGGCCATACATATTGCCAACGATATCATCCATATCACCGACGATATATCACCAGCTTTAGTTTGTCCATGTTACTGAGCTTAGGGGCTAATTCAGAAACGTGATGAAACTGATGGTTCGCGTACATCTCCGATGTTAGCGGAGAGCTGCGCGTGTGAGGAAAGGGCCCTGCGTCACTGCGTACAGGGCCCCCCTAATCCCCGGCCTGTTAATGGCCTCTGCGGTGTAAGCCCTTGGCCATCCTGAGCGACATGAGGGCTACTTAGAGATCTTTGGAGGCAGCAGCGGATCACACAAGCATCGTGGATACCCTCCCGGCTCTGGGGTAACCATGACCTGGGGATGGCCCCTGCCGATCCACAATTATCGATGAATTATGGTCGATGTTGTTTGCCATTGATGGTAGAGAACCAGATGGTTTCCCACATCGATGGCACAGAATAAACATTTTTTGCTCCGCCCCTGACACCCACGAAGCCCTGCCCCCAGGCTGTGATTGGTACACAGGCCATTCACTGAAAGAACAAGGATGACCATTGACGGGTGAAACAATCGATTGTCTCCCACACACAAAAATAAATTGGATGGTGACTATCGAAGGTTTAACCATCGATGGTAGATTAGCCATCGATGGCAAGCAACCATTTCGGACTCACTGATGGCAATCACTACCATGGCGTCACACACACACACACACACAGTCCCCGCCCCGGAGACTACAGTTCCCGGCATGCACGGCGGCTCCAGGGACGACACTTCCGGTGTAATGGCTGGAGGCTGCGGCATGGAGCTGCTCACCGACCTGTACCAGTTCTCCATGGCGTACGGCTACTGGCGGAGCGGGCGGCACCGGGACACCGCCGAGTTCGAGCTCTTCTTCCGTGAGGCCCCGTTCCGCGGCGTCTTCACCGTGTTCTGCGGCCTCCAGGAGGCGCTGCGCTTCCTGCGGGGGTTCCGCTTCTCCAGCACAGGTACTAGGACCGCGCCGGCTGACCCCGCCCACTCCGTGTCACTGACCCGCCCCTCATCCGTCCCGTCTGTTATTGCCACGCCCCGTAACCCTTCCATTACCCCGCCCACTCCATGTCACTGACAATCCCCTGACCCTACCTCCCGTCTGTTACTGCCACGCCCCCTGACCCTTCCCTTGCCAATCATTACCCCACCCCTCCATGTCACTGACCCTACTTCCCGTCTGTTACTGCTACGCCCCCGACCCTTTTCTTGCCTTACATTACCCCGCCCACTCCATGTCACTCATCCGCCTCTGACCCTTTCCTTGCCTTTCAGTGCCCCGCCCCTAACCCTTCCACTGCCTGTCACTAGCCCAAACCCCTGACCCTTTCACCCTATCCCCGTCTGCCCCTTTTTCCGCCTGTCACTGCCCCGCCCCCTGACTCTACCCCCGACCTGTCACTACCCCGCCCCCTGACTCTACCCCCAGCCTGTCACTGCCCCACCCCCTGACCCTTTCACCCTATACCAGTCTGCCTCTCTGACCCTGCTTCTGCCCTGTCACTGCCCCGCCCCCTGACTCTACCCCCAGCCTGTCACTGCCCCACCCCCTGGCCCTTTCACCCTATACCCGTCTGCCTCTCTGACCCTGCTTCTGCCCTGTCACTGCCCCACCCCCTGACTCTACCCCCAGCCTGTCACTGCCCCACCCCCTGGCCCTTTCACCCTATACCCGTCTGCCTCTCTGACCCTGCTTCTGCCCTGTCACTGCCCCACCCCCTGACCTGCCACTACCCCGCCCCCTGACTCTACCCCCAGCCTGTCACTGCCCCACCCCCTGACCCTTTCACCCTATACCGGTCTGCCTCTCTGACCCTGCTTCTGCCCTGTCACTGCTCTACCCCCGCCATGTAACTTCCCCGCCCCCTGACCCTTTCACCCTGTCCTGGCCGGCCCCCTGATCCTTCTTCCGCCTGTCACTGACCTGTCTACTGTCCTCCATCCCCCACTATCCCCTCATCCCAATGCCCCAACCCCTCCCCACCCTATCCCCCCTCCCCACCCTGACCTGTCTATTGAGTGGGATACATACAGATGACTGGAGATGCATTCCTCAGGAGGCAAACCCAACGGGTCAGGTAATTACAGTTGATGTCAGGATTTCAGCGCTGGTCTCCCGGCAGTAGTCAGGATGCCAGCGTCGGTATAGTGAATGCCAACATGATGAATGCTCTGCTGCATCTCCTGTACCCACTCTACTGAAACTGCATCCTCCACTCTGCTACCCATGAGCCTGCCTACCCCCCCCCCCCCCCCCACACTGTCCTAGCCAAACCTGTTTACTGAGCAACCCCCATTCCCACCCTGACCTTTCACCTAAGGCCCCCAATAGATTGAGATGAGCTCGCTGGCACCTTTGATGTGTCGGCCTTGGCGTCTCGCTCCCTAGGCCTTAGCATGTCTGTACATGACATTACTAAACCCATTATCGCTCTTCCGCCCTGCGCCCTGTTACCGGGCCTCCATATAAACTCTCGGATTTATCCTCCCTCCAGACATTGATTACCTGAGGTCCGTCCTGCCGTCCTCGGTGGACCAGGGCTTCTATGACTACCTGCAGACGGTGGATGCATCAGAAGTGACCGTTGTCTCCTTCCCGGAGGGGTCCGTAGTGTTTCCTAGAGTAGGTATGGTTTGTGTTCTTCTGCCACGACACAACGTGGGGGCTGTGGGCACATGTGGGCAGCTTTGTGCGATACCACCTGGCACGTCTCCTTGTGTCCCAGTTACGTATCCCTGTGATTATTGCGTGTTCTCCACGTGACCTCTGTACGCTCTCTCTCGCAGGAGCCACTGATGAAGGTCAGGGGTCCTCTCCTAGTGGTGCAGCTCCTGGAGACCACACTGCTCTGCTTGGTGAATTATGCCAGGTATGCTCTTCGCTGTGCGCCACAGACTCCGGCGTGTGTATTACGCACCCAATGACCTCTGTCCTTCCCTCTCAGCCTCGTTGCTACAAATGCCGCTCGCTTTCGCCTGGCTGCTGGGACGGATAAGAAGCTGTTGGAAATGGGACTAAGGAGAGCCCAGGGACCGGATGGAGGACTGTCCGCTTCTAAGTACACTTACGTAGGTGGTAAGTGTAGCTGGCAAAGTGTCATTAGGGTATCAACCCCCACCCTATGGCACTCTTGTGTGACCCACCCTTTAGCTTGCTTTTTAGCTTTTTTTTGGTGTCCTTTCTTGCTAGTCTTCTCCCTGCACCACCATCTCCCACCTAGCATGTGTCAGCTTCACCAGCGGTGGTCCTCTCCCTGCACCATCTCCCACCTAGCATGTGTCGGAGGCACCAGTGGTGGTTCTCTCTCTGCACCACCATCTCCCACCTAGCATGTGTCGGAGGCACCAGCCGTGGTCCTCTCCCTGCACCACCATCTCCCACCTAGCATGTGTCAGCGTCACCAGCGGTGGTCCTCTCTCTGCACCACCATCTCCCACCTAGCATGTGTCAGCATCACCAGCTGTGGTCCTCTCTCTGCACCACCATCTCTCACCTAGCATGTGTCAGCGTCACCAGCGGTGGTCCTCTCTCTGCACCGCCATCTCCCACCTAGCATGTGTCAGCGTCACCAGCTGTGGTCCTCTCCCTGCACCACCATCTCCCACCTAGCATGTGTCAGCGTCACCAGCTGTGGTCCTCTCTCTGCACCACCATCTCCCACCTAGCATGTGTCAGCGTCACCAGCGGTGGTCCTCTCTCTGCACCACCATCTCCCACCTAGCATGTGTCAGCGTCACCAGCTGTGGTCCTCTCTCTGCACCACCATCTCCCACCTAGAATGTGTCAGCGTCACCAGTGGTGGTCCTCTCCCTGCACCATCTCCCACCTAGCATGTGTCGGAGGCACCAGTGGTGGTCCTCTCTCTGCACCACCATCTCCCACCTAGCATGTGTCAGCGTCACCAGCTGTGGTCCTCTCTCTGCACCACCATCTCCCACCTAGCATGTGTCAGCGTCACCAGCGGTGGTCCTCTCTCTGCACCACCATCTCCCACCTAGCATGTGTCAGCGTCACCAGCTGTGGTCCTCTCTCTGCACCACCATCTCCCACCTAGAATGTGTCAGCGTCACCAGTGGTGGTCCTCTCCCTGCACCATCTCCCACCTAGCATATGTCTGAGGCACCAGCCGTGGTCCTCTCTCTGCACCACCATCTCCCATCTAGCATGTGTCGGAGGCATCAGCGGTGGTCCTCTCCCTGCACCGCCATCTCCCACCTAGCATGTGTCGGAGGCACCAGTGGTGGTCCGCTCCCTGCACCACCATCTCCCACCTAGCATGTGTCGGAGGCACCAGCCGTGGTCCTCTCTCTGCACCACCATCTCCCACCTAGCATGTGTCGGAGGCACCAGCCGTGGTCCTCTCTCTGCACCACCATCTCCCACCTAGCATGTGTCGGAGGCACCAGCCGTGGTCCTCTCCCTGCACCACCATCTCCCACCTAGCATGTGTCAGCATCACCAGCGGTGGTCCTCTCTCTGCACCACCATCTCCCACCTAGCATGTGTCAGCGTCACAAGCTGTGGTCCTCTCTCTGCACCACCATCTCCCACCTAGCATGTGTCAGCGTCACCAGCGTTGGTCCTCTCTCTGCACCACCATCTCCCATCTAGCATGTGTCTGAGGCTCCAGCCGTGGTCCTCTCTCTGCACCACCATCTCCCATCTAGCATGTGTCGGAGGCATCAGTGGTGGTCCTCTCCTTGCACCTCCATCTCCCATCTAGCATGTGTCTGAGGCACCAGCCGTGGTCCTCTCTCTGCACCACCATCTCCCATCTAGCATGTGTCGGAGGCATCAGCGGTGGTCCTCTCCCTGCACCGCCATCTCCCACCTAGCATGTGTCGGAGGCATCAGCGGTGGTCCTCTCCCTGCACCGCCATCTCCCACCTAGCGTGTCAGAGGCACCAGTGGTGATCCTCTCCCTGCACCATCATCTCCCACCTAGCATGTATTGGAGCCACCAGCGGTAGTCCTCTTCCTGCACCACCATCTCCCACCTAGCATGTGTCGGAGGCACCAGCGGTGGTCCTCTCCCTGCACCACCATCTCCCACCTAGCATGTATTGGAGCTACCAGCGGTGGTGTCCTCCCTGCACCACCATCTCCCACCTAGCATGTACCTGAGGCCGGTTTTGCTTTCATCCTCCATCTCTCTACCTTCTCCAGGCTTTGACTGCACCAGTAATGTTCTGGCTGGAAAGCGCTTTGGGATCCCTGTCGCTGGCACTATGGCGCACTCATATGTGTCATCTTTTTCTGGCTTCAGTGAATTACAGTGCCGGGTAAAGATGCCAACAATTTTCATGACAACGTCACTGTTATTGCGATGCTACTTTTATGCTGACCCCGCTTGTATCTCCCCCTAGACTTTGCAACCTGCTAACGCACAGGAAGGAGAAGTGGATCTCCTGGCGCTGTCTCAGACGTGGCTGGAGAAAGTGTGTCGGATACTAAATATTCCTCCGCAGAGCACTAACCCCGGGGAATTGGTGGCTTTCGTGTCCTACGCTATCGCTTTCCCTTCTACCTTCCTGGTAGTGGTGGACACCTACAGCGTGCTGAGGTAAGATGCAGACGGCCCTCGGATACTTACCTGTTCTGCGTCGCAGCTCCGTAGCTAACAGAAAAATAACATATAGGGGCCGATCCTATTAAATGCAAAGGGTGGGGAGGTACCATTGCTACAACGTTTAAATGCCATTAACGACACCTGAACTCTACCCCTTCGAAGGCTGGTTTCATCCCGAATTTGCTGACAATTGCTCACTACCCTATGGGGGCAGCGATCACTTCTGCAAATTGCAGCTGTTGTAAGGTGCGGCTGCTGCTGTGAATTCATTGCGGCTAATAGGATCGACTCTATTGTATCAGATTGCCTTATGTGTTACTTGTGACAAAATAATGTGTTATAGGTTTATGTGGCAGAGAGGTAAAACATACCTGAGCTGAAAGTTTTAAAATAAATAATTTCCTGTGATTTTCGGCAGGAGTGGAGTCCCTAACTTTTGCGCAGTTGCCCTGGCCTTGCAGCAGCTGGGGTACAGAGCGGCCGGAGTGCGGCTGGACAGCGGAGACTTGGCCAAACAGTCTATAGAGATCCGAAAAGTGTTCCAGAAGTGTGCGGAAACGTGAGTATCTGTGGAGGGTGGCATAACGGGTAGAGGCAACTGTTTGTGTGTGTGTGTGGTTGTGTTATTGTTTTGCTTGCTGTGTGTGTGATCTGCTCATCAGGGAAGGAAGTGGTGTTACAAGTGCTCCTGCCTCTATTCAACAGATTTCAAGTTCCAAGTTTGGAAACATTGTCCATCGCTATTAGTAACAACATCAGTGAGAAGAGTCTGAAACTTCTGACAAAAGAGGTGAGGTTCTGGTAGACCGCCAGTATCACCCAGTCGGTGCACCTGAAACAGACAGTGCCCCGAGCCCTCTGTCCCACACTATCCTAGTACCTCCATGCTGTCCTAATGAACTGATAACTCATGCTCTGTCTCTCCTCTGCCTGCTTCTCCAACCTCCCTACATCTAGCTCTTATCTGCTTCTCCAACCTCCCCATGTCCAGCTCTCCTCTGCTTGCTTCTCCAACCTCCCCATGTCCAGCTCTCCTCTGCTTGCTTCTCCAACCTCCCCATGTCCAGCTCTCCTCTGCTTGCTTCTCCAACCTCCCCATGTCCAGCTCTCCTCTGCTTGCTTCTCCAACCTCCCCATGTCCAGCTCTCCTCTGCTTGCTTCTCCAACCTCCCCAGATCCAGCTCTTCTCTGCTTCTCCAACATACCCACTTGCAGCTCCCCTCTGCCGGCTTCTCCATCCTCCCCAAGTTCAACTTTCCTCTGCCAGCTTCTCCAATCTCCCCATGTCTGGCTCTCCTCTACCGGCTTCTCCAACCTCCCCACGTCCGGCTCTCCTCTGCCGGCTTCTCCAACCTCCCCACGTCCAGCTCTCCTCTGCCAGCTTCTCCAACCTCCCCACGTCCAGCTCTCCTGCTTCTCCAACCTCCCTATATCCAGTTCTCCTCTGCCTGCTTCTCTAACCTCCTCCCGTCCAGATCTTCTCTGCTTCTCCAACCTTCCCGCAGCCAACTCTCCTCTGCTTCTCCAACCTCCCTACATGCAGCTCTCTTCTTCTTCTCCAACCTTTCCAAGTTCAGGTGCCTGCTTCTCCAACCTCCCCATGTGCAGCTCTCCTCTGCTTCTCCAACCTGCTTATGTCCAGCTCTACTCTGCTTCTCCAACTTCCCAAGTACAGCTCTTCTCTGACAGCTTCTCGAACCTACCCACGTCCAGCTTTCCTCTGCCGGTGCCTCCAACCTCCCCATATCCGGCTCTCCTCTACATGCATCTTCAATCTACCAGCGTCCGGCACTCCTTTCCCGGCTCCTCCAACCTCCCCATGTCAGGCTCTCCTCCACTTGCTTCTCCAACCTTCCCTTGTCCGGCTCTCCTCTGCCTGCTTCTCTAACCTAAACACGCGTCCAGCTCTCCTCTGCTTCTCCAACCTTTATTTTTCTCTAGCAAGCGCATCTGTTAATTATCTGACTACTGTGCACTATGGATAGGATCTAGAATTGTGCTAGACTAAGCTCCTCGGTGCTAAAGTGTGCTTTATGTTTTCTATGACAGAAGAACGAGGTGAATGTGATTGGTGTTGGCACCCACCTAGTGACTTGTCCCGTCCAGTCGTCGCTGGGCTGTGTCTATAAGGTCAGACATTCTCCAGCTGTGGCCTAGTTGGCGGAATGAGAACATTTGCACCAGTTTAATTACAGTCTGAATCTAAAAGGCTCACGGCCCTCCATCCCTGTAACTGTCCTGTCCTTCTAGTTGGTCCAGGTGAATGACCGTCCATGCATGAAGGTCACTGAGGATAAGAAGAAGACGACCATCCCTGGGAGTAAGGCGGTGTACAGGCTGTATGACGGGGCCGGTGAGTGACTGACCTGGCTGTGATTAGGTTACCCCCGATACACAGTTTATCCTATGTTGTGGATAGTCATCCCCAAGTGTCATAATCCCACCCGTCTGTTACCAAGCCGTGATTTCCATATGTCTCTTTTTGTCCTGAAGGCGCTGGTTTTGTTCAGATTATTAGTTTTTGTCTATATTTGGCTCCATCAAAGAAAGATTGTAATTTGTATCCTAATCCACAAGGAAACAGAACCGGTCTTGTTCCTCTTTCCTTCCATCACTAGGTAACATGTTGCTGGACCTCCTGGCCCTAGAGGACGAGCCTGCTCCTGAGCTCGGGAGGGAAGTGAAATTCTATGAGTTGGGCAAAAACGCAGAAAGTGAGACTGTGACCCCAATCAGGGCGGAGCTGCTGCACCGGGTCTACTTTCAGGGGGGACAGGTAACAGTGCTGCTACTTGTCCATATGTGACACAATATATCCAGTATATGAGTCTTGGGAAATCCCATCTTTGTTATTTTGAGACCAGGGACCTTATTCTGGTCCACGCGCAGTGCTTGCACAGTCACCCCCACCCTTACTAGTCAAGTTCCCCGCATGGCTACGAATGGATGATTTGTATAAACATCCATTCGCAGCTTTGGGTGCGGGGGACAAATCATTCGATGATTTGTAAGGTGCATGCAAAATTAAGACAAACTGGTGTGGTGGTCTTGTGTGCTACCTGTACGGGAGCAGGACGGTGAGCTGACAGCCGGTGATGGCAGCCGCGCCACTGCCTTATTTCCATGGGAACACCCATGAAATCCTGGGCGTTTCCATGGGCCCAGCCAGTCGCTGCCGTCCCACGCCCTCCGCTCGCACCCAGCGTATGCACATGTGCTGTAACTAGAATAAGGCCCCAGGTTTGCTGTACAAATGTTACATCAAGGTTTGAAAATCAATTAGTAAGATACCAAAAACGCTCCAGAAACTGAATGATCAAGTATACAAATGATATAGTTATAACAGACAATGTAGTCCTATAGAATAAGGTGCAGGGAACACGGAATACAGCATGAACCATAGTCCTAACAGCCATGGTAGGTGGTCATTCTGGAACATGAACAGCAGATTCATTTACCATACAAATTGGGATAGAATACCCCTATAAAGTCAGTCACCAATTGTTCAATATTAGCAATTACCCCAAATCCTACTTAGGTATTCTTCCCAAGTTTCTCCAAATTGAAGTATCAAAAATCTCTAAAAGTAGGATTGTAATTTATGATGTACTAGTTTTGGCCAGAGAACCTACCTAAACACATATGCTACGTTGATTAGTGCAGGTATGTATTTTCCAGACATGATAGTTTGCGGGTAAAGAGTACCGCCATGGGTGCGACATATCTGCCTGTGTATTGTCTGAGGAATATTTGGTAGATATGGCCTGATTCGCAGCCCGAGCAATTATTGGACAACCGCGCACGTGAAAGGTAGACAGTGCGCAAGCCATCCGACTGAAGATTTGCTCGCTGCTCACAGGGTGATTGACACACCCTGTGGGTGTTTCCTGGGCATCCCCCAGATAATGCAGTAGTTTCCGGCCGTTGGGCGGGAAGATCGCTGATATCAGCAGCCTCCTTCGCCCTATGGCCTGTACAGCGCCAAGGGGGTTCTTGGCTTATGCATCGTTGTGGGCATGGGGAAATAATTTTCCCTGTGTGCACAGCTGGGTACAAATTCGCAGCTAGGGGCAGGGGAGGGCATTCAGCGGGGCTGATTACATGCTTACTGGGCTCCAAGCACTCGCAGCCCAGCAAGCAGTTCTAAATCAGGCGCTCAGGGGAAGTTGTACTTTTGGGGAGTATATAACTTTCTAGCCATGTTGCAGAGATCATGTTTATCCCAAATCCAGTGCTCGTAGTATGTAAATTAATTAGAGGCACTTGTGAATCTATTAATGTGTGCTCCAGCAGACCGGTCAGTTTTGTTCTCCCACCCTTGGTAGGAGGGTATTGCAGTAGTAATACTCCAGGTGGCTTCCCCCAGCCCTGGCCGTGCAGCACGGTTTGTCCCAGGTGCAGAGTATTTTGCTGTTGGAATTGGCCCATGAAGACCACGCATGGCTGCTCATTCCCAGCGGCTGTCCTTGTGGGTTTTAGTATGGAGATGTATTTAATCAATGGTTTCCTCTATTACAGTATGTAATGTATTAGCCAGATACGGTGCCAGCCACTAATAGCCTTTTGTGTGTGATATTAGGTACCCAGCAGTCCGCCCCTTCCAAGTCTGGCTGAAATCCGATCTTATGCCCAGAGCTGCCTGGCCGCCCTCAGTGACCAGCACCGGTGTTTGGATGACCCACAGCCTTATCCGGTAAGTAGTGCGAGGAACCTGAACGGTGCCAAAAGTAGAATATAGCAGAGGAGATGGAGGTGGGGAATGCGGTCATAATCCCGACAGGGTCATAATACCGACATATAGAATGTATAAGTGAAACAGTCAACATGACTTTCCGTTGACAGGTCAACATGGGTTTTTTCACTGTTTTTTGACCTGACAGGTGGTATTTCATGCCCTACCATCCACAAGCGTGGGTCTTCAACCTATGGCCCCCCAGATGTTGTGAAACTACATGTCCCAGCATGCATTGCCACATTTTTTCCTATAAGAGCATGCCAAAACGGTCAGGGCAACATGTAGTTCCACAACATCTGGAGGGCCACAGGTTGAAGACCTGTGAACTAGGGCGTGGTGGGAAAATAAGTGTTCCGAGTGCAGCGAGGCACCGTTCCCGAAGCATAGTGAGTGGCTGCGGTTTACTTCCAACTGCGTCCATGTCGACATTCGGGTTAAAAAAAAAAACTGAAAAACCCCATGTCGACCTCACGGCAGAAAGTCATGTTAACTGTTTCACCTGTACATTCTATACGTCGGTATTTTATACCGAATCCGTGGCTGGGGCTGTGTTTGCCTGGTGATAGGTGAGGGGATAGAAGTCCAGTGCGTTTGGCCTAGAGAACATACAGGTAACTGTCCGATGTATTGCCTAGTCTGTTACCGCACAATACCATGTGACTTCTCTTCCTCCATACAGGTTGCAGTGAGCGAGGCTCTCCATGGCCTTCTGGCCAGTTGCAGACAGGACGGGTACCTGCAGTGATCCCAGCCAAGGTCATTATTACAGGACACCAGCATAACAATACTACAGACTATTCTCCCTGGTCTGGATGACTGTACCCACTACCATATAGCCACTGTGCCTTCCGTTACCTAATAATCTTGTTATA
Source organism: Crinia signifera (assembly GCF_055691185.1). Taxonomy (NCBI): domain Eukaryota; kingdom Metazoa; phylum Chordata; class Amphibia; order Anura; family Myobatrachidae; genus Crinia; species Crinia signifera. The sequence continues at coordinate 329,341,696 of NC_139221.1, forward strand.
ATCCACACATGCGGCTAATTTTACCCTGTATAATGCCCACAACAATCAAAGTACAGTAGGAAGAAGGGCATCAGAGCAACAATGCCATCCCAGTATCGTCCTGGACGATGTGCCAAAGGTGCACAAGGACTAGTACCTAAGGAGATGCCAGCATGGCACAGCCAGGAAATAACCAGTAAGACTGGAATATCTGAATTATGAAAGGGAGAGACGTCAGTCAGTTTGCTGGAACTGTCCACTCCCAGCCAGATTCAGAATGTAATCTAATGGTGCTGTATGACTACTGATCCCAGCCAGGAGCAAGACTTTCTAAGTGGAGAGGGTCCTACCCCACAGCCCTGGCCAGTGACTGTATAGCACCATTGCCATCCTCTCCATGTACTGCGCTGCTAAACACGTATATTTAATGCTTGAATGATGGATGATTTCAGGAAGATTGTTTAAATAAATGAGACCAAATTTTAAACCATCTAAGATAATTGTACAATGGAAACGACTGTGGTAATTGTCTTCTGCGCTGTGAGATTTAATACAATGGGCTACTAACCCTCCCCGGGAGGAGGTCCGCTGCTTCAGCATGACAGTGGTATAATGGTAGCGCAAAAAGCCAGGTGTGTCAGCCGCTCACATGGGGACATCTCCTGTACATCACAGGCAAAGGGCTGTATTAGGTGCAATACCACAGCAGTCATATGTGCTCTCACTCAGACACCAGATACACATCAGGTCAATAAAGACCAGTCCCTGTGTACAGCACCGGAGTCCTGAGGCAGAGAACCATTGGCACTGCAGATTTCTACATAGAACTACATCAAGATCTAAGAACTTCTCATAATATGTATGAGAAGTTGTGGATTGTAGTACATCCCAGAACCTGCAGGTGGCACTGTCATACACTGCTTGCAGCTTTCCAGCACCTGGGACTCTAGTAATGACCAGACAGACGGATGGTGAATAAATAATGCAGACAGCGCGGAAAGGTTTCACTCTGCTCTTTATTAACAGTCCAGGGGCAGCGTTAGATCTTGTTGAAGGCAGCAATATCCATGCTCTGGACCTGGAAGCAATGGAGATCGGTTAGACAAGGAAACACAGTAGCCTAATATTATATATCTGTATATAATGTGTAGTTCCTTATGGAAGCAGCAGCCAGACAGGAGAACGGAACTTACATAGTCCTCGAACTTTGTGATCTCTTCCTCTAACGCATCTGTGCTGACTTTGTCGTCCTCCACCACGCACTGGATCTGCAGCTTTTTGATGCCGTAACCCACCGGTACCAGCTTAGAGGAGCCCCAGAGCAGCCCGTCCATCTGTATGGTGCGCACACATTCCTCCAGCTTCGCCATGTCCGTCTCATCGTCCCACTGCAAACAGCACAGCGGGGTTAGTCCTGGCTACATACAGCAAATCCATACTGGGAAGGAGGCAAATACCTCCAACTACAACGCACCCACCAACTAATATCCCCATTCCCAACTCTACAGTATGGCAGCAGGTCACGGTCCTGCGCAACAGGGAGTGGGCAGCACCAGACCCATAGGGGGCAGTACTGCAAGCACCTTGCAAGACTGGGGGGTATTCAATCTCGGACAAATTTTTCACCAAGCAAAAGATCTGCAATTTTTGTCCGGTTTTAGGGCGAGTTTGACTCTCCCTATTCAATCCCTGTGCAGATATTTCTTCTTGGTGAAAAATCAGTCATCAGCAAGTTTGCTGCAAATCCATGTGGTTTTGGCGAATGCAAACATTTTTGCCCGTGCCTATTTGCAAGAAAAAAAGAAAAACCCTAAAAGGACATGGGCAAAAATCAAAAACCGCCAGCGATTGAATACCGATGGGTAAATCTTTGCCATAGAGGGACCATTCCTCTGTAACCCTTAGGAGGCTGCTGCGGACCGGCGCTCTGCCCCAGAACACACATGTGATCATCTATGGGTCTCACCGGTTTCACATCCAGCAAGATGGAGGACTTGGCGATCAGTCCGGGTTTCTTGGATTTCTTTTCCGCGTACTGACGTATCCGCTCTTCTTTGAGCTTGGCAGCATTCTCATCTTCCTCTTCATCACTCCCAAATAAATCAATGTCATCATCATCCTCCTCCTCCTCTGACGCCTTCTTCTGTACAGGGCAGGGAGCTGCAGGGGCCGGAACCTGACGATAGGAAAACACAGGCATTATGCCACCCTACCGGGAAGGTTGGCACTGTTCCTATTGGTCTAGCCCCAATAACGAGATGGTCACTATGGAGCCGGATCATTGTAACACCTGATCAGTCACTTATTCACAATGTAGCATCTTGGCAGAGGCGTAACTCTGCGAGGCAACGGAGTCATCAGCCTCCAGGCCCCTGTCCCTAAGGGGGGCACCTCTCCTCACCTGTGTGTTTGAATCGGATAATTGAAAGCCTTCTATATCGCTTCTGAGGCTGACTCCCCCTCCTAGCAGGACAACAGACGTCGCACTCTTTATTCTAAACCTAATTTTTGCGAGTGTCACCCCTTGTATTAGAACCCATGACCCGGTTCCACTAGAATCTGCATACTTACAGTATCTTTCCTCTGGACAACCTTACACCACTGCATCTCGGCAACACTGCAGGAAAAGAAGGGTGCCTACTCCTACATACTACCCACCCATCTCTATACCTGTTACATTAACCTGTCCGTAAAGAATCCATTTACACCAGTAACACCATCCCCCTCCCTTACAGTCTTCGTGCCAGCGGAGCCCCAACCCCCCGGGCACATACCTTGCACGCGACCGGCTTCGCAGGGGCTGATGCTGAGGTAGAAGATTTCTCAAGTGTTACGATTCTGCTTTCCAGCTTGGAGATGGCCAACTGAAGGTCCTTCACCACTACACCAAGCGGACACAGCCATTAGAGAGAGTCCCCACGTAATGACATGTCAACAATGCTACCTGCACATATCATTAACGTGTCCAACAAGGGACAACATGCATACTACATACATTCCCACACGTTTAATACCTTTGTGCAGGCTCTGGTTCTCGCGCTCTAGTATGGAGACGCGGGTCAGGAGTTCCCCGTTGTCCTCGCTGTTGGCGGGTGCGGCGGCGCTCTGCAGAATGTAACAAAAGATTTAAAAGCAGGAGGAGCAGAGGACGCAGGAGAAAGCGCTGGTGGCGGAGGCGGAAAGCGGACACTCACCCAATGCCGGCAGATTGCTGAAAAGGCTCTAAAGCTATACTGGACTGATAAACCCGTGATGCCAAAGCTAAGCATCACTCTGCAAGCTTGGGGGGGGGGGGTGCAGAACATTGGGCTGTGCACAGGGTAAGTCAGCACTAAGGGACCAGTTGCGCAGGAGACTATGGGCATGCAGACTGTGGCCTGCCCTCTGGATACACGGACGGGATCAGACCGATGTGGCCGCCGTACATCTCCCTCAGTGGCATGGCAGAGACCATACACTACGTAGCACTGAAATCACATAGACCTAGCTGTGTACACGCAGACTTACAGTACAGGGCCCTGATGGGGCCTGGGGAGAGCTGGCCGGGGCTTCCTTTGGACTATGGAGGACTGTCCTGAGCTAGAAAGGGGAGAAATGTTTCATGAAAGGCGAGCAGGAAACCGGTGGAGGGAAGGGGGGGGGCGCAGGCGAGGGACAGACAAGGCCTCATGCAGAAGATTGGGTTAATGGAAACACACATACAGAACCGCAAATTGGAGGCATCACACAGACACTATCCTGTACCAACATGGCAAGGCCAGGGCATGACGGGAACGTCAGCAATCATAGTACGGACTTCACCCCAACTGCGCTAATTATATGGATGGTGCCGTGAATCGCACATAGGGTGTAACCAGCTTCAGACAACAGTTACATAGACTGAAGCCAAGTATTTAGGTAGAGACTAGATCCCCTTCAGTTGTGATTACAGGATGTGATGTTCAGTGAGGGCGGAAGGTGTTAGATGCCCTCACAATGGTTTTTATTTTCGATGTAATTCATGTAGGTGTCGGTTATTTTGTTTTATCTTGGCTGCATTGTACCCTCGCCACAGATTTATATCCCCCCTCCAGGGATACGTGGACCCAGGGCATGATGGGAAAATTGTCAGAACTGAAGGGGATCTAAACACTACCAAAGTATTTGTTACATCACTTATACAGTCACCACTGTGTGTCATGTGCACAATATCCGGCTCATCCAGCGATACAGTAAGAGCTGGAGATTCTGCTGAGCATGACGCAGCGCATACAGACCAAACAGCGTAGTCTGGTCACACAAACCACTCCCATCGCTTACCGCATATACGACAGCACAAAGACATTATACGTCCTTGGGAGAGACAACAATATAACCACCACCGGGGCAACTGCACCGTAACCTCCATTAATGATCCAGCAACAGCGCCCAATGTGGCTAATGCAGCATAAAATATTAACCTCTGCTATTTAATCGCTGGGCAGATGTTTGATTTGGGCAACGGGGCGTTAAAAATAAAAAACTAACACGTTTCAATGTACTATTGTCCCCATACATCTGTCCTCCATGCGATACAAGTTGCGTTTTACAGAGCAAGTGAGCTCCATGTGATTCTGCAGCGCTGGGCGTCTTTTTGGCAACTTTTCTCTGTTAAATAGCAACGCTGCTGTGTCTGCGTAAGAAACGGAGCATTAGAGTCTCCCTGGAAGATACAGCAGCAGTCACATGGCATATTTTAATCAGCAGAAGCTGCTTGTGGGTCCTATGCGTGCCGTTTTGCGAATAAGACGCTATTTAACAGAAGGTTGCAAAAAGACGGCGGTGCTAGTCACGCCAGAAGGGCGGTTTTGACTTGAAAGATGAAGGCGGACACATCTGTAGGCCTAGTTTTAAACTAAAAAGGGTCATTATTTACCTAATTAAATGTAGACTGTGCACACGGTCCACTAAACACATTATATTTTTTACTCTGCACTGCCTGGCTACATGCGCAGCACCATCTTACTGCCACTCTCCTCTTAGGGGCAGGTAAGCGTACTCGCCTAGTTTCGATGCCGAATTGTTCCAAATTAGTTTCCCAGAATGCACTGCCATTCCAAATCTCTTCACTGACCAATGTGATGCACCCCGTGTAATTTGCGATGAGAACACAGTTACGGGTGAGATGTCTGGACTATGCACTGTACGGAGTTAGGTGGGACACACAGATCGGACACGGAAGACCTAGATGATTAGGATGGACACACACAAGCAGCCTCAGAGGCGAGAGGTACCCGCTGCAGGACAGACAAGGGGTTAGGATGCAGCAGCCACATCTGCTGGATGAGACACACAGGTTAGACAGCCAGGTTTATGGGGATACGTGGGGTGCACACTGACAGCACGGCAGCACCACCTGCTGGCGAGACAGCGGTCTGGTACTCACTCCGGCCAGCGATTTCTGGATATTCTCCCTGGCTCTTGCAATGTCCCTGAGGATTGTGCTTGCTCCGTCCTCCTATAGCCGGTGCACAAAGAACCATACACATAGTTTACATGTTACCGGGAGGCAAAGAAGGAGGAATGAGTTAGCGCAAGGGCTTGATTGACAGCCTGGTGGAATGTACAGCTGATTGGGGGGAGAAACAAGATGCAATCTTATAGGTGGATTCTGTGACAGCCGCTTCTCCTGGTCCAAACAAAGCCATCAAGCCCAGTTCCACCTTTACAGCAGGAACCGCCCCCTGCCTGAATTATCGGGGCTCCCTCCTCGCTATAATATGTACTGCGCTGGATAATGACGCCTGAGGTCCAATGGAAATAGCACTGGTGACTACAAATCCTCTGCCTGGACTGGCCAGTACAGGGTTGGCTGCGGCCTACTCATGCATGGAGCCCTGCACGCCGCAGAGTTACGGACCATAAAAACAGGTATTTGGAGGCTTTGTGGGAGAAGTCCCATAATTCAGGCAATAAGGAGGGGTGTATAAAAGGTGGAAATAGCCTTCCATTTTCCCGAGGCCTGACACTTTGGAAACTTTCCCTCTACAGACACCGCAAATGACTCTACCCATCGTACGTTCAGAGTCCTAATGAATAGAGTTATTGGCCAACTGGAAGAAGATGGAGCGGCCATTGTTCAGGGGCTGTGTGGAAGGAGGTTTCTTGTCACACGGATGGGAACACGCTACACTAGCTGCTTCTTTTGGGACATGTCCCTCTGAGTGTCACAATGGGAGAGGTCACAACCTCAGCGGTGGCTAAGTATGGAGCGAGAGAGAACCAGCCAGATGCAAGACAAGCAGTCACCAGCCCCAGAGAAAGCATATGCACAGGAACATGACAGAACACAGGGATCATACACAGTCACCTAGCCCCTTATACAGAATATGCACAGGAACATGACAGAACACAGGGATCATACACAGTCACCTAGCCCCTTATACAGAATATGCACAGGAACATGACAGAACACAGGGATCATACAGTCACCTAGCCCCTTATACAGAATATGCACAGGTAAGTACGGTGTATAAACACTCGAGAGTTCAGATCGTCACCAAGCTGAGATTGGACTCAACAACAATGCAATTTGTATCCCTGAGATATCAGCTGCCGGAGGCAGGAGAGTCCCTGAGATATCGGATGCTAGAGACAGCAGGAGAGTCCCCGAGAGCTGAGCATCCTCCGCTACAGGAAACAGTAGCTGCCAGAGTCCCCAAGAGCCACACAACCTCCTCTACAGGAGAGTCCCCGGGAGCTGCGCAACATCCGCTACAGGAGACACCGGCTGCCTGAGACAGCAGGAGAGTCCCCGAGAACTGAGCAACCTCCGCTACTGGAGAGTCCCCGAGAGCTACTCAACCTCCGCTACAGGAGACACCGGCTGCCAGAGACAGCAGGAGAGTCCCCAAGAGCCACACAACCTCCACTACAGGAGAGTCCCTGAAAGCTGCGCAACCTCTGCTACAGGAGACACTGGCTGCCGGAGACAGCAGGAGAGTCCGAGAGCTGAGCATCCTCCGCTACAGGAGAGTCCCCAAAGGCTGCGCAACCTCCGCTACAGGATACACCAGCTTCCGGAGACAGCAGGAGAGTCCCCAAGAGCTGCGCAACCTCCGCTACAGGAGACACTGGCTGCTGGAGACAGCAGGAGAGTCCAAGAGCTGAGCAACCTCTGCTACAGGAGAAACTGGCTGCCGGAGACAGCAGGAGAGTCCCCGAGAGCTGCGCAACCTCCACTACAGGATACACCAGCTTCTGGAGACAGCAGGAGAGTCCCCGAGAGCTACGCAACCTCCGCAACAGGAGACACCGGCTGCCGGAGACAGCAGGAGAGTCCCCATGAACTGACCAACCTCTGCTACAGGAAAGTCCGAGAGCTGTGCAACCTCCACTACAGGAGACACTGGCTGCCAGAGACACCAGGAGAGTCCCCGAGAGCTGCGCAACCTCCGCTACAGGAGACACCAGGAGAGTCCCCGAGAGCTGCGCAACCTCCGCTACAGGAGACACCAGGAGAGTCTCCGAGAGCTGCGCAACCTCCGCTACAGGATACACCAGCTTCTGGAGACAGCAGGAGAGTCCCCGAGAGCTGCGCAACCTCCGCTACAGGACACACCAGCTTCCGGAGACAGCAGGAGAACCTCCGCTACAGGAGAAACTGGCTGCTGGAGACAGCAGGAGAATCCCGAAAGCTGCGCAACCTCATCGTCAAATAATAATAATCTCCTGTAATGCATGTTCAGGCTTATTTATGGCCAATGAAGAGAAATCAGATGTGAATAGGTCCCAGCATCAGCATTATTCGTTTTATCCAACCGCCAATCAGCATCATCAATCACTACACAGTAGCAGGACAGAACGATAACACGGCGGGAGCAGTAGGGTTAGTCAGCTCCATGCAGCGGAGTACTCACCTGCGGCAGCCCGTGTGCGTCCTGTTGAGTTGCCCCACTAAGGTTTTCATAGTATTGCCTCTCCGCGTCATCGTATTTGTATTTGTCAAACCAGATCTTCTCAGTGCTCAGGAAGGAAGCCGCCATCTTTCTGGAACAGAGCGCCAGAGATTTACATTAGACATGGCAGAACCCTGCAGCCTCCCCTCCCCCACCTCCTGAGATACGGGGCTGCTGGAATCAAAGCTCTGAGCACCTTTACACCGGGTCAGCGGATCTGTGGTCTCCCAGACCGGACGCTTTGCAATTTCCAGAAAAGGAGGCATTTATGGAACAGTCAACGTGGTCTGTGACAGCAACTCTGGTTACTGGTTCTATAATGTATTCAAGAAATGCCCCGGGGGACAGACCACCTGGTTACTACTAGCTACAGCAACACTATAAATCTGCTTGGCTAATACAGTCACAATGCTGCTGTAGGAGTATGAAGAGATCCGGGGGAATGCTGCATATAATCTATGTACTGGATGTGGGTAAAGGATATGATCAAAGTCACCCCCCTCCAAATCCGCTGCACTGCAACCGGATTAATGCATCTCATATGACCGACAGGAGAACTGTGCAAGGGACCAAGAAGGGAAACAAAGGCCACTGCACTGCAGTCTAGTAAAACTAGTGTTCCAATGTGTGGTATAATGTGTAAGAGGCATTAGTGTGCCATCATGTGTAATGAGCATTATGGTGTGTGGTATAATGTGTAAGAGGCATTACAGTGTGTGTCATGTGTAATGAGCATTATGGTGTGTGGTATAATGTGTAAGAGGCATTAGTGTGCCATCATGTGTAATGGGCACTATGGTGTGTGGCATAATGTGTAAGAGGCATTACAGTGTGTGTCATGTGTAATGAGCATTATGGTGTGTGGTATAATGTGTAAGAGGCATTAGTGTGCCATCATGTGTAATGAGCATTATGGTGTGTGGTATAATGTGTAAGAGGCATTACAGTGTGTGTCGTGTAATGAGCATTATGGTGTGTGGTATAATGTGTAAGAGGCATTACAGTGTGTGTCATGTGTAATGAGCATTATGGTGTGTGGTATAATGTGTAAGAGGCATTAGTGTGCCATCATGTGTAATGAGCAATATGGTGTGTGGTATAATGTGTAAGAGGCATTACAGTGTGTGTCATGTGTAATGAGCATTATGGTGTGTGGTATAATGTGTAAGAGGCATTAGTGTGCCATCATGTGTAATGAGCAATATGGTGTGTGGTATAATGTGTAAGAGGTATTACGGCGTGTTCCATCATGTGTAATGGGCACTATGGTGTGTAGTATAATGTGTAAGAGGCATTACAAAGTGTTCCATCATGTGTAATGGGCATTACGGTGTGTTCCATCATGTGTAATGGGCATTATGGTGTGTTCCATCATGTGTAATGGGCATTATGGTGTGTTCCATCATGTGTAATGGGCATTATGGTGTGTGGTATAATGTGTAAGAGGCATTACGGTGTGTTCCATCATGTGTAATGGGCATTACGGTGTGTTCCATCATGTGTAATGGGCATTATGGTGTGTGGTATAATGTGTAATGGGCATTACGGTGTGTTCCATCATGTGTAATGGGCATTACGGTGTGTGCCATCATGTGTAATGGGCATTACGGTGTGTGGTATAATGTGTAAGAGGCATTACGGTGTGTTCCATCATGTGTAATGGGCATTACGGTGTGTGGTATAATGTGTAAGAGGCATTACGGTGTGTGCCATCATGTGTAATGGTCATTACGACAGAATATGTAACGGGCGTAATCCTAGTGCACTGTGCAATTTTTTTATGTTTGTTTCTAATGTAAATTTCTAATAAAAAAAAAAGTGCCCTGCCCCGGTGGTCAGCACCCTGTCCTAAAATAAATCCTACAGCAAACACTATAAAACAATATTGTCACACCTTTAACCCTTATTTTATAAAATAAAGAAGGAAAGGAAGATACACGTACGAGAGGACTTTTTAAAAGTAGAACAAAAAGAATAAAATGGATTTATCGGCACTACTGCTTTCTGGTAAGCGGCACCCACGCCGATGTCTGCCTTACACGGCACATACACAACGGTGCACAAGCAAAGTACGTGTCAGAGACTTCTCATCAGGCTTATCCAGCATTTTACTGACTCTTTGGTGGCGAATCCAATTGTTTTACAGGATTCTAAACTAATGAGCACCTGATAGCTGCAACAAATGAATGTCTCCAATAAACGTGCATTAGACACATTTCAGCTCACACCAATAAGAAGTGCCAAGCCGATATCTACTAATAGTCAGCTGTTCGGTCAGGTGTTGCCACATTACGCTGCTGAACCCTACGTAAGTGGGCGCCATAAATTAGAGGGTAGTTAAAACAATGAAGATGCATTAATGTCAGCTTTAGAAAAAATCATATAATGAAAAATTTATAAAAATAAAAAAAAAACACAAAACAATTGAATTTGTCACTTCGTAGCTCAGGAACACACAAATAATGTCTGTGTTATTTGGGACACTAGAAGCCCGAATCTAGTGATAATTATTTACAGTTTCTTATATAGCGCAGCACATTCCGTTGAATGTTTCTCATGGGCTTGGATATTGGTAGGAGATCGGTCACCGGGCAGTAAAATCAGATGCCCCCTCACCAACCCAAAAAGCTTAAAGCCACCCCAAACTAGTTGTACTTGCCTTACATGAATCACTATGTAACTCTGGGTCCGTCTTTCTGCAGAAAACGCTTTCAGACCGTCACATACTCTGACCCTTCTCCAGTCCCTAGCCACTGATTGGTTAGACCGCTGCTATAAACAGGATTACATACTTCTGCTGCAAATTTCTGACGTCATAACAAACCCTTTAGATCAGGGTAGAACACCGTCCCTTCTGGACCATACAAATCTTCATGATGACTATCTCCCCCCCAACACCCTCCTCCACAACCACCATAAGGCAAACCAAAAACTTAAGTAACCACAATATTCTCCAACTGCACCCAGATCCCAACACCAGTCAGCAAATGACACCCTGCACCCAGGGATATGGTGTTGACAGTGTCAATGTCGACAAACCGTTAACATGCATATGCTCAAAATATACAAAAAGGTCAACACAGAAAAAAGTTAACATGGTTATGGTTGACATCTGAAAAAGTAGTTTTTCAGGGTTTGTTTTTTTTGGGGGGGGTATCCATGTCTTCGTACGTGGACCCACAATAAGTGTCCCATTTCACTCGCCAAGCTTGGGGCACTTTATTGTTCCCAAAGTCCATGTAGTTAGTAAATAATTTTTTTTTTTTTAAATCACAAAAAAAATTAAGTAATTTTGACATTTTGTCTGTCAACCGCATGGAGTCAACCTACCGTCCAGATACTGCAAAGTGCCGAGATAGCCTATGAGAAGGCCTGTGTGCAATGGATCATTTGCTGACTACACTAAGCCCCACCCCTGCGGAGCAGACCCCTGAACCATACTTAGAATAAGAATGGACTCCTACTTGTCACACTGCCTGGACTTGGCCGGCCTGTGGAGTTTGGCTACAGATGACTTGTTGGATGAAGCCGCACAAGGTACACGATAGCCTTGCGCCGCATAGAAACAAGCTTCAGCTTTATCATAAGCAGTCTTATCCAGCCACACGGTCTCACTGCCGGCGTGGAGGAAGTACGCAGGGTAATACAGGGCGTTGGCGGTCTCCTCCGGAATGCTGGACAGCTTCTTCCTGGACGGCAGCTGCTTGGATGCATATTTGCGATTCCATTTGTCACGCTTGTTCTTTTTCCTGGTATTCAGGCCCCAGCTGAAGTTGGGCTCCGCCTGCAGCGCACACTGTCCGTTCGCAACATGTTCGTAAAAGCGTCTCTCCGCCTGGTCATAGGAGGACTTTTCCAGCCAGACTTCTGAGACCAAATCTTGCAGCCCCGCCCAGTGGGGCTTCCCATTCACAGTGGGGTCTGACGCTGCTGCGGGCAATAGGACCATATTCTGTGTGGCCGGGGTGGGAGTAGCACTAGCGTAGCCTTCATCGGGCGTCCTCTGCGTTGATCTAGGAATTCCGAGCTCAAGTGAGGCCAGGTTAAGATTAAGTGGCCGCGTGGCCAGCGGAGAGGTGAACTGCACCACGAACTGGCTCTCGGCATCGTCAAAGTCGAACTTGTTGACCCAGACACCATTACTTACATGATGACATGCCGCCATGCTCTTGTGGCAACAGTTGTCCGTTGCGGCTTTTCTTGACCTGTCTTCCGTAACTTTCCGTTTAGTATTCCCGTTTCCTTTCATCAGGGGGCATTTCTCTGGGGCCTTTGTCTGCTGTGCCGCAAGTCTGACATGATGTGCGCATTCTGCTGCATCATAGACCCACTTATCCAGCCACACCGGGTCCATCATTAGACCAGTCAGCGCGCTGTCCCCATTCAGCTGAGGAGATTTGTTTTTGGGTGACCTTCGTCTCCTCTTCTGCCTTTTACCGTTTAATTTCTTCTGTTCGACATTCGGGTGGTTTTCGGTGAATTCATTCTGGCCAACACCGTTTAAGGTTTCCAAGCCCATCGGGGTTACCTGGGACTCACAGCTGAGGCTTCCACTGTCCTCGCCTTTGAGTTTCTCCACCCAGCTGGACTCCACTGGACTCTGATGTTTCCTGGTCCTCATCTTCAACATCCAGTAATTAAAAAGACAACAAGAGCTGTAACGCTTTGTGCACAACACATAAGAGCTGGGCATTTACCACAGAAGACACAGGTAGAGTGGGAAAAGCTTTGGTCTATATAACCGTGGTCTAGTTTCAGGCCTGGGATGTACCAGGGATGAGTCCACAGGACAAGCTACAGCTAGGGGCAGGAATTCAGGCACAGACTTCACCTCTTCAAAAAAATGCTCTCTTCCTCAACTTTGCCCTGGTAGAGGGGACACCAAGAGGACTGACCAGTACGATGGTCAACCAGCAGGCACCATCCATTCCTAACCAGCATCGTATCTGGGTTCTAGAGTACAGGGGCCACAGGTGGAGAGCTGGTATTGTGCACACTACAGGGTACATCGACTAAAGCTAGCAATAAAATTGGTGAAGTTGCCTATAGCAACGAGATTCTGTCATTTTCTAGGATGCAACAGACGATACGATAGACGGACTCTGATTGATTGCTATGAGAACATCACCACTTTTTTTATTAAAAACTTTTAGCAGCTTTAGTAAATGTACCTGTCTTTATGCACCAAGTCCTTGGGTGGGAAGAGAATATTTTTTGTGAGGAGAAAGTTTCCTATTCAGAGAAAGCTCATTGCAATGGGATCTGGTCAATGTCAAAAGGTCAACACAAGTCATAGATCGACACATGAAAAAAAGGGCGACAGATTTTAGTTGTTTTTTCCCTTAATTTTTTGGACCTTTCATACTTTAACATTCCCAAACTGAGTGCACAGGAATGGTAACGTGTGCCAAGTGCGGGATCCGCATGCTCAGGTGTCACACAGTAAAAAAACGTATGTGGCCCTTTTTCCAGTGTCGACCATTGACCTAGATATGGTCTCCTGTGATGAGCCAATAAAGCAGGGGTGAGCAACTAGAGGCCTTACAGCTGCTGCTGAACTACACATCCCAGCATGCCCTGCCACAGCTTTGCTATTACTGTAGCAGGGCATGCTGGGAAGTGTAGTTCAGCAGCCACCAGAGAGCGGCTATAAAGAAACAAAGCATCAGGTTCTAACAGTCTATATGTCCACCCTGCCAATCCTGTGTCTTGTCTGGTACAACCACATCTAGCGTTGCATGCAATGACCTGGAGAGCAGGGAGGGGTGGCCCGGTCAGGGCAGACTCATCAGTATCTCAGTCCCCACTGCAAGAACCAGGAACCACCCATGCCTGCCTGCTCCGCAGTACCGACACGTGGGATGAAGGATGAGCCCTCTATGGCACAGGACGACACTGAACAGTGATCGGAGGATGATCTGGAATATACAGTGGGATGGTACCAAGTGTTACACAACCATAGCAGGGCCAACTCTCTCCAGGGTAGATTTATCCAACAATGGAGAGAGATAAAGGGGACCTGATGTATCAAGCCTTGAAAAGTGATAAAGTGGAGAGAGTGATAAAGTACCAACCAAATCAACTCCCAGGTGCCTTGTTACAGGCTGGGTGTGATGACAGTTAGGAGCCAATCGGTTGGTACTTCGTCTCCTTCCAATCTTTGATAGCCAGCCCCCCCCCCCCCCCTTCTGCTTTTAGATCAATAACGGCAGCAAATCAGCTCCCGAGAAACCCAGTGTAAGAGGCATAACGTCATTCAGTGATTGCTACCAAATTGGGGTGTTTATAATACAAAGCCTTGGAGAGAGATAATTGGGGGGTGGGGGGGGAGAAGCAGGGTCAGGTCACTAGGCATGCGCGAGATCTCCTGTGCAGCCCGGAGCCGGCAGATGCTGCTGCCATGGAGAGGGCGGCCATTGCGGTGATGAACAATGACACCTGCAAGTGCCATGTGTTTAATAGAGATAGGGACACAGCTACTGTCACTTACCACACTTCTCTGCTATACATGGGGTGAAACCATATCAGAGCAGGTAACGTAATCACCCCCCCCCCCCCCATACATTTACTCTCACCCCCCCCCCCCCCATACATTTACTCTGCCTGCCAATCAGCTCCTGCCATGTTTGAGGTGGTGTGCTAACAAGTTGATTGATTGGTTGGTAGTTCTTCCTCTCCAAGGCTTCATAAGACAACATGGTGACCTTACAAGCATAGGACGTTGGTAAAAGACCCAGCGTCCCATTACGGTTGTGTAATATGGCTGATGGGTTACTGCATGCGGTGGGAGATACCATGCGCTGATGGTGACTAGGAGACGCTGGGGCTCAGCAGCAAGAAGTGAGATGAGGGGCAGAGACATCCGGTACGTACAGCCCACTGGATCACAGTGTTTATATTAGTGGTGTGCAGACCCAGATTTACCCGGATCGCAAAACGGGATCTTATTGGCTATCCGGCTGTCACATGTTTTGAAACTAAAACATGTGACAGACGACAGCCAATAAGATCCTGTTTTACGATCCGGGTTTGCACATCCCTAGTTTATATGGAGCAGTTCTAGCTGCAGAGAAATGAAGGGTCATATAGGAATACGGACAGAAGAGCAGAGAACGGACTCTGCACTAATCCTGGCAACTACCTTAAGGGGTAAGTCAGTGTCCAGGACCGCAGATATGATCTCTTACCCACATCCGTCTCACTAAATCCTCCAGTGCCAGGTGAATGGGATGATCACAGGATGGTAGACGCACATGCTGACATACATGCAGAACATACTCACTCTGTACTGTACCGCAGGAGTACTGAACACCAGAGTCAGCAGTAAAGAGAAAAGGCAGGTTAGAGCAGAGCACACGCCATCTGTAACATACATGTGATACAACCCGTGCTCGTCACACGTCATGCAGGTGAGACTAAGGGGAGGAAAGAGTTATAGGACACAGAAGCGCACAAGCAGAGATCACACCCAACGTGACCCCATCTCCCATTCTGTGCATTCAGGTGGAGAGCTCAGTTCCTCTTTGGGTCATTGCTGGAACTGCATCCCCTGATGTACAATGCGAGCCCTATGGAGGCACCTGGACTACCGCTACCCTGGTCACTAGTGTAACTGTACCGATGGCTGAGCTCAGATCGGGGTCGCTGGGTTCTCTGGATGTGTTATACCAAAACCAATGGAGGGAAGGCCAGTAGTACCCTGTTACTATTAGGTGTAACCTTCTAGGTAACCGTACACAAAGTAAGCAATGTTATATACAGGACACAGTCATATTGCTGGGCACCGGACTGCAGCCCGACAGTCAGGATCCCGATGGTCAGTATACCGCCATCTGAATGCCCCCCCTACAGAGGGAGAATAGAAGCATAGCAAGCCCCACAAGTGGCTTCTTTGCGCTCGACCACCTGTTGGGAGTACCGGCGGTCGAGATTCAGATGTCAGTATACTGACAGTCGGAATCCTGTCGACCCGTCATACCACAAACAGTTTATTAGCCCTGTCCATGATAACCACCCGCTTACACTCCAACCTGAGACAGACCGCTCCAATGACCAGCGGCAACTTCAGAGTACTTGCTGAGGTGCAACATGGAATAACCCAACCACTAACTGCCCCCTCCCATACAGCCCTGCTTGACATACCCCCCCTCCCCATCCACTAACTGCCCCCTCCCATACAGCCCTGCCTGACATAATCCCCTTCCCCAACCACTAACTGCCCCCCCCCCATACAGCCCTGCCTGACAATCCCCTTCTCCAACCAGTAACTGCCCCCCCCATACAGCCCTGCCTCACATAACCCCCTTCTCCAACCACTAACTGCCCCCTCCCATACAGCCCTGCCTGACATAATCCCCTTCCCCAACCACTAACTGCCCCCCCCCCCCATACAGCCCTGCCTGACATAATCCCCTTCTCCAACCAGTAACTGCTCCCTCCCATACAGCCCTGCCTGACATACCCCCCTCCCCAACCACTAACTGCCCCCTCCCATACAGCCCTGCCTGACATACCCCCCTCCCCAACCACTAACTGCCCCCTCCCATACAGCCCTGCCTGACATACCCCCCTCCCCAACCACTAACTGCTCCCTCCCATACAGCCCTGCCTGACATACCCCCCTCCCCAACCACTAACTGCCCCCTCCCATACAGCCCTGCCGGACATAATCCCCTTCCCCAACCACTAACTGCCCCCTCCCATACAGCCCTGCCGGACATAATCCCCTTCCCCAACCACTAACTGCCCTCTCCCATACAGCCCTGCCTGACATAATCCCCTTCTCCAACCACTAACTGCCCCCCATACAGCCCTGCCTGACATAATCCCCCTTCTCAAACCACTAACTGCCCCCTCCCATACAGCCCTGCCTGACATAATCCCCCTTCTCAAACCACTAACTGCCCCCTCCCATACAGCCCTGCCTGACATAATCCCCTTCCCCAACCACTAACTGCCCGCCCCCCATACAGCCCTGCCTGACATAATCCCCTTCTCCAACCAGTAACTGCCCCCTCCCATACAGCCCTGCCTGACATACCCCCCTCCCCAACCACTAACTGCCCCCTCCCATACAGCCCTGCCTGACATACCCCCCTCCCCAACCACTAACTGCCCCCTCCCATACAGCCCTGCCTGACATACCCCCCTCCCCAACCACTAACTGCTCCCTCCCATACAGCCCTGCCTGACATACCCCCCTCCCCAACCACTAACTGCCCCCTCCCATACAGCCCTGCCGGACATAATCCCCTTCCCCAACCACTAACTGCCCCCTCCCATACAGCCCTGCCGGACATAATCCCCTTCCCCAACCACTAACTGCCCTCTCCCATACAGCCCTGCCTCACATAACCCCCTTCTCCAACCACTAACTGCCCCCCCATACAGCCCTGCCTGACATAACCCCCTTCTCAAACCACTAACTGCCCCCATACAGCCCTGCCTCACATAACCCCCTTCTCAAACCACTAACTGCCCCCTCCCATACAGCCCTGCCTGACATAATCCCCCTTCTCAAACCACTAACTGCCCCCTCCCATACAGCCCTGCCTGACATCCACTACCCCCCCCATACAGCCCTGCCTGCCATACCCCCCCTCCCCATCCACTAACTGCCACCTCCCATACAGCCCTGCCTGACATAACCCCCCCCCTCCCATACAGAGCCCTGTCTGACTTAACCCCTGCCTGACATACCCCCTCTGGGTTGAGTACAGAGCCATACGATGGCAGAGCCGGGGAACCCGGGCCCGGTACTCACGTTGCTGTTACTGCTGCTGCTGTGTCAGGCGGGTGGGAGGGAAAGGCCGGGCCACGTGACCCACCTTCCTTCTACACGCCGCAGACGCTACCACCCAGATATGGCCGAGGGGGAGGGAACCGACTTTTGAACGGAATTATAGACCGTATCACCCACCAGAGACACACACTGTGCACATGAGAAGCATTTCATATATAACTCTCCGCTATTCCGCCATGACCCAGCCGCGTCTCAGGCGATCAGCCATTTACATTCGTGTGACTGAGTTGGTACAGTCCGGGACGTAGCCGGGCACGGCGCATGCGTAGAGCGAGCCTCGGCGTACGACTAGGATGAGCGCATGCGTGGTTCGCTCAGCTTGATGTGGTTACTGCGCATGCTCCGGCTGTGCAGGGTCCCTCCCCTGGACTGAGATGGGCACTGGGTGGGAGGGGGTTAGAGGAAACAAAAGGGAGACAGAGCTGGATGTAAACACAGCTGGAGCCTGGTCCTTGGCTGTCATCTTACTGGGCATCAGCTTGGCATTCCAGTTCAGCCTCCAGCATGCCAGGGTGACTGGTCAGCAGGATACTGGTCTTACCTGGGCATGAGGTGCCAGCTGGCACTATCCTTGGAAATCACCTGCGGGTGCCAGCGTAACAGACAATCCTCACCAGCGCTATGTCCTGCCATGGGGAGCCGCTGCTGGAGACCAGGTTGGGGAGCAAAGATTGCACGCCCACCATGGTGAAGATGGCATTTCGCAAGGCATACTCCATCAAGGACAAGCTGGAAGCCATTGAGCGAGTGAAGAGCGGGGAACGCCAGGCTAGTGTATCAAGGGACTTTGGGGTGCCCGGGGGAACTCTTCGGGGGTGGCTGAAGGATGAGCAGAAGCTAAGATGGTTCCTGGACCAGCTGGGTGGAGATGTGGGCACGCAGAGGAAAAAGATGCGCCTGGCCAATGAAGAAGAGATAGACAGGGCTGTGTACTCCTGGTTTAACGCTTTACGCCAACAGGGCATCCCTCTCTCTGGACCCATTATCCAGGCACAAGCTGAGGCCTTTGCCAAGCAGATTTATGGCGAGGAATGTACATTCAAGGCAAGCCATGGATGGTTCTGGCGCTGGCAGAAAAGGCATGGCATATCCAGCCAGCGCATCTACGGCGAATCTGACGTCCGGCCAGCTGATGTCGACCCAATTCTTACCTACCCGGAACAGGCCAAAACTCCATCCAGCGACGGTGGCTATGCAGATGAGCAGATCTACAACGCCAACATCACTGGATTGTATTGGAAGCTACTTCCAGACCAGACTCATGAGATGGTAATAGCCAAGCAACCAAATGGTTACAAGAAGGTAAAAGACCGCGTGGCCATTCTTTTGGCTGCCAACCTAACCGGCAACCATAAGCTTAAACCGTTGGTTGTTGGAAGGCTGCATGATCCGCAAAGCCTTCGTCACCACAATCAAGATAAGTTCCCTGCAGTGTACAGGTCTTGTAAGAATGCCTGGGTGACCCCAGAGCTGCTAAGAGAATGGTTTTTCGAAGAATTTGTGCCTGGAGTAAAACGTTTTTTGAGGCGATGTCTCCAACAGAAAGCTGTCCTACTGGTAAACCAAGGCCCTGGAAAGCCACCCGATGAGGAACTTCAAACTCCAGACGGCAATATCCGAGTCTTGTTCCTTTCCAAAACCACTAGGAGCAAGATGCCCTCAATGGACCAAGGCGTGATATCTTCCTTCAAGCAGCTCTATAAGCGGGAGCTCCTGAGGCTAGTGGTTTCCTGCGACAGCTCTACTGCTGACTTTTTGAAGTCTTTTATGCTGAAAGACATGATCTACCTGACAGGCCAGTCGTGGAACATGATACAGGCTGGAAGTATAGAGAAATGCTGGCTTCTCGGCCTAAGAGCGGCATTTGAGAGCAACGCTATGGCAGAGACAGCGGGAGAGGAGTATAGTAGGGTCTTTTCTGACTTAACCAACCTGGCTTCTCTGGTTTACAAACATATGGCCCCTGAGGATGTTGCAGAATGGGTCCACCTTGATGACTCCATCCCAGCTGTGGAGGAGTCGATGGAGGACAGAACTACAGATTCAACTAGCACATCCCCGGCGGCCAGGGACAGTCTAGGAAATGGGGACACCAGTGACGATGGGGGGGACTTAATACCAACTGCTGCAGAGGCCATTCACGGGCTGGAGACTGCCTTATGCTGGCTGGAAGCTCAGAATCCACAGAAAGTGAGCCCACTGAAAATAGTGCAGTTACGTTCCTTAATAACCACAGCACAGCGCCTCCAACAGGCTGAGTTCCAGACCAAAGCTACAGACTGCAGTTCATAACTTACTTGGGGGTGGTCTATAAGACAGGTGGCACCTTGCATAGGTAGTATTACACTATACAGATCGACAATGTGGCAGCAACATGCATCTTTGTCTTGTAGCTTTTCTAGATGTATTTCACTACACCAGAGGTGGTCCTCAAGGCAACCCAACCCAAGGACTTAAGTCAAGACTAGTCAACCCCAGTACTCTAGAGCAGTGGTTCCCAACCCTGGTCCTCAAGTACCCCCAACAGTGCACGTTTTCCAGGTCACCCGGCAGGTACACTCATTATTCAGGCACATTTTAAAAGATCCACATGTGGAGCTAATTATAGCACTTGTGATTCTGTGTGGAGACCTGCAAAACATGTACTGTTGGGGTACTTGAGGACCAGGGTTGGGAACCACTGCTCTAGAGTACAGTTAATGTTTTCCAGTTCTCCTCACTGAAGCACAAGATAAGCAATTAGCTCTACATGTGGACCTTTTAAAATGTGTCAGTGAATAATGCATACACTTGTTCACCTGCTAGGTGGTCTGGAAAACGTGAACGGTTGGTAGCTCTCGAGGACTGCCTTTGGCTACCCATTTTAAGTTTATCCATGCTTGGCCACAGGTGACTTTACTAGCACCTCGTCAATTTAATTAAACCAGCTGTGCTTAGCCATGGGTTCACCTAAAACTTGGACCATTGGGGTGCCTTGAGGACCACGTTTGAGAACCTCTGGGCTACACCACAGTCACCAGTCCATGTGTTCAATACGTTCTTCTGTACCCTTTGCCCTGTGAACCAAGATGTCCACAGGATATAGATCGGTGTCCTTGGTCTCAAAGGGTGTAAAAGCAAAACAGTGTAGTGTATCTGTACTGTTGTTTTCCTGCAGATTGTCAGAAGAGCTGACGCTTAACTTGAGCTTCCATCTATTAGCCAGTGACCCAAATTTTATAGGCAGAGATCCATGAGGTTTCCAAAATGGGGCGAGTTGGCTGTGTGGTGCCCAGAAAGCCCTCCTCTTCTTCCATCAAAGCTCTTGTACTATGGGGGTATAGCGGGTGCCTGAGGTTTGGGCGAGGAGCTTTGGGCAGAATATAACGAGAAGAGATTGTTGCTGTCTGTCCTGTTTGCAGATTTGTTTGAACCCTCAGATTTCTTCATTTGTATCTGTATTCTGACTACATTTACTAAATGTATTGTTCTGTTTTTGAAGCTTTTTGTGCTTTTCATTCATGTCTTTATGTCATCATTCAGAGTTTATATTCTTTACCTCGGAAAAAGCCCTATACGCAAGACCAACCAGGTATTGCCTATAATAAATAACATATGCCTTAAACCTAGCTGGAATTTTACTTGCATCCCATTACAGTCCTCTCTGCCTGATGATAGAAAACACATGGCTGAAACACACAGAACCAAGGGGGAAAAGTCAACGCACCGTAATCCAACTCATCCATTGGACAGTATTGGCGCAGCGCTGCATACTAGTGACACATTAAGGCGAGTTGTGTCCTCTTGCGCAGATGCCAGTTTCTCTGTGCCCACGTTCTGCATGCGCCACCTTCCGGCGCTGATCTGTCACTCAGTGGTGTCCTCCATCTGCAGCCCCATGACCCCTGGGGCATCAGTCTAATACGGGTGAGTCCCGATCTTTACATAGTGTCTACATAAGGAGGTAGACTTGACCGCACATGGTTGACATACAGTAGGTCGACAGTGCTTAAATAAAGTCAACATGACAATTGGCGACAAGTTTTGCTTAAACTCACCATGCACCTTGCCCGTAGGCCAGCGAAGGGACATCCAAGATAGCAGGTGGAATAACACTGTCATGTGACTTTGGTTGCCACCAGTGATTGCCAGTAACGCCAGGACGCGGCTGGCTCACTGATCCGGACACCTACAAACACTGTAAATCAGGCATGTCCAAACTACAGCCCTCCAGCTGTTGTGAAACTACAAGTCCCATCATGCCTTGCCACAGTTTTGCTATTAGGGAATGCTAAAACTATGGCAAGGCATGCTGGGATGTGTAGTTTCACAACAGCTGGAGGGCCACAGTTTGGACAGGCCTGGTGTAAATGCTCTGTTCTGTCATACAATGTTGCCCACATGTCTGTTCTGCTGGATGTGCATTAAATTCCTAGTACAGCTCATTTATAGCTATTGCATTAGTGACAAGTTTTTACAAATGAGTCCGTGCAAATGGTATATACGGTATTATGGTAAAACCGACCGCGGCATCTTCAGTAATAAGATGCTCACCGACGGCTTCTCTGATCCGATGCTGCATCAGAGGACCCAGCATCGGATCAACTGCGTAGGCCATCTGGATAACTCATGCTGTCGGGGCTGGTGAAACCGCTGGCACGTTAATGCTTCCGCAGGATCTGGCACACCCGCTGCATGGTTGTCAGCCTTGTTGAAACCATTTTCTACCCACAATCCCTCAGTATTGGTTTCTGTGGGCCTAATGTGGAGGTGGATGTAGTTGCGTTCGCATCAGTGGTGAAACATGCAAATAAAGTTGCTGCAGGGATCGGTCCTCTGCCCCCAGTCCTGCGGATATGGTGTTTGTTATCTGTCATGTGCCCCATGATTGGAAATATCTGTCCGTGTGTAGTACCCTGGCCCAGAGTGGGAACCGGCTGCCCATCACAGGGAAGAAGGAATCGCTGGTGACATGGGGCAGATTGTGCGTTCCACCACCCAGATCGCATCAGCACCTTACAGTGTGCAGAAGAGATTGCTGCTGTGCGACCTGCCCCAGCTTTAGGCCCACCTGCCGCCATTGCTGCGCTAGATAAGAGAACCTATGCCACAGCGAAGGTCCAGGTACTGAAGTGAAAGCAGCTTTATTTATGCGGGAAGTCCGCGGAATGTGGCAGCAACACATCACTTACAGCACACGGGATTCACTGTAACATCCAGCCGCATGGGGCGGTGTCATTTGGTAGTGCTGGATGTGGGGCAGGTACAAACAATGTCCCCTCAAGCACTCATCCCGGGAATGAGATGGAGAACAGCCTTCGCCGGCGATTCCTTCAGCCGCTAGCTGACGCTGGTCATCGTCTGTCCAGATCCCGGGCCCTTTGGGTTGCAGCTTCCACAGCGTTCATTACCGTGGCTCTCAGCCCCCCCTTTTCCAGTTCATGGAGGCCGTGTATCGTTGTCCCTCCGGGGGTGCAGACATCTGAGCGGAGCTTAGCCGGGTGGTCGCCAGTCTCTAGAATCATCTTTGCAGCCCCCTAAATGACAGAATAAATATATCAGAAGGGGAAGACGCCAGCAGGATGTGATCCCTATATGAGAAGAGGACGGTGAGGAACATTTTTAGTAATGGTGTAGCCTGAGCAAGAGCGATGCTCCCCGCCACAGAGGCGCAACAGGGGGATTTGATGGATATTGTCCAAATTTTGACAACTCAACTCCCCTTAAGTGTGAAGTTTTGGTTTTTGTCACCAACACCATGGATCACTCCCCCAGGAATAGGAGGGGATTTGAACCAGTTTATGAATACTGATTCCCTTAGTAGTCTGTAGGGCTTATAAACACAGTTTTAGCGATTTGTCTAACTATATAAAACTAGAAATGTTACATACGTGTCACAATCTGCATCTATGACCACATATTGCCCTATTATCATGGAACAGCATTTTAACACAAGGGTTTGTTTTGTTTGTGAAAACATTAATAAGAAAAACCCAAACTAATTATTGTTATGGTTCAAAAATGCTCTTATCATGGGACCTACTTTGTGTTTAATGTGTTAAATATATTTTTAATCACTACCCCTAGATCAGGGGTCCTCAAACTATTTTGAGGACCCCGGCAAGTTACTGCAGAAGGTCATCACATCACACGTGAAGTCCTCATACAGCACATACATGGCAGCATTGTGGGGGCACAGAGTGATGGGAGGAGTCTAATATACCATAACCCATCACATCACACGTGTAGTCAGCAGACGGCACATACATGGCAGCATTGTGGAGGCACAGAGTGATGGGAGGAGTCTAATATACCATAACCCATCACATCACAGGTGTAGTCAGCAGACAGCACATACATGGCAGCATTGTGGAGGCACAGAGTGATGGGAGGAGTCTGATATACCATAACCCATCACATCACACGTGTAGTCAGCAGACAGCACATACATGGCAGCATTGTGAGGGCACAGAGTGATGGGAGGAGTCTGATATACCATAACCCATCACATCACACGTGTAGTCAGCAGACAGCACATACATGACAGCATTGTGGAGGCACAGAGTGATGGGAGGAGTCTGATATACCATAACCCATCACATCACAGGTGTAGTCAGCAGACAGTACATACCTGGCAGCATTGTGGGGGCACAGAGTGATGGGAGGAGTCTAATATACCATAACCCATCACATCACACGTGTAGTCAGCAGACAGCACATACATGGCAGCATTGCGGAGGCACAGAGTGATGGGAGGAGTCTGATATACCATAACCCATCACATCACACGTGTAGTCAGCAGACAGCACATACATGGCAGCATTGTGGAGGCACAGAGTGATGGGAGGAGTCTGATATACCATAAACCCATCACATCACAGGTGTAGTCAGCAGACAGCACATACATGGCAGCATTGTGGAGGCACAGATGATGGGAGGATTCTGATATACCATAACCCATCACATCACACGTGCAGTCAGCAGACAGCACAAACATGGCAGCATTGTGGAGGCACAGAGTGATGGGAGGAGTCTGATATACCATAACCCATCACATCACACGTGTAGTCAGCAGACAGCACATACATGGCAGCATTGTGGAGGCACAGAGTGATGGGAGGAGTCTGATATACCATAACCCATCACATCACACGTGTAGTCAGCAGACAGCACATACATGGCAGCATTGTGGGGGCACATAGTGATGGGAGGAGTCTAATATACCATAACCCTCACATCACACGGGTAGTCAGCAGACAGCACATACATGGCAGCACTGTGGGGGCACAGATGATGGGAGGATTCTGATATACCATAACCCATCACATCACACGTGTAGTCAGCAGACAGCACATACATGGCAGCATTGTGGAGGCACAGAGTGATGGGAGGAGTCTGATATACCATAACCCATCACATCACACGTGTAGTCAGCAGACAGCACATACATGGCAGCATTGTGGAGGCACAGAGTGATGGGAGGAGTCTGATATACCATAACCCATCACATCACACGTGTAGTCAGCAGACAGCACATACATGGCAGCATTGTGGGGGCACATAGTGATGGGAGGAGTCTAATATACCATAACCCCTCACATCACACGGGTAGTCAGCAGACAGCACATACATGGCAGCATTGTGGAGGCACAGAGTGATGGGAGGAGTCTGATATACCATAACCCATCACATCACACGTGTAGTCAGCAGACAGCACATACATGGCAGCATTGTGGAGGCACAGAGTAATGGGAGGAGTCTAATATACCATAACCCATCACATCACACATGTAGTCAGCAGACAGCACATACATGGCAGCATTGTGGAGGCACAGAGTAATGGGAGGAGTCTAATATACCATAACCCATCACATCACATGTGTAGTCAGCAGACAGCACATAGATGGCAGGAGTCTAATATACCATAACCCATCACATCACACGTGTAGTCAGCAGATAGCACATACATGGCAGCATTGTGGGGGCACATAGTGATGGGAGGAGTCTGATATACCATAACCCATCACATCATATGTGTAGTCAGCAGACAGCACATAAATGGCAGCATTGTGGAGGCACAGAGTGATGGGAGGAGTCTGATATACCATAACCCATCACATCACACGTGTAGTCAGTAGCGGAGTCTAATATACCATAACCCATCACATCACACGTGTAGTCAGCAGACAGCACATACATGGCAGCATTGTGGAGGCACAGAGTGATGGGAGGAGTCTGATATACCATAACCCATCACATCACACGTGTAGTCAGCAGACAGCACATACATGGCAGCATTGTGGGGGCACTGAGTGATGGGAGGAGTCTGATATACCATAACCCATCACATCACATGTGATGTCAGCAGACAACACATACATGGCAGCATTGTGGAGGCACAGAGTGATGGGAGGAGTCTGATATACCATAACCCATCATATCACACGTGTAGTCAGCAGACGGCACATACATGACAGCATTGTGAA
Source organism: Crinia signifera (assembly GCF_055691185.1). Taxonomy (NCBI): domain Eukaryota; kingdom Metazoa; phylum Chordata; class Amphibia; order Anura; family Myobatrachidae; genus Crinia; species Crinia signifera. The sequence goes on from NC_139221.1 coordinate 329,367,858, forward strand.
GGCACAGAGTGATGGGAGGAGTCTAATATACCATAACCCATCACATCACACGTGTAGTCAGCAGACGGCACATACATGGCAGCATTGTGGAGGCAGAGTGATGGGAGGAGTCTGATATACCATAACCCATCACATCACACGGGTAGTCAGCAGACAGCACATACATGGCAGCATTGTGGAGGCACAGAGTGATGGGAGGAGTCTAATATACCATAACCCATCACATGTGTAGTCAGCAGACAGCACATACATGGCAGCATTGTGGAGGCACAGAGTGATGGGAGGAGTCTAATATACCATAACCCATCACATCACACGTGTAGTCAGCAGACAGCACATACATGGCAGCATTGTGGGGGCACAGAGTGATGGGAGGAGTTAATATACCATAACCCATCACATCACACGTGTAGTCAGCAGACAGCACATACATGGCAGCATTGTGGGGGCACAGAGTGATGGGAGGAGTCTAATATACCATAACCCATCACATCACACGTGTAGTCAGCAGACGGCACATACATGGCAGCATTGTGGAGGCAGAGTGATGGGAGGAGTCTGATATACCATAACCCATCACATCACACGGGTAGTCAGCAGACAGCACATACATGGCAGCATTGTGGAGGCACAGAGTGATGGGAGGAGTCTAATATACCATAACCCATCACATGTGTAGTCAGCAGACAGCACATACATGGCAGCATTGTGGAGGCACAGAGTGATGGGAGGAGTCTAATATACCATAACCCATCACATCACACGTGTAGTCAGCAGACAGCACATACATGGCAGCATTGTGGGGGCACAGAGTGATGGGAGGAGTTTAATATACCATAACCCATCACATCACACGTGTAGTCAGCAGACAGCACATACATGGCAGCATTGTGGGGGCACAGAGTGATGGGAGGAGTCTAATATACCATAACCCATCACATCACACGTGTAGTCAGCAGACAGCACATACATGGCAGCATGGCACACTGACTGAGATTAGAAAAGTAATCAGTCTGATGGTCAGCAACATGGAGTCGCGACCCCACAATGAGAAGGTCAGGACCCACTTTAGGGTCAGGACCAGTGGCGTAACTACCGAGGGTGCAGGGGGTGCAGCTGCTATGGGGCCCACTGCTCCCTGTCACACCACCATGCCTGGCCCAACTATCACGCAGCTGCCGCTTGGAGAGAGTGCCACAATGTGAAGGCTGCCGCCGGGATTAAGCTTCAGTTACCTCAGAGGTAGCTAGCCAGAGAAGCAGGCACAGTGGCATCATGGGGATTGTAGTTTATCTTTAACTGGTCACACTTTGTGCAGTTAACGATAAACTACAAATCCCATGAGTCCATTGGGTACTTGTGTACTAGCACGGCGCCCATCGCATCGCAGAACATAAGGCATGCGATGCGAGCCGAGGTTATACAATTTTAAATTGTATACCATCGCATTGTATGCCATTCTATCGCATATACAATGGTATGCGATTTAAAATTGTATAAGCACCCTAAAAGGTTTTCCCATGTTAAAAGTGGCCCCTATAAGTTAATTAAACGTGTTGGGTGCTTACTATGTTAAAAGCTCCCCCAACGGCACCCCCACTATCAACGCCAACCCGAAGCGTGGCGAGCGGCGGCGGTACGCGTCCTACGACCATTTCATACCCCCACTATCCACGTTGGCGTGGAGTTGATTTTATATAGTGTGGCGAGCGCACCGAGCACGAAGCGTGGCGAGCAGACGCGGAATACATGTAGAGTAATACGCGTCCGCTCGCCATGCTTCGGGCTCGGTCCGCTCGCCACACTATATAAAATCAACTCCACGCCGACGTGGATAGTGGGGGTATGAAATGGTTGTAGGACGCATACCGCCGCCGCTCGCCACGCTTCGGGTTGACGTTCATAGTTGGCGTTGATAGTGGGCGTTGCATTTAACATTGTAAGCCCCCATTAGGGTGCTTATACAATTAAACATCGTATAGGGGGCTTATACAATTTAAAAGGTGCGATTATATGTCGTGCGACCTAATATCGTGGGCGCCGTGCTAGTACACAAGTACCGTCCATTGTGCACTGCTTTAATCCAGAGAGAATGCCGACGCTGACATCCTGCTGCATAATATGAAAACAAAGATCCGCGTCGGCAGTCCAGTCTGTGCAGGGAGGCCCTGGGCCGCTGCTCCCCCTGCACGCACCCTGTCACACCTGAGCAGTGGTCAGCGCGGCAGTTACATGCAGGAGCGTGGAGGGGAGGAACGATCGCGCTGCAAGTATGAAACGGCAGCCGGCAGGGAAGGAGGACCCAGGCCACCAAGAGGAGCTGGACGGGTGAGTGGAGCGGGGGAGGAGAGGAAGGCTGGGGCAGGAGAGGTCAGATGTATTTTCTCTAGATCTATTTATCCAGATACATCTGAAAGCTTTGGCTGTTAATTTTCGCCACTGAACCGGATTTGTCTGCCATTATATTTTGATATTTTTGTAGGAGCTAAAAGCTGCCGCTAGGTGGCACACCTTCTAATTTTAGAAGGGGTCCAAAGAAGACTCTAGTCTCTATAGACCAGGGATGGGGAACCTTCGGCCCTCCAAGCTATTGTTGGTTACTTTACATGTATTCCGCATCCGCTCGGCACACTATATAAAATCAACTCCACGCCGACGTGGATAGTGGGGGTATGAAAAGGTCGGAGGACGCGTACCGCTGCGCTCGCCACGCTTCGGGTTGGCGTTTATCGTGGCGTTGCGTTAACAATGGGGGGGCATTTCACCTAATAATTAACCATCATGGTGGGTATACAATTAAAATTTGGGTCTGGGGGGCATTTTACATTGTAATCAGCCATCAGGGTGGCTGTACAATGTAAAATCGGGTCGGTCGCATCGCATGCCATTGTAATGGCATGCGATGCGATAGATTTTAACATTGTATAAAAACGTCTTTAAACCCCGAAAATCTAGTCCATCGGGTCCCATCGCATACCTTAAGTTATGGTATACGATGGGACCCGACAGGCGCCGTGCTAGGAAACAAGTACCATTTATTTATTACCAGTTATTTATATAGCGCACACATATTCCACAGTGCTGTACAGAGACTATTATTACCAGTTATTATATAGCGCACACATATTCCACAGCTCTGTACAGAGATTATTATTGCCAGTTATTTATATAGCGCACACACATCCCGCAGCGCTGTACAGAGACTTATTACCAGTTATTATATAGCGCACACATATTCTGCAGCGCTGTACAGAGACTATTATTACCAGTTATTATATAGCGCACACATATTCCACAGTGCTGTACAGAGACTATTATTACCAGTTATTATATAGCGCACACATATTCCACAGCGCTGTACAGAGAATATTACCAGTTATTATATATCGCACACATATTCCGCAGTGCTGTACAGAGAATATTATTACCAGTTATTATATAGCGCACACATATTCCGCAGCACTGTACAGAGACTATTATTACCAGTTATTATATAGCGCACACATATTCCACAGCGCTGTACAGAGAATATTACCAGTTATTATATAGCGCACACATATTCCGCAGTGCTGTACAGAGAATATTATTACCAGTTATTATATAGCGCACACATATTCCACAGCGCTGTACAGAGAATATTACCAGTTATTATATAGCGCACACATATTCCGCAGTGCTGTACAGAGAATATTATTACCAGGTATTATATAGCGCACACATATTCCGCAGCGCTGTACAGAGAATATTATTACCAGTTATTTATATAGCGCACACATATTCCGCAGAGCTGTACAGAGCCCCAGTGGAGCTTACAATCTATATTCCCTACCACATGTACACGCACACACAGACATTCTAGGGTTAATTTGTTAGGAGCCAATTAGCCTACCAGTATATTTTTGTATTGTGGGAGGAAACCAGAGTACCCGGAGGAAAACCACACAAGCACGGGGAGAATTTACAAACTCTGCACAGTTACAGTCATGACGGGAATGGAACCCATGACCTCAGCGCTAAAAGGGAGTAATGCTAACCATTACACAGTCCATCCTGCCCTGCACTCACCAGCAGAGTCTGGGCTGCAATGCGCCGGGACAGGTCACTCGGCATTCCCATCTTCACTGCTCCATCCGTTAAGGCTTCCGCAAACAAGTAAACCTGATAAGAGATGCAACAAGTGTGAATAGATTGTGAGTTGTCGTTCAGAATCACTCTCCTCCCTCCCGACTCACCACTGCCACCAGGCTGCTCTCTCCTCAGATTCACTTCCCCCAGACTCACTCCCAGGCTGCCTTTCCCCCAGGCTCTTTCTGCTGATCCCACACTGCCCTTCCCGATCCCAGGCTCTCTTCAGTTCCCAGGCTGTCCTGCCCACAGGCTATCTATTCAGCTCCCAGGCTGCCCTTCCCCAAGGCGCTCTCTTCACCTACAAGGCTGCCCTTCCCCAGGCTCTCTCTTCCCCTACCAGGCTGCCCTTCCCCAGGCGCTCTCTTCCCCTCCCAGGCTCTCTCCCACTCTCAGGCTGCATTCCACCCAAGACTCTCTCCCACTCTCAGGCTGCCTTCCACCCCAGACTCTCTCCCACTCTCAGGCTGCCCATCCACCCCAGACTCTCTCCCACTCTCAGGCTGCCCATCCACCCCAGACTCTCTCCCAATACTAGGCTGACTTCCGCCCCAGATGCTCTCCAACTCTCAGGCTGCCTTCCACCCCAGGCTCTCTACCGGTCCCAGACTGTCCTTCCCCCATGACCATCCTGCTCCCAGGCTGTCCTTCTCCTAGGCTCTCTCTGCTAATCCAAGACTGCACTTCCCGATCCCAGGCTGCCCTTCCCCCAGGCTCTCTGTCTGCCGATCCCAGGCTGACCTGCCCCAAGATTGTCTCTTCCGCGCCCAGGCTGCCATTTCCCAGGCTCTCTCTTCCCCGATCAGGCTGCCCTTCCCCAAGGAACTCTCTTCCCCTATCAGGCTGCCCTGGAACTCTCTTCCCCTATCAGGCTGCCTTCCACCCCAGACTCTCTCCCACTCCCAGGCTACCTTCCGCCTCAGGCTCTCTGCCGATCCCAGACTGCCCTTCCCCTAGGCTCTCTCTGCTGATCCCAGACTGCACTTCCCGATCCCAGGCTGCCCTTCCCCTAGGCTCTCTCTGCTGATCCCAGACTGCACTTCCCGATCCCAGGCTGCCCTTCCCCCAGGCTCTCTCTCCCGCTCCCAGGCTGCCCTTCCCCCAGACTCTCTCCTGTTTTCAGACTTAAGGCCCCCACACACTAGAAAGATTTTTTGTCCAATTGTCCGATTTCCGAAACGATTGTACGATATAAAATACATTTCCCGACTTAACCGCCCCTCACCTTTTAAATCTGCTGACATCCTGCCACTTAGCGACCGCTCTCTAATGACTCACCCTGCCCTCACCCCACACTCACATAGGCCACTCCGCTGCCACTGAGTCCTGTGTGGATATCAATGTAGGTCTCCGTAATCTCCTCACACATCCCACATTCAGAAATAAGGCTCTTTAACATGTCTGCCTCCTGCTGGTCGACACAGGAACCGCGAGAGAATACCATCGCCCCCTCCTGGATTAGACACGGCAGGTTGGGACACATGCGGATAACCTTGGTACCAGGAGGAGATAACTGGAGAAGACAGTAAAGGTGCTTAGGTCCCTGCAGGCTCTGTGCTGGGAAATAACACATTGGGGAACAAAGCCCAAGATCCCCACAGTAATAAGCCGGGTACCGACACAAGGGGCTATTCTGCCCATGGAAACTACTGTCCATGTGCGGCCGGACCCAGAAGACAAGTGGCAACCTGCGCGACACTGGTGCTAATGTCCCACAAATAACACATTATTATTGCATCCAAGGAAAAGTGGGACTATTAATAAACCAGTCCCTAAGGACCAGAAATATCAAGCTTCAGAAAGTGATAAAGTAGAGAGTGATGAACAACCCGTCATTCAGCTCCTAACTACCATTTTTCAGAGCCAGTCTGTAACATGACAGTTAGGCTGTTAGATTATCACTCTCCACTTCATCACTTTTTGAAGCCTGATATTTCTGGTCCTTAGGGACTGGTTTATTAAAAGTCCCACATTCCCAAATGTGGCCCCAGTGCTTGGGAGAACCACCGGCTCTGCCGCCCCAGTGCTTGGGAGCCCCACCAGCTCTGCCGTCCCAGAGTGCTTGGGAGCACCACCAGCTATACCGCCACAGTGCTTGGGAGCACCACCAGCTATACCACCACCAACTATACCACCACAGTGCTCGGGAGCACCACCAGCCTATACTACCCCAGTGCTTGGGAGCACCACCAGCTATACCGCCCCAGTGCTTGGGAGCACCACCAGCTATACTGCCACAGTGCTTGGGAGCACCACCAGCTATACCACCACAGTGCTTGGGAGCACCACCAGCTATACCACCACCAGCTATACCACCCCAGTGCTTGGGAGCACCACCGGCTATACTACCCCAGTGCTTGGGAGCACCACCAGCTATACTACCCCAGTGCTTGGGAGCACCACCAGCTATACCACCCCAGTGCTTGGGAGCACCACCGGCTATACTACCCCAGTGCTTGGGAGCACCACCAGCTATACCGCCCCAGTGATTGGGAGCACCACCAGCTATACTACCCAGTGCTTGGGAGCACCACCAGCTATACTACCCCAGTGCTTGGGAGCACCACCAGCTATACTACCACAGTGCTTGGAGGAGCACCACCAGCTATACTACCACAGTGCTTGGGAGCACCACCAGTGTGTCCCACTCACCTGTTCCAGGCTTTTCAGAGACACTCCGGCAGCCATTGAAATGATCACATGATTGCTGGTTACGGCAGATGAAATCTCTGCCATAACGGTGGGTACCAGATGCGGCTTTGTCGCCAGGAAAATGACATTACACTCGTACAGAACTGCGACATTGGAGTGGGTTGTGTTGCAGCCTTGAGCCTGTGGGTTCAACCAATGGATTAGCAAGAAGTTAATTACTATATATTGGGTGACACCCATTGTGGGGTGGGGGTTTCCCTGTTACGGTGGGATCCTTATAATATGAAATTACACATGGAACAGATCCACCACCTACACCTCGCTTATATGTAAATCATATTGTATCACACTTACCCGGAAATACTCCAAGTTGGTGTCCGACGGAGCGCTGACCGTAATGTGCTGGACCGGAACTTTCCCTAAAGCAGGACACAGCACAACATAAACCCACACATGAGGAGATATGCTGGCAGCATGGTGATCTACACATGTGATAGAAAGTACAGGGAGCGGGGGGCAGACCGAGCGCAGACACAGGGCGGGGGCAGACCGAGCGCAGACACAGGGCGGGGGGCAGACCGAGCGCAGACACAGGGCGGGGGGCAGACCGAGCGCAGACCGAGCGCAGACACAGGGCGGGGGGGCAGACCGAGCGCAGACACAGGGCGGGGGGCAGACCGAGCGCAGACACAGGGCGGGGGCAGACCGAGCGCAGACACAGGGCGGGGGGCAGACCGAGCGCAGACACAGGGCGGGGGGCAGACCGAGCGCAGACACAGGGCGGGGGGCAGACCGAGCGCAGACACAGGGCGGAGGGCAGACCGAGCGCAGACACAGGACGGGGGGGCAGACCGAGCGCAGACACAGGGCGGGGGGCAGACCGAGCGCAGACACAGGGCGGGGGGCAGACCGAGCGCAGACACAGGGCGGGGGGCAGACCGAGCGCAGACACAGGGCGGGGGGCAGACCGAGCGCAGACACAGGGCGGGGGGCAGACCGAGCGCAGACACAGGGCGGGGGGCAGACCGAGCGCAGACACAGGGCGGGGGTGGCAGACCGAGCGCAGACACAGGGCGGAGGGCAGACCGAGCGCAGACACAGGGCGGGGGGCAGACCGAGCGCAGACACAGGGCGGAGGGCAGACCGAGCGCAGACACAGGACGGGGGGGCAGACCGAGCGCAGACACAGGGCGGGGGGGCAGACCGAGCGCAGACACAGGGTGGGGGGGCAGACCGAGCGCAGACACAGGGCGGGGGGGCAGACCGAGCGCAGACACAGGGCGGGGGGGGGGCAGACCGAGCGCAGACACAGGGCGGGGGGGCAGACCGAACGCAGACACAGGGCGGGGGGGGCAGACCGAGCGCAGACACAGGGCGGGGGGGGCAGACCGAGCGCAGACACAGGGCGGGGGGGCAGACCGAGCGCAGACACAGGGCGGGGGGGGCAGACCGAGCGCAGACACAGGGCGGGGGGGCAGACCAAGCGCAGACACAGGGCGGGGGGGCAGACCGAGCGCAGACACAGGGCGGGGGGGCAGACCGAGCGCAGACACAGGGCGGGGGGCAGAACAAGCGCAGAGGGTACGGAGGGTCAGTGGGGAGCATGGGGTGACTGAGCAGGGAAAGGGCAGAGGGACAGTGGGGAGAGCGTGGGGTGACTGAGCAGGGAAAGGGTATGGGGGGTCAGCGGGGAGTGTGGGGTGACTGAGCAGGAAGAGGGTATGGGGGGGTCAGCGGGGAGTGTGGGGTGACTGAGCAGGGAGAGGGTATGGGGGGTCAGCGGGGAGTGTGGGGTGACTGAGCAGGGAGAGGGTATGGGGGGTCAGCGGGGAGTGTGGGGTGACTGAGCAGGGAGAGGGTGTGGAGGGTCAGTGGGGAGTGTGGGGTGACTGAGCAGGGAGAGGTTATGGGGGGTCAGTGGGGAATGTGGGGTGACGGAGCAGGGAGAGGGTATGGGGGGGGTCAGTGAGGAGTGTGGGGTGACAGCAGGGAGAGGGTGTGGGGGGGGGTCAGCGGGGAGTGTGGGGTGATGGAGCAGGGAGAGGGTATGGGGGGTCAGCGGGGAGTGTGGGGTGACTAAGCAGGGAGAGGGTGTGGAGGGTCAGCGGGGAGTGTGGGGTGACGGAGCAGGGAGAGGGTATGGGGGGTCAGCGGGGAGTGTGGGGTGACAGCAGGGAGAGGGTGTGGGGGGTCAGCGGGGAGTGTGGGATGACGGAGCAGGGAGAGGGTATGGGGGGTCAGCGGGGAGTGTGGGGTGACTGAGCAGGGAGAGGGTATGGGGGGTCCGTGGGGAATGTGGGGTGACAGCAGGGAGAGGGTGTGGAGGGTCAGTGTGGGGTGACAGCAGGGAGAGGGTATGGAGGGTCAGTGAGGAGTGTGTGGTGACAGCAGGGAGAGGGTGTGGAGGGTCAGTGTGGGGTGACAGCAGGGAGAGGGTATGGACTGTCAGTGAGGAGTGTGGGGTGACAGCAGGGAGAGGGTGTGGAGGATCAGTGGGGAGTGACAGCAGGGAGAGGGTGTGGAGGGTCAGTGTGGGGTGACAGCAGGGAGAGGGTATGGAGGGTCAGTGAGGAGTGTGGGGTGACAGCAGGGAGAGGGTATGGAGGGTCAGTGAGGAGTGTGGGGTGACAGCGGGGAGACTAGAGGGTGTGGAGGGTCAGTGAGGAGTGTGGGGTGACAGCAGGGAGAGGGTATGGAGGATCAGTGTGGGGTGACAGCAGGGAGAGGGTATGGAGGGTCAGTGAGGAGTGTGGGGTGACAGCAGGGAGAGGGTATGGAGGATCAGTGGGGGGTGACAGCAGGGAGAGGGTATGGAGGATCAGTGGGGGGTGACAGCAGGGAGAGGGTATGGAGGATCAGTGGGGGGTGACAGCAGGGAGACTAGAGGGTGTGGAGGGTCAGTGGGGAGTGTGGGGTGACTGAGCAGGGAGAGAGTATGGGGGGTCAGTGGGGAGTGTGGGGTGACTGAACAGGGAGAGGGTATGGGGGGTCAGTGAGGAGTGTGGGGAGACAGCAGGGAGAGGGTGTGGGGGGGGGGGGTCAGCAGGGAGTGTGGGGTGACGGAGCAGGGAGAGGGTATGGGGGGTCAGCGGGGAATGTGGGGTGACTGAGCAGGGAGAGGGTATGGGGGGTCAGCGGGGAGTGTGGGGTGACTAAGCAGGGAGAGGGTGTGGAGGGTCAGCGGGGAGTGTGGGGTGACGGAGCAGGGAGAGGGTATGGGGGGTCAGCGGGGAGTGTCGGGTGACAGCAGGGAGAGGGTGTGGGGGGGGCAGCGGGGAGTGTGGGATGACGGAGCAGGGAGAGGGTATGGGGGGTCAGCGGAGAGTGTGGTGACTGAGCAGGGAGAGGGTATGGGGGGTCCGTGTGGAATGTGGGGTGACAGCAGGGAGAGGGTGTGGAGGGTCAGTGTGGGGTGACAGCAGGGAGAGGGTATGGACTGTCAGTGAGGAGTGTGGGGTGTGGGGTGACAGCAGGGAGAGGGTGTGGAGGATCAGTGGGGGGTGACAGCAGGGAGAGGGTGTGGAGGGTCAGTGTGGGGTGACAGCAGGGAGAGGGTATGGAGGGTCAGTGAGGGGTGACAGCAGGGAGAGGGTATGGAGGGTCAGTGAGGAGTGTGGGGTGACAGCAGGGAGAGGGTATGGAGGGTCAGTGAGGAGTGTGGGGTGACAGCGGGGAGACTAGAGGGTGTGGAGGGTCAGTGAGGAGTGTGGGGTGACAGCAGGGAGAGGGTATGGAGGATCAGTGTGGGGTAACAGCAGGGGGAGGGTATGGAGGGTCAGTGAGGAGTGTGGGGTGACAGCAGGGAGAGAGTATGGAGGATCAGTGGGGGGTAACAGCAGGGAGACTAGAGGGTGTGGAGGGTCAGCGGGGGTGCAATGTTACCAGCCAGGATGATGCCTCCCAGGAGCCCCCGCGCCATCTTGCCGGCCCCGATACATCCCACTCTCCGCTCAGTCCCGGCCGCCGCCATCTCTCCGGGAACACGCTGTGACAGGGGGGCGGGGCCTGGGACCACGTTGTACACATAGAACAGTGGGCGCGGCCACACTGACAGAGACCGAGGTGATTGGCCGCTGGTCTCTGACGTCAGGCTTTTACTTATATAAAACACTTCTGTACAACGTGGGATTCTCCATAGGAGAGAGAAGAGGTTGGGACCGTCATTTACTGCACCGGCCACCCTATACCATGGCTGTTCCCCCTGTACTGCACCGGCCACCCTATTCCCTGGCTGTACCTCCTGTACTGCACCGGCCACCCTATACCCTGGCTGTACCTCCTGTACTGCACCGGCCACCCTATACCCTGGCTGTACCTCCTGTACTGCACCGGCCACCCTATACCCTGGCTGTACCTCCTGTACTGCACCGGCCACCCTATACCCTGGCTGTACCTCCTGTACTGCACCGGCCACCCTATACCCTGGCTGTACCTCCTGTACTGCACCGGCCACCCTATACCCTGGCTGTACCTCCTGTACTGCACCGGCCACCCTATACCCTGGCTGTACCTCCTGTACTGCCCCTGCTCTGCCACCCTATACCCTGGCTGTACCTCCTGTACTGCACCGGCCACCCTATACTCTGGCTGTACCTCCTGTACTGCACCGTCCACCCTATACTCTGGCTGTACCTCCTGTACTGCACCGGCCCACCCTATACCATGGCTGTCCTGTCCTGTACTGCACTGGCCACCCTATACCATGGCTGTCCTGTCCTGTACTGCACTGGTTGCCCTATACCATGGCTGTCCCTCCTGTACTGCACCGGCCACCCTATACCCTGGCTGTACCCTGTACTGTACCAGCCACCCTATACCCTGGCTGTACCTCCTGTACTGCACCGACCACCCTATACCTTGGCTGTACCTCCTGTACTGCACCGGCCACCTATACCCTGGCTGTACCTCCTGTACTGCACCGGCCACCCTATACCCTGGCTGTACCTCCTGTACTGCACCGGCCACCCTATACCCTGGCTGTACCTCCTGCGCTACACCGGCCACCCTATACCCTGGCTGTATCTCCTGTGCTACACCGGCCGCCCTATACCCTGGCTGTACCTCCTGTACTGCACCGGCCACCCTATAAGCTGGCTGTACCTCCTGTACTGCACCGGCTACCTTGTACTATCCCTGGTGCTCGTGTACTGCACCAGGCGCTGTATACTATCCCAGCTCTCCTATATAACCTGATGCTGTACTGGCTTGCCCTATGCTGTCCTGTACCGGCTACCTTATACTGTCCCTGGCTGCTCCTCCTTGTATTGAACTGACTGCACTGGCCGCCCTATACCATTCCTGCTCCTACAGTACTGCTCTATACCTTCCCTGCCCCTCCTTGTACTGCTGGTCTACCCTCTACCGTTCCTGCTCCTCCTGTACTGCCCTGTACCTTCCCTGCCCCTCCTCCTCCTCCCTGTGCTGCTGGTCTACCCTCTACCGCTCCTGCTCCTACAGTACTGCTCTGTACCTTCCTGCCCCTCCTTGTACTGCTGGTCTACCCTGTACTGTCCCTGCACATCCTGTACTGTGCTGTACCTTCCTGCCCCCCTTGTACTTCTGGTCTACCCTGTACTGTCCCTGCACCTCCTGTACTGTGCTGTACCTTCCCTGCCCCCCTTGTACTGCTGGTCTACCCTGTACTGTCCCTGCTCCTCCTGTACTGCCCTGTACCTTCCCTGCCCCCCCCCCCCTTGTACTGCTGGTGTACCCTGTACCGTTTCTGCTCCTGTACTGCCCTGTACATTACCGGCCCCCCCTTGTACTAACTGCTGGTCTACCCTGTACCGTTCCTGCTCCTCCTGTACTGCCCTGTACCTTCCCTGTCCCCCCTTGTACTGCTGGTCGGTACTTATCTATTATCACGGCGCCCGGTTGGATTGATTGTATGCCTTAACGTTAAGGCATACAATCAGATGCGATTTTGCGGTAAAATCGCGTCCATCGCATGCGATACGATCGACGCGATTTCTCCATAGGAATCAATGTTAAATGGTTCCAAATGGTCCCTGACACCTGATTTCACTTTAAGGGCAATGTTAAATGCCCCCCAGGGCCCCCCATTAGGTGTATTAGCCCAAATGCCCTCGCATTGTTAATGCCACCCCACCATCAACGCCAACCCGAAGCGTGGCGAGCGGCAGCGGTACGCGTCCTCAGACCTTTTCAAATCTCCACTATCCACGTCGGCGTGGAATTGATTTTATTTAGTGTGGCGAGCTGACGAGAAATACGAGCCCGAAGCGTGGCGAGCGGACGAGGAATATGAGCCTGAAGCGTGGCGAGCGGACGAGGAATACGAGCCCAAAGCGTGCGCTCGCCACGCTTCGGGCTCGTATTCCGCGTCCCCTCGCGGGGCTCGCCACGTAAAATCAACTCCACGCCGACGTGGATAGTCGAGGTATGAAAAGGTCGGAGGACACGTAACGCCGCCCCTCACGCTTCGGGTTGGTGTTGATGGTGGGGTGGCGTTAATGAGGGGGCATACACCTAATGGGGGGCCTGGGGTGCATTCAACATTGCCCCTAATGTGAAATGGGGTGTCAGGGAACATTTGGAACCATTTAAAATTGATTCCTATGGAAAAATCGTGTCCATCGCATGCAAAAAATCGGGCGCCGTGATAATACGTAAGTACCTGCTAGTCTACCCTGTACCATTCCTGCTCCTCCTGTACTGCCCTGTACCTTCCCTGCCCCTCCTTGTACTGCTGGTCTACCCTGTACCGTTCCTGCTCCTACTGTACTGCCCTGCCCCTCCTTGTTCTGCTGGTCTACCCTGTACCGTTCCTGCTCCTCCTGTACTGCCATGTACTTTCCTGCGCCCCCTTATACTGCTGGTCTACCCTGTACTGTCCCTGCTCCTCCTGTGGTGCCCTGTACCTTCCCTGCTCCTCCTTGTACTGCTGGTCTACCCGGTACCGTTCCTGCTCCTCCTGTACCTCCCTGCCCCCCCCCCTGTACTGCTGGTCTACCCTGTACCGTTCCTGCTCCTCCTGTACTGCACTAGGCGCTGTATACTATCTCAGCTCTCCCTGAATCTAACCTGATGCTGTATTGCTGTACTGGCCCTGTGACCCCTCTGTATTGTGCACTGTACTGCCCCTGTGACACCTCTGTATTGCGCGCTGTACTGCCCTTGTTGCCTGTATTGCGCTCGCTGTACTGCCCCTGTGATATTGTATTTGGGGGGCACGTTAGAGGTAATCTGGTATCACAGTTCTAACCCTCTCTTCTAGGTGTCATAATGTCTCTGGACAGGTGGTGGCTGCTGCTTCTCGCCCTCCTCACCCTACCTACACATACCGGGGCTTTTTTTGGCTGGTTCACCCGCAAGTCCTCAAGTCGGCCCTCTGCACCCCATAAGGAAGCGGATCCGGACCCCAAGACTCTCCCCAATGCCCCGTTTGAGATGACCACAGCGGACGACAACTTCCTGGCTGAAGCCCGACAGCTGGAGCTCTCCCCACTGGACAGCTGTCACTACAAGGTGGGGTCCTGGTACCCCCTTATCCCCTCTGTATCACTATGTAGTGTCCTCAGCTATACGGTATCTCCCTCTCTAGATTGCTAGCTCTTGTGTCTTCATCTCATGGAGGGAGCACAGGCAAATGCATATTTATTGGTATTATAGGGCCAGATGTATTAAAGTGATAAAATGAAAAGTGATAACTAGCCAATCAGCTCCTAGCTTTCATGTTACAGGCTGGGTTAATAATGGCAGTTATGAGCTGTTTGGCTGGTTGTTTATTACTCTCCAATTTATTACTTTTTGAAGGCCCAATACTAGAAAACTGTCAATGTCCTGCTAATGGCGATTGTGTTACAGGTTGTGAGTCTCCTGCGGGCATCGTGTACAGAGATGTCTGAGGAAGAGATTGCAAAACTTGGGGTGACGCTGTTCAACTGCCAGGCGGAGGTAGAGGGCCGCAAGACGTACCCCTGCACTGATGATATGGTGAGTGCCATTGTGCTTGGGGCTATTATGAGGTGCCACCTCCTGGCTGTGATTGGGTAGTGCAGTTAGCATACAGATAATACCAATAAAAATACATGATACTTGGTGGGTGTTGTAGGAATCTGCATGCGGCTATAATGACTGTCAGACCTGTGGGTCAGATTTCCGATTTATCCAACATTGGAGAGCGATAGTACTGGCCAATCAGCTCCTATGTGCCGTGTTACAGGCTGTGTTTGAAAAATGACAGGGAGGTGATTGGCTGGAACTTTATCTCTCTCCAAACTTTGTTAAATCTTATCCGGACACAGTAGCGTTTACCATCGATGGTTCGCCACCAATAATATACGGTTTTACAATTGATGGCTATAAAAGTTTCTCCACCATCGGTATACCATAAGTATAGGGGACCGCGCTTTTTATCCCTCTGGAAATGATCCTCGGTCTGTCTTATGTGGCATCTGCAATGTTGGAAGCCTGACTGCCAGTTGGGTGCATTTTCATGCAAACCTGTAAATAGCTTTTACCCCTACAGGGAATTGGTTTCAGACTCCTCAAATGGCATGTGTTTAGTGCTGTACCGGCAGATAGCTCCTAACTGCCAGACGTACAGTTCTGTATTGAGTGGTTGGTACTTTGTCTCCAAGGTTAGGTGCATCTGCCCCTCTGTATGTCACTGGTAGGGCTTTGAGCTGTGACTAAACAAGTTGGTTTATACCAGGGGATCTCAAACTCTGTCCTCAGGACCCCACACAGTTCACGGTTTCCAAGTCACTCGGCAGGGGCACAGATGCAGTCATTACTCATTGACACATTTTAAAAGGTCCACAGATGGAGCTAATTATTTCACTTGTGATTCTGTGAGGAAACCTGCAAAACATGCACTGTGGGGTCCTGAGGACCGACTTTGGGAACCTGTGGATTATACAGTATGCACGGTGAAGACCCTGATGCCCTCCCTCTGGTTTGTACAATCATGATTTTTACTCATGGAAACATCACTCCAGCGCATTTGTTTGTTTATTTGCCCAGACACTTGCGGAGTGCACGGCGCCCATGGACCCAGACACCTGGAACGCTTATCACATTGTCAGCAATCGGGCGCGCTCAGTCTGCTACGCCACCCGCCAGCTTCACTTCCGCCGCCAGACAGAGCACACTGTCAACACGCTGGTGTCGACTGCCATGGGTCAACTGGAGGCCATGAAAATGCTGAAGGTAATGACGACGCAGAACCAGTGTACATCTGGTATGTCCGGTTAGGGCAGCTGCTGTAAAGGGCTTCTAGGGGGCAATAGTTCCATGTGGTACACAGGGCAGCCCACCAGGCTGGTCACACAATGGGGGGTCTCCTCCATTGCGGCAATAGATAGCAGTGTGTTTGGTCTTTGGGGTGTAGCCCCCAACGCTCAGAATGTCGCCCCTTACTCGGGCACTCAGTAATGGTCGGACGTCTCTTTCGGCAGGACGGGCAGGAGGAGCTGAAGGAGCTGACGTCTGAGTCACTGCAGAAGGTCCTCAGTAGCCAGAAGGATCTGCTATCCCAACAGGAGCAGCTGCAGAGCAACCAGGAGCAGATGGAGACCTCCATCGGCGGCAACCTGGAGATGCTGGCGGAGGAGAAAGCGCTGATCGCCAGTGGGCACCACCTGGTGGCACAGATGATAGAAGGAATCGCCCAGAAGATGGGTACGTAGAACCTCAGGCCATTGGCTCGGACCTTGGCATTCCCCATGTGTGCTGCCACATCAGCTTTTGTCCAGTGTTTTTTACATGTTAAACTTCTGTTAGTTCTGTTCACCCTCAAGTGTCAGTTTCCTCCTGGCAGATTCTCCCCCCCCCCCCCCCCCCCCCCCCCGGCTGGCGCTGAGCTTTAGAGCTAGCTTATTGGCTCTGTAACACAACTGAATGGAGTGATGGGTTCAGGGTTCCATCCTCGGTCCCGGAGCAGCGACTGATTCTGGTCCTGCCTCGGCCGAGCTTCCCCGTACTGAGCTCGCCGCGGCGGTTCTGCCGGTTGAGGAGTTGCCAGGGTTGGGTTTATGGAATTTGGTTTGTCTTTATTTAATGGATCTAGATCTATATTTATCAAAGCTTGGAGAGGGAGAAAGTAGAGATAAAAAGTAGTAACTTATCGGCACCCAACTGTCACTTTTCAACCCAGTCTGTAACATGGCATTTAGGAGCTGGTTGGCTGAAGCTTCATCACTCTCTAAGACTTTAGTGCATCTCCCCTTTTATCTGGTTATTAAAGACCAGTATCTCTCAGTGCCCACTCCATGCCCGACACTTATGTCTTATCAGTGCCCACTCCATGCCCGACACTTATGTCTATAAGTGCCCACTCCATGCCCGACACTTATGTCTATCAGTGCCCACTCCATGCCCGACACTTATGCCATTTCCGCTTGTTCTATCCGTAGAGAATGTGACCGGTCATCTACTGGAGCAGGACGCAGACGTGCAGGAGGGACACCAGATCATTCTGGCCGACCTGTCTGAGGTCCGGGCCCGGTCCCATGAAGTCTACTCCAAAATCGGTAGGATTACACCTGGGGGTAGATTATGCTGCTCTGTGGTCTTCACCTCTTTAAATTTTGCAGTCAAAACCCCCCAAGAAGTGGCGGCCTGTAGTAGGCCAGAATTGCGTATCTACCCCTTGTAATTACCCCTCCTGTCTATCTCCACCCAATGTGCGTCTCTAATGCGGATACTGAGGCACATTAATAATAATGATCTGCTTGTCACTGTCCTGTAATGATGCCTGATCTCCCTGGGGTACTGCGGCTGGCCTGGTACGCTCTCCTGCTGTCCTATGACCCCCGCCAAGGTCCAGGTCAGGTGCTGTGACCCCTCTCTCCTCATGGTGTCTCCTATCTGTGCAGAGTCCAACCTGGCGCTCTTCCTGTCCTACCAGAACAAGAGCGCCCAGTACTTTGATGTCCTTATGGAGAAGCTGCATCGTATGAACCAGAGTCTGGGCACCGTGCTCAATGCCATGGACCACATGCACCGGAGCGTGGAGGACCAGCTCAGCTACATCCAAGCCTTCATCGGCTGGGCCGGTAGGTCGCTGCCAATTCTCAGAACTCGATCTTTGTAAAGCGGCAAACTAATGTGCTGTCCGCTAGTCGATGCCCCTTCTAATACGCCATCCACTGGTGGGATGCACTCCTGGCATTATGTATGCCATTATGCCCCCCCCCCCTATGTTTCTAGATGCGGCCATTAGGCCCCCCTATGGTCCTAGATGCGGCCATTAGGCCCCCCCCTATGGTCCTAGATGCGGCCATTAGGCCCCCCCCTATGGTCCTAGATGCGGCCATTAGGGCCCCCCCCCCTATGGTCCTAGATGCGGCCATTAGCCCCCCCCCTATGGTCCTAGATGCGGCCATTAGGCCCCCCCCTATGGTCCTAGATGTGGCCATTAGGCCCCCCCCCTATGGTCCTAGTTGCGGCCATTAGCCCCCCCCCCCCCCCCCTATGGTCCTAGTTGCGGCCATTAGGGCCCCCCCCCTATGGTCCTAGATGCGGCCATTAGCCCCCCCCCCTATGGTCCTAGATGCGGCCATTAGGGCCCCCCCCCCCCTATGGTCCTCCTAGATGCGGCCATTAGGCCCCCCCCCCCCTGTGGTCCTAGATGCGGCCATTAGGCCCCCCCCCCTGTGGTCCTAGATGCGGCCATTAGGCCCCCCCCCTGTGGTCCTAGATGCGGCCATTAGGCCCCCCCCCCTGTGGTCCTAGATGCGACCATTAGGCCCCCCCCCCTGTGGTCCTAGATGCAGCCATTAGCCCCCCCCCCTGTGGTCCTAGATGCGGTCATTAGCCCCCCCCTGTGGTCCTAGTTGCGGCCATTACACCCTCCCATGGGGCGCTGTAAGCTGCCTACTCCCTAAGGGAATACACATTATAAGGGGTGCGGATCATTGGGGCAACCATGATTTTATATACAATTTAAGAAAGAAAAAAACCTGTATTGACCTTCTGTGACCTCAGGCGTGTTGACATCTTTCCTGTTGACTTATCGTTCGGGACACTATTACAATCCGATGGGAGTTATTATATTATATTGGTACATGTGGTATTGGAGATGTGCTAGGAATAATCTCTGTAAGTATCATATGAATCCACGTGATAGGAGACCACGGATCGATCCTTTGTTGCAGGCGGGAACCTGAACGCTATCTACACGTGTGTCCTTCACGGCGCCTACTTTCTGCTCCTGGCCCTGCTGATGACGTTCCTGCAGATTCCCAGCTTCTCCCGCGCAGTTCTGCTTGTCCTGATTGTGGTGAACGCCCTGTCAGAGCTCAACCACCGCGCCGCGCTGGGATTCCGATCGCTTACTGCGCTGCTGGTGTGTACGGTCATCGGTGAGTCTGGTCGTTCTGTGAACAGAGCCCCCCCTCCTCCCCCCAACACACGCACTCACTGCTGGTCAATGTGCGACATTGCGGGGCCCAGTGCTGCACAGGTTGGTTTCCTGGACCTTAAATCAGTCCAAGGGAATTTGTCCGGTAAGTCGCCGGTATAACAGCCGGTGCTGCAATGTGTGGTATGGGATTATACAGTGATCCGTATAGAACAGGTGACGCTATGGAGGCTCCATGTACTAAATAGACGTCACACATTGTTACAGCCTCTACTTACAGAACTATGAAGGTGAGACCTTCTGGGATATTATTCGGATGGTTACCGGAGCTGTGTGCCCCCGCTGCCGCTCACATCCCTGGCCAACCACCCATATATATAATGTTTTCTATTGAAGCATCAGGTGCCAGGTCCACATACAGGCTGTCGAGTAATACAGTATATAAGTCAGTATACACAAACATGATCAACAAATAGTAGACTTACAAATTATCATAATACAGCAAATCAGATCACATAATGCAAGAAATGGTCCTGGTTGTCCAAAAACGTTTTTAATAGTTGGCGTCTCACCCTCCCCCTGCCGCAGCCACCACCCAGAAAAGATTTTCATGGCGTATGTAAGTCTAAATTCCATTCTCCCTCTAATTACAAATGGATTGGAGGATCATTTGCAGCTAATTGCGTCATATACCATGATGAGTTTTTTTAGGCTTTCATGTTTTTGTGTTTTCAAAGGAGTGAATAGTGGCTATATAGGTTTCCCACACTGGTGTAACTAAAAATTTCGTGCCCCTCTGCCAAAAAAGTTTTTGGCGTGCCCCCTTCACACCCAGGGGGGGGGGGGATGGGCAGAGGGGAACAGATGCTGGGCAGGGAGGGTTTGGTACAAAGAGAGAAGCTGCAGGGTCATTCACAGTGGCGTAGCTACATATGTGGCAGACCCTGCGTTGGCTTGGGGGAGCGGCGCTAGTGGGGTCTGTGGTGGGCGCC
This sequence comes from Crinia signifera, assembly GCF_055691185.1. Lineage (NCBI taxonomy): Eukaryota > Metazoa > Chordata > Amphibia > Anura > Myobatrachidae > Crinia > Crinia signifera. The sequence goes on from NC_139221.1 coordinate 329,387,955, forward strand.
ACTGGCTGAACTGACAGGCGACCCAGGCAGCAGTGAGCGCTGAGCTGGACCCGCCCTGTACATATCTAATGAGCGGGGACCCGCTCATTAAATATGCACTGCGTTGGGTCCCCGTTGATTAGATATGCACAATGTAGGACCAGCTCACTAATTACTGCTGCCTGGGTCGTCTGTCGGCTCAGCCAGTGGTGCCCATAGTCAATCGCCTCATTCTTTAGGGCGCTTGAATTTTTTTTGGCAGGGGGGAGAAATATTTCTAGCTACACAGGAGCTACAGTGGAGGCAAGAGGCCTATTCGCAAACAGATCCATGCTGTAAGATCCTGTGTTCCAGGGACCAGATCTCCTAGAATTAGGGTCACTTCTATTCAGCATGTGCCTGCAAGCTAGGCACTTGCTCATGCTGTCCTAGCCCTGTGCTGAGTTGATGAGGGGGGAGGGGCTGGGCACCACAGAGAGGCAGGTGCAGGGACTTCCCCTGCTGCTCTCAGTACAAACGGAAGCTCTGTCCTCTGCTGCCAGCGCCGCTGCTCTACACTGACAGGCGGAGCCGGAGAGCAGTCACAGCCACCCACATTCATCCCGCCTCCGGCTCCCACAGGTAACTGCACCTCGACCCTGCATTGCTCCTTGAATTCCTGGAACGTGAGAGGCCTCTACACGGATCTATATAGCAGTTTGCCCACAAGGTCCACACCTTGTGTTCACCCAATGTTGAATGGATGAGAAGCTTGTCCATCTTGAAATTCAGGATTAGGAATAAAAGGAAGATACAAATAGTAACAAATCTCCTGGACCAGATGAAAGTATCCCAGATGACCCTAGGATACTAAAAGTATTGAGTTCTGTCATAGCACTACCATTATATCTGATATTCGAGGAATCCATAGAATCGGACGGTACCAAAGGACTGGTGCATAGCTAACAAGGCAATGGGCACCAGTACTTGGTATAAGTCTCACTTTGGGTCTTTTTCCGGGCTTGGGTCCAGTGGTCCTCACTAAGCTGGAGGCTGAATAAGTTTTCACTGGGGAAACGAGAGGTGATATGATTAGTATGTTCAAATACAGGATTGGGAATCATATGGAACTGGGAGATGATTGGTCACTTGAATTTAGAAAAGTTTAAATCCCATTTAGTTTGTGATAAGTCATCGAAGAGTTGTCTTGGTCGAGTGTAATTTGTAATTTGATAATTTGATTGGGAGTCTGCAGAGGGGGGGATTTAAATATGTTCTTAAAGCCGCCATTAAAGTATGAAGATTTTGATAATGTGAATTAGCTTTTTTGGGGGGGTTTGGAAATTTAATCTAGGATGTGACCTCCTCATTGTGGCCTTGGAAGCCCCCCAGAAAAGGTTTGGTTGGTCCCAATGATTAATATTATCTGAATAATTCATCCAACTATCGCTAAGGAATTTGCGAAGGTGGTCAGAAGTATTAGATGGGCTGGAAACGCCAAGGTTTGAATCCACCAGTAAGGTTTGTCCTAGCAAGATTAGGTGAAATAGGGGCATGATCAGATATGAGGATGTTATGAATATCGGTTTTACTTTGGAGACCAAAGAATCACGTATGAGAAGAGTCAATTCTCGACCAAGAGCCACGTACGGCTGAGTGATAAGTAAGGGAATGGTCAGTAGGGTTAGAAGTCTCCAGATATCACTAAGTTGCAATGTAGTTTTAAGTAGATGTCTCGGTCTACACAAAGATAACGGGGTTTTGTGGGGTCGGTTGTTTATCTAGTGTCAGATTATCGATTGAGCTGAAGTCACCTCCTATTAGCAATTCATTTTGACGTTGTGCCAGTTTGTGTTAGTGTCACACTTCAGAAGTCAATGTCAATGTATATGTTGACTAGAGTGTAATTTGTCCCCCAAATAGTGGCATCTAGAATTAGGAAACGGCCCTCAGGGTCAGGCTTTGAGGCTAAAATAGAGTACCGGACCTTTTTGTGAAAGCCTCCTGGTTTTTGTATGTAATTTGGAAGAGACAAGCGCTCACCTAACCATCGGGCTCGTAGTGTGGAATCTCCGCTCGCCTCCCATTGTGTCTCCTGTAAGAAGATATCCGGGCGAATTCTACGCAGATCATTTACCACCCTTTTCCTCTTAAGGAAATTAAGGCCTCCCATGTTCCAGGACTCGAGCGTAAGTGGAGCAGAGGGAACCAAGGGGGTAGTAGGAGGAGGATTAGACTGCATTAACCCAGAGCCAATGTAGGAGACCAACTTGTCTGATAATGTTCACGTATGTTCTGTACAAACATTTAAATGAATGGGCTGTTTTATTGCCGTTTCCATAGTTAATAGCAGTGAAATTAATGCTCTGACCATAGTGTTCAAGCCTCTGGAGTATTCCGTTACTGGGTGCCAACATTGGGGTGTCCGGTGTATTCCCGGGGGATCCTTTGTTAGGTTTCCTTGTCCCCTGAGCAGACCAACATACGATATCAGTCCTGTAATGCCTCCTTTCCACCAAAATGCTGGATCCAACCCCTGGCAGGATTTTTGGGGCACTCAACCAGAGATATTTTTCAAGGACCTTTCTTCTTCTTACTTCATGGCAGCCACACAATGGGTTCATCCCTCTCTCCCCTCGCAATTAGACAGGTAGTTTTTCCCTAGGACACGCCCCCTCTTCCACCAGTACATAGCCAACACCTTCCCCCCTTGTCTCCAGTCTTTTTCCTGTCTCCTAGACAGACAGGGTAGTATAGGTTTTGTTGTTTTTTTCTTACCTACTGGTAGGCGTTACGCTGCCAGTCCTGGGCAGCGTTGGGGTGGCGGTGCCTTTCCCATTTAGAGGTCTGGCCGGCGGCATGTACCTCGCGTGCTGGCGCTGTCAGGAGCCCGGCTGTGAGAGGCAGAAAGTACCGGCGGTTTTCAAACTGGCCGCTGGGTCTCAAGCATATGTCTGAGCGGCGTGTGCTGGGCTTCTAGCGTACGGGTCATCAGGCGTGTAGTCGCGCTGCTCTGACCTAGGCACGCTGTCTCCGCTCGGCGCTGTGACGCGAGCGTGCGGTTCACGGGGCAGGAAGTCAGGTGAGCGTGCGTTCCAAGCGTCGGGATGACGCGCACGCTGCCGGACGCTCCCGGAAGGCGGAAATAGCCTTCTTAATGCGCCTGGCCGGTGTTACAGGCGTTCCTCGTGCTAGTTTGTGCGTGCAAAGCCCTGTGGTACCGGAGACATGGAGGAAGAAGCCTCTCAGAAACTATCTGCATTGCTGCCCAGGTAAGTCCTCTCGGAGGACTTGGTTGTTTTTTACTAGTATACTCAGAGTAGTTAGTGATTACTGTTATTAATCTTCTAGTGTGCCCGTGGGGACTAAGAAGAAAGTGGCCAAGAAGAAACATGTTAGCAAGACATGTATTGGTTGTGATAAGATTTTCACTGGAGAGAATTCATTGTGCCGCAGCTGTGACAAAGGAGCGGATACCAGTATTGGGACTGTTTCCCAGATTAGTGAGCTTATGGCCTGGATGAAAGATAACTTTGTCTCCAAAAAAGAATATCAGGGGAAAAGGTCTAGGTCGCAGACAAGTTTGGTGATGAGGAGGATGATGAGATAGAGGCTGGTGAACTAGTTGAGGAAGAACGGTCCTTTAATCTGGAGTTGGTGGAGGTGGTTCTGAAAGAACTGTATAAAACACTGAACTATAAACAACCAGTGAGAACCGAGTATGACGCTCTGTTTGAGGACAGGTCAAGAAAGGGGTTATGTTTTCCCGTACACAAGGTGGTTAAGGAGATCCTGATTAAGGAGTGGTCCAATGGGGACAAACGGATTGGGCCTGTGAAAAGGACAGAGAAGATGTATCCCATAGAGAATGCAGAGTTTCTAAAGTGGTGCAGTATTCCCAAAATTGATGCGGCGGTGTCCGAAGTCACCACCAAAACCACTATCCCCCTGGAGGACGGCGCATCTCTTAAAGACGCTATGGAGAAGCGTATGGAGAGCGCTTTGAAAAGACTGCACATCTCTAGCGCCACCTCTATAAAATCAGGGGTAGCTATTGCCTCTTTGGCCAGAGCCCTTAGAATATGGTGCGCTTCTTTACAAGAAGATCTGCAGGATAGGGTGGCTAGAGAACAGATGGTCAGCAGTTTGGCCCAAATTCAACTCACTGTTGACTATATATGTGAGGCATCCCTAGACGTGCTGGATTACTCAGCGAAGGCGTTGACCTCTGGAGTAGTGGCAAGGAGAGCCCTGTGGCTCAAGTCCTGGGCAGCAGACGCCCACTCCAAAAATAAGCTGGCAACCTTACCGTTTGAGGGGGAATTCCTTTTCGGCAGTAAACTCAACCAGATGATACAGAGGATGTCGGGTGGGAAGTCAGTTAGACTCCCCCAAGATAAGAGGGGAAGAGGTTTCAATTATTTCCCCAGGCAAAGTTTCAGGCAAGCCAGGGCCTATAGGCCTGGGAGGCCTTTTCGGGAGAGGTATACCTCGGGTATCTCCAGAGCCTTCTTTCAACAGACAGTCAAAAGGGGCGATAAAAAACAGTGACGTGTTGTGTCCCGTGGACAATTTCCAGGTGGCCGGAAGATTGCTGCAGTTTGCCCACGTGTGGGAACAAACGGTACAAGACACCTGGGTTTTAGAGGTGGTGTCCACGGGGTATCGCCTAGAATTTCTTTCAAGACCCAGAAGGGAAAAATTTTTAGTTTAAAAAAATCCAGTTTTGAGGGCAGAGCAGGAGGCACTGGCCCTAAGTATAAAGGATCTGGAGGATTCAGGGGCAGTGGAGCCAGTTCCAGAGACAGAGAAGGGCCTAGGGTTCTACTCCCGTCTGTTCGTGGTAACAAAAAGTTCTGGAGGGTTCAGAACAATCTTGGACCTAAGAGATCTGAACGCCAGAATCTGGAAACGCAAGTTTCACATGGAAACAGCCAAGACTATCCTTATGGGTCTGAGAAGGGGAGACTACATGGTCTCAATAGACCTAAAAGACGCTTATTTCCATGTCCCTATCTATATACCAGACAGAAAATTTCTCAGGTTCTGCGTCAGAGGGAAACATCTTCAGTTTACCTGCCTTCCCTTTGGTCTCACATCCTCACCGAGGGTATTTACAAAAGTACTCATAGTCATGATAGAGTGTCTGAGGAAGAAGAACATAGCAATATGGGCTTATTTGGACGATTTACTTATCTCAGCAAAATCAGAAGCAGAAGCCGTCCGAAATGCGGAGATAGTAGTCCAGTTCCTACAAGAGCACGGGTGGCTGATCGAGCCATCTGTGTCCTACACAGACCATCCAATACCTAGGCGTCATCATAGACACAGTACGGTTCGAGGTCACCCTGTCCGGTCAGAGATGCGAGAAGATTCAAGAGCTAGTGGAGGTGATCCAGGAGAATCGAAAGGTTCCGCTGAGACTAGCAATAAGTCTCTTAGGGATGATGTCGTCCACAGTGGAGGTGGTACCATGGGCCAGGTGGCATATGAGGACGTTGCAGTGGCATCTCCTACCCTATACCAGAAACCAAGTTTCGCTGGAACGCTACATCACGTTCCCTCAAGCAGTGGTGTTATCACTTCAGTGGTGGCGAAGCAGGTACATGGTGTTAAGAAGAATGTCTCTTTCAAGCCAGGGTATCTGGTCCGTCCAAGAATCGGATCTATCATCCAATCACAGGGAGCTTCGAGCAGTCTTCATGGCCATGAAATTCTTCTCAAACGAAATAGAAAATTCCCATCTAAGAGTCTTCTCAGACAACATAGCGACAGTAGCTTATATCAACAAGCAAGGGGGGACAAAAAGTCCCTCACTGCTAGAAGAGATCCGGCTGATCATGGGCTGGGCAGAAAAACATCTCCGATCCATTTCGGCATTACACGTACCAGGGGAAGACAATCAGCTGGCAGACTTCCTAAGCAGGACTCAAATTCTGCCAGGAGAGTGGGAGTTGAAGGACTCAGTCTTCAGACAAATCGTCCGCAGATTCGGCCAGCCACAGATAGATCTGATGGCGACTCCGAAGAATACGAAAGTTCAGCGATTCTTCTCCAGGCACCCGGCACGAGGGTCAGAAGGCGTGGATGCACTGTCCCAGAGATGGCGGTTCTCCCTGGTATACATCTTCCCTCCCTTCCCACTCATACACAAGGTACTGTGGAAGATCAGGTCGGAGAGAGTTCGGGCGATAGTCATCCTTCCATATTGGCCCAGAAGGGCCTGGTTCCCGATGGCAGAGGGCATGGCGGTGGCAGAGCCATGGTTTCTTCCAGTATCACAGGATCTTCTGAGGCAGGGCCCAGTAATGTGCCAAGACCCGCAGAAACTTCATTTAGCGGCATGGAGTTTGAAAGGAAGCAACTGACAGATAAAGGCCTGTCAGCGGTCGTGGTAGACATGCTGCTCCAAGCAAGGAAGAAAGTTTCCTCCGGTATATATTATAGAATCTGGAGAGTCTTCGCGAGATGGTCTGAGCATAAATTCCCCTTTCCCAAAGCTAGACTGGCGCATGTTCTACAGTTCCTCTGTGAAGGGTTCAATAAGGGCCTATCCATAGCAACTCTGAAGGTACAAGTTTCAGCCCTTAGTGTCCTACTGGATAAGAAATTAGCAGACCAAGGATTGATAAAAAGATTTTTTCAAGCAGCCAAGAGAATCCGTCCAAGAGTAAGACCAGTGATTCCTCAGTGGGACCTTAATCTAGTGCTAAACGGTCTCATGGCGAACCCATTTGAACCATGTGAGAGATCGGGGCTAAAATTTCTTACGTGGAAGGTAGCGTTCATGGTCGCTATTACGTCAGCAAGACGTGTAGGGGAGTTACATGCGTTACTATGTTGTGAACCCTACCTTAAGTTATTTCCGGACAAAGTAGTCCTAAGAACCAAACCTTCATTTTTTCCGAAGGTAGTTTCATCTTTTCATATGAGTCAAGATATTATTTTGCCATGTTTTTTTCCGAATCCAACCACTAGAAGAGAAAAAGATCTTCATACGCTGGATATGGTGAGAATAATCAAAGTTTATTTGGATCGTACAGCAAGCTTCAGGAAAACGAGATCATTGTTTGTGATTCCGCAAGGAGCAAAGAAAGGATTTGCGCCTTCAAAACAAACTATTTCAAGGTGGCTCAAAGAAGTTATTTGTTTCACCTACAAGAAAGTTGGCCGACAAGTTCCAGAAGGCATAAGGGCACACTCGGCTAGGGCGATGGCAACTTCCTGGGCGAGAGAGGCTAACGTCTCGGTCAAAGACATATGCCAAGCTGCGACGTGGTCGTCCATACATACCTTTGCAAAGCATTATGCATTGGATGTAACTGAAGAGTCTTTCGGAAGCAGAGTTCTACAGCAGGCCTTGATTTAAGGTATTGTAGCCCACCCTACTGCTTTGGTATATCCCATTGTGTGGCTGCCATGAAGTAAGAAGAAGAAAGTTACGGATTATGCTTACGATAATTCCTTTTCTTCGGAGTACTTCATGGCAGCCTATATTATTACCCCCCCCCCCCCCCCCGTGTTTGTGTTTTTCCCTAGGATCGGTGGCGGAGACGAGTCAAAAGACTGGAGACAAGGGGGGAAGGTGTTGGCTATGTACTGGTGGAAGAGGGGGCGTGTCCTAGGGAAAAACTACCTGTCTAATTGCGAGGGGAGAGAGGGATGAACCCATTGTGTGGCTGCCATGAAGTACTCCGAAGAAAAGGAATTATCGTAAGCATAATCCGTAACTTTTTCTGGCAGGCTCCAGCCCGGGACACCCGCCAAATACCCGGATTATTTCAGCAGTGGTAAAGCAGTAATTGTAGTATATTCCTGATGCTGAATTTGGAAATGTTGCTGAAATTGCAGTGGAGGCTTTCAGTAATTAGCGCTAAGAAATCGAGCACTCAGACTTCAAATTATCAGTGTGGTAAAAAGCGCGACACAGATTAAATAAAAGGCAGGATGATTTGTAATACATCTAACAAGTTATTGCATAGTACTGTATGCTGGTACGCGGGGGGGTCCCCTAGTGTGTCGTGTGGGTACGCGGGAGGATTTTTCTATAGGCCTATTACAAAGAGATGCAGGACAATATTATAACTTTAATTCTGATTTCTGCGCAGGTCACTGGACGCTGCTGAACGGACTACGAGGCCTTGTGAAGGTGAAGAAAATGGCAGCCTGCGCTTCACTGCCCGCTCCTCAGCCTGTCCCTGTGTCAGCGTCATGCAGAGAGAAGCGGTTTTCCACACCGGAGAAGTAAGGTCTGGGCTCTGTACCCCTGTAGTGTCACTGGGCGTCTTACAGTGCTCGGGTACCAGCGTCTAAACTAGAGGTGTGCGGGTTCCGTGTTATTCGGATCTTATCGCCAAATTATCGCAACTTCGGATTTTTCTATTGGCTATCATGTGTTCTGGACAGCCAATTAGATCTTGCTTTGGGAAGCGGGGTAATCATTGCTAATATAACGAGGTAGTGTCCGTATAGCGCTGTATAATGTGCGGTATATGGGAAGCGGGGTGATCATTGCTAATATAACGAGGTAGTGTCCGTATAGCGCTGTATAATGTGCGGTATATGGGAAGCTGGTTAATCATTACTAATATAACGAGGTAGTGTCCGTATAGCGCTGTATAATGTGCGGTATTTGGGAAGCGGGGTAATCATTACTAGTATAGCGAGGTAGTGTCCGTATAGCGCTGTATAATGTGCGGTATATGGGAAGCGGGGTAATCATTACTAATATAACGAGGTAGTGTCCGTATAGCGCTGTATAATGTGCGGTATATGGGAAGCGGGATAATCATTACTAATATAACGAGGTAGTGTCCGTATAGCGCTGTATAATGTGCGGTATATGGGAAGCGGGGTAATCATTACTGATATAACGCGCTAGTGTCCGTATAGCGCTGTATAATGTGCGGTATATGGGAAGCGGGGTAATCATTACTAGTATAACGAGGTAGTGTCCGTATAGCGCTGTATAATGTGCGGTATATGGGAAGCGGGGTAATCATTACTAATATAACGAGGTGGTGTCCGTATAGCGCTGTATAATGTGCGGTATATGGGAAGCGGGGTAATCATTACTAATATAACGAGGTAGTGTCCGTATAGCGCTGTATAATGTGCGGTATATGGGAAGCGAGGTAATCATTATCAATATAACGAGGTAGTGTCCGTATAGAGCTGTATAATGTGCGGTATATGGGAAGCGGGGTAATCATTACTAATATAACGAGGTAGTGTCCGTATAGCGCTGTATAATGTGCGGTATATGGGAAGCGGGGTAATCATTACTAGTATAACGAGGTGGTGTCCGTATAGTGCTGTATAATGTGCGGTATATGAGAAGCGGTGTAATCATTACTGATATAACGAGGTAGTGTCCGTATAGCGCTGTATAATGTGCGGTATATGGGAAGCTGGGTAATCATTACTAGTATAACGAGGTAGTGTCCGTATAGCGCTGTATAATGTCCGGTATATGGGAAGCGGGGTAATCATTACTAATATAACGAGGTAGTGTCCGTATAGCGCTGTATAGTGTGCGGTATATGGGAAGCGGGGTAATCATTACTAATATAAGGAGGTAGTGTCCGTATAGCGCTGTATAATGTGCGGTATATGGGAAGCGGGGTAATCATTACTAATATAACGAGGTAGTGTCCGTATAGCGCTGTATAATGTAGCGCTGTATAATGTGCGGTATATGGGAAGCGAGGTAATCATTACTAATATAACGAGGTAGTGTCCGTATAGCGCTGTATAATGTGCGGTATATGGGAAGCGGGGTGATCATTACTAATATAACGAGGTAGTGTCCGTATAGCGATGTATAATGTGCGGTATATGGGAAGCCGGGTAATCATTACTAATATAACGAGGTGGTGTCCGTATAGAGCTGTATAATGTGCGGTATATGGGAAGCGGGGTTATCATTACTAATATAAGGAGGTAGTGTCCGTATAGCGAT